>NC_090402.1:56532098-57151348 GCF_036365525.1 Heterodontus francisci
ATAACTTATACCCTGCATATTAGTTATCAAAACCAATTGAACAAGTCATGATACATTTATTCCCTTGTGTATTGGTCATCATGCCCAATTTAACAATAATATTTTATTCCACCTTGTATCGGCTATCGGACCCACTTTAAAAATTAATCATAGTTTTGTCATCCATGACCTATCCATCAATACCCATTTATAATGATTTCTAACTGTATTTTCTTTTGAATTAGCTATCACATCCAATTTGACATTTAGTTATAAATTAATTACCTTGTGCATTCATTATCAAGACCAATTTAACAGTTAGCTGTAACTTTATTCCCCTCTATATTGGTTATGATTTCCAATTTAACAATTATTTTTTGACTTTGTTCCCCATGCACTGATTATCAAGACCAATTTAACAATTATCGAATTTCATCCGCCAGTTTATCTGTTATATTCAATTGAACAATTAACAGTAATTTTATTTCTCTGTGCATTGCTTACTGTGTCCTATTTAATAATTAACTGGAACTTTATTCCACTGTGTATTGATCTTCAAGCTGAATTTACTGTTATCATATACTGTATATACCATATACTGAATATCATGTTGGAATTAATGATTAACTGTAGCTTTGTATCCTTATGCACTCATTATCAAGTCTCTTTTGACAATTACCTAATGTTATTAGCCAGTGTATTTATTATATCAAAATTGATCAATTAATTGTAACTGTGTCTGTTATTTATCATTCCGGAATTAACAACTAACTGTACCATCTTTCCCACGTGGATTATCAAGCCCAATTTAACAATTCAGTGTAACTTTTCTCCACTGTATATCGGTTGTTATGTCCAATTTACTGTAATTCTATTTCCCTTTATTGGTTATTAAACCCAATTGAACAGTCACTGTAAATTTATTTCTGTGTATTAGTGCCATTTCCAATTTCACTATTAAATGTAACTTTCTGCTATATTAGACAAGCATGGACCAGTAATGGAGAGTGAACATGGATTTGTTAAAGGCAAGTCGTGTTTGACTAAGTGAATGGAAGTTTTGCGATAGGTGACAAAAAGTGTGGATAAGGGCAGTGCGGTTGATGTTATGTATATGGATTTCAAAAGGCACTCAATTAAGTACCACAAAGTACCCTTCAAAAGGTTTGTTGGTGAAATTGAAGCATATGGGAGAGCAACATGGAGACGAAATGAATAAAGGTATGGAAAACAGACAATTGTGCTGAATGGTTGTTTATCGCACTAGAGGAAGGTACGCAGTATTGTTCATTACTGGGTCGACTGATGTTCCTGGTATATATTAATGACCTGGACTTAGGGGTAAAGGGCCCAATTTCAAAATTTGCAGTGACAGGAAGCTTGGAAGTACTGTGAACAGTGAGAAACATAGTAAGAGACTTCCAGCCAACGGAGGCCAACTGTGGAATGGGTAGACACATGGCAGATGAAATTCAATACAGAAATGTGTGGAGTGATACATTTTGGGAGGATGAATGAGGAGAGATAATACCAGCTAAATGATGGAGTTTTAAAGGGGGTTCAATAACAGGGAGCCCTGGGAGTGTTTGGTCATTGATCTTTGAAGGTGACAGGACAGGTTAACAAAACAGTTAATAAAGCACATGGGATCCTGCACTATATGAATAGAGGCATAAAATACATAAATGAAGAAGAAATGCTAAACCTGTGTGAAAACTAGTTCTGTCCAAGCTGGAGCATTGTGTCGAATTCTGGGCACCACACTTTAGGAAGGACATGAAGGCTTTGGAGAGTGTATGGAAGAGATATACCAGAATGTTTCCAGGGATGAGGGATCACAGTTACGTGGAGTGACTGGAAAAGCTGTGGTTGTTTTCCTTACAGAAGAGAAGACTAAGAGGTAATTCAATCGAGGCATTTAAAATAATGAATGGTTAAGAGAGATTAAATAGAGAAACTGTTTACAATGGCTTGAAGGCCGATAACCAGAGGACACAGATTTAAGGTGGTTGGTGAAAGAACCAGATGTGATGAGAGAAAGAATGTCTTTTCAAGATGAGTGGTTAAGCTTTGGAATACACCACCAGATGTGCAGCCTAAGGGTGCAATAGTACCCTTCAAAAGGTAATTGGATAAATACTTGAAGGTGTAGAAATTGCAGGGATGTGGGGAAAGAATAGGGGAGTGGGACTAAATGGATTGATCTTTGAAAGAGCTGACAAAGGTTCGATAGGAAAATGGTCTTCTTCTGTCGTTCTATTCTCTGATTCTATGTCCAATGTTATGACCAGGTAAGAAAGGGGTCTAGGGGTCTCTTTCAGCCTTCACCTGGTCTTACCATAACAGGGTTTTAATTTTAAACACATCATGTTTTTAGCTCCCCCTTAGAGAATCCTTGTTCACCACTTTCCAATTATAAGGCAAAGAAATCAGCACAAATCAGCTGTAGGAGACTTTTTTCTCTTGGGTTCTTGTGTCTTCAGTGGATTTGGAGTTCCTTGAAAAAGAGATGGGAGCAGACAGGAGAGGCTGTGGCGAGCCAGCCAGGAGAGGGCTTCTCAGTCCAGGAGCAAACAGACACTCTGAGTTCAAACTGTTTGAACAATGCAGAAAAACCCAGGTTGCCAAGCAGGTTAGTCATGTGACTAACTGTCTGACCATGTCTTGGCTCTGTGGATTGTATCATCTTAGCAGGGCCTGGAATGTGCTTCCCTGCCTTCAGTGTCTGGTGTTCAAAGTCCATTGTGGGTTAAATGGATAAGGGAAGTAACCTCTCTTGTCCCTATTGGTATGTAAATGTCTTCCAGCCAAGTGTCTGGCAGCCCTTGTAATGGGCCTTCGCTCCTTCCTAGCAACAATTTGAAATTTAATGTCCATGACAACATTAATGTGCCTCATTCTTGGCCTGCATGACACCAATTTAACAATTACCTGTAATTTTAAGCCACCGTGTAATAGTTATCATGTCAAATTTATCTATTAACTGTAACTTTATCCCACTGAGAATTGTTGGTTTGTCCAGTAAAACAACAAACTATAAACCTTGCATATTAGATTCCATGTTCAATGCAACAATTAACTATATTTTCTGTTCCAGTGTATTAGTTCTTGCAACAAATTTAAATAACTAACTTTTCACTGTGCATTGTTTAATATATCCAATCTAGCAATCAATTGTGTCTTTTTCCTCAGTGTATTGTTTGCTATGTCTGGCTTAAAAACAGAACTATGAGTTTACAGTAAAGCATGAAATACAACATTATATCCAATACACAGGGAAAAATATGGTTATTTTTTTAATTCCCCAGTACTCAAGGGAATAAAGTTAAAGTTCATTTTTAAATTGTGCTTGAACAATGCCGAGATTAAGAAAGTTACAGTTAAATGTTGATTAATCTTGATAATCAAGTGCAAGTGACAGTTCATTTTTAAATTTGATAGGATAACCAATGTACATAAGAATAAGGTTACAGTTACATGTTAAATTAGAGTTGATAATCAATGAAAAGGATAATACTGTTCCAGTTATTTTTTTATTTGGGTTAAATAACGAAACCATGGGGGAATAAAGGCAATTTAAATAAAGACTTTTTAAATATGACATAAGAAATAATACATAGCGAAATAAAGCCCCAGTTATTTGTTGAATTGGACATGATAACTAATACAAAGAGGAACAAATTTTCAGTTAATTGTTAAATTAGGTTTGATAACTGGTACACGATGGAATAAAGTTAAAGTCAATTGGTAAATTGCACATGATAAACAACACACAGGTGCACAATGTTACAGTTAATCGTTCAATTGGACATGATTACAACAGCATCCACCTATATTTGCATAGCATTTTTAACTTTATACCAAACCACATAAAGAGACACTAGATCAGATAACCCAAAGCTTGATCAAAGAGGTAGATTTTAAGGACTGTCCTAAAGTAGAAAAGCACTGAAAAGAGGGAATTCCAGAGCTTAGGGCCTATGCAGCTGGAGTCACAGCCAATGATCCTGGAACAATTGAACCAGGGGATGCTGAAGATGACAGAATTAAAGGAGAGAGATATCTTGAAGTTTTTTGGGGCTGGAGGAGATTACTGAAATATGGAGGGGCAAGGTCATGAGGGATTTGTAAACAAAGAAGTTTCAAATTGAAGTGTTGTTTAACCAGGAGTCCATGTAGGTCAGTGAAGACGGGGATGATGATTACTAATGCACTTGAGAATAAGGGTGAAGTTAATTATTCTATTTAATATGATGTTCAACCAGAGAAATAGTGAAACTGTTTATTGTTCAACTGGATTTGATAACCAGTACCAAGGAGCAAAAGGTTAAAGTTAATTGTTAACTTGGCCAGGTAACCAATACACAAGGGAATAAAGTCACAATTGATTGTACAATGGCTTGACAAGCAATCCACTGGGAAATAAAATTACTAAATTGGGGTTCTTTATTAATACACATGGGAATAATGTCAGTTAATTATTAAATTGGACATGATCATTCATACATAGCAGAATACTAATACAGTTAATTGTTAAACTGGAAGTGATAGCTGATACATAATGGAATAAAGTTACAGTTAATTATTAAATTGGACATGATAACTAATACACAGTGGAATACAGTTACAATTATTTGTTAAATTGGACATGATAAACAATGCACAGAGGGATAAAGTTATGGTTAATTGTTAAATTGCAAGTGAGAACTATAACATAGTGGA
Organism: Heterodontus francisci; assembly: GCF_036365525.1. NCBI lineage: Eukaryota > Metazoa > Chordata > Chondrichthyes > Heterodontiformes > Heterodontidae > Heterodontus > Heterodontus francisci. The sequence goes on from NC_090402.1 coordinate 56,536,800, forward strand.
ATTAAGTTAGTTAATTGTTAAACTGGCTGTTAAATTGTTTAACAATGTATAAACGGCGCAGTTAACTGTTAAGTTGGTCTTGATAACTAATAAACAGGTGAATAAAGATAGTTAACTGGTAAGTTGGAAGGAATAACCAGCACACAAGTCAGCAAATATAAAGAATTATTTTTAAATGCTCTTGATAACTCATACTGTGAATTGTTAAATTGGACATGATTGCCAATAGACTGGGGAGAAAAAGATGAAGTTAACGGTTAAATTTAATATGATAACCAGCACATGGGACGAACACAATTATCTGAGAAATTGAGTTTGATAACCAATACAAAGCATAAATTAATAGTTACTTTTTAAAATTGGAATTTTTTGTCCCTTCATGGCATTTGGGCACTAATGGCAAGGCCAGCATTTATTACCTAACCAGAATTGTCTCTGAGAAGGTGGTGGTGAGCCATCTTCTTGAACTGCTGCAATCTGTGTGGTGTAGGTAGATGGTGGCATAGCAGTAATGTCACTGAACTAGTAATCCTGAGGCCCAGACTAATGGTCTGGGGACATGAGTTCAAATCCCACCATGGTAGATTGTGGAATTTAAATTCAATTAATTAACAAAAATCTGGAATTGAAAGCTGGTCTGAGTAATGGTGCTGTGAAACTATCATCAATTGTCAGTAAAAAAAAAAATCCAGTTCACTAATGTCCTTTTGGGAAGGAAATCTGCAATCCTTACCTGGACTGGCTTACATGTGTCTCCAGACGCACAGAACTGTGGTTGACTCTTAACTCTGAAATGGCCTAGCAAACCACTAAGTTGTCAAGGACAATTAGAGATGGGCTTTTGGCAAGGAGTTCCAGGTTTTTGACCCAGTGACAGTAAAGGAACGGCAATATAGTTCCAAGTCAGGATAGTGTGTGAATTGGGGGGGAACTTGCAACTGGTGGTGTTTCTATGCATCTGCTGCCCTTGTTCTAGCTAGTAGAGTCGTGGGTTTGAAAGGTGCTGTTGAAGGAGCCTTGGTGAGTTGTTGCAGTGCATAAGCAAAACATAAAGAATTGAAAGCACAGTTAATTTTTCAATTGGATATGATAACAAGTAAACGGGGAAACAAAGGCACAGTTAATTGTTCAGCCAGACATAGTAACATTGCAGAATAAAAGTACAGTTACTTGTTAAATTGGGCTTGATAACTAATGCATAGGGTTTTTAAAAAAATTCTTCCATGGGATGTGTGTGTCACTGGCAATGTCAGCATTTGTTGCTCATGGCTTATTGGCCTTGACAACTGATTGGCTTGTGAGGTCATTCCAAAGGGCAGGTCAGAGTCAACCACATTTCTGTGGGTCTGGAGTCACATGCAGGCCAGAACAGGTAAGGATGGCAGATTTCATTTGCTAAAGGACCTCAGTGAATCGGATGTTTTCTTTATATGACAATCGATGACAGTTTCATGCCATCATTACTGAGACTAGCTGTCAATTCCAGATTTTTGTTATTTAATTGCATTTAAATTCCACCATCTACCGTGGTGGGATTTGAACCCTTGTCCCCAGGGCATTAGCCTGGGCCTCTAGATTATTAGTTCAGTGACATTACTAATATGCCACCGTCTGCCCAAATTTCCCCTTACTTGTTAAATGGGAGACAATATCTAATACACACGGGCAGAACATTACAGTTACTTGTTACATTAGACATCACGACTCCGCTGGCTAATGATGTGATTAATTGATCAATTAGTCTTGATAATGAATGCACCGGGATATGAATCGATAGTTATTGGTTCAATTTGGTTTGAAAAATTAATATACAGCAAGAAAAGGTTACTGTTAATTGTTAAATTGGACATAATAAGCAATACACAGGGGACTATAGTTACAATTTATTGTTCCATTGAATCTAACAAATACACTGGCTAATAAAATTAATTAATTGATGAATTGATCTTAAAAGTGAGTGCACAGATGTACAAAATTCCAGTTAATTTCTAAACCTCCAGGCAGATAGAAAGCAAGAGGCTGGAACAGAAACAGAGAGAGTATGAATAATAAGAGAGAGACAGTGACAGACGGAGAGAGAGAATATTGAGTGACAGGGACAGAGATGGGGACAGACTGACAGACAGAGAATCAAAGAGTGCGGTATAGAGAGATAGCGAGGCAGGGTGTGAGATACATAGAGAAAACGATGGAGTGATGACTAGAGAGAAAATGGGAGATAGAAGTACAAAAAGAGATACAGAGAAGGGGGAGAGATTGATGAAGAGCGAGAAGGGGATAGACACTGTGCTAGAGAGAGAGAAAGACACAGAGTGAGGCAGAGTGAGTGAAGAAGATAGAAATAGAGAGACAGAGAAAGTTTGAGTGCAGAGAGTGAGAGGGAGTGACAGAGAGAAACTGGCAGAAGGAAGCCGAATGAGACAGAGTGAATGAGGCGGATAGAAAGAGAGGGACAGAGAGGGATTGAGTGCGGAGAGAGAGATAGAGAGAGGGGTTGTCCGAGACAGGGAGGTCGAGCGACAGAGAGACATTCGACATTAAGAAAATACTTTGTATCTGACTTCACGGTGGAAGACACAAGAAACATTTTGGAAATAGTGAGGAATGAAGGGTCTCAGGAAAATGAGGAACTTACAGCAATTAGCGTTAGCAATAAAAAGTACTTCTGGAAGAATTAATGGGACTAAAAGTCGACAAATCCCCGGACCTGATGGTCTGCATCCTAGCGTTTTATAAGAGGTGTCTGCATTGATTTTGATCTTCCAGAATTCATGAGATTCAAGAAAAGTTCCCATGGACTGTAAGGTATCAACTATAACCCCACTATTCATTAAATGAGGGAGAGAGAAAATTGGATATAATAGGGCAGTTAACCTCACAGCAGTATTAGGAAAATACTGGAATCGATTATTTCTTTTGGGCCTCCTTATCTCGAGAGACAATGGATACGCGCCTGGAGGTGGTCAGTGGTTTGTGAAGCAGCGCCTGGAGTGGCTATAAAGGCCAATTCTGGAGTGACAGGCTCTTCCACAGGTGCTGCAGAGAAATTTGTTTGTTGGGGCTGTTGCACAGTTGGCTCTCCCCTTGCGCCTCTGTCTTTTTTCCTGCCAACTACTAAGTCTCTTCGACTCGCCACAATTTAGCCCTGTCTTTATGGCTGCCCGCCAGCTCTGGCGAATGCTGGCAACTGACTCCCACGACTTGTGATCAATGTCACACGATTATTAGGGACATGCTAACTTAGTATTTAGAATCATAGGGCTCAATTTTCCCAGCCCAATAGTGATGGATTGGGAGGTGGGAAGGCTGGCAATATGACAAGGGAAGAGGTTGGGAAGAGAGCTCGATGTCTTCCTGCTGCCATGGCATATTACCACCGGCAGGACCCTCAGTGGGGTGGGCTAATTGAGACACTTAAGTCATCAATTAAGTGCCACCTCCCACCCCAAACAGCATTTTGCCCACGTCTGGAAGGGCCTACCCCCATGTGGGGAGACCGCCATGTAAACCCTGGGGATTCCCGGAGGAGTCCTCCTTAACAGCTGCTGCATGGCCACACAGGGGGCCCCCGGCAGCAATGGCTGCCCCATCGGCGAAAGCACCGCCACTGTAATGTGATATCCTCCCTGATCACTGGGGCCTGCTGCTGGGTCCCTGCTTGCTTATAGAGACTCACCTGGTCTTTGCGAGTGCCTCACCATGGAGGCGCCCTCTCCTTCATCTTGCAGTCTCAGCAATGGCCACCTGCTAGTTGGCTACCAGCAGCAAAATGCCAGCCGTAGGTCCCATCGTCTGCCAATGTGGAGCCAGCTCCCGCTTTCAGTCCCAGCGGTGGGACTTCTTAACATCTCAGAGAGTTCAATCCATAGAATGGTTATAGCACTGAAGGAGGCCATTGAACCCATCATGTGTGTGCCATCTCTCTGCAAGAGCAACTCTGCTGGTTCTACTCCCCTGCATTTACCCTGTAGGCCAGATAGAATGAGACAGACAGATAAACAGATATGGGCAGAGGAAGATCAAGTGAGACAGAGATTGACAGAGGGATACAGCGAGAGAAAGGTACAGAGAGGCAGAAAGAGAGACAGACAGTTAAACAGAGAGAGAGAGAGAGAGAGAGAGAGAAGGGGCGGGAGAGACAGACAGAGTGAGAGGGAGAGAAAGTGAGTGATAGGTAGAGACTCAGAGTGAGAGAGGAAAGATAGATGAGGAGTTAGAAATAAGAAAATATCAGGTAGAGAGAGAGAGAAGGTAATAGATAGAGGAGTGAACATTAGGCAAACAGAGAGAGAGAGACATAAAGACAGATAGAGACAGAGGAGCAATAAATGGGAGCAGACAGAGAGGAGAAAGAAATAGATTACAGACAGAGGGAGATGTGCATCTCTCTTTGTGTTGGATATTCCTTATGCAGTGGGCCCATGAGCAGTTAATCTTTGAAATAGTGTTTTATGTTGGATGTGATCTCAGATCTTTTATCTCCAATATGAGCTGTTATGGCTAAACAGAAACCGTCAGGTCAATGGGTTTGTTCCAGGGAGAAAGTAGATTAATTTAAATGCACAGGGACAACAGAAGCAGGAATTGATATCGCGATACTGATCCTAATGAGAAACTGGAGCACAGAATCCCAGGGAGGGGGATCACTGAGAATGGGAAGAGGCAGTGATATTTGGGAAAGGCACAATTCTATCCCGGGCCTGTGTTAATCCCACCCGGTGAAGTACTGAGCACCATGCACAGAGCAGGAAAAGTTCAATTCTATCACCAGCCTGTGTTAATCCCACCCGGTGTTGCACCGACCCCTATAACTAGGCCATGAGGGAGCTTTACTCGGTATCTAACTCCGTGTTATGCCTGTACTGGGAGTGTTTGATGGGCCAGTGTACAGGGAGCTTTACTCTGTATCTAACCCGTGCAGTACCTGCCCTGGGAACAGATTAAACTAATATGGTTGATATTCCGCATGCCTGACATTCCTGAGCATTAAACTCTGTGACAGTGTTTGTGCTGGTCTGTCCTTTTATTATAAAACTCTTTCTATTGCTGTCTATCGCTGGGGCCTGGGTTCCACATTGGTCATTGTTGAGTGTTGCTATTGAAGTACAGGAACAGCCACAGCTAGTTGCCATCATAATCTCCCTCCACTGGCCTATCCACACACTCCATCCTGCTCCCTGGCCAGTATCTGAGGCTGAACCAGCCTGTTCACAACCTCAGCATCCTATTGGACTCTGAGCCGAGCTTCCAATTCCATCACCCAGACTGCCTACTTCCACCTCCATCTCATTGTCCATTTCTGTTTCTCCATATCCTTGCAATTCTTTCTCCTTCCAATATTTATCCAACTCTGTTTTGAAGGTTAACATTGGATCTGTATCCACCACTCTATCAGACAGTGCATTCCAAATCCAAACCGCTCATTGTGTAAAACGGATTTTTCTTATGTCGCCTCTGTTTCTTCTGCCAACCACCTTAAATCTGTGTCCTCTGTTTATTGGCAGTCCTCTCAAAGGCAAATATCCCAAGTACGCTTGCATTCATCAAGCGGAGGCATCTTCGCTGGCTCGGGCACGTTCGCAGGATTGAAGACTGATATGTTCCCTACAGAGGAGTATCGTTGGGAATGTAATTGGAGCCAGAAGACCAGTAGGCTGCCCTAAGCTGTGCTTCAAGGACGCTTGTAGGCCTGAGATGAAGGCCATAAAAACTGATTTTCACACCTGGAAGACACTAGTCAATAACAGCGGAAAATATAACCTCTGGGTCGGCATGCGCCACCATGACATTCAGTGGCTGCACCAGTTTGACAACAGACACCAACACCAAAAGCAGCACCCAAACAAAGACACCCGATAACAACCTCACATGCAACACTTGTGACAGAAACTGCCTCTCATGGATTATTTCTTCATCCATCAGCTAAAGTGCACCATATGATAATATTCCATAGCCAATGGGTGTGCTGCATGTCCATCATCACACACAGACGGAAGGTGCTAGTTATCGGCTCCTCGGATATTGGAAACAGTTTTTCTTTGTTTCATTTATCTAAACGCTTTATAACGTTAAACACCTCTATCAAAACATTTCTTAAACTTCTCTGCCTTAGGGAGAGCCACCCCAGCTTCTCCAGTCTATCCACTTAACCATAATTCCTTATCCCTAGAAATATTCTAATAAATCTTTTCTGAAACCTCTCTGAAGCCTTCACATCCTTCATAAAGCCCAATGTTGGATTTAATACTCCATGTGGGGCCAATCTAGTGTTGTATATAGGTTCAACATAACTTCCAGCCTTTGTACTCTATGCCTCTATGTATAAAGCGCAGGACTCCATTTGCTTTATTAACTGCTTTGTTAACCTGTCTTGTCACCTTTAACAATTTGCACATGCACATCTCAGGTGTATCTGTTCTTGCACCCCATTTTAAAGCGGTTCCATTTCGCTTGTATTGTTTCTCCTCATTCATCCTCCCAAAATGTCTTACCTCCCACATCTGCCTTGCCAATTAAATAGTCGAAAGACTGAAGCCATTGTTTTTGGCCCCTGCTCCAAACAATATTTCCTAGCGACTGACTCTATCACTCTCCCTGGCAACTATCTGAGACTAAAGCAGATTCTTCGCAACCTTGATATCATGGTTGACCCTGAAATGAGCTTCTTACCAAATATTCATGCCATCACAAAAAATGCTTATTTCCACCCCTGTAATACTGCCCTGTAACAGCTCTTCTACTGCTGGAACACTCATGCTTGTCTTTGTTACTTCTAGACTTGACTATTACAGCACAGTCCTGACTGGTCTCCCACATTCTACCCTCTGTAAACTTTAGGTGATCCAAAATGCTGCTGCCCATGTCTTAACCCGGGGATAGTGCAGGAAAATGGTGTTGAAGTGATAGATCAGCCATGACCTCATTGAATGGCAGAGCGGGTTCGAAGGGCTGAATGGCCTACTACTCCTCCTATTTCTTATGTTCTTAACTCGCACCAAGTCCTGTTCACCCATCACCCCCTGTGCTTGCTGACCTGCACTGTCTCCGTGTCAAGCAATGCCTCAATTTTTAACTGTGATCCTTGTTGTTAAATCCCTCATCGCCTCACCCTTCCCTATCTCTTTAATCTCCTCCAGTCTACAACCCACTGAGATATCTGAACTCACCTAATTCTGGCCTTTTGAGCATCCTTGATTTTAATTACCCTACCGTTGGTGGCTGTGCCTTCAGCTGTCGAGACCCTAAGCTCTGGAATTCCCTCCCAAAACCCTCAATGGAGTAAGCTGCATGGAGTTCAGTTCTACAGAGTACTGTTTCTACAGAGTACTACACTGGCTGAATTTGATGAATGATGAAGTTAGAAGAGATTTAGGAGTTGATCTGCTCTTAAAATTTAGTTAATTTTTGCATTTAGCATTTAACTTAACTTTAACTGTAACTTCTAGTTTCTTTCACAGTTTTTGTAATTGAGAAACAAGCTTCCTATCAGTGGCAACACAGTTAATTAGGTGACTAGCTAGAATTGGTTACCAAGTCAGCAGGGGCTGACTCAGGTCTTTGAAATTCTTGGTATAAATACTGGAGGCTTATGCTAATGCATGAGTAAGTATCATGGGGCACTGCATTTACAGAGTACTAAACTGTGGGAATTTGGGGTGAGATGGAAGAGGTGCTATTTTGACATTTTAAAAACAAAGAGCGGTCCAAGAGAAGGAGTGGGAGATAGCGTTCCTGAGAGCTGAGGTCCAGAGATATTATTTTCTTTTTCATTTGTTCACAAATGCGAACTAGTTTCTAATGAGGGAATATGGGAACTTCAGGACACTTCGAGTGTCTTGGGGGACCATATGTGTAGGAGATGTCTCCAGCTGCTTGAGCTGGAGCTCAGGACTTCCGAGCTTGAGGAGCATCAGGGAGGATGAGAGTTTCCTGAATCATATGTTACATGGCTGGCCACCCCACAGGCACTGAGAGCTCAGGATAGTCGATGAGTGCAATCCAGAAGAGTGTGATGAGTCAGGAGGTGCAGGAGTCTTCAGGGTATGTGCCACTGTCAACCCGATACTTAGCATTGGAGACTGCTGGGAGTGATGGCACCATGAAGTAGTGTAGTCCAGAGCATGGTACCAAAGGGGAAGGGACTGCACAGGAAGATTAAAAATGCAGTCGTTACAGGTGATTCCATATTTAGTAGGACAGACAGACATTTCTGTAACCATCATCGTGAGTTGTGTATGGTGTGTTGCCTCCCTGGTGCCAGGGTAAAGGACATCACAGAATATTCTACAGGGGAAAGAGAGTGAGCCAGAGGTTGTGGTACTCATTGGTACCAACAACACAGAGAGAACAGTTATTGAGGTCCTATGGCCAGATTTTCAAGAGCTGGGGAGGAGGTTAAAAACAACACCCTCAAATGTAGAAATCTTTGGATTACTGCTGGTGGTGCGTGCTAGCAAGAATAGAAAATTTAAAAGAAGGGACCATCAATACATGGCTTGAAGCATGATGCAGGAGGGAGGGCTTCATATTCTTGGGGCATTGGGAGCAGTTCTGGGGTAGGAGGCACCTATTCAAAGGGGACTGGTTGCACCTCAACAGGACTGGGACCAATGTCCTCACGCAGAAGTTTGCTACTGTGCTTGGGGAGGGTTTAAACTAAATTGACAGGGAGATAGCACCAACATAGAGAAGGAGAAAAGAGAGATCATGTGCATAAAGGAGTGAGAGTGTTGGATAGTACTAGAAAAGGAAATAGTGCATTTTAAGAAAATGTATAAGGGCCACATAAAAAGTTGGTTAACAAAATTGAGGCTCATGGAATAGGAGGGTCAGTATCAGATTAGATTAAAAAAAGGCTTCAGGACGGAAAACAGTGAGTCATAATAAATGATTATTTTCCGACTGGAGGATGGTAGACAGTACTGTTCCCCAAGCAGCTGTGACTGCTGCTTTTTGTGACTTGGATATTGGAGAAAGAGTAGAATTTCAAAATTTGCCAATGATAACAAACTTGGAGGCATGGCAAACAGTGAGGATGATACAAATCGACGGAAACATGACATAAGTGGGATAGCAGAATGTCAGACAAGTGACAGATGGAGTTTAATACAGAGAACTGTGAGATGATGCATTTTGGCAGAAGAGAAGGGGAGAGGCGATATGAATTTAATGGCACAATTCTAAAGAGTGTGCAGGGGCAGAGGGAGCTGGGGGTTCATGTGCTTCGATCTTTGAAGGTGGCAGGAATTATTGAGAGACCATTTGTCAAAGCATATGGGATCTTGGGCTTCATAAATAGAGGTATTGAGTACAAAAGCAGGGAAGTTATGCTGAATCATTTTAAAGTTCTATTTAGGCCCCACTAGAGTATTGTGTCCAGTTCTGGTCACCACACTTTAGGAAGGATGTGAGGGTCCTTGAGAGGGTGCAGAGGAGATTTACCAGAATGGTTCCAGGGATGAGGGATTTTAGCTACAAGGTTAGGTTGGAAAAGCTGGAGTTGTTTTCCTTGCAGCTAAGGAGATTGAATGGAGATTTGATAGAGGTAGATAAGGTCGACAAAGAAAAGCTGTTCCCGTTAGTTGATGGTACATAGACCGGGGGACACAGAGTTACGGTTTTGGACAAGAGATGCAGGTGGATGTGAGGAAGAACTTGCTCTATGCAATGAGTGGTAATGACCTGGAGCTTTCCAGGTGGGTGGTGGAAGCGGAGATGACCAATGATTTCAACAGAATTTTGGATCGACACTTAGAAATCTAAACCTGCAGAGCTACAGAAACAGAGCGGTGGAATGAGACGGACTGGATTGCTCGACAGAGAGCTGGTGTGAACTAGATGGGTAGAATGAACACATTCCATACCATGATGACTCTATGAGTCTATGACTGGGGAGTAATATTAGCACCGCTTTCATACACCGGGAAGGTTTATAATGGACTGGGCAGTATCACTCTGTTGAACCCCGTGATGTAAGTGAAATGTTTGATGGCCCAGAAAATGGTTAACAAATGTCCTTCACAAACAGAGTAAGTCAGTTCAGCCCCCCTCACCATTCTGGAGTCATTTGCAATGGGAAATGCTGTGTTCTGGTTTTCTCTAAATAGGGCAGCAGCCAGGCTTTTTCTGTGTCCCTTGCCTCCATGTGGAAAGCCTTGTCAGGGTTTGGTGAGATACGACACGTTGCCTGGGTGACAGCTTTCTTCAATTGTGTTACTGCTTCCGTGCACTCTTGAGTCCAACCGGGTTAAACCCGGTCATTGTCACCATTAGGTAGTTCATAAAGAGGAGCTGCAGTCTCTGCAAATCGGGGGATGAAGCTGATATCCCAGCAGCCCAAGGATAGGACACAGGGCAGTCTTTGAGGTGGGCAGGCGTAGACGCTTGATGAAGGTCTGCTGATACCCCGGCCAGACATTTGTGGAAAATAGTGGGATATTGGGGAACCTTTGTGGTAGACATGTCCAGGGGTATCTCTGGACCTCAGAAGTAAATGTAACTTCAGATGGTTTCTCTAGTTTTACTGGGATACTCCAAAATCCATTGAAGATATCCAGGATGGAGAAGACAGCCCTGCCACTGGGACTCTGGTAGAGTATGGCTTATGTCTCTCAGACAACTGGGTTCACACAGGGGTGACTGAGTTGAGTTTGTGGTGGTCAATAGTCAGTCACCAGCTGCCATCCAGTTTTCTAACCAGGCAAATCGGAGAGTTAGTAGTGAATGTGCCTTTGTCACTGATAATCTTGTTCCATTTTCCCAGGTACCTGATGCATCGTGGCGACTGATCAAACTCCGTTTCTAATCTATTGCTGAACTCTATTGCTGCCTCCATCCTCTCCAGCTGCTGCTCCATAGGGTCAGGACCCATCAGTCTCAGAGAACAGTGGAATCACTGTTACTGCCAGCCTCACCCATGTGCCTATTGCAGCAATCACAGGCACAGTGGCCCAGGTGGTAACAATTAAAACAAGGCACTGGGGCGCTCTTTCTTTGGTGTATGGGTTCCTGACCTGATGTCTGACTGGGTAGTGGTCCCTGGACAGCTGCTACCTTAACTTTGGTGGGTGATCGGGGAATATTGACATGGGTTGTCTCCCAAGATGTTGAGGAATGGGTGTGAATTTGGTCGCAGGGTGTGTTTGTGATGATGTAAATGCCAGAGCTTTACGGACTAATGTTTGGAGGCCATTCAGAAAGAGGGGTTTAAAACCTGGAGAATTAGAATGATTTACCCCATCCTGTCTAGTGTACCTCAAGGTGACATGGAACCTATCTGTGTAGACAGTCGGGCTCTCGGTAGGATCCTGCTTGGCATTGGCCAGGATCTTGAGGACATCAATGTTCCTTGTCCCCAGCACCTTCCACAGGTCAGTCTCCATTTCCTCTATCGTGCCCTTGACCAGAATGATCTGACCCATGTCTTGTTTTAACTGCAGGGAACACGTGGCCAGGAGAACCTGTTTAATTCAGGATAAGTGACTCTAAAAATTTTTCATTTGGTATGAGATCGAGGAAGTTGCTGCTCATATCCACTGTTCCCAGTTTCTGCTTTAGAGCCCTGGCCTGAACGGGGGTAAGAGACCTATGTGTGGTTGTGGTGGTGACATCTCCCTTGCTGTCAGTGACTGTGGATGATTGCTCGCTTACCCCATCTATGTCAGTCTTGTTCTTAGGCTGGCCTGCAGCTTAGGCCTGGGTTACCACACACCCTGGTATTTTCCCATTTATCTTGCCGTCCTTGTATGGAGGAGACGGAGCTGAGGGTGTGAGACTCTCAAAAGTGTTGTCCCAACATGAACCGGGGTATCCCGCCCTGAGTTTGGAGGCAGCAGCCACTACTGCCCACTGTTGACTGATTGTGTCTGAAGTTTTTGGATTTTAGCTAAATACTGGGTGAGGTTCAGCACCATTCGTGACTCCTCAGATACTGAAGCAGTCTGTGTAGAAATGCAGCAAGTCCTGGACAATAGCCTGGCTTGGGCTGATAAGTGGCAAGTAACATTCGCGCCACACAAGTGCCAGGCAATGACCATCTCCAACAAGAGAGAATCTAACCATCTCCCCTTGACATTCAATGGCATTACCATTGCTGAATCCCCCATTATCAACATCCTAGGGGCTACCATTGACCAGAAACTGAACTGGGGTAGCCATACAAATACCATGGCTACAAGAGCAGGTCAGAGGCTAGGAATCCTCAGGCGAGTAATTCACCTCCTGACTCCCCAAAGCCTGTCCACCATCTACAAGGCACAAGTCAGGAGTGTGATGGAATACTCTCCACTTGACTGGATGGGTGCAGCTCCAACAACACTCAGGAAGCTCAACACCATCCAGGATGCAGAGAGACAGGAAGATGGAAATGGAAAAGAGGCAGAGAGGAAGATACAGAGGGAGGGAGGAGGAAAAAAAGACATTGAGAGAGAGAAGATAGTGAGACTGTGGGGGGGGGGGGAGGCGGAGGGATGGAGAAATGTCAATAGAGGAAGGCAGAGAGTGGGAGGAGGGAAAGAAAATACAATGAGAGAGAGAGAGAGTTAGAGAGGCAGGAGGAGAGAGAGAGAGAGTTAGAGAGGCAGGAGGAGGGAGAGAGAGTTAGAGACGCAGGGGCAAGAGAGAGACAGCAGAGGGTGAGAAATAGGGATACAGAGATGAAGAAAAAGGGAGAGAGGAAAGAACAGAGACACAGAGATAGAGATAGAGGGAATGAGATAGAGAGAAGGATGGAGAGTGTGACAGAATGAGAGACAGCCAGACAGTGAGAGAGAAAGAAAGGATCAGGTAGAGAGACAGTCAGAGACAGGGATATATTGAGATAGACAGAAAGAGAGATCGCGATAAAGATAGACAGAGAGGAAGATAACACGGAGTTAGAGAGTCAGAGTGGGAGAGGGTGTGAAAGGGAGAAGCAGGGTGAGTGGCAGAGAGAGAGAGAGATGGGAAATAGAAGTATACAGAGGGTGAGGAGAGCAAGAAAAAGAAAGGAAGGTAGACAGTATGAGCGCACTAGGTAGAGAAAGAAAGATAGAGATACAGAGAGAGGTACAGAGTGAGGCAGAGAGAATGAGGGAGACAGAGAAACAGTGAGAGGGAGAGACACAGCTCAGCCAATCTGCTGCTGAAACCCTCATCCTTGCCTTTGTTACCTTGAGACTTGACTATTTTAACACATTCCTGGCTGGTCTCCCACATTCTACTCTCTATAAACTTGTGGTCATCCAAAACTTGCTGCCCTATTCTAATTTGCACAAAATTCTGTTTACCCAACATCCCTGTGCTCACTGACCTACATTGGCTCTTAGTCCAGCGACACCTCAATTTTAATATTCTCACTCGTGTGATCAAATCCCTCATGGCCTCGCTCCTCTGATTATCCCTTTCTCCTGTCCATTTCCAATATTGCTGCAACTTGTTCACCTTTAAGTCTTTTTCTAATTCCCTTTTTACAGTGAATTTCTTTCCCTCTGCATCTCTCTCTGACCATTTCAGCTCTCCAGCTCCACTGGTGTTGTGGAAGTTTGGATCCATAAAATGGTGCAAGCTGCACTGCCGACCACTTCCAGTGAATTGTTAGCACACCAAGGCTGGCCGGCACGCGAGGGTGGGCATAACGTGCATGCACCTGTAACGTGAGGAGGGGTCTGAATATGACCTCAATCAGCCATTCTGGCAGCTTTGACAAATGTTTTTGAAACGTAATCTGTGCATGTCCACTGACCGCCTGTTAGTCACTCTCAACTGAACATGTGATCAGCTGCATGAGGAACCCCCTCTCGCATTATTTAAAAGGACCAGGCATCCAACATGCAGGTGAGAGGCCTTTGACTTACTTCTGCTATTGTACGGTTAGTGGAGGTGCTGTGCATGGTTTTCTGGAGGTTGTGTTGTGAGCTGCTACAGACATTCAGGGAGGTCAGAGGATTTGGTGACCCAGCTCTGGACGAGGTATGGGGACTGTAGTTACAGTGCCTCTGGGTCTGCAACATAACTAACAAATGTAACAGAGGCTGCAGAGAGGGGAAGCTCTGCAAAGAGGGAGGAGGAGGTCTCTGCCTGACCCAGCTCGGGTTTTCCAAGAGCAAAAAGAGCAGTGGTCCTAATACCGACCCCTGGGGATCAGCACTGTATACTCCCATCGAGTCTGAACAACAACCTTTCACCACTTCTCTCTGCTTTCTGTTCCTTAGCCAATGTTATATCCACACTGTCACTGTCGCTTTAATCCATGGGGTTCAGTTTTCCTAACCTGTCCATTGAATGTCACTTGATCAAACACCTTTTGAAAGTCCATATATATAAAATGTCAATCACAACCCCCTCATCAACCCTTTCCATTGCTTCATCAAAGAACTCCATCACGTTTACCTCACCACCTCCTTTCTCCACTCCTCCACTGTTAAATTATCAGAGAGCTTATCTGAAATCCAGTGCTGGATGAGAAGAAAGTTCCACCAATTAAACATTGGGAAGATGAAACCATTGTTTTTGCTCCCCACTCCAAACACTATTCCCAAGTATTGATTCCAACCCTCTCCCTGGTAACAGTCTGAGATTAAGCCAGTCTGTTCACCACATTGGTGTCAGGTAGGAACATGAAATGAGCTTCCAACCTCATATTTGTGTCATCACTGTGAACGCCTAATTCCACCTCAGTAATATTGCCCAACTTCGCCCCTCTCTCAGCCCATCTGCTGCTGAAATGTGCATTCATGCCTTTATTACCTCTAGACTTGACTATTCCAACTCACTCCTGGCTGCTCTCCCATTCTACTCTCTATCAACTTGAAATCATTAAAAGCTCTGCTGCCCATGTCTTAACTCACACCAAGTCCCGTTCACCTGTCACCCCTGTGCTCACTGACCTACATTGGCTCCTGGTCAAGCAATGTCTTGATTTTAAAATTCTCAACCTTGTCTTCAACTCCCTCCATGGCCTCACCACTCCCTATCTCTATAATCTCCTGCAGCCCCACAACCCTCCAAGATCTCTGCACTCCTCTAATTTTGGCCTGTTTTGCATCCCTGATTTTAATCGCTCCACCACTGGTGGCTGCCCCTTCAGGCCCAAGCTCTGGAATATCCTCCCTACAGCTCTCCACCTTGCTTTCGTCTTTAAGATGCTCCTTAAAACCTACCTCTTTGACCAAGCTTTTGGTCATCTGACTGAATATCTCCTGTTGTTTCTCAGTGTCAACCTTATTTTATCATGCTCCTGTGAAGCACCTGGGGATGTTTTATTATGTTAAAGGTGCTATATAAATATAAGTTCCTGTTATTGTGGAAGTTTGCCAGACATAATTTGCCATTAGTATGTCTGTGTTCCTTGTTACTTATTATCCCATATTTTTCCAAGCAACAAATATTTTTCTCCTGCGTTGTGATCTCCAGAAATTTCCCCAGCAGTGACATTGGACTGACTAGTCTGTAGTGACAGGGGTTTTCCTATGTCTCCTTTTAAAAGAAAACAGGGTGTAACATTTGTAATCCTCTAGTCTTCTGGCATCAGTCCCCTATCCAAGGAGGATTGAAAGATTCTGGCCAGTGCCTCTGCTATTTCCATCCAGACGAGGTATGCTCTACTTTACTGTGGTACAAAAATTGTTGGATTGAAAGGGGTTAACTGAATCTGTTTGTTCAGTGACTGTAATTAATGTAAGTCTTCATGGACCCTAATTGTGTCACTGGAGGGTTTCCCTCTTCTATTAATAAGTGACTCCTTTCAATGTGTTATCCCATAGTGTCAGCAGGAGCATTACCTCCAGCACTATTAGGGATCAGCAGCTCCAGAGAAAAAGGGAGAGGATAGATCAGAATCTGAGAACAATAGATTGGAATGTTCCAACAATGGGTCAGAATCTGAGAAGAACAGATTGGAATATTACTTTAATGGGCAGGAGTTTCCCCTCGGATCTTTACTATCTTTCCACATATTATGATTGGATACCATTAGAACAGCGGATCTATTATGCAGTTCAGATTAGTCAATACATTTACTATCCCATCCTCGCTATTGTTGGTGTTCCGGGTAAGTATTTGTATCCAGCTATTAATTTTATAAACCATGTTTAACTGCATTACTGTTCTTGTCATTTACTCTGTCTCCTTGCTGCTGCTGTTGTTCCTGGTAAATCTCTGTATCCAGATATTAACTCTACAAACCCTTGCTAACTCTATCACTGTTCTTATAATATACTGTCGTCTTTTCTGCTGTTTGTGCCCCTGGTAAGTCTGTAGAAACAGCTATGAGATCTGTAAACCCCATTTCATTGTATCACTGTTCTTGTAATTTACTCTCTCATCTTTGCTGCTATCTGTGCACCTGGGTAATCTTGTCTCCAACTATGAGATCTGTAAACCTTGTTTCAATGAAATACTGTTCAATTAAATTTTGAGAAGACTGGAGCCAGTGTCATCAGTGTCCTTCACAAACTCCATTGCCTATCTGTGAACCACATACCCCTCCTTGGCCAATGTCGGAGGCTGAGAGAGATTGTTTGCAATCTCTGTGTTCTATTTAACCCTGAGCTGAATTCTGACCCCATATTCTCTCCAACATCAACCCTGCTGACTATGACCACTGTAATATCGCCCATCTCCACCTCTGCCTCAGCCCATCTCCTGCATAAACCCTCATCCGTGCCTTTGTTAAATCCACACTTGACTACTCCAGTTCTATCCTGGCTGCTCTGCCGCCTTCTGCTCTCTGTAAACTTTAGGTCATCCAACATTCTGCTGCTCGTGTCTTACCTCTTACAAAGTCCCGATCACCTGTCACCCCTGTGCTCACTGACCTACATTGGCTCCCGGTCAAGCAACATCTTGATTTTAAAATTCTCAACCTTATTTTCAAATCACTCCATGGTCTCGCCCCTCTATATCTCTGTAACATCCTCCTGCCCCACAGCCCTCCGAGATATCTGTGCTCCTCTAATTCTGGCCTATTGTGCATCCCTGATTTTAATCGCTCCACCATTGGCGGCTGTGCCTTCTGTTGCCTAGGCCCAAGCTCCGGAATACCCTCCCTAACTCTCTCCACCTCACCTTCGTCCTTTAAGACACTCCTTAAAACCTATCTCTTTGATCAAGCTTTAATATATTAGGTCTTCTGACCTAATATCTCCTGTTGTTTCTCGGTGTCATACTTTGTTTTACAATGCTCCTGTGAAGCACCTTCAGATGTTTTATTACATTAAAGGTGCTATATAAATATAAGTTATTGTTATTGTTGAAGTTTGCCAGACATAATTTGCTATTAGCTTATCCGTGTTGTTTGTTACTTACTATCCCATATTTTTCCAAGCAAGAGTATTGTTTCCAGTTATGGTCACCACACTTTAGGAAAGATGCAGAGGAGATTTACCAGAATGGTTCCAGGGGTGGGGATTTTAGTTACAAGCTTAGGTTGGAAGAGTTGGGGTTGTTCTCCTTGGAACAAAGGAGATTGAGGGGATAAAGCTGGACAAGATTATGATAGGCTCAGATAAGTTAGACAAGGTAAAACTGTTCCCACAGGCTGATGGTACAAGGACTAGGGACACAGATTGAAGGTTTTGGGCAAGAGATGCAGGGGAATTGTGAGGAAGAACTTTTTTATTCAGTGAGTGGTAATGACCAGGATCTCACTGCCCATGAGGGTGGTGGACGTGGAGAAAATTAATAAGGAAATTGGACAGGCACTTGAACAATATAAACTTGCAGGGTTATTGGGATCTAGCAGGGGTTTGGAACTGACTGACTGACTGCACTGCGGAGAGCTGGCATGGACTCGATGGGCTGAATATCCTCCCTCTATGTCGTAAGTGGCTCTATGAATCTATAATTGTATGACCTTCTGAATGGATAGGAACATTGGGAAAGTATGTGCAAGAACAATCATGGAATCATTGATTGGCACAGCCCTGAAGGAGGCCATTCAGCCCATCGATTCTGTGCCAGCTCTTTCAAACAGGAATCCAGTCCCACTCCCCAGCTCTTTCCCCATATCTCTGCACTTTCCACATTCAAATAATTATCCATTTCACGTTAAGAATCTGCTATTGAATCTGTATCCACCACCCTAACAGACAGTGCATTCAAAATCCTAACCAACCATTGCATAAAAAAGATCTTCCTCATGTCACCTCTGTTTCTTTTGCCAATCACCTTAATCGTGTTTTGTTATTCTTTCATGGGATGTGGGCACCACTGGCTAGGCCAGCATTTATTGCCCATCCCGAATTGCCCTTGAGAAGTTGGTGGTGAGCTGCCTTCTGGAACTGCTGCAGTCCATGCGGTGTAGGTACACCCACAGTGCTGTTAGGAAAGGAATTTCAGAATTTTGACCCAGAGACAGAAGGAATGACGATTATAGTTCCAAGTCAGAATGGTGTGTGGCTTGGAGGGGAACTTGCAGGTGGTGATGTTCCCATGCATCTGCTGTTCTTGTCCTTCTAGGTGATAGAGGTCGCGGATTTGGACAGAGCTGTTGAAGGAGCCTTGGTGCATTGCTGCAGTTGATCTTGTATACGGTACACACTACTGCTACTGTGCATTGGTGATGGAGGGAGTGAATGTTGAAGGTGGTCGATGAGTTGTCGATCAAGCGGGCTGCTTTGTCCTGGATGGTGTTGAGCTTCTTGAGTGTTGTTGGAGCTGCACCCATCCAGGCAAGTGGAGAGTATTCCATCACACTCCTGAATTGTGCCTTGCAGATCGTGAACGGGCTTTGGGGAGTCAGGAGATGAGTTACTCGCCGCAAAATCCCTAGCCTCTGACCTGCTCTTGTAGCCGCAGTACTTATATGGCTGGTCCAGTTCAGTTTCTTGTCAATGATAGTGGGGGATTCAGTGATGATAATGTTGTTGAATGTCTGTGTCCTCTGGTTATTGGCACCTCAGACAATGGAAACAATTTCCCTTTAATTTATCTAAAGCCTTCATAATTTTAAACGCCTCCATAAAATCTCCTCTTAACCTCCTGTGCTTGAAGGAGAACAATCACAGCTTCTGCAGTCTATCCACAAACTGTAATCCTTCATTCCTGGAGCAATTCTAGTAAATCTCTTCCGTAAACTCTCCAAAGCCTTCACGTCCTTCCTAAAGTGTGTTGGCCAGTATCGGACTCAATACTCCAGGTGTTTTATACAGGCTTAGTATAACTTCCTTGCTTTTGTCTTCCATACCTCTATTTATATAACCCAGGATCCCATACACCTGTCCTGCCATTTGTGCACAAACTCTCCAGGTCTCTCTGTTCTTGCATTCCCTTAAAAGTTGTCCATTTAGCTTGCATTTTGTCTCATCATACATCCTCCAAAAATGTCTTTCCTCACATATCTTTCATGCCAATTAAATATTGAGAAGACTGAAGCTATCCTTCTCAGTCCCCGCTCCAAACTCCATTCCCTTGCTACCAACTCCATCCCAGTTCCTGGCACCAGTCTGAGATTAAACCAGGTTGTGTGCAGCCTTGGTGTTGTATTTGACCCCGAGATCAGCTTACATATTCATACCATCACTAAGACCACCTATTTCCACCTCCAAAAAAATTGCTCGACTTCGCTCATGCCTCAGCTCATCTGCTGCTGAAATCCTCATTCATGACTTTGTTACCTCTAGACTTGACTATTCCAAAGTACTCCTGGCTGGTCTCCCACATTTTACCCTCCATAAACTTGAGGTCATCCAAAACTTTGCTGCCCATGTCTTAAACCACACCAAGTCCTGTTCACCTATCTGTGCTGGCTGACCTACGTTGGCTCCCGGTCTGTAGCCTCCTCCAGCCCCACAAACCTCCAAGATATCTGCACGCCTCTAATTCTTGCCTATTGAGCATCTCTGATTTTATCACTTCACCAGTACTGGCCACGTCTTCAGCTTCCTGAGCCTTATCCTCGGAATTCCCTCCTGTTATTACTCATGTTTAATTTAATCCTCTTATTTTATTAACTTCTCAAGCCACTCCTGATTTCATCTGTAATTCTTGTGTTTTTTGTTCTATTTCTCAATCCAATCATGATTTAATTTAAACCCCGTCTGACAAATGTATAAATATCACCCCAAACTCCTTTAAAATGTTGTTTTTACTCCCAACCTGATGTGTAATTTCCCTGATAATTTCCCTTGTTGACAGTTAACCTAGTAATGATCGGAATTATTTGTTTCATTGATTTTTCAGTTGACTCATTTCCAATTATTGCTTTGAAATAATTGAATTCCTTGCTGCCCGTCACAGGTGTGGGAATCTCTCAGTCAGTCCAACTCTTAACTTAGTGTTCAAGGGCAAAGTGCTGCAGATGCTGCAAAACTGAAATAATGACAGAAAATGCTGGAAATGCTCAGCAGGTCTGGCAGCATCTCTGGAGAGAGAACCAGAGTTAATGTTTCAGGTCAGAGACCCTTTGTCAGCACTGGGAGTGATTCGAGATGGAACGGTTTTTAAACCAGGCAGGGAAAGGACTGAAGGGATTTAAGGACAAATGGAAAGGTCTGTGATAGGGTGGAAGGCAGGAGAGATTAAATGACAAAAGGGATGATGGTAAAATGAAAAATGGGATGCTAATAGGACAAGTAAAGAAACACACGGGAACACAAGAACACGGGAATTAGGAGCAGGAATAGGTCATTCAGTCCCTCGAGCCTGCTCCGCCATTTGATAAGTTCATGGCTGATCTGATTTACCTCAACTCCACATTCCTGTCTGCCCCCAATAACCCTTGACTCCCTTGTCAATCAAAAATCTGTCCAACCCAGCCTCCACTGCAGTCTGGTAAGAGAATTCCACAGACTAATGATCCTCTGAGAGAAAAACTTTCTCTTTATCTCAGTCTTAAATGGGATACCCCTAATTTTTAAACTGTGTCCCTTAGTTCTAGATGCCCCCACAAGGGGAAACATCCTCTCAGCATCCATCCTAACAAGTCCCCTCAGGATCGTATATGTTTCTATAAGGTCATCCCTCATTCTTCTAAATTCCAATGGGTAGGACCCCAACTTGCTCAACTTTTCCTCATAAGATAACCCCTTAATCGCAGGTATCAGTCAAATGAACCTTTGCTGAACTGCTTCTAATGCAATTATATCCTGTACACATTACTCCAGATGTGGTTTACCTAAGGCCCTGTACAGCTGTCACAGCACTTCCCTACTTTTATATTTGATCCCCCTTGCAATAAATGACAACATTCCATTTGCCTTCATAATCATTTGCTCTACCTGCATCCTAATGTTTTGTGATTTCAGTACCAGGACACACAGATCCTGTGCCGCAGAGTTCTGCAGTCTCTCTGCATTTAAATAATATACTGCTTTTTTTCCTTTCTGCCAAAGTGGACAAGCTCACATTTTTATATTCTATCTGTCAATGTTTTGCCCATTCACTTAACCTATCTAAATCCATTTGTATACTCTTTATATCTTCTTGACAACTTACTTTGCTACCCATCTTTGTGTCATCAGCAAATTTAGCTACCATACATTCGGTGCCTTCATCCAAATCATTGATATAGATTGTAAATAGTTGAGACCCCAGCACTGATCCCTGTGGCACTCCACTAGTTACAGCTTGCCAACCTGAAGATAAAACATTTATCCCTACTCTCTGTTTCCTAACCAATCCTCTAACCAATATATACTTAATGGCACAGTTCTAAGGAAGGTACAGGAACAGAGGAACCTGGGGATGCATGTTTTTTATTTGTTTTGTGGAATGTGGGTATCACCTGCGAGGTCAGCATTTATTGCCCATCCCTAATTGCCCTTGACCTGAGTAGCTTGCTAGGCCACTTTCGAGAGCATTTTAAGAGTCAACCACATTGCAGTGGGTCTGGAGTCACATGTAGGCCAGACCAGGTAAGGACGGCAAATTTCCTTCCCTAAAGGACATTAGTGAACCAGATGGGTTTTTACAACAATCGACAATGATTTCATGGTCATCATTAGACTAGCTTTTTTTAAATTCCAGATTAATTAATTGAATTCAAATTTCACCCTCTGCCATGGATTCAAACCCACGTCCCAGAGCATTAGCCTGGGCTCTGATTACTAGTCCAGTGATATTACCATTACGCCACCACCTCCCGATGCCAATGTGCATTGATCTTTGAACGTAGCAGGACATATGGAAAGAGTAGGTGATAAAGAAAATGGGATCTTGGGCTTCATAAATAGAAGGATAGAGTACAAAAGCAAGGAAGTGATGCTGAACCTTTATAAATCTGTGGTTAGGTCCCAACTGGAGTATTGCATCCATTTCTGGTCACCACACTTCAGGAAGGATGTGAGGGTCCTTGAGAGGATGCAAAGGAGATTTACCAGAATGATTCCAGGGATGGAGGATTTTAGTTACAAGGTTAGGATGGAGAAACTGGGTTTGTTCTCCTTGTAACAAAGGAAATTGAGGGGAGATTGAATAGAAGTGAATAAGATTATGAAAGGCTGAGATAAGTTAGACAAGGAAAAACTGTTACCATTAACTAACGGTACAAGGACTAGGGGACAAAGATTGAAAGTTTTGGGCAAAAGATGCAGGGGGAATATGAGGAAGCACTTTTTTTACACAGCGGGTGGTAATAACCTATAAAATACTGCCCACAAGGGTGGTGGAAGTGGAGACAATCAATGACTTCAAGAGGAAGTTGGATGGCCACCTGAGAGAATTAGACTTGGAGGGCTACGGGGATCGAACAGGGGAATGGGACTGACTGGATAACTCCGTGGGAAGCCTTCATATATTGGATGGGCCTCCTTCTGTAATTAAAGCAAAATACTGCAGATGCTGGAAATCTGAAATAAAAATAGAAAGTGCTGGAAATACTCAGCAGGTCTGGCAGCATCTGTGGAGAGAGAAGCAGAGTTAACATTTCAGGTCTGTGACTTTTCATCAGAACTGGCAAAGGTTAGAAAAGAATTAGGTTTTAAGCAAGTGAAGGCAGGGAGGCTTTGGTGGGGAAGAGAGCAAAAGGGAAGATGTGTGATAGGGCAGAGGGCAGGAGACATTAAAGGGGACAAAGGCAAAGAATGTGTTAATGCTTGTGGTG
Source organism: Heterodontus francisci (assembly GCF_036365525.1). NCBI lineage: Eukaryota > Metazoa > Chordata > Chondrichthyes > Heterodontiformes > Heterodontidae > Heterodontus > Heterodontus francisci. The sequence goes on from NC_090402.1 coordinate 56,559,817, forward strand.
AAAGACAAAGCATTAGTCCAAAGAGACTGCTAATGGCAGAGTAATGAGCAACTCTGTCCACATGATTAAAAAATAAAATGAAATAAAAAAATATATAAAAAAAGGCCAGTCATGCTCTGAAATTGTTGAACTCAAGGTTGAGTTCGCGAGGCTGTGGAGTGCCTAATTGAAAGATCAGGTATGCTCCTCGAGCTTGCATTGATGTTCTCTGGAACATAGGACATAGGAACATAGGAAGATAGGAACAGGAGCAGGCCATTCAGCCCCTCGAGCCTGTCCCGCCATTCAATGAGACCATGGCTGATCCACGGCCTAACTCCATATACCTGACTTTGGCCCATATCCCTTAATATCTTTGCTGAACAAAAATCTATCTCAGATTTAAAATTAACAACTGTTCTAGCTTCAACTGCTGTTTGTGGAAGCGAGTTCCAAACCACCCTTTGCGTGAAGAAGTGCTTCCTAACATCTCTCCTGAACGGCCTGTTCCGAATTTTTAGACTATGCCCCATTGTTTTAGAATCTCCAACCAGTGGAAATGGTTTATCTTTATCTAGCCTGTCTTTTCCTGTTAATATCTTGAAGACTTCAATCAGATCACCCCTTAACCTTCTAAATTCTAGCGAAAACAGGCCTAATTTGTGTAATCTCTCCTCATAACTTAACCCCTGTAGTCCAGGTATCATTCTTGTAAACCTACGTTGCGCTCCCTCCAAGGCCAATTCTTCTTCTTCTTTGGCCTCCTTGTCTGGAGTGACAATGGGTAAGCGCCTAGAGGTGGTCAGTGGTTTGTGAAGCAGCGCCTGGAGTGGCTATAAAGGCCAATTCTAGAGTGACAGACTCTTCCACAGGTGCTGCAGATAAAATTGTTTGTCAGGGCTGTTACACAGTTGGCTCTCCCCTTGCGCTTCTGTCTTTTTTCCTGCCAACTGCTAAGTCTGTTCGACTCGCCACACTTTAGCCCCGCCTTTATGGCTGCCCGCCAGCTCTGGCGATCGCTGGCAACTGACTCCCACGACTTGTGATCAATGTCGCAGGACTTCATGTCACGTTTGCAGACGTCTTTAAAGCGGAGACATGGACGTCCGGTGGGTCTGATACCAGTGACGAGCTCGCTGTACAATGTGTCCTTGGGGATCCTGCCATATTCCATGTGACTCACATGGCCAAGCCATCTCAAGTGCCGCTGGCTCAGTAGGGTGCATATGCTGGGGATGTTTGCCGCCTCGAGGACTTCTGTGTTGGAGATACGGTCCTGCCACCTGATGCCAAGGATTCTCCGGAGGCAGCGAAGATGGAATGAATTGAGACGTCGCTTTTGGCTGACATACATTGTCCAGGCCTCGCTGCCATAGAGCAAGGTACTGAGGACACAGGCTTGATACACTCGGACATTTGTGTTCCGTGTCAGTGTGCCATTTTCCCACACTCTCTTGGCCAGTCTGGACATAGCAGTGGAAGCCTTTCCCATGCGCTTGTTGATTTCTGCATCGCGAGACAGGTTACTGGTGATAGTTGAACCTAGGTAGGTGAACTCTTGAACCACTTCCAGAGCGTGGTCGCCAATATTGATGGATGGAGCATTTCTGACGTCCTGTCCCATGATGTTTGTTTTCTTGAGGCTGATGGTTAGGCCAAATTCGTTGCAGGCAACCGCAATCCTGTCGATGAGTCTCCGCAGACACTCTTCAGTGAGAGATGTTAATGCAGAATCGTCAGCAAAGAGGATGAGGACTTTCCGTACTTTGGTCTTCGCTCTTAGATGGGCAAGGTTGATCTTGTGTGGAGGAGAATTCCTTCTTCTGAAGACTTGAACGCATGTGAGAGCAGCAGGGAGAATAAGATCCCAAACAGTGTCGGTGCGAGAACACAGCCCTGTTTCATGCCACTCAGGATAGGAAAGGGGTCTGATGAGACGCCGCTATGCTGAATTGTGCCTTTCATATTGTCATGGAATGAGGTGATGATACTTAGTAGCTTTGGTGGACATCTGATCTTTTCTAGCAGTCTGAAGAGACCACATCTGCTGACGAGGTCAAAGGCTTTGGTGAGATCTATGAAAGCAATGTAGAGGGGCATCTGTTGTTCACGGCATTTCTCCTGTAGCTGGTGAAGGGAGAACAACATGTCAATGCTGGATCTCTCCGCTCGAAAGCCACACTGTGTCTCAGGGTAGACAAGCTCAGCCAGCTTCTGGAGCCTGTTTAAAGCGACTTGAGCGAAGACTTTCCCCATGATGCTGAGCAGGGAGATTCCACGGTAGTTGCTGCAGTCACCGCGGTCACCCTTGCTCTTATAAAGGGTGATGATATTGGCATTGCGCATGTTCTGTGGTACTGCTCCCTCGTCCCAGCATAGGCAAAGCAGTTCGTAGAGTGCTGAAAGTATAGCAGGCTTGGCACTCTTGATTATTTCAGGGGTAATGCCGTCCTTCCCAGGGGCTTTTCCGCTGGCTCGAGAATCAATGGCATCACTGAGTTCCGATTTTGTTGACTGTACGTCCAGCTCGTCCATGACTGGCAGAGACTGGGCTGCACTGAGGGCGGTCTCAGTGACAACATTTTCCCTGGAGTACAGTTCTAGGTAGTGCTCCACCCAGCGGTCCATTTGCTTGTGTTGGCCAGTGATTGTGTCCCCTAATTTAGATTTGAGGGGCGCGATCTTCTTGATGGTTGGCCCAAAAACTCTCTTAATGCCATCATACATTCCTCTAATGTTTCTGGTGTCAGAGGCCAGCTGAATATGACTGCATAGGTGTTGCCAGTAGTCATTTGCGCAGCGCCTGGCTGTTCATTGTGCAGCACTACTGGCTGCTTTAAGTGCTACGGATGTTAACACGCTGGGGGCTTTCTTGTAGTTCAGCAGTGCAATGCGCTTAGTGGCTATGACAGGTTCCAGCTCTTCAAAGTGAGATTGAAACCAGTCTGCATTCCGCTTCACACGTTTGCCATAGGTGGTCATTGCTGAGTCATACATGGCGTCTCTGATGTGGGCCCACTTGGTCACTGCATCCCCTGTAGGAGTGTTTTGAAGGGCTTTTTCAAGTGAATTTAGATACCTATGTAACAGCTGTGGATAAGAAATTCTGCTCGTGTTGATGCGCGGGCGGCTCTTCTGCTTGGAATGATGCAGCTTCTTTGGTCTGAGTCTAACCTTGCTGCACACCAGGGAGTGGTTGGTGTCGCAGTCCGCACTGTGGAAGCTGCGTGTGATTTGAACGCTGTTTAAGGAGGCTCGCCTTGTGACGATGAGGTCCAGCTGGTGCCAACGATGTGATCGTGGGTGCCTCCAAGAAACCTGGTGACAGGGTTTAGTATGAAAGTACGAGTTGGTGATGCAGAGGTTGTGATAGGTACACAACTCAAGCAGTCTCTGTCCATTCTCATTCATCCTTCCAATGCCATAGCGCCCAAGACAGGAGGGCCATGAGTCATGGTCGGCCCCAACCCTGGCATTAAAGTCCCCCAGCAGGAACAGGTGTTCGGTGTTGGGGATGCTTCGAATGATATTATGGAGTTCCTCGTAGAACTGGTCTTTAGCTTCAGGTGGGGAGCAGAGTGTTGGAGCATAGATGCTGAGTAGGTGTACTGGACCAGAGGCAGTGAGCAGTCGGATGGACAGTATGCATTCTGAACCATTTGAGGGTGGCATTATTATGCTGAGCAAAGAGTTTCTGATGGCGAAGCCCACTCCATGCTGTCTTGGTTCTTCAGGATCCCTACCCTGCCAGAAGAAGGTGTAGTCTTGCTCTCTTAGAGATCCGCTCGCAGGGAGGCGTGTTTCCTGAAGTGCTGCAATGTCCACATTGAGTCTGCTGAGCTTGTTGTTAATGATGGCGGTCTTCCGAGAATCATTGATTTGTGTAAGGTCTTCCGACAGGCCCAGGACACATAGTTCTGACGTTCTAGCTTGCGAAACGAAGGGCTGGTACCTTCTTTCCTTTTTTTGTCGTGCTGTTTGGTGCGGTGTTGCAGTCCACTTGTCGGGCAATGACCCTGAGCTCCAAGCACCCATTGAAGCAGGTGGACTGTGGCGGGACAGAACCTTACTGACCGGGGACTGCCCGGTTTGAGGCAGGCGGTAGCTGTCCAGTGAGGTGCGATGACCTCTCCCACCGAGAAAGGCAACCCGTGGCGCCCAATCTCTACGCCAATTGAGCTGGACTGAAAACCCGTAACTGTTGCCTTCCATGTTGTTTTGGTCGCTGTGAGGTGACTATGGAGTGACCTCTCCATGACGCATGCCTGGGCGGATGTATGGAGGTTGTGAGTTGCCCAAGTGTCAAAACCCCCTCTTGGCCTTTCTGATGGGGTCCAAAGGAGTGCAGAGCACGACCTTTGGCACCGGTATGGCTGCAGGAACTGCCAGAAACATGCCAGAGGTGACACATGACCGCCTTCGGGGTTCCGCTCCGGATTTTCTGTTAGGGTTTACTCCCTTAGCCTTGGTCTCTCCCGAGATGCCCACAAGGCAGTGGGGTTGTTAGGGCCCCTGCTCAGGGGTAGGTGGATGCCGGTGGGAGGAAGGGGGTGCGGGGGGGAGGGGGTGCGATGAGAAGGGGTGCAGTGGGAAGGGGTGGAAGGAAGGGGGTGCGAGGGGGAGCTGGGAAGGGGGCTGCAGGGGGGTAGGGGAGGGGGTGCAGGGTAAGGGGGTGTGAGGGGAAGATGGTGTGAGGGGGGAGCTGGGAAGGGGGTGCAAGAGTGTGGGGGGAAGGGGGGTGGGGGTGGGGGGCTTCCCAGCACAGCAACTCGATTGGATTTCATGGGTACTGAAAATGGGAGGTCGATACCTGTTTTTAATGGTTTGTAAACGCCTGAAAGATGAAGGAGCGAGGTCACTGCTCCCGAGCCGGCGGGAAACTCAGTTGTCCGTCCGGAGTGTCGAGCGTGAAAGACGGCACGGCCATGCCGGGCTCCAGGGAGGACGCCAATATATCCTTCTTAAGGTGTGGTACCCAGAACTGCTCACAGTACTCCAAGTGGGGTCTAACCAGGGTTTTGAATAGCTGCAGCATAACCTCTAGATCCTCTAGATATAAAGGCTAGCATTTCATTAGCCTTTTTGATTATTTTCTGCATTCGCTCGTGGCATTTTAAAGATCTATGCACCTGAACCCCCAAGACTCTTTGGGCATCCACTGTACTTAACCTCTTCCCATTTAGAAAGTACCCTGCTCTATCCTTTTTTGGTCCAAAATGGATAATCTCACACTTGCCCGCATTGAAATCCATCTGCCACAGTTTTGCCTACTCATCTAGTCTGTCAATATCTCTTTGCAATTCTATGCTATCATCTAGACTGTCTACAATGCAGCCTAACTTTGTATCATCAGAAAATTTGGATATATGACTTACTATGCCATCATCCAAGTTGTTAATGAATAATGTGAATAATTGAGGCCCCAACACACATCCCTGCGGGACACCACTAGTCACATCCTGCCAATCGGAGTACTTACCCATTATCCCCACTCTCTGTCACCTACCACTCAACCAACTTCCTAACCATGTCAATAATTTGTCCTCAACTCCATGGGCTTCTACCTTAGTTAACAGTCTTTTATGTGGGACTTTATCAAATGCCTTCTGGAAGTCCATATAAATAACATCCATTCGACATTCCCCTGTCCACAACCTTAGTCACCTCTTCAAAAAATTCAATGAGATTTGTCAGGCATGACCTTCCCGTCATGAATCCATGCTGGCTGTCCCTGATTAATTGAAATTTTTCTAGGTGTTCAGTCACCCTATCCTTGATTATAGACTCCAGCAACTTGCCCACCACAGATGTCAGGCTAACTGCTCTGTAATTTCCTTAGTTCCCCCTTTCACCCGTCTTTAAAAGTGAAGTGACATGTGCGACTTTCCAATCCAGAGGGACCACTCCTGAATCTAGGGAACTCTGAAAGACTATAGTTAGGGCATCTACACTGCAGCAGGCCAAGGACAGAAATGTGGGCATGAGAGCAGGGGTGTGTGTTGAAATAGCAAACAACTGGAAGTTCGGGGTCATGCTTTCAGACTGAACTGAGGTGTCCCGCAGAGCGGTCACCCAATTTGTGTTTGGTCTCCCCAATATAGAGGCAATTGCATTGTGAACAGCGAATACAGTATACTAAATTGAAGGAAGTATAAGTAAATCACTGCTTCACCTGAAAGGAGTGTTTGGGACCTTGAATTATGAGGACAGAGGAGGTAAAGGGGCAGGTACTACACCTCCTGCGATTGGATGGGAAGGTACTGTGGGAACGGAACGAGGTGTCGGGGTGCTGGAGGAGTGGACCAGGGTGTCGTGGAGGGAACAATCCCTTTGGAATGCTGACAGGGGAGGGGAAGTGAAGATGTGTTTGGTGGTGGCATCACGCTGGAGGTGGTGGAAATAGTGGAGGATGATCCTTTGGATGTGGATGCTGGTGAGGTGGAAAGTGAGGACAAGGGGAACCCTGTCGTGGTTCTGGGATGGAGGGGAAGGGGTGAGGGCAGAAGTGTGGGAAATAGGTTGGACATGGTTGAGGGCCCTGTCAACCACAGTGCGGGGGGAATACTCGGGTGAGGAAAAAGGAAGACATATCAGAAGTGCTGTTGTGGAAGGTTGCATCATCAGAACAGATGCGTTGGAGACAGAGAAACTGGGAGAATGGGATGGAGTCCTTGCAGGAAGCAGAGTGTAAGGAAGTGTAGTCAAGGTAGCCGTGGGAGTAAGTGGGCTCATAATGAATATTAGTAGACAGTCCAGCCCCAGAGATGGAGGCAGAGAAGTTGAGAAAGGGAAAAGTGTCAGAGATAGACTATGTAAATATGAGAAGGGTGGAAATTGGAAGCAAAGTTGATGAAGTTTTCCGGTTTGGGGCAAGAGCAGGAAGCGGCACCGATACAGTCATCAAGGTACCAGGAAAAGAGATGAGTGAGGGGGCCTGGGTAGGACTGGAACAAGGAATATTTGACATACTCCACAAAAAGACAGACATAACTAGGACCCATGCGGGTACCCAAAGCAACACCTTTTGTTTGGAGGAAGTGAGTGGAGTTGAAGGAGAAGTTGTTCAATGTGAAAACAAATTCAGCCAGGTGGTTGTGGATGGGGAATGGTTGGGCCTCTGTTCAAGGAAGAAGCGGAGAGCCCTCAAACCGTCCTGGTGGGGGATGGAGGTGTAGAGAGCCTCCTTCTGTGCCGTAGATTACTCTATGACTATAATTGAGGTGCAGTGAATAGAGATGTCTTTGGATATTTTACTGCCTAGGTCTCTTTGGAAACCAATGCAATTAGCAATAAATGGTGACAAGTATTACATTACCTTTATTATGTCAATCAGATAATATCCGAGAACACACGGTAATGTATCCTGTCAGTCACATTGATGGACACCATAAAATACATAAAAATAACACAACTTTTGTCTGGTCTGCACTTTTCAGATTGGTCTGTGTGTTGATTTGCTGGGCAGAGCCTGGTGCTCACGACTCGGTTACTGGGCTTCAGACCCCAGCTCTCACTGCTCCCCGGCCTTGATTACTGGGCTTCGGGTCTTACTGCTCCCCAACCTGGGTTACTGGGCTCCTTCTCTCACTTCTCCTCGGCCTCAGTTCCTGGGCTCTGGCTCTCACTGCTCCCCAGCCTCATATAGTGGCCTCTGCGTCTCACTGTTCCAGGCCTCAGTTGCTGGGCTCCATCTCTCACTGCTCCCCGGCCTTGGTTACTGGGCTCCATCTCTCACTGCTCCCCGGCCTCGGTTACTGGGCTCCATCTCTCTCTACTCCTGGCCTCGGATACTGGTCTCCGGCTCTCACTTCTCCTCGGCTCGGTTACTGGGCTCCAGCTCTCATTGCTCCCCAGCCTCATATAGTAGCCTCTGCGTCTCACTGTTCCAGGCCTCGGTTACTGGGCTTCGGCTCTTGCTGCTCCCTGGCCTCGGTTACTGGGCTCCGGCTCTTGCTGCTCTCTAGCCTCGGTTACTGGGCTCCAGCTCTCACTGCTGTCAGGCCTCGGTTACTGGGCTCCGGCTCTCGCTGCTCCCTAGCCTCGATAACTGGGCTCCAGTTCTCACTGCTCCCCGACCGCAATAACTGGGCTCCGGCTTTCACTGCTCCTCAGCCTCGGTTACTGGGCTCCTGCTTTCACTGTTCCCCGGCCTCAGTTACTGGGCTCCAGTTCTCACTGCTCCCAGAGTCTCTCTCCTCCCTGGCCTCAGTTACTGGGCTCCATCTCTCTCTACTTCCTGGCCTCAGTAACTGGGCTCCGGCTCTCACTGCTGCCCGGCCTCACTTACTGGGCTCCGGTTTCACTTCTCCCTGGCCTCGGTTACTGGGCTCCATCTCTCTCTACTCCTTGACCTCGGTTTCTGATCTCCGGATCTCGCTGCTCCCCGGCTTCGGTTACTGGCCTCTGGTTCTCACTGTTATTACTGGGCAGCGGACCCCAGCTCTTGTTGTTCCCCAGCTTCATTTACTAGGCTGCTGCCCTCAACGACTACTCTTGACAACAATGGGAGGGGAGAGGGGCAGCATCTTATGGACAAGGGTGGATAGCTTGGGAGGTGTTTGAATGGAGGGGGATAGCATGGGAGAGGGTATTGGAGAACATGGGAGAGGGGAGGGGAACAGCATGGGAGAGAGGATGGGATAGCATGGGACGGAAGGAATAGGGGAATCTCAATAAGATAGAAGCAGAGTTTTTTTTACTCATACATGGGAAGTAGGTGTCACTGGCCAGGCCAGCATTTATTGCCCATCCCTAATTGCCCTTGAGAAGGTGGTGGTGAGCTGCATCCTTGAACCGCTGCAGTCCATGTGGGGTAGGTACACCCACAGTGCTGTTAGGAAGGGAGTTCCAGGATTTTGACCCAGTGACAGTGAAGGAACGGCAATATAGTTCCAAGTCAGGATGGTGTGTGACTTGGAGGGGAACTTGCAGGTGGTGGTGTTCCCATATATTTGCTGCCCTTGCCTTCGAGGTGGTAGAGGTCGCGGGTTTGTAAGGTGCTGTCTAAGGAGCCTTGGTGCATTGCTGCAGTGCATCTTCTAGATGGTACACACTGCTGCCACTGTGCGTCGGTGGTGGAGGGAGTGAATGTTTGTAGATGGGGTGCCAATCAAGCGGGCTGCTTTGTTCTGGATGGTGTCGAGCTTCTTGAGTGTTGTTGGAGCTGCACCCATCCAGGCAAGTGGAGAGTATTCCATCACACTCCTGACTTGTGCCTTGTAGATGGTGGTCAGGTTTTGGGGAGTCAGGAGGTGAGTTACTCGCCTCAGGATTCCTAGCCTCTGACCTGCTCTTGTAGCCATGGTATTTATATGGCTACTCCAGTTCAGTTTCTGGTCAATGGTAGCCCCTAGGATGTTGATCGTGGGGGATTCAGCGATGGTAATGCAGTTGAATGTCAAGGGGAGGTGGTTAGATTCTCTCTTGTTGGAGATGATCATTGCCTGGCACTTGTGTGGCACGAATATTAATTGCCACTGATCAGCCCAAGTGTAGATATTGTCCTGGTCTTGCTGCATTTCTACACGGACTGCTTCAGTATCTGAGGAGTCGTGAATGGTGCTGAACATTGTGCAATCATCAGCGAACATCCCCACCTTATGATTGATGGAAGGTCATTGATAAAGCAGCTGAAGATGTTTGGGCCTAGGACACTACCCTGAGGAACTCCTGCAGTGATGTCCTGGAGCTCAGATGATTGACCTCCAACAACCACAACCATCTTCCTTTGCGCTAGGTATGACTTCAGCCAGCAGAGGGTTTTCCCACTGATTCCCATTGACATCAGTTTTGCGAGGGCTCCTTGATGCCATACTCGGTCAAATGCTGCCTTGATGTCAAGGGCAGTCACTCTCACCTCACCTCTTGAGTTCAGTTCTTTTGTCCATGTTTGAACCAAAGCTGTAATGAGGTCAGGAGCTGAGTGGCCCTGGCAGAACCCAAACTGAGCATCACTGTGCAGGTTATTGCTAAGCAAGTGCTGCTTGATGGCACTGTTGATGACACCTTCCATCACTTTGCTGATGATTGAGAGTAGGCTGATGGGGCGGTCATTGGCCGGGTTGGACTTGTCCTGCTTTTTGTGTACAGGACATACCTGGGCAATTTTCCACATTGCAGGGTAGCTGCCAGTGTTATAGCTGTACTGGAACAGGTTGTCTAGGGGCGCGGCAAGTTCTGGAGCACAGGTCTTCAGTACTATTGCCAGAATATTGTCAGGGCCCATAGCTTTTGCAGTATCCAGTGCCTTCAGTCATTTGTTGATATCACGCGGAGTGAATCAAATTGGTTGAAGTCTGGCATCTGTGATGCTGGGGACTTCAGGAGGAGGCCGAGATGGATCATCAACTCGGCACTTCTGGCTGAAGATTGTTGCAAATGTTTCAGCCTTATCTTTTGCACTGATGTGCTGGGCTCCCCCATCATTGAGGATGGGGATATTTGTGGACCCACCTCCTCCAGTTAGTTGTTTAATTGTCCACCACCATTCACGGCTGGATGTGGCAGGACTGCAGAGCTTAGAGCTGATCCGTTGGTTATGGGATCGCGTAGCTCTGTCTATTGTATGCTGCTTACGCAGTTTGGCATGCAAGTAGTCCTGGGTTGCAGCTTCACCAGGTTGACACCTTATTTTGAGGTATGCCTGGTGCTGCTCCTGGCATGCCCTCCTGCACTCTTCATTGAACCAGGTTTGATGGTAATGGTAGAGTGGGGGATATGCCAGGCCATGAGGTTACAGATTGTGGATGAGTACAATTCTGCTGTTGCTGATGGCCCACAGCGCCTCATGGATGCCCAGTTTTGCATTGCTAGATCTGTTCGAAATCTATCCCATTTAGCACGGTGATAGTGCCACACAACACGATGGACAGTATCTTCAATGTAAAGGCAGGACTTCGTCTCCACAAGGACTGTGCTGTGGTCACTCCTACCAATACTGTCATGGACAGAAGCATCTGCGGCAGACAGATTAGTGAGGATGAGGTCAAGTCTGGTACTGGGTAATGAACCCGGCCAGGTGTTAGATTTTGATGTAGGTGAGCACTTTGGTGATAGTGATCACAATTCGGTTAGGTTTACCTTAGCGATGGGCAGGGACAGGTATATACCTCAGGGCAAGAATTATAGCTGGGGGAAAGGAAATTATGATGCGATTAGGCAAGATTTAGGATGCGTAGGATGGGGAAGGAAACTGCAGGGGATGGGCACAATCGAAATGTGGAGCTTATTCAAGGAGCAGCTACTGCGTGTCCTTGATAAGTATGTACCTGTGAGGCAGGGAGGAAGTTGTCGAGCGAGGGAGCCGTGGTTTACTAAAGAAGTTGAAGCGCTTGTCAAGAGGAAGAAGAAGGCTTATGTTAGGATGAGACGTGAAGGCTCAGTTAGGGCGCTTGAGAGTTACAAGCTAGCCAGGAAAGATCTAAAGGGAGAGCTAAGAAGAGCGAGGAGAGGACACGAGAAGTCATTGGCGGATAAGATCAGGGAAAACCCTAAGGCTTTCTATAGGTATATCAGGAATAAAAGAATGACTAGAGTTAGATTAGGGCCAATCAAGGATAGTAGTGGGAAGTTGTGTGTGGAATCAGAGGAGATAGGGGAAGCGTTAAATGAATATTTTTCGTCAGTATCTACAGTAGAGAAAGAAAATGTTGTCGAGGAGAATACTGAGATACAGATTACTAGGCTAGATGGGATTGAGGTTCACAAGGAGGAGGTGTTAGCAATTTTGGAAAGTGTGAAAATAGATAAGTCCCCTGGGCCAGATGGGATTTATCCTAGGATCCTCTGGGAAGCCAGGGAGGAGATTGCAGAGCCTTTGTCCTTGATCTTTATGTCGTCATTGTCGACAGGAATAGTGCCGGAAGACTGGAGGATAGCAAATGTTGTCCCCTTGTTCAAGAAGGGGAGTAGAGACAGCCCTGGTAATTATAGACCTGTGAGCCTTACTTCGGTTGTGGGTAAAATGTTGGAAAAGGTTATAAGAGATAGGATTTATAATCATCTTGAAAAGAATAAGTTCATTAGCGATAGTCAGCACGGTTTTGTGAAGGGTAGGTCGTGCCTCACAAACCTTATTGCGTTTTTTGAGAAGGTGACCAAACAGGTGGATGAGGGTAAAGCCGTGGATGTGGTGTATATGGATTTCAGTAAGGCGTTTGATAAGGTTCCCCACGGTAGGCTATTGCAGAAAATACGGAAGTATGGGATTGAAGGTGATTTAGTGCTTTGGATCAGAAATTGGCTAGCTGAAAGAAGACAGAGGGTGGTGGTTGATGGCAAATGTTCATCCTGGAGTTTAGTTACTAGTGGTGTACCGCAAGGATCTGTTTTGGGGCCACTGCTGTTTGTCATTTTTATAAATGACCTGGATGAGGGTGTAGAAGGGTGGGTTAGTAAATTTGCGGATGACACGAAGGTCGGTGGAGTTGTGGATAGTGTCGAAGGATGTTGTAGGTTACAGAGGGACTTGAGGTTGTTTTCGTTGGAGAGAAGGAGGAGGAGAGGTGACTTAATAGAGACATATAAGATAATCAGAGGGTTAGATAGGGTGGATAGTGAGAGTCTTTTTCCTCGGATGGTGATGGTAAACACGAGGGGACATAGCTTTAAGTTGAGGGGCGATAGATATAGGACAGATGTCAGAGGTAGTTTCTTTACTCAGAGAGTAGTAGGGGCGTGGAACGCCCTGCCTGCAACAGTAGTAGACTCGCCAACTTTAAGGGCATTTAAGTGGTCATTGGATAGACATATGGATGAAAATGGAATAGTGTAGGTCAGATGGTTTCACAGGTCGGCGCAACATCAGGGCGGCACAGTGGCGCAGTGGTTAGCACCGCAGCCTCACAGCTCCAGGGACCTGGGTTCGATTCCGGGTACTGCCTGCGTGGAGTTTGCAAGTTCTCCCTGTGTCTGCGTGGGTTTTCTCCGGGTGCTCCGGTTTCCTCCCACAAGCCAAAAGACTTGCAGGTTGATAGGTAAATTGGCCATTATAAAGTGTCACTAGTATAGGTAGGTGGTAGGGAAATATAGGGACAGGTGGGGATGTTTGGTAGGAATATGGGATTAGTGCAGGATTAGTATAAATGGGTGGTTGATGTTCGGCACAGACTCGGTGGGCCGAAGGGCCTGTTTCAGTGCTGTATCTCTAATCTAATCTAAAAAAATCTAATCTAAAAACATCGAGGGCCAAAGGGCCTGTACTGCGCTGTAATGTTCTATAAGTATATTTTCCCCTCGTGTTTGTTCCCCCACCACCTGCCGCAGACCCAGTCTAGCAGCTATCTTCATTAGGACTCGGCCAGCTTGGTCAGTAGTGGTGCTACCGAGCCACTCTTGGTGATGGACATTGAAGTCCCCCACCCAGAGTACATTCTGTGCCCTTGCCACCCTCAGTGATTCCTCCAACTGGTGTTCAACATGGAGGAGTACTGACTCATCAGCTGAGGGAGGGCGGTAGGTGGTAATCAGTAGGAGGTTACCTTGCCCATGTTTGACCTGATGCCATGAAACCTCATGGGGTCCGGAGTCGATGTTGAGGACTCCCAGGGCAACTCCCTCCCTACTGTATACTACTGTGCCACCGCCTCTGGTGGGTCTGTCCTGCCGGTGGGACAGGACATAGCCGGGGATGGTGATTGCAGTGTCTGGGACATTTTCTGTAAGGTATGATTCCGTGAGTATGACTATGTCAGGCTGTTGCTTGACTAGTCTGTGGGACAGCTCTCCCAACTTTGGCCCAAGCCCCCAGATGTTAGTAAGGAGAACTTTGCAGTGTCGACAGGGCTGGGTTTGCCGTTGTCGTTTCCGGTGCCTAGGTCGATGCCGGTTGGTCTGTCCGGTTTCATTCCTTTTTACTGACTTCGTAGCGGTTAGGTACAACTGAGTGGCCTGCTAGGCTATTTCAGAGGGCATGTAAGGGTTAACCACATTGCTGTGGGTCTGGAGTTACATGTAGGCCAGACCATGTAAGGACAGCAGATTTCCTTCCCTCAAGGACATTAGTGAACCAGATGGGTTTTTACAATAATCGACAATGGTTTCATGGCCATCATTAGACTAGCTTTTAATTCCAGATTTATTAATTTAAATCAAATTCCACCTTCTGCTATGGTGGGATTTGAACCCATGTCTCCAGAGAAAGACCCTGGGTCTCTGGGTTACTAGTCCAGTGATAATACCACTACGCCACCGCCTACCCTATATATCAGGTTGCTATATCAGGTCAGTTACCATTCGTCACAACTAGGAGAGCTGAGAGATGGAACAGTTTTTAAACCAGGCAGGCAAAGGTGGGAGCGGGAGGATTACAATCAACATGGAGTTCATCAATTTCAGAACCATCCTTTTATCAGTTCATTACTCCTACCTTCCATCGTATCACAGACTTTCCTATTTGTTCTTTCAGGTCCAGTCATTTCAAAATGTAAATTTGTAGATTTCAATATGTCCTCAATCAAACTGGGAACATTGATGTATAATTTCCCTGTTTATTTCCCTTCCTCACAGTTAACCTTCTGACGATTGGGATCCTGTCTCGGGGCAAGTGCGGTCTCTCCAAATGTGTCACTTGCTACTTGGTGGCCATGGGAACGGCGGATCTACTGGTTACTATCCTTGATCTGATATTGAGGCATATTCCCGTTGTATATCGGGAGCAGTTTCAGTTCCTTCAGTATTCCATCCCCGTGTGTAATATCCACGCCGTCCTGCTTTATGCAGGCACAGACTGTTCTGTCTGGTTCACCGTCACTTTCACCTTTGATCGATTTGTGGCCATTTGTTGCCAGAAGCTGAAAAGTAAATATTGCAGCGAGAAAACGGCAGCTGTGGTTCTGGGAACAGTGACTGTGCTGAGCTGTTTAAAGAACATCACCTGGTATTTTATGTTAACAGGTTGGTATTGGCTGGTAAACATGCCCTGGTTTTGTAGGATAAGATTCGATGTTCAGTTCTCTTTGGTCTGGATAACTATCGAGCTCCTCCATTACATTCTAACCCCGGGGGTCTCATTTTTTGTGATTTTGCTGCTCAATGCTTTCACCGTCAGACACATTTTAGTGAGAAGCAGAGGACGCAGGAGACTCCGGGCTCACAGCATTGGGGAGAGTCGCAGAGATCCAGAGATGGAGAGCCGAAGGAAATCCATAATTTTACTGTTGGGTATCTCGGCCAATTTCATTCTATTGTGGGCATTGTTTATGGTGTATTCGATATGGTACCGAATGGTTTTTTTGGTGGGTCCTATGTCTGTATTTCTACCTGGTTATTTACAAGATGTGGGCTTCATGCTGCAGCTCCTGAGTAGCTGCACAAACACTGTGATTTATGTCGTGACCCAGACTCAGTTCAGAGAACAGTTGAAGAATGTACTGAAATGTCCCTTTAAACCAATAGTTAAATTCATTCAATGCTGAGAGGTGCTGAAACACTCTTTGGGCGGCACAGTGGCACAGTGGTTAGCACCGCAGCCTCACAGCTCCAGGGACCCGGGTTCAATTCCGGGTACTGCCTGTGTGGAGTTTGCAAGTTCTCCCTGTGTCTGCGTGGGTTTTCTCCGGGTGCTCCGGTTTCCTCCCACAAGCCAAAAGACTTGCAGGTTGATAGGTAAATTGGCCATTATAAATTGTCACTAGTATAGGTAGGTGGTAGGGAAATATAGGGACAGGTGGGGATGTTTGGTAGGAATATGGGATTAGTGTAGGATTAGTATAAATGGGTGGTTGATGTTCGGCACAGACTCGGTGGGCCGAAGGGCCTGTTTCAGTGCTGTATCTCTAATCTAATCTAATCTTTCCAGCAGCCAGGGGTGTGGCCTGTTGTTACAGTGACAGAGCAGGGGTGGGGCCCATCGCTATGGTCACAGAGTGGGTGGGGACTGTTGCTATGGTGACAGAGTGTGGGTGGGCCTGTTCTCCATGGATTGGGGGCGAAGCCTGTTTCCCATGGTGACAGGGGAGTGGGAATGAGGCCTGGTCCCATGGTGACTGGGGAATGGGGTGGAGCCTGTTCCCCATAGTGGCCGGGGAATGTGGGCAGTGCCTGTTCACATGGCAATGGGGATTGGAAGCTGGGCCTGTTCCCCATGGTGCTGGGGAAGTGGGCGCCAGGTCTGTTCGCCAGGGTGATGGGGTCGCGGCCTGTTCCCATGGTGTTGGGGTAGCTGCAGCAAGAATTCTTCATAATCATTTATAATCTTTATAATCCCTACATATTATTTAGAATCCTTTATAACCATTTTAGGCATTTCTACACCTTTATGACACTTTATAATCTTTTTTCATCTTTTGTAATCCTTGAGAATCTTTTATAACCCTTTACAATTCTTTCTAATCTATTGTGACCCTTTATAACACCTTATAATCCTTTATAATATTTATAGTCATTTTCTATGCTTTTTGTCTTTTATAATCATTTATAATTCTTTATAACAATTTATAATGCTTTAGAATCCTTTGTAGCCCTTTATAATACTTCATAAAAGTTTTCAATCTTAATACTTTATAATCCCTCATAATCCTTTATATCTCTTTATAATCCTTTCCAATCCTTTATGAACCTTTATAATACTGTTAACCCTTTATAACTCTTCATAATCCTTTATAATCTTTGTAAGCCTTCATAACACCTTATGATACTTTATGTCCATTTGTAACCCTTTTTAATTCTTCGTAGCCCTTTATAACCATTTAAAATTCTTCATCATCCTTTTAACAGTTATAATTCTTTATAATACGTCATAAAACTTTATAATCCTTTATGATCATGTATAACCCTTCATAATCCTTTACCATCCTTTATAATCCTTTATAAAGCTTCATAAATCTTTATAATCCTTTGCAACCAATTATAATACTTTATAACTCTTGATAACCCTTTATAATCCTTTATGACCTGTAATAATCATTTATAACTCTTTTTATTGCATAAAATTTCTGCTGCAGACAGGTAACAGTTATAATGACCACCATGGATTGCTCTCATTTAGAAATGGAAACACTGCAATTCATTTAAATTGGTTGCACTGCATAATTACTTAAAAAGGCCGCAGTGTATGTCACTAAAAATAGTCACACTACATATCACTCAAAATAGCCACAGTCTATGTCATTTAAAGTGGCCACAGTGCATGTCACTTAAAATGGTCATGGATGTCATTTAAACTGGTTGTGCTGCATATCACTTAAAATGGCCACAGTATATGTTACTTAAAATGGCCGCAGCGCATGTCAGTAAAAATAGTCGCATTGCATAGCACTCAAAATAGCCGCAGTGCATGTCACTTAAAATGGCCAACAGCATATCACTTAAAATGGTCACTGGTCATGTATGTCACTTAAAATGGTCTCATTGCTTCTCATTTAACATGGCCACAGTGCATAGCATTTAAAATGGCTGCAGTGCCTATCATTTAAAATGGTCGCACTGCATAATCACTTAAAATGGTCGCCCTGCATATCACTTAAAATAGCCGCAGTGCATGTCACTTAAAATGGTTGCACTGCATATCACTTAAAATGGCCACAATGCATGTTACTGTACTATCTTGTCAGTGGGCTATTAATATTGAATGAGGAAAGTAGACTTTGCGTCAAAGTTTATTTACAGGGGTCTTCTGACTAGGCTATCTACATGAACACTGGGCGGCACGAGATAAAGACTCATGACATCACATCCTGTGATGATGCTTCAGGTCTATATACATAATCTACTCAGCAACAGCTAATGTACATTATACTACATCTCCCCCCCACAAGTATCTGACTTCATTCATCAGGTCCATAATGCTGTGTGGTTCTCACAACTCTGCCATCGCATGTTTTCCTGTCACCTGTTGGGGTATTGCGTCTTTCAGTTCTTCTTCCTCACTTTCATGTGTGTGAGTGGAACTATCGGATGACTCATGTTCTCTGTCGTCACTGTCATCTGGGCTATCTGTTGTTGGTTGCGTCACCGGTTCCTCAGCTCTCTCAGCCTATTCTCTTGATCTTTCATCAATTCTTTATTCGGATGTGTCAGTACCAAAGATTTTCTATTTCTCCTTATCCATCCTTGGTCTGCCTGGACTATGTATGCATGAGGATATGGAGATTTCTCTCTCACTTCCCCATATCGACCCTTGTCTTTATCCAAACCAAATCTCCAGGTCATAGATCTGTTTGGTTCTTTGATTTGTAACGTCGATCATGATTCTCCATTTGGAATGACCTTTCTTTCTCTTCTCACACCCTCATCATTTCCCGGTCCTCTGCACTGAATCATGACTGAGGGGTGCTTGGGAGTGTTGGTAGTTGTGTCCTCAACCTCCTACCCATGGAGCCAAGCCATTCTGGAATGGCGTTGATCGGTAATTTAACAGTGCTAGCTAAAGACCTTCATTCTTTTTCAGTAGCATTTTCATAGTTCAAACACCTCTCTCTGCTTCTCCACTGCCATTGGTGAACTTGTAACATGGGGAAACCCATACATTTCTGTAAACCGATAGTGTCGACCACTATCAGAGATCACTAGGTCTGGAATGCCATGTGTAATGAAAATCTCTTTT
Organism: Heterodontus francisci; assembly: GCF_036365525.1. Taxonomy (NCBI): domain Eukaryota; kingdom Metazoa; phylum Chordata; class Chondrichthyes; order Heterodontiformes; family Heterodontidae; genus Heterodontus; species Heterodontus francisci. The sequence continues at coordinate 56,578,337 of NC_090402.1, forward strand.
AGTGATTTGATTACGGCTTCAGAACTCTAGCCATGTATTGGTTTGACTTCAACCCAACTGGAGGAATCAACGACAATAAGAAAAATCTTCCCTTAATATTCAAACAGATCCATTCCCAGGTGCTCCCATGGACTGGATGGAAACAAAGATGACATCAGTGGCTCTCTAGAGTCCTGTCTGGTAGTAGCACATGTAAAACAATTGGAGACCATGTCTTCAATCTCCTTGGAAATCCCCGGCCAGCATACCGGTTTTCTCGGTCTTGCTCGACACTTGGTGCTTCCTAAGTGCCCTCGATGTAGTTTCTCTAGGACGTCTAACCTTAAAGCCCTCGGAATAACAAGCCTTTCGTCTTAGACTAGTAAGTCGTCGACAATCGTAAGCTGGCTTTGTTGCTCTAATACTTTCTCCTGATTGGGTTATTCAGTGTATATTCTGGCCAACCTTCTTGGCAAAACTGTCTACTTTTTCACAGACTTCGTCCTCTTTCTGTAGGTTTCTAATTTGGTGTAATCTTTGAGTAGCTGCTGGCAAATCTTCAGTTATAGCTAAAGCAAAGACTTCCACTTCCTCCAGGAATGAGACATCTCCCACTTCAGGTAGATCGCTTGATACTCTCGATAATGTGTCAGCTGTCAACTGATGCTTGCCTGGGATGTATTCAGTTGTTGTGTCATATCTCATCAATCGTAGTCGAAATCTCTATACCCTTGAGGGTAATTTTGCTAACTCCTCAGAATTAATTAACGTTACTGGTAGCTTGTGGTCAGTTTCAATCTTGACCTTGAGACCCAGTACGTAGTCCGAAAACTTTTCGCATGCCCATGTTGCTGCTAATGCTTCCTTTTCCTTCCTTCTGTCTCTGACAGTGAACGAGAGGCAAAGTACACCGGCCTGCATCGTCCATCTTTTTGAATCTGGAAAAGGACTGCACCTAATACTGTTGACGACGCATCTGCTGCAATAATGGTCATCAGTTCCAGATCATAATGCATCAAAACCTCTGGTGAAGTCAATATTTCCTCTGAAAATAATTTTTCTGGCAGTCTCCCCAGCACCAGGCATTGCTGTTCTTTAGCAATTGTCATAGAGGCTTATTACTAATTGCTAGATTTGGTAGGAATTTCCTTACCTGGTTGACCGTACCCACGAATCGCTATCGATCTGTTATATTCCTTGGCCTTTGGAAATCTTTGTTTGCCTTTGTCTTCTGTGGATCGATTGTGATTTCAGATCCATCAATTTTGTGGCCAGAGAACCTTACTGTTGACTGTGAGAATATGCACTTATCATTTAATGTGAGCCTTGTTTCTTGTAATCTGTAATAATAGTTGTTTAGTAGTACAGAACTTGAGTATTGCTGAAAATAGAGACATGTTGTCGAAGCTTTTTATCTTGCACTTATCAGGATAATCTCAGGAATAACCAATGTGAGAGCAAACAACAACTGATACTGCATAAGAAGAGAGAGCTGATTAGTTGGTAAGTGAACTATGATTGGTAGATGCATTGGCATGGAGAATGTACCAGTTTACGGTGACTGACAGTATCAAACAACCTGCCCCTTCTGCTGTTTGCAATGGGCAATGTACGGGCCATACCCAATCAGCCTGTGTTTGCAAAACTCAAAACACAGCGTCCAAGATTAGATGTGACTCCGCGATCAGACAACACTTGCTAAATAATCCACAGTGTGAAAAGAATTACGCTGACAACCAATTTAAGATTGTCAGTGGGGCTCGCAGTGTGGCGCATGTGCCCCTACTGGAAGCTACATATGTAATACATAGGGCCCTGTTCTTTGCAGACAGAAAGAGCATGTACAAACATTGTGCCTGTTTCAGATGAACAAAATAAATGACAGTCATTCGCTTGTTCATTCCTCAGGGCAATGCCTTGACCAATGTTCAAATTTCAAACAAAGCTCGGCAGTTAACTGTCATGGTCCACTTTGACATAGGTAAGAAGGGGAATGAGGTCCTGAAAGCAGATCTTAAGCAGCTAGGAAGGAGATTAAAAAGCAGGACCTCAAAAGCAGTAATCTCAGGATTACTCCCAGTCCCTCATGCAAATGAGCATTGGAATATGAGAATTGAGTGATTGAACACATGGCTGGAGAACTGGTGTAGGAGGGAGGGCATCAGATTTCTGGGGCAGGTGGAACCTGTACAAGATGGACGGGTTGCATCTTAGCAGGACTGGGATGAATATCCTCGCAGGGAGATTTGATAGTGTTGTTGGGGAGGGTTTAAACTAAATTGTCAGGGGGATGGGAACCTGAGAGGAAGCTCAGATTGGAGGGAAGCAAAACTGGTAACTTGTCAGGGGTGTGGGTACCAGGATCAAATATCACAGAGGAATACCAAGGTGCACAGAATACTGGGGGAGATAGATAGCACAAGAGTAGGGAATAGTACATTATTAGCTGGGGTCAGAGTAAGGAAGAAAATAATAAAGTCTGAATCAGGATCAATGTGCATGTATGTGAATGCACAGAGAGTGGTTAATAAGACTGGTGAGGTACAGGTGCAGATTGCCCTTTGGAAACATGATGCTCTGGCTATAACAGAGACCTGGCTCAAAGAAGGGCAGGACTGGGTGTTAAATATTCCTGGATGCAAGGTGTTCAGGAAAGATAGGAAATTGAGAAAAGTGGGAGAGGTGGCGGTATTGATTAAGGAGAGCACTGCAATGCTGGAGAAAAGGGATGTCCCAGAGGGGTTGAGGACAGAATCAATTTGGCTAGAGCTAAGGAACAAAAAAGGTGCAGTTACATTGCTCGGTGTTGTCTATAGGCCACCAGCTAGTGGGAAGGACATGGAGGAACAAATTAGCAAGGAAATTACAGGGAGGTGCTAAATTATATGGTAGTTATAATGGGGGACTTTAATTATTCAAACGTAGATTGGGATAATAGTAGTGTAAAAGGCAGTGTGGGCCAAGAGTTCAGAGAGTGTGTTCAGGAAAATTTTCTACAACAGTATGTTGCGAGTCCAACAAGAAAGGAGGCACTGCTAGACCTATTTTTTGGGAATGAGGTGGGCCAATTGGATCAAGCATCAGTAGGAGAGCATTTTGGGGACAGTGATCATTGTATCATAAGGTTTAGGCTGGCTATGGAAAAGGACAAAGCAATCCAGGGTAAGAATAATTAACTGGGGGAAGGCCAACTTCAATGGGGTAAGAATGGAGCTGGGGAGAAAAAATTGGAGTCAATCGTTGGCAGGAAAACTGGTAGATGAACAATGGGCTACCTTTAAAGAAGAGATAGTTCGGGCACAGTCAAGGTATGTTCCCTCGAAGGGGAAAAGTTGGGCAAACAAATCCAGAGCTCCCTGGATGACAAGAGATGTAGGGATTAAGATAAAGAAGAAAAAGTGTGCTTATGACAGATGCCAGGTTGAAAATACTAGAGAATCAGGCAGAATATAGAGGGTCCAGAGGGGAAGTGAAAAAATAAATAAAAGCAAAGAGAGAGCATGAGAAGAGAATGGTAGCTAGCATTAAAGGAAATCCCAAAGTTTTCTATCAGATATAAATCGTAAAAGGGTGGTAAAAGGAGGAGTGGGGTCGATTAGGGACCAGAAACGAGATTTACACATGGAGGCAGAGGCCATAGCTGAGATATTAAATGAATACTTTGCATCTGTCTTTACCAAGGAAGAAGATGCAACCCAGGCAATGTTGAAAGAGGAGGTAAGTCAGAGACTAGAGGGGTTTAAAATTGATAAAGAGGAAGTATTAGATAGGCTGTCTGTACTTAAATTGGATAAAGCAGCAGGACCAGATGCGTTGCATCCAAAGCTACTGAGGGAAGTGAGGGTGGAAATCGCAGAGGCACTGGCCATAATTTTACAGACTTCCTTAGACTCGGGGGTGGTGCCAGAGGACTGGAGAATTGCAAACGTGACTTCATTGTTCAAAAAAGGGTGTGAAGATAAGCCCAGCAACTACAGGACAGTCCGTTTAATTTCGGTGGTGAGAAAACTTCTAGAAAAAATAATTCAGGGCAAAATCAATAGTCACATGGACAAATGTGAGTTAATTAAGGAAAGCCAGCATGGATTTCTTAAGGGAAAATCACGTTTAACTAAATTGCTGGAGTTTTCTGAAGAGGTAACAGAGAGGGTTGATGAGGGCAATGCTGTTGATGTGGTGTACATGGACTTTCAAAAGGCGTTTGATGCAGTGCCACACAATAGACTTGTGAGCAAACTTGTAGCTCATGGAATAAAAGTGATGGTAGCAATATGGATACAAAATTGGCTGAGTGACAGGAACCAAAGAGTAGAGGTTAATGGATGTTTTTGTGCTGGAGGAAGGTTTGTAGTGGAGTTCCCCAGGGATCAGTGTTGGGACCTTTGCTTTTTCTGATACATATTACTAGTCTCGACCTTGGTATACAGGACACAATTTCAAAGTTTGCAGATGATACGAAACTTAGAAGTATTGTGAAATGTGGGGAGGGTTGTGTAGAACTTCCAAAGGACATAGGCAAGTTGGTGAAATAGGCAGACAGGTGGCAGATGAATTTTAATGCAGATAAATGTGAAGTGATTCATTTTGGTAGGAAGAACATGGAGAGACAATATAGTTTAAAGGCTACAATTCTAAAGGGGGTGCAGGAGCAGAGGGACCTGTGTGTTTTTGTACATAAGTCATTGAAGGTGGCAGGACAGGTTGAGAGAGTGGTTAATAAAACATACAGTATCCTGGGCTTTATTAATAGGTTCATAGAAAACAAGAGCAAGGAAGTTATGTTGAACTTGTATAAGACACTAGTTCGGCCTCAGCTGGAGTATTGCGTCCAGTTCTGGGCGCTGCACTTTAGGAAAGACGTGAGGACATTGGAGAGAGTACAGAAAAGATTCACGAGAATGGTTCCGGGGTGAGAAATTTCGGTTATGAAGGAAGATGGGAGAAGTTAGGACTGTTTTCCTTGGAGAAGAGAAGGCTGAGAGGTGATTTGATAAAGGTATTCAAAATCATGAGGGGTCTGGACAGAGTAGATAGAGAGAAACTGTGAAAGGATCGAGAACGAGAGGGCACAGATTTAAAGCATTTGGTAAGAGAAACAAAAGTGACATGAGGAAAAACTTTTTCAAGCAGCGAGTGGTTAAAGTCTGGAATGCGCTGCCTGAGAAAGTGGTGGAGACAGGTTTAATTGAAGCATTCAAAAGGGAATTAGACAGTTATATGAAAAGGAAGAATGTGCAGGGTTATGGGGAGAAGGCAGGGGAATGGAACTGAGGGAGTTGCTCTTTCAGAGAGCCAGTATGGACACGATGGGCCAAATGGTCTCCTTCTGCACTGTAACAATTCTGTGATTCTGTGAACAGCTGCTCTCCAATAACAGCATCATATTCCATGATTTGAAATTGTTGAACTCAGTGTTGTTGATAACATCTGCGCCATTCGCTGCCTGGCTGAAAAACAGTTCCATCTCTAAGCACTGCCAGTTCTGACGTAGGGACCTGAAACATTGGGCTGGAATTTACAGGGTCCCTGATGTTGGGCTCGATGGGGGGGGGGGGGAGGGGCGGCGGATGATCGTTCAAGAAAAGCCCGCCATGGAGCCCGATGCCGGAAGGACCAGGCCCGATCCTCTTGGTGGCAGCGAGGCTCTGTGGCAGCACCACCCTGCCCCCGCCGCTGGGGGACGGGACCTGAATTTAAATATGTAAATCAGTAAAATGAATACATGAACATGCACTTACCTGAGACCTTATGGTCCCTCTGCCATCTTCGGAGTGGCAGCTGGCACACCCGAGCCTTTGCTACCCCGTCTGGGGAAAGCAGGCAGAACACTGGTCGGGTGGGGGGAGGGGTGTGAGGAGTTAAGATTTTTAGTGCAGGGATGGGGGGGGGGGAATGGGGTCAAATATCATAATGATTGTAGGGGATGGTGGGATGTGGTGACTTTTAAACTTGGGAAAGAATTGGGGGGCAGGAGAAGTCATATTTCAAAGCTACCTGTTTTGGAGTAAAAGGGCAAATACTTCATGTCATTGGTATTGGGGGGGGTGGGAAAAGGGTGGCAGAATTTTAATTTACAACAGTAGGGAGGTATTCCTTTAAAAAATTTAATTCACCAGCAGAGCTGGCTTTCCTTTAAAAAAGGCACACAGGCAGCTGACGCCATTGCCCGTGTCGGACAGGCTGCCTCCTCCACGTGATTGGGTGGGTGCGGGATGACCCGGGTGTTTAAACGAGCCGCTGTGTGGGAGATCGCAGCAGCTCAGCGGTACGTGGCCCGTGTGTGCGGCGGCGGGCTCTTAAAATCCAGCCCATAGCTCTGATTCTTTTTCCATAAATGTTACCAGACCTGCTGAGTATTTCAAGCATTTTCTGCTTTTACTTAACTTTCTGTCATTTCCCCCTCTCCCTTACTGTAAATGTTTCAATCTGATTAAAACTGAGGTATAGGGAATTGAGATGGCTTTGGATAAGTTACTGTCTAGGCCCCTTCTGAAACCAAACCAATTAGCAATAAATGGCGACAAGTATTTCATTAGCCCTATTTATGTCAGTCAGATAATTGCTGAGAACACAGAGTAACGTATCCTGTCAGCAAAACTGATGGACATCATAAAATCTATAAAAATTGTACAACTTTGGTCCGTCTGCACTATTCTCATTATTTGGTGCGTTGATTTGCTGGGCAGAGCCTGCGTTTACGACTCGGTTACTGGGCTTTGGCTCTCTCTGCTCCCCAATCTCGGTTACTGAGCTCCAGCCACAGTTACTTTTCTCCGGCTCTCCCTGCTTCCCGGCCTTGGTTACTGATTTCCGTCTCTCACTGCTTCCTGGCCTCAGTTACTGTGCTCCGGCTCTCACTGCTTCCTGGCCTCAGTTACTGTGCTCCGGCTCTCACTGCTTCCTGGCCTCAGTTACTGTGCTCCGGCTCTCACTGCTTCCTGGCCTCAGTTACTGTGCTCCGGCTCTCACTGCTTCCTGGCCTCAGTTACTGTGCTCTGGCTCTCACTGCTCTCTGACCTTGTTTACTGGGCTGCAACTCTTACCAACTGCTGTTGATGATGAGGGAAGATGGAGGTGTGACTGTGTGGCATGGGAGGTGGGCAATGTGGTAGGGCAAAGGATGGATAGCTTGTGAGGGGTTTTGATAGGGTAAGGACAGCATGGGTGGGAGGGTGGAGGTCATGGGAGACTGAAGTGCTACAGGTTGGGAGGAGGAGGAGGGGGACAGCATGGGAGAAGGAGGTGGACAGCATCGGAGAGGGGAGAGGGAACAGATTGGGAGAGGAGATGGGTGTCAGAATGGGAGCGGGGAGGGGGGACAGAATGGGTAGCCTGTAACTGGGATGGGGATGAGAGAGAAACTGAGTTAATATTTCAGGTCGCTGATCCTTTTTCAGAACTGGGAGCGCTGAGAGATGGAACTGTTTTTAAACCAAGCAGAGGAAGGATGGAGGGGGAGGATTGTGATCAACATTGAGGTTAACTATTTCAGGATCATCCTTTTGTCCTTTAATTTTTCCTGCCTTCCACCTGTCCCAGAGCCTCCTCTTTGTTCTTTCAGATCCAATCATTTCAATACATCACTGGATACAGAAACACATTTGTAAATCTCAATATGTCCACAATCAAACTGGTAACTTTGCTCCCAACCTGATGTATATTTCTCTGTTTATTTCCCTTCCTCACAGTTAACTTTCTGACGATTGGGCTTCTGTCTCAGGGAAAGTTCGGTCTCTCCAAATGTGTAATTTGCTACCTGGTGGCCATGGCAGCATCAGATATCCTCGACCTGATGTTGAGGCAGTTTCCTTTTGTTTATCGGAAACAGTTTCAGACCCTGAGGTCCATCCACATGTGTAATATCCACGCCATCCTGCTTTACACAGTCACAGACTGTTCTGTCTGGTTCACCGTCACTTTCACCTTTGATCGATTTGTGGCCATTTGTTGCCAGAAGCTGAAAAGTAAATATTGCAGCGAGAAAACAGCGGCTGTGGTTCTGGGAACAATGACTGGGCTGAGCTGTTTAAAGAACATCACCTGGTACTTTATGTTAACAGGTTGGTATTGGCGGGTAAACATGCGCTGGTTTTGTAAGGTGAGACTCGATGTTCAGTTCTCTCTGGTCTGGATAACTGTTGAGCTCCTCCATTACATTGTAACCCCGGGGGTTCCATTTGTGGTGATTCTGCTGTTCAATGCTTTCATCTTCACATTTTAGTGAGCAGCATAGGATGCAGGAGACTCCGGACTCTCAGCATTGGGGAGAGTTGCAGAGACTCAGAGATGGACAGCTGAAGGAAATCCATCATTTTCCTGTTAGTTATCTTGGCCAATTTCATCCTGTTATGGGCAATGTTAATGGTGTTTTCAATATGGCGGCGGATGTGGGTTTTGGGGTTAGATTCTGTATTTCTCCCTGTTTTTCTGTGGAAGTAAGCTTCATGTTGCAGCTCCCGAGTTGCTGTACAAACACTGCAATTTATGCAGTGATGCAGACTCAGTTCAGAGAGCAGCTGAAATATCCCTTTACTCAATTGTTAAATTCAATCAATGATGAGAGGAACTGAATCACTATTTCGAAGGGCAGCGCCTGTCGCTATGGTGATAGAATGAGGATGGGGACTGTCGGTGTGGGGACAGAGTGAGTCGGGGCCGGTTCCCTATGGTAATGAGAAGTGAGGGCGGGGTCTGTTCCTATGGTGACGGAGGAGTGGGGGTCGGGCCCATTCCCATGGTGACGGAGCAGTGGCGTTGGAGTCTTACCCCATAGTGACAAGGATTGGTGGCAGGGTCTGTTCCCATGGAAATGGGAGTGTGGGTGCAGGGCCTGTTCATGACTGGCAGTGGGGATGGGATCTGTTCCCGTTGTGAAGGGGGAGTGAGAGCTGGACATATTCACATGGTGAGGGGTGTTGGGCGGAGTCTGTTCCCATGGTGATGGGAGAAGTGGTGGAGGAACTGCTTCCCGTGGTGATGGGAGAGTTTGGGCAGGGACTGTTTATTTGGTAATGGTGAGTATGGGCGTGGCCTGTTCCCCATGGTGAAGGGGCAGTGGGCATGGATTCTTTTCCCAAGGTGAACGGGGGAATGTGGCTGAGGTCTGTACTGATGGCGACGGGCACGTGGAGGGTCTAGGCCTGTTCCTTTTGTGATGGGGGGGGGGGGGGGGGGGGAGTCTGTTCCCATGGCGATGAGGGCGTGTGGCAGGGCCTGTTCCCATGATGGTGTGCAGTGGGCTCTGGGCCTCTTGCCATGGTGACGGGGAGGGGTGGTCTGGGTCTGTTCCCCTGGCAGTGGGGGGTCTGGGTCTGTTCACATGGTGACAGGGAAGCTGCAGCCAGAATTCTTCATAATCATAATCATTTATAATTTGTATAACCCTTTATTATGCTTAAAATCCTTTATAATTCTTTATAGCACTTTGTAATATTTTTAATAGTCTTTGTAATCTCTCATAATCCTTTATATCGATTTCTAATCATTTCTCATCCTTTATAAACCTTTCTTCTTCTTTGGCCTCCTTATCTCGAGAGACAATGAATACGCACCTGGAGGTGGTCAGTGGTTTGTGAAGCAGCGCCTGGAGTGGCTATAAAGGCCAATTCTAGAGTGACAGGCTCTTCCACAGGTGCAGAGAAATTTGTTTGTCAGGGCTGTTACACAGTTGGCTCTCCCCTTGCGCTTCTGTCTTTTTTCCTGCCAACTACTAAGTCTCTTCGACTCGCCACATTTTAGCCCCGTCTTTATGGCTGCCCGCCAGCTCTGGCGAACGCTGGCAGCTGACTCCCACGACTTGTGATCAATGTCACAGGATTTCATGTCGCGTTTGCAGACGTCTTTAAAGCGGAGACATGGACGGCCGGTGGGTCTGATACCAGTGGCGAGCTCGCTGTACAATGTGTCTTTGGGGATCCTGCCATCTTCCATGCGGCTCACATGGCCAAGCCATCTCAAGCGCCGCTGACTCAGTAGTGTGTACAAGCTGGGGATGTTGGCCGCCTTGAGGACTTCTGTGTTGGAGATACGGTCCTGCCACCTGATGCCAAGTATTCTCCGGAGGCAGCGAAGATGGAATGAATTAAGACGTCGCTTTTGGCTGACATACGTTGTCCAGGCCTCGCTGCCATAGAGCAAGGTACTGAGGACACAAGCCTGATACACTCGGACTTTTGTGTTCCGTGTCAGTGCGCCATTTTCCCACACTCTCTTGGCCAGTCTGGACATAGCAGTGGAAGCCTTTCCCATGCGCTTGTTAATTTCTGTATCTAGAGACAGGTTACTGGTGATAGTTGAGCCTAGGTAGGTGAACTCTTGAACCACTTCCAGTGCGTGGTCGCCAATATTGATGGATGGAGTATTTCTGACGCCCTGCCCCATTATAACCCTTTAAAATCCATCATAATCTTTTAGAACAGTTATAATCTTTTATAATTCTTTATAATAGTTTATAAAACACTCCTTATCCTACATCATGGATTCACTTGTTTGCATCACCTTGAAAGGCTCGGTCTAAATTAACCAAAGCTTTAAACCAACTTAAACATCAAGGGACACAATCCAACAGGAACACGTTTAACCGAGGCACCGAACCCCAAGGTCCTGGACAGGAAATTCACCCCCAGTGTAATAAACAGACACAAACACACGGAGATCCATCGGATGCTGCCTTCGGGTGAAGGCCTCTATCCAAGGAAGAGGAAGATCCTATCCAATAAAATTCCTCATCCCAAAACTCTCTCACTCTCTTTACAGCTTGTGATTACAGTTTTCAATCTGAAACAAATGCCCTAGAAGGTGAACGAGCAACATATGACAAACAAATCCTGGTTAAAAAGCAGGAGATTGAAAGTAATAAAGATTGAGACAGAGAGACATTGAGAGCACACAACCCACACACACCAGAGAGATGTCCCTTCCCCTGGAGAGAGGAAGGAGCGTTTGGCATTGAGACTGGGACCCCTCCCACCCAGAAACACCCCAGGTCAGTAGTTTGCTTCACCCACTGAATCTGTAACACGGTGGGATGTCTCTCAATCTGTTCCCTGGGGTCCTGTCCATTGACATGTTAATGCAGCACTTTTTCTCTTCCTTTCAGGTATTAAGGAATGTAAGTTCCAGCAACTCATGGGTACCAATGCCCTTGCAGATCTCTATTCCCCTTCACTTCCCTCTGACCCCATCACTTCTTCTAATCTCACTCCTTACCATGTATTTACAATACCCTCTGATTTTGCCCTCTCTGACACTGAATGATCTGTACTTAACAAAGGTCTCAATTTCATCCCCTTATGCCCCCACCTCAATGAATTTCATGCTCGACATGATGTTGAGCTCTTCTTCCATCAGCTGCGCCTCCGAGCTCACTTCTTTGGGCAGGAGTCCTCATCATGACCGGCGGACCCAATCACCTGCCTCCAGTATTCTCCCTCCATCTGGACCCCTCCCACTAGCCTCTTATCTGCTCGTGACCTTTTCATTGAGAACTGTCGGCATGACCATCTTAATTTCTCTACTCCCCTCACTCACTCTAACCTATCTCCCTCTGAACTTGCTGTACTCCATTCTTTCAGGTCAAAACCGGACGTTGTGATAAAACCTGCTGATGGGGGTGGTACTGTTGGTGTCTGGCGTACTGTCCTCTACCTTCCAGAGGCTGAGCGCCAATTCTCAGACACTTCTTCCTACCTCCCCCTGGACCATGATCCCACCACCGAACATCAAGCTATTGTCCACAGGACTGTCACTGACCTCATCTCCTCCGAAGATCTTCACTCACTGGTTTCCCAACTCCTAGTACCACAACCCCGGACACCCCGCTTCTACCTCCTTCCCAAAATTCACAAACAGGACTGTCCTGGTAGACCCATCATTTCAGCCTGTTTCTGCCCCACTGAACTTATATCTTCCTATCTTGTCTATTTTTTCTCCCCTGGTTCAGTTTCTTCTCACCTACATCCGTGACTCATCTGACTACCTGCATCATTTTGACAATTTCCAGTTTCCTGGCCCTAACCATCGCCTCTTCATTTTGGACGTCCAATCTCTCTACACCTACATCCCCCGCCAGGATGGTTGAGGACTCTGTTTCTTCCTTGAACAGAGGCCCTACCAGTCCCCATCCACCACTACCCTCCTCCGCCTGACTGAAATTGTTCTCACATTGAACAACATCTCCTTCAACTCCACTTACTTCCTTCTAATAGAAAATGTTGCTATGGGTACCCACATGGGTCCTAGTTATGCCTGTCTTTTTATGGGGTATGTCAAACATTCCTGTTCCAGTCCTACTCAGGCCCCCTCCCCCAACTCTTTTTCTGGTACATTGATGACTGTATCAGTGCCGTTTCCTGCTCCTGCTCTGAACTGGAACACTTCATCAACCTCATTTTCAATATCCACCCTACCCTCACCTTCACAGGGTCCATCTCCGACACTTCCCTTCCCTTCCTTGACTTCTCTGTCTCCATTTCTGGGGATAGACAGTCTTTATACTATGTTTAGGTTTTTATACTGTGCCCCCAAGTCCTCGAGTCTGTAGCCAGCGGGAAAAGTTTCTCTCGATCTACCCTATCCGTTTCCCCTAATATCTTGAAAACTTTGATCAAATTACCCCTTAACCTTCTAAATTCCAGGGATACAGAGTAAAGCTCCACCAAAACTGTCCCATTAAACACTCCCTAGCCAAGCACAGAGTGGGGTAAGGTACGGAATAAATTTACCTCTGCACTGTCCCAGCAAACATTCCAGAATGGGGGTCGATAACAAGTAAAAACAGGACCTAGTGTATTATAAACAGAGAAATGGTCTTGATGCGGTAGAAACTGAGACCAGGTGAAATGCAGCATAAGCAGAAACATGGCCTGGTGTAACAAACTCAGTCATTGTCTAGTGCCGTAATAACAGAGGCACCGTCTGGTGCAGTAATAAACAGATTGTTGGTCTCAAACAGATGAAGACAAGGCTGCTAATCATGGGGCTAAGTGTGTGGAGGATGTACAAAAGGCCAGAACTAAAGGATGTCAGAAATCGGTCAGCATTGTCAGGATGGAATATGGAAGTTCCAGGCCACGTAGGGATTTGAACACAAGGATGGAGAATTTTAAATTCCAGGTACTGTTGAATCGGGAGTCAATGTACATCAGTGAGCTCAGGTGTAATGGGTAAAGGCAACTTGGTGTCAGCATTGATAAAGGACAGAAAAAGAGTAGAAATAAATGGGTCACTTTCAGGTTGGCCAGCTGGCACTAGTGGGTGCCTCAGGGATCAATGCTAGAGTCACAGCTACTTACAGTCTATATCAATGGTGTGGTTGATGGGATCAAGTGTAATGTATCCAGTTAGTTAAGGACAACACACTCACACTCAATCCCCAGCCTAGTGCTGAACTAGACTGATTCCTCACCCCTGAGTGTGGTACTGAGGACCACAGAGTCATACACAATCCTTAGCCTAGTGTTGAACTAGTTTGATCCTTCACCCCTGAGTGTGGCATTGAGTAGCACAGACTGCACTGAATCCCCAGTCTTGTGTTTTACTAGGCTGAAGACCTACCCCCAGCTGGTATGGTACTGAGGACCACACGCTCAATCCCCAGTCTAGTGTTGATCTAGTCTGATTGCTTACCCCCGAGCGTGGTGCTGAGGACCACATTCTCACATTCAATCCCCGGCCTAGTGCTGAGCTAGTCTGCTCCATCACATCTGGAGTGTGGTACTGAGGCTTGTAAGATAGCGTTCACTGCTTGGTGTAATATTAAAATTGTACACTATTGAACATGAGAAGCAGCATGAAAACCCAGAGGAAGAAGGAAGAGATTCTTCATTCAACAGAACACAACAAGAGAAAGAGAGACTGCACAACAGTCACTCGGAGGGCTACCATCGGGTTCTGAGGGACAGACTGTGACCATCGTCTTTGTTAAGTATTACTTCTTTGCACTGAATGTAAAGTACTAAATAAATCTGCTATAATTATAACCAATATATACCTGCAAGTATAGTGGATTGTTGTAGTCATGGAATAGTCACCCTTGTTGGATTAAATTGAATCCTGAAAGGAGCAGGAAAGCTACACCAGGGTCAACGACCACGAACCCTGACCCGCTGTCACTATCGTGACCAATCCATATACCCAATAACACTGTCCCGCCATCACTATGCGGACCAGGCCCCTCGCCCACTAACCGTGTCCAGCTGTCAACATGGGGACCAGGCCCTGCACCGACTAACTCTCTCCTGCCATTATGAAGGGTTCCAGACCACGCCCTAACTAACGCTATCCCGCAGTCACCATGGGGACCAGGACCCGCACCCACTAACCGTGTCCTGCCGTCACCATGGACAGCAGGCCCGACATACACTAACCCTGTCCTGCCGTCACCATGGAGACCAGACCCCACCCTTACTAACACTGTCAAGCTGTCACCACGGAGACTAGGTGCTGCACATATAAACACAGTCTTGCCATCACCATGGAGACCAGGCTTCGCATACTATAACCCTGCCCCACTGTCACCATGGGCTCCAGGTCCTATCATTAATAACACTGTTGTGCTGTCACCATGGGGACTAGGCCATGCCCTTACTAACACTGTTGTGCCGTCACCATGGGAACCAGTCCCCACTCACTCAAACCCTGTCCCGCCATCACCTTGGGATCCAGGCCTCCCCATTACTAACGGTGCCACTGACACCTTGGGAACCAACTCCTGCTTCCCCCAACTAACCTTGCCCCGCCATCACCATAGGGACCAGGATCCCCTGCCCCCCCACTAACCCTGTCCCACCGTCACCATGGGGACCAGGCCACGCTCTCATTAACCTTGTCCAGTGTCACAATGGGATCCAAGCCCCACACACTAACCATGTCCTGCTGTCACCATAGCAACCAGGACCCACACACACTAACCCGGTGCTGCTGTCACCATGGGCACCAGGCTGCACAACCTCTGACCTTGTCCTGCCATTATCATGGGTACAGGCTCCACACCCACTAACCCTGTCCTGTTGTTACCAGGGGTCTAGGTCCGGCAACCAAAAACGCTGTCCTACCGTCACTATGGGGACCAGGCCCGACACACACTAACCCTGTCCTGCCGTCACAGGGGAACACGCCCCACACACACACTAACCCTGCCCTACCGTCACCATGGGGAACAGACCCAACACACACTAACCCTGTCCCGCCATCACCATGGGGAACAGGCCCTGCTCAGCCGTCAGCATGGGGTCCAGGCCATGCTCCAACTAAACCTGTCCCGAAGTCACGATGGAGTCCAGGTCCACCATCCACTAACCTGTCCTGCTGTCACCGTGGGATCCAGGCCCCACACCTACTAGCACTGTACCTTCGTAACTATGGCATCGAGGCCTTGCACCCATGAACCGTGTCCCACCATCACCATGGAGACCAAGCCCTGCAACCCCGAACCCAGTCCCACTGTCACAATGGAGTCCAGGCTCCACACCCAATAATCCTGTCCCGCCGTACTAAAGGGATCAGGCTCCACTCCCATTAACCCTGTCCTGTGTCGCAATGGGCTCCAGGCCCCACACATACTAACCAGTTCCTGCCATCACCATGGCAACCAGGACCCACACACACTAACCATACCCCTCTGTCACCTTGGATTCCAGGCCTCGCAAACTCTAACCCAGTCCTACCATCGCCATGGGGACCAGGCCCTCAAAACCATGTCCCTCCATCACCATGGGGATCAGGTCCTACATCCTTTGAGCCGGTCCCACCATTATCATGGGTACAGACTCCATGCCCAGGAACCAACTGTCACCATGGGGTCCAGGTCCCGCACCCACTAAACATGGCCTGCCTTCACCATGGAGACCAAGCCCCGCACACACAATGCAAACCAGAGCACACATCCACTAACCTTGAACCTTCAACACCACAGGATCTAGGCCCCACTCCGACAAACCCTGTCCTGTGTCACCATGGGGTTCATGCCCTGCATTCCCTAACACTGTCAGTTTGTCATAGAGTTATACAGCACAGGAACAGGCCCTTCGGCCCATTGTGTCCAGGCCGGCCATCAAGCACCTGTCTATTCTAATCCCATTTTCCAGCACTTGGCCCATAGTCTTGTATGTTGTGGGGTTTCAAGTGCTCATCGAAATACTTGTTAAATGTTGTGAGGATTCCTGCCTCTACCACCCCTTCAGGCAGTGCGTTTCAGATACCAACCACCCTTTGAGTGAAATAATTTTTCCTCAAATTCCCTCCAAACCTCCTGCCCCTTACCTTAAATCTATGCCTCCTGGTTATTGACACCTCCACTAAGGGAAAACGTTTCTTCCTATCTACCCTTTCTATGTCCCACATAATTTTGTATAACTCAATCAGCACCCCCGCTCAACCTTCTCTACTCTAAGGAAAACAACCCTAGTCTATCTAGTCTCGCTTCATAGCTGAAAAAGGAATGAAACCGGACAGACCACCCGGCATCAACCTAGGCACCGGAAACAACAAAGGCAAACCCAGCCCTTTTGACCCTGCAAAGTCCTCCTTACTAACATCTGGGGGCTTGTGCCAAAGTTGGGAGAGCTGTCCCACAGACTAGTCAAGCAACAGCCTGACATAGTCATACTCACGGAATCAAAACTTACAATGTCCCAGACACTGCCATCACCATCCCTGGGTATGTCCTGTCCTATTGGCAGGACAGACCCACCAGAGGTGGTGGCACAGTGGTCTACAGTAGGGAGGGAGTTGTCCTGGAGTCCTCAACATCGACTCCGGGCCCCATGAAGTCTCTTGGCATCAGGTCAAACATGGGCAAGTAAACTTCCCGCTGATTACCACCTACTGCCCTCCCTCAGCAGATGAGACAGTACTCCTCCCTGTTGAACACCACTTGGAGGAAGCACTGAGGGTGGCAAGGGCGCAGAATGTACTCTGGGTTATCACCAAGAGTGGCTCGATAGCACCATTACTGATCGAGCTGGCCGAGTCCTAAAGGACATATCTGCTAGACTTCGTCTGTGGCAGGTGGTGAGGAAACCAACAAGAGCAAAAAGCATACTTGGCCTTGTCCTCACCAATCTGCCTGCCGCAGATGTATCTGTCCATGACAGTATTGGTAGGAGTGACCACCGCACAGTCCTTGTGGAGACGAAGTCCCGTCTTCACATTGAGGATACCCTTCACCGTGTTGTGTGGCACTATCACCGTGCTAAATGGGATAGCTTTTGAACAGATCTAGCAATGCAAAACTGGGCATCCATGAGGCGCTGTGGACCATCAGCAGCAGCAGAATTGGACTCAATCACAATCTGTGACCTCACGTCCCCCACTCTACCATTGCCATCAAGCCAGGAGACCAACCCTGGTTCAATGAAGAGTGCAGGAGGGCATGCCAGGAGCAGCACCAGGCATACCTCAAAATGAGGTGTCAACCTGCTGAAGCTACAACACAGGACTATCTGCGTGCAAAACTGCGTAAGCAGCATGCGATGGACAGAGCTAAGCGATCCCATAACCAACGGATCAGATCTAAGCTCTGCAGTCCTGCCACATCCAGCCGTGAATGGTGGTGGACAATTAAACAACTAACTGGAGGAGGAGGGTCCACAAATATCCCCATCCTCAATGATGGGGGAGCCCAGCTCATCAGTGCGAACGATAAGGCTGAAGCATTTGCAACAATCTTCAGCCAGAAGTGCCAAGTGGATGATCCATCCTCCTGAAGTACCCAGCATCACAAATGCGAGACTTCAGCCAGTTCGATTCACTCCGCGTGATATCAAAAAACAACTGAAGGCACTGCAAAGCTATGGGCCCTGACAATATTCCAGCAATAGTACTGAAGACCTGTGCTCTAGAACATGCCACGTCCCTAGCCAAGCTGTTCCAGTACAGCTACAACACTGGCATGTACCCGGCAATGTGGAAAATTGCCCAGGTATGTCCTGTACACAAAAAGCAAGACAAATCCAACATGGCCAATTACCACCCCATCAGTCTACTCTCAATTATCAGTAAAGTGATGGAAGGTGTCATCAACAGTGCCATCAAACGGTACTTGCTTAGCAATAACCTGCTCAGTGATGCTCAGTTTGGGTTCTGCCAGGGCCACTCAGCTCCTGACCGCATTACAGCCTTGGTTCAAACATGGACAAAAGGTCTGAACACGAGAGGTGAGGTGAGACTGACTGCCCTTGACATCAAGGCAGCATTTGACCGAGTATGGCATCAAGGAGCCCTAGCAAACCTGAAGTCAATGGGAATCAGGCGGACAACACTCCGCAGGTTGGAGTCCTACCTAACACAAAGGAAGATGGTTGTGGTTGTTGGAGGTCAATCTTCTCAGCTCCAGGACATCACTGCAGGAGATCCTCAGGGTAGTGTCCTAGGCCCAACCATCTTCAGCTGCTTCATCAGTGACCTTCCTTCAATCATTAGGTCAGAAGTGGCGATGTTCGCTGATGATTGCACAATGTTCAGCACCATTCGCAACTCCTCAGATACTGAAGCAGTCCGTGCAGAAATGCAACAAGACCTGGACAATATCCAGGCTTGGGCTGATAAGTGGCAAGTAACATTCGCACCACACAAGTGCCGGGCAATGACCATCTCTAACAAGAGAGAATCTAACCATCTCCCATTGACATTCAACAGCATTACCATCGCTGAATCCCCCACTATCAAAATCCTAGGGGCTGCCATTGACCAGAAACCAACTGGAGTAGCCATATAAATACCGTGGCTACAAGAGCAGGTCAGAGGCTAGGAATCCTGCCACGAGTAACTCATCTCCTGACTCCCCAAAGCCTGTCCACTGTCTCCAAGGCACAAGTCAGGAGTGTGATGGAATACTGTTCACTTGCCTGGATGGGTGCAGCTCCAACAACACTCAAGATGCTCGATACCATCCAGGACCAAACAGCCGGCTTGATTGGCACTCCATCCACAAAACATTCACTCCCTCCACCACCGACGCACAGTGGCAGCAGTGTGTACCATCTACAAGATGCACTGTGGGAGTACCTATCTCACATAGACTGCAGCGGTTCAAGAAGGCAGCTCACCACCACCTTCTCAAGAGTAATTAGGGATGGGCAATAAATGGTGGCCCAGCCACCGATGCGCTTGTCTCATGAATGAATAAAAAAAAAATGCTCCAGCCCAGGCAACATCCTGGTGAATCTCGTCTGCACCCTCTCCAGTGCAATCATATCCTTCCTATAGTGTGGTGACCAGAACTGTACACAGTACTCCAGCTGTGGCCTAACTAGCGTTTTACACAGCTCCATTATAATCTCCCTGCTCTTATATTCTATGCCTCAGCTAATAAAGGCAAGTATCCCATATGCCTTCCTAACCACCTTTCTACCTGTGCTGCTGCCTTCAGTGATCTATGGACAAGTACACCAAGGTCCCTCTGACCCTCTGTACTTCCTAGGGTCCTACCATCCATTGTATATACCCCTGCCTTGTTAGTCCTCCCAAAATGCATCACCTCATACTTCTCAGGATTAAATTCCATCGGTCACTGCTCTGCCCATCTTACCAGCCCATCTATATTGTCCTGTAATCTAAGGCTTTCCTCCTCACCATTTACGACACCACCAATTTTTGTATCATCTGCGAATGTACTGATCATACCTCCTATTAGAATTAGAATTAGAACATTACAGCGCAGTACAGGCCCTTCGGCCCTCGATGTTGCGCCGACCTGTGAAACCATCTGACCTACACTATTCCATTTTCATCCATATGTCTATTCCAATGACCACTTAAATGCCCTTAAAATTAGCGAGTCTACTACTGTTGCAGGCAGGGCGTTCCACGCCCCTACTACTCTCTGAGTAAAGAAACTACCTCTGACATCTGTCCTATATCTATCACCCCTCAACTTAAAGCTATGTCCCCTCGTGTTTGCCATCACCATCCGAGGAAAAAGACTCTCACTATCCACCCTATCTAACCCTCTGATTATCTTATATGTCTCTATTAAGTCACCCCTCCTCCTCCTTCTCTCCAACGAAAACAACCTCAAGTCCCTCAGCCTTTCCTCGTAAGACCTTCCCTCCATACCAGGCAACATCCTAGTAAATCTCCTCTGCACCCTTTCCATAGCTTCCACATCCTTCCTATAATGCGGTGACCAGAACTGCACGCAATACTCCAGGTGCGGTTTCACCAGAGTTTTGTACAGCTGCAGCATGACCTCGTGGCTCCGAAACTCGATCCCCCTACTAATAAAAGCTAACACACCATATGCCTTCTTAACAGCCCTATTAACCTGGGTAGCAACCTTCAGGGATTTATGCACCTGGACACCAAGATCTCTCTGTTCATCTACCCTACCAAGAATCTTCCCATTAGCCCAGTACTCTGCATTCCTGTTACTCCTTCCAAAGTGATTCACCTCGCACTTTTCCGCATTAAACTCCATTTGCCATCTCTCAGCCCAGCTCTGCAGCCTATCTATGTCCCTCTGTACCCTACAACATCCTTTGGCACTATCCACAACTCCACCGACCTTAGTGTCATCCGCAAATTTACTAACCCACCCTTCTACACCCTCTTCCAGGTCATTTATAAAAATGACAAACAGCAGTGGCCCCAAAACAGATCCTTGCGGTACACCACTAGTAACTAAACTCCAGGATGAACATTTGCCATCAACCACCACCCTCTGTCTTCTTTCAGCTAGCCAAGTCTATGTTCAATTCTAAATCATTAATCTAAACGACAAACAGCAAAGGTCCCAGCACCGATCCCTGTGGTACACCACTGGTCACAGGCTTCCAATCGCAAAAACAACCCTCGACCATCACCCTCTGCCTCCTGCCATGAAGCCAATTTTGGATCCAATTTGCCAAATTGCCCTGGATCCCATGGGCTCTTACCTTCTTAACCAATCTCCCAAGCGGAACCTTTGCAAAAGCCTTACTGAAGTCCATGTAGACTACATCTACTGCTTTACCCTCATCTATACATCTAGTCACCTCCTCGGAAAACTCAATCAAATTTGTTGGACACATTCTCCCAGACAAAGCCATGCTGACTATCCCTGATTAATCCCTGCCTCTCCAAATGGAGATTAATCCTGTCCCTCAGAATTTTTTCCAATATTTTCCCAACCACTGATGTTAGACTCACTGGTCTGTAATTACCTGATTTATCCCTGCTACCCTTCTTGAATAATGGTGCCACATTTGCTGTCCTCCAGTCCTCTAGCACCTCTCCTGTGGCCAGAGAGGATTTGAAAATTTGTGTCAGAGCCCCTGCTATCTCCTTCCTTGCCTCACATAACAGCCTGGGATACATCTCATCTGGGACTGGGGATTTATCCACTTTTAAGCCCGCTTAAACCACTGTTACCTCCTCCCTTTCAATGCTAATTTGTTCAAGTATATCACAATCCCCCTCCCTGATATCTACACCTACATCGTCCTTCTCCATAGTGAACACAGATGAAAAGTAATCATTCAAAACCTCACCAACATCCTCCGGCTCCATACACAGATTGCCACTTTGGTCCCTAATGGGCCAACTCTTTCCCTGGTTATCCTCTTGCCCTTAATATACTTATAAAACACCTTGGGGTTTTCCTTTATCTTGCCCGCCAGTGTTTTTTCATGTCCCCTCTTCACTCTCCTAATTACTTTTTTAAGTACCCCCTACACTTTCTATACTCCTTTAGTTTAGAGATACAGCACTGAAACAGGCCCTTCGGCCCACCGAGTCTGTGCCGACCATCAACCACACATTTATACTAATCCTACACTAATTCCATATTCCTACCTGTCCCCACCTGTTCCTATATTTCCCTACCACCTACCTATACTAGGGGAAATTTATAATGGCCAATTAACCTATCAACCAGCAAGTCTTTGGCATGTGGGAGGAAACCGGAGCACCCGGAGGAAACCCACGCAGACACAGGGAGAACTTGCAAACTCCACACAGGCAGTACCCAGAATTGATCCCGGGTCGCTGGAGCTGTGAGGCTGCGATGCTAACCACTGCACCTTTCGTGCCTCTGCTGTTTTCAGCACTTTGAATCTGCCATAAGCCTCCTTTTTTTCCCCTGATCCAATCCTCTATATCCCTTGATATCCAGGGTTCCCTGGACTTGTTGGTCCTACCCTTCACCTTTACGGGAACGTGTTGGCCCTGAACTCTCACTATTTCCTTTTTGACTGATTTCCACTGGTCTGATTTAGACTTTCCTACAAGTAGCTGCTCCCAGTCCACTTTGGCCAGATCCTGTTTTATCATATTGAAATTGGCCTTCTCCCAATTCAGTACTTTTATTTCTGGTCCATCTTTGTCGTTCTCCATAACTACCATGGTGACCAGTCCATACACACCCATTAACACTGTCCCGGCATCACCATGCGGTCCAGGCCCCGCGACCACTAGCCATGTCCTGCCATCACCATGGGATCCTGGCCCCTCTTACTAGCCCTGTCCCGCCATCGGCATGGGAACCAGGCCATGCACACATAAACGCTACCCTGCCATCACCATGGGGACCAGGCTTTTCACCCAATAACCCTGTCCCTCCGTCCCCATGGGGACCAGGCCCCAAACTCACAAACCCTGTGCTGCTGCGACCATGCATCCAGGCCCAAGATCCACTAACCCTGCATACCGTCACCATGGAGCCCAGTTCCCGCACCTACTACCCCTGTTTCTCTGTTACCATGGGGACCAGGCCCCAAACCGACTAACCATGTCCCGCCATCACCATGGGCTCCAAGCCACACACTCACCAACCTTGTTGCCCTGTAACCATGGGGACCAGGCCCTACACCCACTAAGCCTGCCCCGCTGTCAGCATGGGTGCAGGCCCCGCATTCACTAACCTTGTCCTGCCATCACCGTGGAAACCAGGGCCCACACACACTATTCCTGAACCACCATCATTCAGGGTTCCAGGGCCCACATCCAGTAACCCTGAACCACCGTCACCATGGGGACCAAGCCACGCACACTCTACCCCTGTCCCACCGTCACCACGGGGACCAGGCCCCTCATCCACAAACCCTGTCCCGTCATCAAAACTGGGACAGGCTTACTAACCCTGTCCCACCGTCACAATGGGGATCAGGTCCCACATTCACTCACTCTGTCCCACTGTCACCAAGGGGACTAGGCCCCACACCCACTAACCCTGTCCCACCATAACCATGGGGACCAAGCTCCGCACCTACCAGCCCTACCTCACCGTCACCATGTGCCCCGGGCCTAACACCCGATAGCCCTGTTCCACCGTTACCATAGGGACCAGTCCCCAACTTTCCTAAACCTGCCCCACCGTCACCATGAGAACCAGGCCTTACACCCTCATACCTTGTCCCGACCTCACCGTGGGGACCAGTGCCCACACCCACTAACTCTGCCTGCTGTCAACATGGGGAACAGGCCCTGCCCTCAGTAACCCTGTCCCACACTCACCATGGCGACTAGGCCCCGGAACCAATGACCCTGTCCCACTATCACCATGGTGAACAGGCCCCACACCCTCTAACCCAGTCTCACTATCATTATGGGGTCCAGGCCCCACACCCACTAACCCTGTCCCGCCATCACCAAGGGCACCAGGTCCCACACAGACTAATATACCGCCATTACCATGGGTGCAGGCCTCACACCCACTAACCCGATACCAGTGTCACCATGGCACCAGTGTCATTCCCATAAACCCTGTGCCTTTGTCACCAAGGGCCCAGGGTCTTAACACCCAATAGCCCTGTTCAGCCATCACTATGGTACCAGGCCACGCCCTTCGTAACCTTGTCCTGCCATCACCATGGGGACCAGGCCTTTCACACACAATAAACCTGTCCCCCATCACCATGGGGTCCAGTCTCCACACCCACTAATCATATCCCACCATCATCATGGTGAACAGGACCTACACCCGCTAACCCAGTCCCACTATCACCATGGGGTCCAGGTCCCGCAACCACTAACCATGTCGCGCTATCATCATGGGTTCCAAACCCCACTCTTACTAGCCCTGTCCCGCCATCAGCATGGGGACCAGGTCATGCACACACACTAACACTACCCAACTATCACCATGGGAGCGGGCCCCACACCCGCAAACAATGTTGCGCCATCATGATGGGGACCAGGCCCCACAATCATTGAGGCTATGGACCAGGTGCTGGAAGGTGGAGTTAGATTGGACGGCTAGTTTTTTTCAGCCAGCGCTGAAGGATCACTGACCTGAAACGTTAACTCTGCTTCTCTCTCCACAGATGCTGTCAGACCTGCTGAGTATTTCTAGCAGTTCTTGTTTTTATCCCACAATCATTAACCCCTTCGCCCGTCACCATGGGGATCAGGCCCCACAATCATTAACCCTTTCGCCTGTCACCATGGGGATCAGGCCCCACAATCATTAACCCTTTCGCCTGTCACCATGGGGATCAGGCCCCACAATCATTAACCCTTTCGCCCGTCACCATGGGGACCAGGCCCCACAATCATTAACCCTTTCGCCCGTCACCATGGGGACCAGGACCCGCACCCATTAGCCTGCCCCACCATCACCATGGCAATGAGGCCCCACAACTACTAACTCACTCCTGCCGTGACCATGGGTCCGGTACCCACACCCAATAACCCTGTCCCACCGTCACCATGAGGTGCAGGGCCTATGCACACAAAACTTGTCCCACCATCACCAGGGAGAGCCCGCTCTGCACAGACTAACCCTGTCCCACTGTCTCCATGAGGACCAGGCCCTACAACCTCTGATCCTGTCCTGACCATAAAGCCAAAGAACCATAGAAAAGTTAAGACACAGAAAGAGGCCATTCAGCCTATCGTGTCTATGCCGGCTGAAAAAAGCTAGTCGTCCGATCTAATCCAAC
This sequence comes from Heterodontus francisci, assembly GCF_036365525.1. Classification (NCBI taxonomy): domain Eukaryota; kingdom Metazoa; phylum Chordata; class Chondrichthyes; order Heterodontiformes; family Heterodontidae; genus Heterodontus; species Heterodontus francisci. The sequence continues at coordinate 56,603,173 of NC_090402.1, forward strand.
CTTCCAGCACCTGGTCCATAGCCTTGCAGGTTACAGCCCTTCAGGTGCATGTCCAGGTACCTTTTAAATGGGTTGAGGGTTTCTGCCTCCACCTCTGATCCGGGCAGTGAATTCCAGACACCCACCACCCTCTGGGTGAAAAAGTTTTTCCTCATGTCCCCTCTAATCCTTCTACCAATCACTTTAAATCAGTGCCTCCTGGTAACTGATCTCTCTGCTGGGGAAACAGGTCCTTCCTATCTCCTCTATCTAGGCCCCCCATAATTTTGTACACCTAAATTAAGTCACCCCTCAGCTTCCTCTGTTCTAAGGAAAACAAACCTAGCTGATCCAATCTTTCCTCATAGCTGCAACTTTCAAGACCTGGCAACATTCTTGTAAATCTCTTCTGTACTCTCTCCAGACCAATTCTGACCTTCCTGTAATATGGTGACCAGAACTGTACACAATACTCCAACTGTGGCCTAACCAGCGTTTTATACAGTTCCAGCATTACATCCCTGCTTTTGTATTCTATACCTCAGCCAATAAAGGAAAGCATTCCATATGCCGCCTTCACCACTCTATCTACCTGTCCTGCCACCTACAGGGACCTGTGGACATGCACTCCAAGGTCTCTCACTTCTTCTACCCCTCTCAATATCCTCCTGTTTATTGTGTATTCCCCTGCTTTGTTTGCCTCCCCAAATGCATTACCTCACACTTCTCTGGATTGAATTCCATTTGCCACTTTTCTGCGCACTTAACCAAACCATTGATATCATTCTGGAGTCTAAAGCTTTCCTCTTCACTATCAACTACATGGCCAATTTTTGTGTCATCTGCAAATTTCCCAATCATGCCTCCCATAGTTAAGTCCAAATCATTAATATATACCACAAACAGCAAGGGACCCAACACTGAGCCCTGTGGAACGCCACTGGAAACCGCTTTCCATTCGCAAAAATATCCGACCATTACCCTTTGTTTCCTGTCACTGAACCAATTTTGGATCCAACCTGCCACATTCCCCTGTATCGCATGGGCTTTTATTTTTCAGACCAGTCTGCCATGTGGGACCTTGTCAAAAGCCTTACTAAAATCCATGTAGACCACATCCACTGCACAACCCTCATCAATCCTCCTCGTTAATTCCTCAAAAAATTCAATTAAGTTAGTAGGACATGACCTTCCTTTAACAAATCCATGCTGACTATCCTTGATTAATCTGTGCTTTTCTAAGTGGCAGTTTATCCGATATGAACATGCATACGAACATACGAATTAGGAGGAGTAGGCCACTCGGCCCCTCTAGCCTGATCCAGCATTCAATAAGATCATGGCTGATCTGTTTATGTCTCGAATTCCACACTCACATCTCCCCCTGATAACCTTTGATTTCCTTGCCTAATAAGAATCTATCTACAATAATATAAAAGCAAAATACTGATGAAAGGTCACTGACCTGAAACGTTAACTCTGCTTCTCTCTCCACAGAGAATTGAATTTTTTGAGGAAGTAACAAGGAGGATTGATGAGGGTAGTGAAGTGAATGGCAGACTGGTTAGAAAAATAAAAGCCCATGGGATACAGGGGAATGTGGCAGGTTGGATCCAAAATTGGTTCAGTGACAGGAAACAAAGGGTAATGGTCGACAGATATTTTTGCAAATGGAAAGCTGCATCCAGTGACATTCCACAGGGCTCAGTGTTGGCTGCCAGACCTGCTAAGAATCTATCTACCTCTGCAATATTATTCAATGACCCCGCCTCCACTACCATCTGAGGCAGAGTGTTCCAAAGTTGCATAACCCTCCGACAGAAAAAAATTCTCCTCATCTCCGTCCTAAAAAGGCGACACCTCATTTTAGAACAGTGCCCCCTAGTTCTGGACTCACCTACAAGAGGAAACATCCTTTCCACATCCACCTTGTCAATACCATTCAGGATCTTATATACTTCAATCAAGTCTCCCCTCACTCTTCTAAATTCCAGTGAAAAAAGCCCAGTCTGTCAAACCTTTCCTCATAAGACAACCCACTCATTCCAGATATCAATTGAGTAAACCTCCTCTGAACCGCCTCCAAAGCATTTACATCGTTCCTTAAATAAGGAGACTGAAACTGCACACAGTATTTGAGATGTGGTCTCACCAATTCCCTGTATAACTGAAGCATAACATCCTTACTTTTATTTTCAATTCCTCTCATAATAAAGGATAGCATTCCATTAGCCTTATTTATTACTTGCTGTACCTGCATACTAACTTTTTGAGACTCATGCACTAGATCACCTAGATCCCTCTGCACCCCGGAATTTTGCAGTCATTCTCCAAGTAATATTCTGCTTTTTTATTCTTCCTTCCAAAGTAAACAACTTCACATTTTCCCACATTATACTCCATCTTCCTGATTTCTACCCACTCACTCAACCTATCTATAGCTGTTGGCAACCTCCTTATATCCTCTTCACAACATAGTTTCCTACCTATCTTCGTAACATCTGCAAATTCAGTTACAATGCCATTGCTCCCCTCATCTAAGTGTTACGACCAGGTGAGAAAGAGGTCTAGGGTTCCCTTTCAGCCTTCACCTGGTCTTACTGTTGTAGGATTTTATTTTTAACACACAGTATTTTGAGCTCCCTCTTGGTGAATTCTTGTTCACTGCTTTTCAATTATAAGGCAAGGAAATTAGCACCAACGGTCTTAGTTTTAAAGAAGAAAAGTGAGATTTATTAAACTTAAACTCTAATTCGGTTAACACGCATGAATACATGACGCACCCATGCTAGCATCCATTGCGATACACACATGCAGATATGCACAGAAAACAGAAGAAAAAATAAAGTGGAGAAGTTTGAGGCAATATCTGAAGAGTTTGTTATGCTTCTTCGAAATCACTGTCGGGTCCTTGCTTGCAGGTAATTCTTGCTTTTCCTTGGGGCCCAGTATTCTTCTTAATCCTTGTTCCCTGTAGCTCCGAAGCCTCACCTAGACAATCACCTACCTGCTTCCCTGTGATGTCCACTTACTAGAACTAATCTACCTTACTACTATTACTATTCCCTACCAATTCTAAAATGTTACCAATAGTAGTAATAACCACAGTAATAAACCTTACTAATTTAAAATAAATCAGAACAGTAGCCTCACCAGCTGTAACCTTCCACTGGTGTGCCTTAATTAATGAAGGTAGTTACATAAATTTTAATCTTGTTTTTTTCTAATTTGTAGCTATTTACACACACACCCTAAGAATAGTGTACTAACCAAGCTATTTACAGATCTTCCTTAACAGCAGTTACACACCAACCAATCACCTTACAGCTTTCCTGTGATATCACTATTCACTTTTTTTCAAACTGAGGCGCACCTGGACTCCTGTCCGCTGCTCTCCTGGAAGGTAAGTGCTGTAGGCCACAATCCTTGGGCTTTACTTAACTGCTCCCTGCTCCATGTTCCTCCCACAGGTCTGCTCCTGTCCTCTGCTCTCTCAGAAGGTAAGTGCTGTAGGCTGCAATCCTCGGCCTTTATTTAACTGCTCCCTGCTCTGTGTTCTTCCTGCAGACCCGCTCCTTTCCGCTGTTCTCCCAGAAGGTAAATGCTGTAGGCTGCAATCCTCGGCCTTTATTTAACTGCACTCCGCCCCATGTTCCTCCTGCTGGTCCACTCCTCTCCACTGCTCTCCAGGAAGCTTGACACCATCCAGGACAAAGCAGTCTGCTTCCTTGGCAGCCCATCCACCACCTTAAACATTCACTCCCTCTACCACCAGCACACAATAGCAGCAGTGTGTACCATCTGCAAGATGCACTGTAGCAACTTCCCAAGGCTCCTTTGACAGCACCTTCTAAACCCGTGACCTCTGCCACCTAAAATGACAAGGGCAGCAGATGCATGGGAGCATCACTATCAGCAATTGACCCTCCAAGCCACACACCATCCTGACTTGTAACTAAATCACCATTCCTCGATTGTCACTAGGTCAACACCCTGAAACTCTCTTCTTAATGGCACTGTGGATGGTCAACAAGGTGACTCACCAACACCATCTCAGGCAATTAGGGGTGGACAATATAAGCTGGCCTTGTGCTTGCTGTCCACATCCCAATGGAATCGAGAAAAAAGTAAATCTTTAAAAGTAAAGGAGCAGAGACGGTGTAAGAGTCTAGCTCAGGGCTTGTCTTATAATTAAAATAAAAGCAATACTGCGGATGCTGGAAATCTGAAATAAAAACAAGAAATGCTGGAAATACTCAGCAGGTCTGGCAGCATCTGTGGAGAGAGAAGCAAAGTTAACGTTTCAGGTCAGTGACCCTTCTTCAGAACTAGCAAATATTAGAAATGTAAAAGGTTATAAGCAAGTAAAGCGGGGGTTGGGGCAAGAAATAACAAAGCAGAAGGTGTAAATAGGACAAGGTTACAGAATAGCTGACCAGGTCGTGGAGCAAAGGCAAACAATACGTTAATGGTGTGTTGAAAGACAAAGTATTAGTACAGATAGGGTGTTAACAGACTGAAAATTGAACAGCAGCAAGTACAAACCTGAAAAAAAAAGCGGGTAAGCAAACTGAACAAACTAAGATGAAATAAAATAAACACTAAAAAATACATTAAAAAAAGGAAAAAGAAAAAAATAACTGAAAATAAAAGTAAAATGGAGCAGGGGGAGTGTTGAAATGGCAAGCAACCGGAAGCTCGGAGTCCTGCTTTCGGACTGAGCGGAGGTGTTCCGCAAAGCGGTCACCCAGTCTGCGCTTGGTCTCCCCAATGTAGAGGAGACCACATTGTGAGCAGCGAATACAGTATACTACATTGAAAGAAGTACAAGTAAATCGCTGCTTCACCTGAAAGGAGTGTTTGGGGCCTGGGATAGTGAGGATAGAGGAAGTAAATGGGCAGGTATTACACCTCCTGTGATTGCAGGGGAAGGTGCCATGGGAAGGGGACGAGGTGGTGGGGCTAATGGAGGAGTGGACCAGGGTGTCATGGGGTCAGCCCCTGGATGGAACCTCGGGCACCCTGAGCTTGATCTCCGGTGTCTCCAGTCCCGACTGCCCCCTTACATCAGTATCCCCTCACTTTTATACCTTGTAGTGATCCAGCTCTGGCACCTGACTCTTCTTTGTTTTCTCTGCTGGATTTTGGCAGGAAGTGAGGAAAAGACAGCTGGAATTTCTCTAATCTGTGATTTACAAGGACACTTTCCCTGGTTCTCAGCAGTTACTTTTCTTCAGTAATTTTCTCATTATCCCTAAACTACCCTGCCTACTGTTAATTCTGTTATTTCTCACAGTTTCACAATTATAAGTATAAACATCAGATACTATAATCTAATCTATTTTAGTGACTCACTCTGGTTTCGGTTTATATTGTGGTTAATAACAGACAAACCCTGTCCTTTCCCTTGTTTTTATTAGAGTTTCCAATGAGCTGATTCTGCATAATGGAATGACTTATCAGTGTTGCCATGGTGACCTGTCTGCAGTGAAGTGCCTGTTTGAGTTTCTAACTCAGATCTTTTTTTTATTCATTCAACGGATGTGGGTGTCGCTGGCTCGGCCAGCATTTATTTCCCATCCCTAACTGCCCTTCAGAAGGTGGTGGTGAGCTGCCTTCTTGAACCGCTGCAGTCCATGTGAGATAGGTATACCCACAGTGCTGTTAGGAAGGGAATTCCAGGATTTTGACCAAGCGACAAGTAAAGGAACGGCGATATAGTTCCAAGTCAGGATGGTGTGTGGCTTGGAGAGGAACTTGCAGATGGTGGTGTTCCCATGCATCTGCTGCTCTTGTCCTTCCAGGTATTGGAGATCACGGGTTTGGAAGGTGCTGTCAAAGGAGGCTTGGTGCATTGCTGCAGTGCATCTTGTAGATGGTACACACTGCTGCCACTGTGCGTTGGTGGTGGAGGGAGTGAATGTTTGTGGATGGGGTGCCAATCAAATGGGCTGCTTTGTCCTGGATGGTTTCAAACTTCTCGAGTGTTGTTGGAGCTGCACCCATCCAGGCAAGTGGAGAGTATTCCATCACACTCCTGACTTTTGCCTTGCAGATGGTGGACAGGCTTTGGGGAGTCAGGAGGTGAGTTACTCACCGCAGGATTCCCAGCCTCTGACCTGCTCTTGTAGCCACAGTATTTATATGGCTACTCCAGTTCAGTTTCTGGTCAATGGTAGCCCCTAGGATGTTGATAGTGGGGGATTCAGTGATTTTAATGCCTTTGAATGTCAAGGGGAGATGGTTTGATTCACTCTTGTTGGAGATGGTCATTGCCTGGCATTTGTGTGGTGTGAATGTTACTTGCCACTTAGCAGCCCAAGCCTGGATATTGTCCAGGTCTTGCTGCATTTCTACACGGACTGCTTCAGTATCTGAGGAGTCGCGAATGGTGCTGAGCATTGTGCAATCATCAGCGAACATCCCCACTTCTGACCTTATGATTGAAGGAAGGTCATTGATGAAGCAGCTGAAGATGGTTGGACATAGGACACTACCCTGAGGAACTCCTGCAGTGATGTCCTGGAGCTGAGATGATAGACCTCCAACAACCACAACTATCTTCCTTTGTGTTAGGTATGACTCCAGCCAGCAGAGCGTTTTCCCCCTGATTCCCATTGACAGCAGTTTTGCTAGGGCTCCTTGATGCCATACTCGGTCAAATGCTGCCTTGATGTCAAGGGCAATCACTCTCACCTCACCTCTTGAGTTCAGCTCTTTTGTCCATGTTTGAACCAAGGCTGTGATGAGGTCAGGAGCTGAGTGGCCCTGGCGGAACCCAAACTGAGCGTCACTGAGCAGGTTGTTGCTAAGCAAGTGCCGCTTGATAGCACTGTCGATGACACCTCCCATCACTTTACTGATGATTGAGAGTAGACTGATGGGGCGGTAATTGGCCTGGTTGGATTTGTCCTGCTTTTTGTGCACAGGATATATCTGGGCAATTTTCCACATTGCCGGGTAGATGCCAGTGTTGTAGCTGTGCTGGAACAGTTCGGCTAGGGGCACAGCCTGTTCTGGAGCACAGGTCTTCAGTCCTATTGCCAGAATATTGTCAGGGCCCATAGCCTTTTCAGTATCCAGTGCCTTCAGCCATTCCTTGATATCACACATAGTGAATCGAATTGGCTGAAGTCTGGCATCTGTGATGCTGGGGACTTCAGGAGGAGGCCGAGATGGATCATCAACTTGGCACTTCTAGCTGAAGATTGTTGCAAATGCTTCAGCCTTATCTTTTGCACTGATGTGCTGGGATCCCTCATCATTGAGGATGGGGATATTTGTGGAGCCACCTCCTCCAGTTAGTTGTTTAATTGTCCACCACCATTCACGGTTGGATGTGGCAGGACTGCGGAGCTGAGATCTGATCCGTGGATTGTGAAATCACTTAGCCCTGTCTGTTGCATGCTCCTTACGCTGTTCGGCATGCAAGTAATCCTGGGTTGTAGCTTCCCCAGGTTGACACCTCATTGAGGTATGCCTGGTGCTGTTCCTGGCATGCCCTCCTGCACTCTTCATTGAACCAAGGTTGGTCCCCTGCTTGATGGTAATGGTAGAGTGGGGAATATGCCAGGCCATGAGGTTACAGATTGTGGTTGAGTACAATTCTGCTGCTGCTGTTGGCCCACAGCACTTCATGGATGCCCAATTTTGCATTGCTAGATCTGTTCAAAATCTATCCCATTTAGCACGACATGACATAGTCATACTCACTGTCATACACAACACGATGGAGGGTATCCTCAATGTGAAGACGGGACTTAGTCTCCACAAGGACTGTGCGGTGGTTATTCCTACCAATACTGTCATGGACAGAAGCACCTGCTGCAGGCAGATTAGTGAGGACGAGGTCAAGTATATTTTTCGCTCTTGTTGGTTCCCTCACCACCTGCCGTATACCCAGTCTAGCAGCTATTTCCTTTAGGATGTGGGCAGCTTGGTCAGTAGTGGTGCTACCGAGCCACTCTTGGAGATGGACATTGAAGTCCCCTAGCCAGAGTACATTCTGTACCCTTGCCACCCTCAGTGTTTCCTCCAAGTGGTGTTCAACATGGAGGAATACTGATTCATCAGCTGAGGGAGGGCAGTAGGTGGTAAACAACAGTAGATTTCCTTGCCCATGTTTGACCTGATGCCATGAGACCTCATGGGGTCTGGAGTCAATGTTGAAGACTCCCAGGGCAACTCCCTCCTGACTGTAAAGCACTGTGCTGCCAGTGGGACAGGATATACCCAGGGATGGCGATTGTGGTGTCTGGGACATTGTAAGGTATGATTCGGTGAGTATGACTAAGTCAGGTTTTTAAAAATTTTGCTTGATGGGGTCTTTATACACATTTTAAATAAATAACTATTAAAAGTGAATAATTAAAACAAAACTCAAATTAAAATGCCTTTCTCGGCATTTGTGGTGCAGTCCAGCCCCTGCGATGCCCACCGGTCGCAGAAGACCTCGAGCGTACTGGCGGACACTGTATGCTCCTTCTCCAGGGACACCCAGGCTCGAACGTAATCTTGGAAAAGGGACAGGCAATCAGGACGGACGGATTCCCTGACGGCCCACAGCCCGGACCTGTGAATTGCCACCTTGGCCAGGCCCAGGAGCAGACCAACGAGGAGATCCTCCTCCCGGCCCACCCCGTCCACACCGGGAGCCCAAAGCTCAGGAGCGTGGGGCTGAAGGGCAACCAAAACTTAAATACTCAAAGAGGTATGTCAGGCTGTTGCTTGACTAATCTGTGGGACAGCTCTCCCAACTTTGGCACAAGCCCCCAGATGTCAGTAAGGAGGACATTGCAGGGTCAACAGGGCTGAGTTTGCCGTTGTCGTTTCCAGTGCCTAGGTCAATGCCAGGTGGTCCATCCAGTTTCATTCCTTTTCTTAGACTTTATAGCGGCTTGAGTGATCTGCTGGGCCATTTTCAGAGGGCATTTAAGAGTCAACCACATTACTGTGGGTCTGAAGTCACATGCAGGCCAGACCAGGTAAGGACAGCAGATTCCCTTCCCTAAACAACACTACTGAACCAGATGGGTTTTTACAACAATTGACAATGGGTTCATGGCCATAATTAGATTAGCTTTTTAATTCCAGATTTTATTAATCTCCATCCCATAATACACATTATGTCAGACATTTGATGTGCTTTCCGCCGGGGACGAGTGCTGGTCATAAACCAACTGGTGGCGTCAATGCTGTGGTACCGTTTGGTCACTTAGATCCCGCACCCTGCATTTGCCACCAAGATCCATAAAAGGCTCGTTGATTTATTCTGGGTCTCTGCCACAGTTCTTAGTCTCCCGATTGAGGAAGGCAGTCAGGTGCTGGTTGGCGTCCATGCCCAGGCTGCGACTTTCCGCCTTCGAACTCTGCAGAGATACCTATACGTCAAGCATCCTCCCAGATGGTGTGCGTTGGCGATGTACTTTTTCCGCCAGGGGCACTGCCTTCAAGAAGACACACAGCTCCCAGTGGTGAATGTTAGCCACGCCTCTCTGAGGGAGTTGCCTGTTTTTTACCGGGATCTATTCAAAATCTGGAACGTGGTCGCCTCCAGTCAGGGTGCTCCCCACTGGCGGAGGAGAGCGCCTCGGCTGTCCAGGCAGTTGGCTCTGGGGATGGACCAACAGGTGAAGGAGTAGCTGAAGCCTCCGGGATGCCCTTCACTGCAGGTGACGAGGGGGCTCGGGAGTGTGCAGCGCTCCCAGCCAAGCTGACCCCCGCTCGGCTGGAACTGCTCATCGGACCAAGGCCCCGAAACCCTCCTTGGGAGCCAGTCCCGCGCAACCTGAGCCGCCTCTCAGAAATGCCCCCGCCCATGCCATTCCACACCGCGCGGAAGAGTTTCCTGTAAGGGCTGCTGCTACACACTCTCCACTTCCTCGCCCTCGTCAGCTGCCCGGACATGCCGTAGCAGTCCATGTTGCCATCTGGCGGTGAGGGGAAACCCCGGTGGTGGTCTCTCTACATAGGAGTCCTTCCCATTGGGTCCTGAGGTGGAGGGTGCCGCACAGGGCAGGCCCATTCCATAGATTTTTAAGTAGGTTCATGGACCTACAGGCTGCCTCTAATTTCTGTGGCCTGGACACAGAAGTATGGAGTGTGCGAGGCTGCAGCCCTTCTGAGTATTTAAGGGGACTGCTCCTCAGGTTTTGGCTGCACTTCAGCACCAAACTCCTGTTCTTTGGGCACTGGGTATGGAGGGGGGGCGGGATAGGAGGAGGATCTCCACATTGGTCTGCTCTTGGGCTTGGCCAAGGTGGCAATTCACAGGTCCCAGCAGCGGGCCGTTGGGGGGGTCTGCCCTGATTGCCTGCCTCTCCTTCCGAGGTTATGTTTGTGCGCAGATGTCCCTGGAGAAGGTGCATGCTGTGCCCACTGGTTCGTTTGAGGCCTTCCGTGACCAGTGGACAGCAGGGCCTGGAGCACATCACAGATGCTGAAAATGGCATTTTGAGTTTTGGCATTATTTATCTGCTTTTAATAAGTTATTTACCTAAATGTATATAAACTGAGGAATAAAGGCCCCCTCGACAAAAAGAAAAAAAGGTTAGTTACAGAGTAAAGCTACCTCTACACTGTTCCATCAAACGCTCCCAGGAGAGATACACAGGTGTGTGTTGCCGATCCCTTTCCTGGATACCAAGATAAGGAGAGGCTCTCTGGAATATATAGGGAGCTGGGACTTGTCCATGAGAATATCCAAAGATCTGAGAACTGAAATAATCTAGAGTAATGATGAGGTGTTAGTTGTGGCTCAGTGCTTACATTTTTAGTTTAGTTTAGAGATACAGCACTGAAACAGGCCCTTCGGCCCACCGAGTCTGTGCCGACCATCAACATTCTCATCTCTGACTCAGAGACTTGAGCACAAATCTAGGCTGATACTCCAAAGCATGATGAGACCTTCAACCAAGACCCCATGTGTCCTCTCAGATGAACACAAATGATCCCAAAAAGCTATTTTGAAGAGCAGGGGTGTTCTCCCCGGTGCTGCCAATATTTATCACTCAACCAACTTCACTAAAAATGATCATGCGATCAGAGCCACCTTTCTGTTTGTAGGACCTTGCTGTTGGAAATTTTCCTGCTGTATTTCTGAAATTAAAAGGACTTGCATTTATATAGCACCTTTCATGACCTCAATGTTTCAAAGCATTTTACAGCCAATGAAGTACTTCTGAAGTGCTGTCACTGTTGTAATGTAGGAAACACAGCAGCCAATTTGCACACAGCAAGATCCCACAAACAGCAATGTCATAATCACCAGATCATCTGTTTTACTGATGTTGATGAAGGGATAAATATTGGCCAGGACACCGGGGATAATCCCTGCTCTTCTTTGAAATAGTGGCATGAGATCTTTTACATCCACTTGGAAGGGGAAGCCAGGGCCTCAGTTTAACTTCTCATCTGAAAGACTGCATCTCCGACCATGCAGCACTCCCTCAGTACTGCACTGCAGTGTCAGTCTTGATTTTGTGCTCAAGTCCTAGAGCAAACTTGAAGCCACAACCTTCTGACTCAGAGGTGAGAGTGTTACCCACTGAGTCACAGCTGCCAACAGCACTGAGCACAAATCAACAGAACGTCATTAGCTGTAAAACACTACGGGGCATCCTGAAGTGAAAGGCACTATACAAATACAAGACTTCCATTAACAAAGCAGAAAAGGCCCCAAAATTGAACAGTCGGTAGCAGGATATCAGTCTCCTCTTAAAAACATAGAAAATAGGAGCAGGAGTCGGCCATTTGGCCCTTTGAGCCTGCTCCGCCATTCATTATGATCATGGCTGATCATCCAACTGGCTTTCCCCCATACCCTTTGATCCCTTTCGACCCAAGAGCTACATCTAACTCCTTTTTGAAAACATTCAATGTTTTGGCCTCAACTGCTTTCTGTGGTAGCAAATTCCACAGGCTCACCACTCTCTGGGTGAAGAAATTTCTCCTCATCTCAGTCCTGAAAGGTTTACCCCGTATCCTTAGACTATGACCCCTGGTTCTGGACTCACCCACCATCGGGAACATCCTTCCTGCATCTACCCTGTCAAGTCCTGTTAGAATTTTATAGGTTTCTACGAGATCCCCCCTCACTCTTCTGAACTCCAGCGAATATAATCCTAACCAACTCAATCTCTCCTCATACGTCAGTCCTGCCATCCCAAGAATCAGTCTGGTAAACCTTCACTGCACTCCCTCTATAGCAAGAACATCCTTCCTCAGCTAAGGAAACCAAAACTGCACACAATATTCCAGGTGTGGCCTCACCAAGGCCCTGTACAATTGCAGCAAGACATCCCCGCTTCTGTACTCTCGCTATGAAGACCTACATACCATTTGCCTTTTTTACCGCCTGTTGCACCTGCATGCTTACCTTCAGCAATTGGTGTACGAGAACACCCAGGTCTCGCTGCATATTCCCCTCTCAGTTTATAGCCGTTCAGATAATAATATGCCTTCCTGTTTTTGCTACCAAAGTGGATAACCTCACATTTATCCACATTATACTGCATCTGCCATGCATTAGCCCACTTACTCAACTTGTCCAAATCACCCTGAAGCCTCTCTGCATCCTCCTCACAATTCACCCTCCCACCCAGTTTTGTCTCATCTGCAAATTTGGAGATATTACATTTAGTTCCCTCATCTAAATCATTCATATATATTGTGAATAGCTGGGGTCCTAGCACCAATCCCTGCAGTACCCAACTAGTCACTGCCTGCCATTCGGAGAAAGACCTGTTTATTCCTACTCTTTGTTTCCTGTCTGCCAACCAATTTTCTATCCATCGCAATACACTACCCCCAATCCCATGCACTTTAATTTTACATGCTAATCTCTTATGTGGGACTTTGTCGAAAGCCTTCTGAAAGTCCAAATAAACCACATCCACTGGCTCCCCCTCATCAACTCTACTAGTTACATCCTCAAAGAATTCTAGATTTGCCAAGCATGATTTCCCTTTCGTAAATCCATACTGACTCTGCCCGATTCTACCACTGTTCTCCAAGTGCTCTGCTATAAAATCTTTGATAATGGACTCTAGAATTTTCCCCACTACCGACGTCAGGCTGACTGGTCTATAATTCCCTGCTTTCTCTCTACCTCTCTTTTTAAATAGTGGGATTACATTAGCTACCCTCCAAACTGTAGGAACTGTTCCAGAGTCTATAAAATCTTGAAAGATGACCACCAATGCTTCCACTATTTCTCAGGCCACTTCCTTAAGTACTCTGGGATGCATACCATCAGGCCCTGGGGATTTATCGGCCTTCAATTCCATCAATTTCCCCAACACAATTTCTCTACTAATACTGATTTCTTTCAGTTCCTCTCTCTCACTAAACTCTGTGTTCCCCAACATTTCTGGTATGATATTTGCATCCTCCTTTATGAAGACAGAACCAAAGTATGCATTTAGTTGGTCAGCCATTTCTTTATTCCCCATAATAAATTCCCCTGTTTCTGACTCTTCACATACCTATAGAAACTTTTACAGTCAGTTTTTATGTTCCCCGCAAGCTTGCTCTCATACTCTATTTTCCCCTTCTTAATCAATCCCTTGGTCCTCTTCTCTTAGAGAAATCAAGGACTCAAACACTGTATGTTTGATGCAAAGCTGGTTTATTTATCATATATCCAGAATATTAAACTCCAGCCCAGTTACAGGAATTAACTTCAACTGAAATAAACCTCAACTGTCAGAATGCACATGGTTCAGTCCTGCATGTGATTAACAGCAGCAATAACAGCAGAATCCAATCCCTGCAATCACTTGTGAACTCGCTGGTGTCTCAGCAGGTTGCATGACTGAGTGAATCCCTTCCCACACATGGAGCAGATGAACGGTCTCTCCTCAGTGTGTATGCACTGGCGTCTCAGCAAAGCATTTCTGCTTTTAAAGCTCTTCTCACGGTCAGAACATTTAAAAGATCTCCTAACAGAGTGAACTAGTTGGTGTTCAGTGAGGTGGTATAATCGAGTGAATCCCTTCCCACACACTGAGCAGGTGAACGGTGTCTCCCCAGTGTCAATGCGTTGGTGTGTCAGCAGATCATGTTTCCTTTTAAAGCTCTTCTCACGTTCAAAACATACAAACATGTGTGAGAGTGAACAAGTTGGTCACACGGAGCAGGTGAACGGCCTCTCTCCAGTGTGAGCGCACTGGGGTGTCGGCAGATCATTGCTACTTTTGAAGCTCTTCTCACAGTCAGAACATTTAAAAGATCTCCTATCAGAGTGAACTGGTTGGTGTTCAGTGAGCTGATAGAATCGAGTGAATCCCTTCCCACATGTGGAGCACATGAATGGCCTCACTACAGTGTGAGTGTGTCAATGAGTTTTCAGTTCTGATGGGTATTTGAATTCCTTCCCACAGTCCCCGTGGTGCAGGTGTCCTTTTGTCTCTCCAGGTTGAAGAATGAATTGAAGCCCTCTCCGGAGCCACGCGGGTGCAGACAAGACCACGAAAGAGAGGCTGGCAGCAAGAGTAACATCCCCACCCCAAACATTGTCCCCGCACATCCTGGACCTACACATTGCTGTTTTAATCAGGCCCAAGAGCAGGTCCAGAAGATCCTCCGACTTACCCACCCCCCTCCACATTAAGTGATCAAAGATTAGATGAGTGGGACTAAATTGTAACCAAGGCTTTTGATAAGGTCCCACATGGCAAATTTATCATGAAAGTAAAACCCAAGGGATCCAAGGCAAAGTGGGACCCAAAATTGGCTCAGATGCAGGAAGCAAAGGGTAATGGGTGTTTTTGTGACTGTGAGTGGTTGTAGCAGACAGCAATTATGTGTTTAAGGGGAGGCTCAATACATTTATGAGGGAGAAGGGAATGGAGGGATATGGGGCAGGATGGGATGAGGGAATTAGATTAGGGGGAGCCTCATGTGGATTATACTCAGCAGAACAGACTAGTGGGGCTAAATGGGCATACAATCTGTGTATGTACAGCAGGGTTGGATTAATGTTTAAGCCTACAGGCCCAAGGATGGATTAATTTTCGGGTTTACAGGGCCCAGGGGTGGATTAATGCTCGGTTTACAGGGCCCAGGGGTGCATTAATGCTCGGTTTACAGGGCCCAGGGGTGCATTAATGCTCGGTTTACAGGGCCCAGGGGTGCATTAATGCTCGGTTTACAAGGCCCAGGGGTGCATTAATGCTCGGTTTACAGGACCCAGGGGTGCATTAATGCTCGGTTTACAGGGCCCAGGGGTGCATTAATGCTCGGTTTACAGGGCCCAGGGGTGCATTAATGCTCGGTTTACAGGGCCCAGGGGTGCATTAATGCTCGGTTTACAGGGCCCAGGGGTGCATTAATGCTCGGTTTACAGGACCCAGGGATGGATTAATGCTCGGTTTACAGGGCCCAGGGGTGCATTAATGCTCGGTTTACAGGACCCAGGGGTGGATTAATGCTCGGTTTACAGGACCCAGGGGTGGATTAATGCTCGGTTTACAGGGCCCAGGGGTGGATTAATGCTCGGTTTACAGGGCCCAGGGGTGCATTAATGCTCGGTTTACAGGACCCAGGGGTGGATTAATGCTCGGTTTACAGGGCCCAGGGGTGCATTAATGCTCGGTTTACAGGACCCAGGGGTGGATTAATGCTCGGTTTACAGGACCCAGGGGTGGATTAATGCTCGGGTTTACAGGACCCAGGGGTGGATTAATGCTCGGGTTTACAGGACCCAGGGGTGGATTAATGCTCGGTTTACAGGACTCAGGGGTGCATTAATGCTCGGTTTACAGGGCCCAGGGGTGCATTAATGCTCGGTTTACAGGGCCCAGGGGTGCATTAATGCTCGGTTTACAGGGCCCAGGGGTGCATTAATGCTCGGTTTACAGGGCCCAGGGGTACATTAATGCTCGGTTTACAGGGCCCAGGGGTGCATTAATGCTCGGTTTACAGGATCCAGGGGTGGATTAATGCTCGGTTTACAGGACCCAGGGGTGGATTAATGCTCGGTTTACAGGACCCAGGGTTGGATTAATGCTCGGTTTACAGGGCCCAGGGGTGGATTAATGCTCGGTTTACAGGGCCCAGGGGTGGATTAATGCTCGGTTTACAGGACCCAGGGGTGGATTAATGCTCGGTTTACAGGACCCAGGGGTGGATTAATGCTCGGTTTACAGGGCCCAGGGGTGGATTAATGCTCGGTTTACAGGACCCAGGGGTGGATTAATGCTCGGTTTACAGGACCCAGGGTTGGATTAATGCTCGGTTTACAGGGCCCAGGGTGGATTAATGCTCGGTTTACAGGACCCAGGGTTGGATTAATGCTCGGTTTACAGGACCCAGGGTTGGATTAATGCTCGGTTTACAGGACCCAGGGGTGGATTAATGCTCGGTTTACAGGACCCAGGGGTGGATTAATGCTCGGTTTACAGGACCCAGGGGTGGATTAATGCTCGGTTTACAGGACCCAGGGGTGGATTAATGCTCGGTTTACAGGACCCAGGGGTGGATTAATGCTCGGTTTACAGGGCCCAGGGGTGGATTAATGCTCGGTTTACAGGACCCAGGGGTGGATTAATGCTCGGTTTACAGGACCCAGGGTTGGATTAATGCTCGGTTTACAGGGCCCAGGGTGGATTAATGCTCGGTTTACAGGACCCAGGGTTGGATTAATGCTCGGTTTACAGGACCCAGGGGTGGATTAATGCTCGGTTTACAGGACCCAGGGGTGGATTAATGCTCGGTTTACAGGACCCAGGGGTGGATTAATGCTCGGTTTACAGGACCCAGGGGTGGATTAATGCTCGGTTTACAGGACCCAGGGGTGGATTAATGCTCGGTTTACAGGACCCAGGGGTGGATTAATGCTCGGTTTACAGGACCCAGGGGTGGATTAATGCTCGGGTTTACAGAACCCAGGGGTGGATTAATGCTCGGTTTACAAGACCCAGGGGTGGATTAATGCTCGGGTTTACAGGACCTAGGGGTGGATTAATGAAAGGTCTGGCTCTAACTTTTATATCATGACCCCTAGTACTCAGTTCCCCAACCAGCAAAAGTAGTTTC
The DNA here is from genome assembly GCF_036365525.1 of Heterodontus francisci. NCBI lineage: Eukaryota > Metazoa > Chordata > Chondrichthyes > Heterodontiformes > Heterodontidae > Heterodontus > Heterodontus francisci. The sequence goes on from NC_090402.1 coordinate 56,620,189, forward strand.
TCTCTACCCAATCAGTTCTAATTAATATTTTGAAAACTTTGTTGAAAGCATCGCATAACCTTCTAAATTCCAGGGAATGCAACCTACATGAGATGATGCATTTTTGACAAAGCATAGGGTTCTAAAGAGTGTGTTGGGGCAGAGGGACCCTGGGGTTCATGTGCATAGATCGTTTAAGATGGCAGAACATATTGAGGGAGTAGTTGGCAAAGCATAAGAATCTTAGGCATCATAAATAGAGGTATTGAATTCAAAAGTAGTGAGGTTATGCTGAACCTTGGCAAAGCTCTGGTTAGGCCACAACTAGATAATTGCTTCCAGTTCCGCTCACCACACTTAAGGAAGTACGTGAAGGGCTTTGAGAGGGTGCAGGGGTGATTTACCAGAATGGCTACAGGGATGAGGGAAATTAGCCAAAAGATTAGGTTGGAGAAGCTGGGGTTGTTCTCCTTGCCATAAATCAGGTGGAGGGGGAACCTGATAGTCTGTTGGCCACCCATTGCTTCTCTCTCCCTGCGTACACAAACTGCAGGGTGACCACATCTATAAACGGGCTATCCACAAATCTCAATCTCACGGATGCACTGCAGTGATGCCAGCTGCTGCTCATGCTCTTAAATCTGGAGCTGGGCTGCTGCATGACATTTCGTGCACAAAATGTTTTCCAGGACATGGGAAGTGTCCTGGAGTTCCTACACAGCACAGAATGTGCCTGAACGCTGTAAGAAGAGAACCCATCGGGGTGAGGCCTCAAGGGAAGCTGTAAGTGAAGGCACCCATCAGGGGCAGCTGGAGAGAGAGAGCGAATGCCTGCTCTCTGAAGATAAAATAGCGAAAGGCTGTGTAAACTTGAATCTTTTGAGAGTCTGAATTTGCGGAGGAGCAAAGGGCCTACAGGATCACCAGAAGTCACCTATCCACAGATATCCAGGTCGGAAGTGCTTGGAGAAGGGAACAAAGGAAAATATTGTTTTTTTTAAAAAGTCCGAGAGATCCAGCCTATTGCAACTGAGAGGAATTGCAAATGATTGTAATCAAAAAGGACTGTGTAGTGGATAAATGTGGTGAGAGATAATCAAGTGTTGAATGAGTAAAGAAAGTGAAAAGTAAAGAAAATAATTTGGAGTATCAGCTATTTACAAAGTGCTATTTAGTTCACTGGGGATTTCTTTTAATTTAGTTGTTGTAACAGAAGACTTAAAACGTGAAAACTTGTGTAGTTTGATAAACTGGTCTGGGGGTTCATATCTTGTATTTTTCATGTTGACGATCTCTCTGAGGTTGTAATGACTGGAAAGTGGGATTAAGCTGAATACCTCTTTTTCAACTGGCATAGACACAATGGGCTGAATGGCCTCCTTCTGTGCTGTAAATTTTCTATGTTTTCTATTTCCTATAAGACAGGATGTGCACTCTAGTGGTTGGAGCAGCCCTGCCATTCCCCCATCTATTAGATAATAATCCTCACTAATACGAATAAACCTTACTCATACCAATAAACCTTTCTACTCATTAATAAAAGACTCACCAGTTACTCACTTCCCTTCTGTTGGTGTCATTTAAATATAGGTAAACTAACCCTTATTCTGAAAAAAACTGGAATTTTAATTCTCCAGCTCCTTGGACTAACTTTGGAGAAAGGGAGACAAAGCTACAATACTTACCAGCCAATCAACTCACAGCTTCCTGACTCGGTGGCTAGGAAGGGGGAGGCGCTGCACCAATGATTTAATCGTGCCCGCCTCATTCCAGGGCCCGGGGCCGGAGAGCCGCTGAGATTCAGTGTTGCTGAGGTTGCTGTGAGTATTGGACTATATTGCCTCGCCACATTCTTCCTCTTCTCACTGAGTTCCAGACTGCAGCCTCCAGCGGCTCAACGCGCCTGAAACATTAGCTCTGTTTCTCTATCCGCAGATGCTGCCCGACCTCCTGAGTATTTCCAGCATTTTCTCCTTTTATTTCAGATTTCCAGCATCCACAGTATTTTGCTTTTGTTTTATTGCAGGCCCTGCTCACAGAACAGAGTCGAGAAACACATTCGGACCAATTAAGAGCCGCTTTGTATTGGGGTGGACGTTGGATGCTGAAGTTGGTCCCTTAACCTCCTGTGTAGGTCTTCTTTGTTGCATCAGTTTGAGCTGGAGTGGAGGCGGGGGAGAAGCTGCTGGCTTTAACCACGAGTACTTTTGAGCCCAGTCGGGATCAACAATTTCCAGTGGGAGACGGTCAAAGGAGGCAGATTCCAACATACGAATTAGGAGCAGGAGTAGGCCACTCGGCCCCTCGAGCCTGCTCCACCATTCAATAAGTTCATGACTGAGCTGATTACACCATATTACCACCTACCCCCGATAACCTTTCACTCCCTTGCTTATCAAGAATCTATCGACTTCCTCTTTAAATATTCAAAGACTCTGCTTCCACTGCCTTTTGAGGAAGAGAGCTCCAAAGACCAACGACCCTCAGAGAAAAAAAATTCTCCTCATCTCTGTCTTAAATGGGGCAGATGACCAAAAGCTTGGTCAAAGAGGTAGGTTTTAAGGTGTGTCTGAAATGAGGACAGTGAGGTAGAAGCGGAGAGGTTTAGGGAGGAAGTTCCAAGGCTTATGGCCTTGGTCGCTGAAGGCCTGGCCACCAGTGGTGGAGCAATGAAAATGGGAGATGCCCAAGATGCCAGAACTAGATGAGCCCTGATATCTCGAAGGGTCGTAGGTCTGGTGGAGATTATAGAGACAGTGAGGGCCGAGGGCATGGAGGGATTTGAAAACAAGGAAGAGAATTGTAAAATTGAGGTGCTGTTTAACTGGGGACCTGTGTAGGACATGCACTTACCTTTGGGAGCTGAGAGGTAGCAGCTCTTCAGTCGTCAGCAATCACTGACTGAGTTTGAAAAAAATTCAAACAGTGACATCACAGGAAAACTGTAACGTGACTGGTTGGTGAGTAACTGCTGTTAAGGGGTCTCTAACTAGCTAGCTTAGCAACCTACTGTTAGGGTGCGCGTGTAAATGGCTACAAATTAGAAAAGAAAAAACAAAGTTAAAAATTTATGTAACTACCTTATAATTAATTAAGGCACACACGCAGAAGGGAAAAGCTGGTGAGTCCACTGTTCTGTTTAATTTTAAAGCAGTAAGGTTTCTGACTGCAACTATTGGTAACATTTTAGTATCGGTAGTGTATATTAATAGTAGGAAGGTAGATTAGTTTTGGTAAGTGTGACATCACAGGGAAGCAGGTAGGTGATTAGCTGGATGAGACTTCAGAGCTACAAACCCCATCGCGAGAGGGGAGAGACAGCAGCGAGGCATAGGGAGCTGGTCAGTATCTAGTGGGTATTTTCTTACTTTGTTGTTTTCTTTTTTTCTGCTGATTTTTATTTTTTCTCCAACATTTATGTCTATCTACTAAGTAGAAGCTAAAATACCAGAAGTTGGTGGGTGGTTACTCGTTTTTTCGTTCTATTTATAATCATTTTTGTGTTTATTTAACTTTCAATTTTAGTGCAGTAAATAAATAATTTGAGGTATGGCAGGGCTGCTCACACCCCTCGAATGCACATCCTGTGCCATGTGAGGACTCCAGGACCCTACCCATGTCTTGGACAACTACGTGTGCAGGAAGTGCCACCAAATCCGGAACTTGAGGAACACCTTGTGTCACTAAGGTAAAACCCCATGGGATACAGGGGAATGTGGCGAGTTGGATCTAAAATTGGCTCAGTGACAGGAAACAAAGTGTAATGGTCGGTGGGTGTTTTTGCACATGGAAGGTGGTTTCCAGTGGGCTCAGTGTTGGGTTCCTTGCTGTTTTTGATATATATTAATGATTTGACTTAAATGTGGGAGGCATGATTGGGAAATTTGCAGATGACACAAAAATTGGCCATTTATGGATAGTGAAGAGGAGAATAGTGTAGACTCCAGAATGGTTTTGTTGAATGGGCAGAAAAGTGGCAAATGGAATTCAATCCAGAGAAGTGTGAGGTAATGCATTTGGGGACGGCAAACAAAGCAAGGGAATATACAATAAACAGGAGGATATTGAGAGAGGTGGAGGAACTGAGAGACCTTGGAAGTGTATGTCCACAGGTCCCTAAAAGTGGCAGGACAGGTAGATAGAGTGGTGAAGAAGGCATATGGAATGCTTTCCTTTACTGGCCGAGGTATAGAATACAAAAGCAGGGATGTAATGCTGGAACTGTATAAAACGTTAGTTAGGCCACAGCTGGAGTATTGCGTACAGTTCTGGTCACTACATTACAGGAAGGACATAATTGCCCTGGAGAAAGTACAGAGATTTACAAGAATGTTTCCAGGGCTTGAAAATTGCAGCTATGAAGATCGGTCGGATAGGCTCGAGTTGTTTTCCTGAGAGCAGAGGAGGCTGAGGGGTGACTTAATTGAGGTGTACAAAATTATGAGAAGCCTAGTTAGAGTAGACAGGAAGGACCTGTTTCCCCTAGTGGAGAGGTCAATTACCAGGGAGCATAGATTTAAGGTGATTGGTAAAAGGATTAGAGGGGACATGAGGAAAAGCTTTTTCACCCAGAGGGTGGTGAATTCACTGCCCGGATCGGTGGTGGAGCCAGAAACCCTCAACTCATTTAAAAGGTACCTGGACATGCACCTGAAGTGCTGTAACCTGCAAGGCTACGGACCAGGTGCTGGAAGGTGGGATTAGATTGGGTGGCTAGTTTTTTCAGCCGGCGCAGACACGATGGGCTGAATGGTCTCTTTCTGTGTCCTAACTTTTCTATGGTTTCTATGGTAGATTTACAAAGATGTCACCAGAGAGGATGTTACTGTCCAGCAAGATTGAGTAGGCTGGGGCTCCTTTCTCTGGAAAAGAGAAGACTAGGAGAAGATCTGATAGAGGTCTTTAAAATTATCAGTGAGTCAGAACAAGTGGGCAGCAATATAAGACAGATATTAACAGGTCAAATAGAGAACTTAGGAGGAATTTCTCTGCTCAGAGTGGTGAGAATGTGGAACTCACTGCCACATGGAGTGGTTGAAGCAGATAACAAGGATGTGTTTAAGGGGAGGCTCAATACATTTATGAGGGAGAAGGGAATAGAGGGATTTGGGGGCAGGATGTGACAAGGTAATTAGATTGGGAGGAGACAGATGTGGAATATAAACACCAGCACAGACTAGTGTGGCCGAACTGACTGTTTCTGGACTGTAATTCTGTGTATGTGCAGCAGGAGTGGATTGATGTTTAAGGCTACAGGCCCAGGGATGGATTAATGCTCGGGTTTACAGGGCCCAGGGATGGAGTCAGGTTCGGGTTTACAGGACCCAGGGGCGGATTAATGCTCGGGCTTACAGGGCCCAGGGTGGATTGATGCTCAGGCCTAAAGGGCCCAGGGTTGGATTAATGCTTGGGTTTACCGGGCCCAGGCGTGAACTAATGAAAGGTCTATCTCTAAGAGTATGTCCCCTAGTACTGGATTCCCCAATCAGTGGAAATAGTTTCCCTCTATCTACCCTCAGTTCCAATAAATGTCTTGAACGCTTTGATCAAATCACCCCATTCCAGGGAATACAACTCTTAGATTCTGGCAGAAGGGATAGAGAGGCGCAATATATACTTAATGGTACAGTTCTAAAGTGTGTGTGGGGACAGAGGAACCTGGGGGATCCACTGAAGGTGGTAGGACATATTGAGAGTTACTGGCCAAGCATTTGGGATCTTGGGCTTCATAAATAGTGGTATTGAGTGCAAAAGCAGGGAAGTTATGCTGAACCTTTATAAAGCTTTGGTTAGACCCCAACTAGAGTATTGCGTCCAGTTCTGGTCAAACACTTTAGGAAGGATATGAAGGTCCTTGAGAGGATGCTGGTTGGGGAAGCTAAGGTTGTTCTCCTTGAAACAAAGGAGATTCAGGGGAGGTTTGATAGGTGTTCAGAATTGACAGGTTTAGTTAAAGCAGACAAAGAAAAGCAGTTCCCATTTGCTCACAGAACAAGGACTAGGAGACACAGATTAAGATTTTGGATAAGAGATATAGATGTGAGGAAGAAGTTTTTTTACGCAGCGAGTGGTAATGACCTGGAACTCGCTGCCTACGAAGGTAGTGGAAGAGGAGACGATGAATGATTTCAAAAGGAAATTAGATGGGCAATTGAGGGATATAAACCTGCAGGACTATGGGGATAGAGCAGGGGAATGGGACTGACTGGATTTCTCTACAGAGAGCTGGCATGGAAATCAAAAAGCTGAAAGTACTCCTTCTGTGTTATAATGACTATGACTCATTTGTGCAATCTCTGCTCGTATTTTTAACCCCTGTAGTCCAGGTATCATTCAGGTAAATCTACGTTGCACTCCCTCCAAGGCCAATATATCCTTCCTATGGTGTGGTGCCCAGAAGAGAACACAGTACTTCAGGTGTGGTCTAATCAGGGTTTTGTGTATCTCAGTGCTTTTCCAGTCACATTGATACCTGAAATCTTTTCCTACAGACAGAACAGACAAACCACTTTGTTAGGGTCTGAAGTTCTGTTAATGGATGATAAATATCTGGTAGTTCAAGATAATAGGGTGAACAGGTGTTGGGTGTTAATTAGTTAATTGTATTAAGTGTGTCTATATAAAAAGCCAGCCAGCACTGGTTGCTGGTGTTTGGAGAGCAGAAGTAAGCTCTGTGACAAGCAATAAAAAATCTACACCAAAGCATCCTAGTCTCAGTGTCTTCCTCACGAACAGGCTTGGAGATTTCTCTAACCCATTTCCTTCCACATTCAAAGCTGATGATTTTCAGGTGCTGATGAAATGAGTAACACTGTCAGATCTTAATGTGATGTTTGGCTCGAGATTCCCCATCTGCAAATCCTCTGCTTCTAAGTCCCTGTAAAAGGAGTTTACAAAAGCCATCACTGTCATTTCAGGTTAGAAATTCACAACATTCTCTCCTCCTGCTTCCTGTCTCAGGATGGCTGCGCATGTACGCTCCCTGCTACACATTGTCCTGAGGGAGTCAACACACCATCCTGGATTCACATCTGCAGCAACGCCTGTTTATTCCCCCAACACTATTGCTCTTCCAGTCTACACTGTGGCCCTCTGTGCAGCTGAGCTAACCATGGTGCCATGGTCTTGGCTCTGGCTGCACTCCCCAGATGATCTATCACTTTCCTCAATATTCAGAACTGAATACTGGTTGGAGAGTGACATGCACTCAAGGGTCTCATACATTACCTGCCTGCTTCTTCTTGGCTGTCTGTTGACCACCCATTGCCTCTCTCCCTGCATACTCTTAAGCTGCGGGGTGACCACATCTATAAACATGCTATCCACAAACCTCTCAAGCTCACCAATGTGCTGTGGTGACACCAGCTGCCGTTCATGCGCAGAAACCCGGAGCTTGAGCTGCTGCAAGTGACGACACTTCCTGCACAAATGGTTAGCAGAGACGCAGAAACATCCTGGAATTCCCACATAGCACACGATGTGCACTCTAAAGGTCAGAGCAGCCCTGCCATTCCTCTATTAAATAATAAGCATTGCCACTACTAATAAACTTTATTAATATTAATAAACCATGCAAGGAAGAATCAACCTTGCTACGACTAATGAACCTACTAATACTAATAAGGCTAAGAAATGCTGGAACCACTCAGCAGGTCTGGCAGCATCTGTGGAAAGAGAAGCAGAGTTAACGTTTCGGGTCAGTGACCTTTCTTCGGAACTGACACGAAACGTTAACTCTGCTTCTCTTTCCACAGATGCTGCCAGACCTGCTGAGTGGTTCCAGCATTTCTTGCTTTTATTTCAGATTTCCAGCATCCGCAGTATTTTGCTTTTATAATACGAATAAGGCTGCTTGCTGACAACGCAACCACTAGGTGGCGCAGTACTGACATGTGTAAATGCCACTTCATCCACTGAAACGTCACTGTCTACATCGTCTCAGGCAGCTGCCATTAATAACAATGGTGCAATTCAATTTGTCATGAAAAACAAATTAAGCCCAAACCACCTCCTCTCAACCACTCACTCCCACATAGCCCCGTCACCCCTGGGCCGCTCGCTCCCTGCCTTGCGCTTCGGTGGCTCATTCCTTGCCCTCCACCCCCACCCCCCCTTCAACCCTGCCACTTCATAGAAACATAGAAAATAGGAGTAGGCCATTCAAAAAAGATCATGGCTGATCGTCTAATTCAGCACCCTGTTCCCGCTTTCTCCCCATATCCCTTGATCCCTTTGTTATTAATATATCTATCTCCTTCTAGAATATATTTAATAACTTGGCCTCCACTGCTTTCTGCGGTAGAGAATTCCACAGGTTCACCACCAGCTGAGTGAAGAAATTTCTCATCTTGGTTCGAAATAGCATACGCCATATCCTGAGACTGTGACCCCTGGTTCTGGACTCTCCAGCCATCGGGAACATCCTCGCTACGTCTAGTCCTGTTAGAATTTTATAGGTTTCTATGAGATCCCCTCTCATTCTTCTAAACTCTAGTGAATATAGGCCTAATTGACCCAATCTCTCCTCATATGTCAAACCTGCCATCCCAGGAATCACCCTAGTAAATCTTCTTTGCACTCTCCCCATGGCAAGAACATCCTTCCTCAGATAAGGAGACCAAAACTGCACACAATATTCCAGATGTGGTCTCACCAAGGCCCTGTATAACTACAGTAAGACATCCTTACTCCTGTACTAAAATCCTCTTGCAATGAAGGTCAACATACACTCGCTTTCCTAACTGCTTGTTGCACCTGAACGTTTGCTTTCAGCGACTGGTGTACAAGACACCCAGGTCTCGTTGCACCTCCCCCTTTCCCTATCACCATTCAGATAATAATCTGCCTTTCTGTTTTTACAACCAAAGTGGATAGCCTCACATTTATCCACGTTATACTGCATCTGCCATGCAATTACCCCTCACCCAAATCATTTATCCGAATTCCGAATAGCTGGGGCCCAAGCACTGATCCCTGCAGCACCTGACTAGTCATTGCCTGCCACCTGGAAAAAGACCCACTTATTCCTACTCTCTGTTTCCTGTCTGTCAACCAATTCTCAATCCATGCCAGTATATTACCTCCAATCCCATGTGCTTTAATTTTGCACACCAACGTCTTATGTGGGACCTAATCAAAAGCCTTCTGAAAATTGAAGTACACCACATCCACTGGTTCTCCCTTATCTATTCTACTAGTTACATACTTTAAAAAAAAGTAGATTTGTTAAGCGTGATTTCCCTTTCATAAACCCATGCTGACTTTGTCTCATCCGACTTATGCCTTCCAGGTGTTCTGCTATCACGTCCTTTATAATACTCTAGCATTTTCTTCACTACTTATGAGAGGCTAACTGGTCTGTAATTCCCTTTTATTTTCTCTCCCTCCTTTTTTAAATAGTGGGCTTTCATTTGCCTCCCTTCATTCTGTAGGAACTGCTCCAGAGTCGATAGAATTTTGGAAGATGACCACCAATTAAGCAGCGCTGCAGGGATCGTGTGTTCGAGGAGGGGGAAGTGGTGAAGCTTGGAGTAAGTGGTAGGGGGTGGGGGGGGGGTGGAGGGGGTGAAGAGAAGCAGCAAGGGTGGGAGCAGGTGGCCGGGAAGTGGGGGGTGGAAGTGACGAGGAAAGGAATGAGCAGGAGGAAGCGGTGAGGGCATGACCGTGCGGCGGCGGCAGGGGGGTGGAGGAGAAGCGGGGAGCGAGCAGGCGACGGGGGAGGCGGTGAGGGCAGGAGCGAGTGGCTGGCGGGGCGGGGTGGGGTGAAGCGGCGATTGCTGCAGGAATGGCGGGATGGAGTGGGCTACTGTTTGGGGGAATGGAGCCAGCGATCACGGTTATTGAGGGGCAAGGTCCTCATTCTGTGGTGACACTGGAAAGCGGGCAAATGTCCGCACGCACTGATGACGTCCGCGATCACTCTGCACATGCTTTGCATTGTCTGGGGCTACTGTGTACTAATAAACCTTACTAATACTAATAGATAACAAGTATACCGTTTTGGATACTGTTGGGGAGGATGGCCTATCAAGGGAAAACAGCAGCAGCCAGAGCAGTGGCAGCATGGTTGGCACTGTTGTTCAGCAGGGAGGGACAAAGCACAGAAGAGCAATAGTTATAGGGGACTCTATAGTCAGGGGCACAGATAGACGCTTCTCTGGACATGAGAGACTCCAGGAAGGTATGTTGCCTCCCTAGTGCCAGGGTTAAGGATGTCTCTGAACGGACAGAGGGCATTCTGAAGGGGGAGGGTGAACAACCAGAGGTTGTGGTACACATCGGTACCAATGACATAGGCAGGAAGAGTGATGAGGTCCTGCAGGGGGAGTTTAGGGAGTTAGGTAGTAAGTTAAAAAACAGGACCTCTAGGGTTGCAATCTCTGGATTACTCCCTGTGCCACGTGCCAGTGAGGCTAGAAATAGGAAGATAGTGCAGCTAAACACGTGGCTGAGCAGCTGGTGTAGAAGGGAGGGTTTCAGATATCTGGACCATTGGGTTCTCTTCAGGGACAGATGGGACCTGTACAAGAAGGACGGGTTGCATCTAAACTGGAAGGGCACTAATATCCTGGCTGCAAGGTTTGCTAGCGTCATTCGGGAGGGTTTAAACTAGTGTGGCAGGGGGGGTGGGAATCAGAGCAGTAGGACAGCTAGTGAAGTAAATGAGGAGGACACAGTAAATAAGGCCAGTAGGACTAAGAGGAAGAGCAGGCAGGGGGATGTTGCTGAGCACAGCGGGACTGGTGGTCTGACGTGCATTTGTTTCAATGAGAGAAGTATAACAGTAAGGCAGATGAACTTAGAGCTTGGATTAGTACTTGGAAATATGACGTTGTTGCTATTACAGAGACTTGGTTGAGGGAAGGGCAGGATTGGCAGCTAAATGTTCCAGGCTTTAGAAGCTTCAGGTGGGATAGAGGGGGATGTAAAAGAGGTGGGGGAGTTGCATTACTGGTTAAGAAGAATATCACAGCTGTACTGCGGGAGGACACCTCAGAGGGGTCATGCAAAGAGGCAATATGGGTGGAGCTCAGGAATAGGAAGGGTGCAGTCACGATGTTGGGGGTTTACTACAGGCCTCCCAACAGCCAGTGGGAGGTAGAGGAGCAGATATGTAGACAGATTTTGTAAAGATGTAAAGGTAACAGGGTTGTGGTGGTGGGTGATTTTAACTTCCCCAATATTGACTGGGACTCACTTAGTGCTAGGGGCTTGGATGGGGCAGAATTTGTGAGGAGCATCCAGGAGGGCTTCTTGAAACAGTATGTAGATAGTCCAACTTGGGATGGGGCCATTCTGGACCTGGTATTGGGGAATGAGCCCTGCCAGGTGGTCGTAGTTTCAGTGGGGGAGCATTTCGGGAGCAGTGACCATAATTCCATAAGTTTTAAGGTACTTGTTGATAAGGATAAGAGTAGTCCTCGGGTGAAGGTGCTAAATTGGGGGAAGGCTAATTATAACAATATTAGGCAGGAACTGAAGAATTTAGATTGGGGGTGGCTGTTTGAGGCTAAATCAACATCTGACATGTGGGGGTCTTTCAAACGTCTGCTGATTAGAATCCAGGACCAGCATATTCCTGTGAGGAAGAAAGACAAGTTTGGCAAGTTTCGGGAAGCTTGGATAACACGGGATATTGTGAGCCGAGTCAAAAAGAAAAAGGAAGCATTTGTAAGGGCTGGAAGGCTAGGAACAGATGAAGCACTTGAGGAATATAAAGACAGTAGGAAGGAACTTAAGCAAGGAGTTAGGAGGGCTAAAAGGGGTCATGAAAAGTCATTGGCAAACAGGATTAAGGAAAATCCCAAGGCTTTTTATACATATATAAAGAGCAAGAGGGTAACCAGGGAAAGGGTTGGCCCACTCAAGGACAGAGATGGGAATCTATGTGTGGAGCCAGAGGAAATGGGCGAGGTGCTAAATGAGTACTTTGCATCAGTATTCACCAAGGAGAAGGACTTGGTGGATGATGAGCCTAGGGAAGGGAGTGCAGATAGTCTCAGTCATCTCATTATCAAAAAGGAGGTGGTGTTGGGTGTCTTGCAAAGCATTAAGGTAGATAAGTCCCCAGGGCCTGATGGGATCTACCCCAGAATACTGAGGGAGGCAAGGGAAGAAATTGTTGGGGCCTTGACAGAAATCTTTGCATCCTCATTGGCTACAGGTGAGGTCCCAGAGGACTGGAGAATAGCCAATGTTGTTCCTTTGTTTAAGAAGGGTGGCAAGGATAATCCAGGAAATTATAGGCCGGTGAGCCTTACGTCAGTGGTAGGGAAACTATTAGAGAGGATTATTCGGGACAGGATTTACTCCCATTTGGAAACAACAAACTTATTAGCGAGAGACAGCATGGTTTTGTGAAGGGGAGGTCATGTCTTACTAATTTGATTGAGTTTTTTGAGGAAGTGACGAAGATGATTGATGAGGGAAGGGCGGTGGATGTTGTCTATATGGACTTCAGTAAAGCCTTTGACAAGGTCCCGCATGGCAGACTGGTGCAAAAGGTGAAGTCACATGGGATCAGAGGTGAGCTGGCAAGATGAATACAGAACTGGCTTGGTCACAGAAGACAGAGGGTAACAGTGGATGGGTGTTTTTCTGAATGGAGGGATGTGACTAGTGGTGTTCCGCAGGGATCAGTGCTGTGACCTTTGCTGTTTGTAGTATATATAAATGATTTGGAGGAAAATGTAGCTGGTCTGATTAGCAAGTTTGCGGACGACACAAAGGTTGGTGGAGTTGCGGATAATGATGAGGATTGTCAGAGGATACAGCAGGATATAGATCAGTTGGAGACTTGGGCGGAGAAATGGCAGATGGAGTTTAATCCGGACAAATGTGAGGTAATGCATTTTGGAAGGTCTAATGCAGGTGGGAGGTATACAGTAAATAAGTAGGAGCAGGAGTAGGCCGTCCGGCCCCTCGAGCCTGCTCCGCCATTCAATAAGATCATGGCTGATCTTTTCGTGGACTCAGATACACTTACCCGCGCTCTCACCGTATCCCTTAATTCCTTTATTATTCAAAAAGATATCTACCTAGGCTTTAAAAACGTTTACTGAAGAAGCGTCAACTACTTCACTGGGCAAGGAATTCCATAGATTAACAACCCTCTGGGTGAAGAGGTTCCTTCTTAATTCAGTCCTAAATCTGCTCCCTCTAATCTTAAGGCTATGCCCTCTTGTCCTAGCTTCACCTGCCAGTGGAAACATACTCTCCACTTGTATCTTATCTATTCCCTTCATAATTTTATATGTTTCTATAAGATCCCCCCTCATTCTTCTGAACTCCAATGAATATAATCCCAATCTACTCAGTCTCTCCTCATAAGCCAACCCCCTCAACTCCAGAATCAACCTCGTGAACCTCCTCTGCACCCTCTCCAGTGCCAGAATATCCTTTCTCAAGTAAGGAGACCAAAACTGCACACAGTACTCCAGGTGCGGCCTCACCAGTACCTTATACAGCTGCAACATAACCTCTCTGCTTTTAAACTCAATCCCTTTAGCAATGAAGGACAAAATTCCATTTGCCTTCCTAATTACTTGCTGTACCTGCAGACCAACCTTCTGCGATTCATGCACAAGGACACCCAGGTCCCTCTGCATAGCAGCATGCTGCAACTTTTTACCATTCAAGTAATAATCCTTTTTGCTGTTACTCCTACCGAAATGAATGACTTCACATTTATTAACATTGTATTCCATCTGCCAGTCCTTTGCCCACTCACTCAATGTATCTATGTTCCTCTGCAAAGTTTCACAGTCATCTGCACACTTTGCTCTGCCACTCATCTTAGTGTCATCTGCAAACTTTGACACCCTACAAGTGGTACTCAACTCCAAATCATCTATATAAATTGTAAATAATTGCGGTCCCAACACTGATCCCTGAGGCACACTGATTGCCAACCAGAATAGCACTCATTTATCCCCACTCTCTGCTTCCTGTTAGTCAACAATCCTCTATCCATGCTAATACTTTACCCCTAACGCCATGCATCCTTATTTTATACAGCAGCCTCTTGTGCGGCACCTTGTCGAAGGCTTTTTGGAAATCTAGGTACACCACATCCACTGGGTCCCCATTGTCCACCTTGCTCGTAATGTCATCATAGAATTCCAAAAGATTTGTCAAGCATGACCTGCCCTTCATGAACCCATGCTGCGTCTGCCCAACGGGACAATTTCTATCGAGATGCCCTGCTATTTCTTCCTTGATAATAGACTCAAGCATCTTCCCCACTACAGAGGTTAAGCTAACCGGTCTATAATTCCCCATCCTTTGTCTACCTCCCTTTTTAAACAGTGACATCACATCTGCTGTTTTCCAATCTGCTGGGACTACCCCAGAGTCCAGTGAATTTTGGAAAATTATCGCCAGTGCACCTGCTATCTCTCCCGCCATCTCTTTTAGCACCCTGGGATGCATTCCATCAGGGCCAGGAGACTGATCAATCCTTAGCTCCATTAGCTTGCCCAACACTACCTCTTCCGTAATAATGATTGTTTCCAGGTCCTCACCTACGTTCGTCTCTTTGTCAATTACTGGCATGTTATTATTGTCCTCCACTGTGAAGACCGATACAAAATACCTGTTCAATGCCTCAGCCATTTCATCAAATCCCATAACTAAATTCCCCTTCTCATCCTCTAAAGGACCAACGTTTACTTTAGCCACTCTTTTTCGTTTTATATATTTTAGAAACTTTTGCTATCTGTCTTTATATTCTGTGCTAGTTTTTTCTCATGTTCTATCTTACTTTTCTTTATAGCCCTTTTTGTGGCTCTCTGTTGACCTTGAAAGTTTTCCCAATCTTCTAGTTTCATGCTGTTTTTGGCCACTTTGTATTCCTTCTCTTTCAATTTGATAGTCTCCCTTATTTCCTTAGACACCCATGGCAGATTACCCCTTTTCTTCCAGTCCTTCCTTTTCACTGGAATATACTTTTGCTGAGCACTTTGAAAAATTGCTTTGAAAGTCCTCCACTGCTTGTCAACTGTCCCACCATAAAATCTTTGTTTCCAGTCTACTTTAGCCAAGTCCTCCCTCATTCTATTGTAGTCCCCCTTGTTCAAGCGCAGGACCCTGGTATTGGATTTTATCTTCACACTCTCCATCTGTATTCTAAATTCAACCATACTGTGATCACTCCTTCCAAGAGGATCCCTAACTATGAGGTCATTAATTATTAAATGGCAGAACCCTTAGGAGTATTGACAGGCAGAGAGATCTGGGCATCCACAGGTCACTGAAAGTGGCAATGCAGGTGGATAAGGTAGTCAAGAAGGCATTCGGCATGCTTGCCTTCATCAGTCGGGGCATAGAGTATAAAAATTGGCAAGTCATGTTGCAGCTGTACAGAACCTTAGTTAGGCCACACTTAGAATATTGCGTGCAATTCTGGTCGCCACACTACCAGAAGGATGTGGAGGCCTTGGAGAGGGTACAGAGGAGGTTTACCAGGATGTTGCCTGGTCTGGAGGGCATTAGCTATGAGGAGAGGTTGGAAAAACTCAGATTGTTTTCATTGGAACGACGGAGGTGGAGGGGCGACATGATAGAGTTATAAGCGGCATGGACAGAGTGGGTAGTCAGAAACTTTTTCCCAGGGTGGAAGAGTCAGTTACTAGGGGACATAGGTTTAAGGTGCGCGGGGCAAAGTTTAGAGGGGATGTGTGAGGCAAATTTTTTACACAGAGGGTGGTGAGTGCCTGGAACTTGCTGCCAGGGGAGGTGGTGGAAGCAGATACAATAGCGACGTTTAAGAGACATCTTGACAAATACATGAATAGGATGGGAATAGAGGGATATGGGCCCCGGAAATGCAGAAGGTGTTAGTTTAGGCAGGCATCAAGATCGGCGCAGGCTTGGAGGGCCGAATGGCCTGTTCCTGTGCTGTATTGTTCTTTGTTCATTGATAGCACTACTTACAAATAAAATAACTCACCAACTACTCATCTCCCTTCTGTTGATGTCACTTAAATATAGGGAAGCTACCCCATATTCTGAGGAAAACTGGAATGATGAATTTTCAGACCCTTGGACTAATTTCCTAACTTTAGAGAAAGGGAAACAAAGCTACAATACTCACCAACCAATCAACTCACAGCTTCCTGACTCGATGGAAACGGGTGAAGGAACCGGCGGCTAAGATGAGGGAGGTGCAGCGCGATCGCTTTCATACTGCCCCTTCCCTCTGGGTACTCACCGCACGTCCATCACGCCCGGCAGCTCTGATTCAGGACCTAAACCACTGAAACTGCAATCAACCCTCTCGACTTCCACAACAGCACCACGCATGTTCAGCGTAGACTCGGTGTGGCGGGGGTGGGGGTGGGGGGTGGGGGGTGGGGGGGGGGGAGAACTACGCGCGCTTGCGCTTTGCAGCCCTTCTGTTGGAGATAGGCAGTATTCACAACCGCCGAGCATTTTGGGTATGCTTGTCTGCCATTAATTTGTGCTGGCATGGAAGTGAGGTTCATGTTGTATATACCTAGAAAAATACAACGTTGTAAAGAGTGAACATTATCTACTTTCACTCCCCGCTAGGGTCACAGAAAATAAATGTATTAATTTCAATAATTCATTTGATTTTCAATCATTTACTTTAAAAATTGAATCATGTTTCTCTAATTGCATTTCCAAAAACAGATTCATGGCCTCATTTTTTTTCTTCCTCGAGCCGTGGAAATTCGTCTGGCTGTGTAATGTTGGTGAGTGGTGACTGATTATCCTGGGAACCAACAGGAAGAAAGCTCAGAGGACGGAGGGCCAAGGCAGCGACATGTTCTGCAACCAATCACGGTGCTTGAGGGGTGGAAGCTGAGCTGGCCAGCCAGTTGATTATGTATGAATTATTGTGAAATAATTTATCCTTCAATAGTTAAATTTAGATTTCTTTTATCAACAAAAGAGTTTAGCATTTGTCAGTATTTTGTTTTCCTGGAGTTTCTATTCTGCATTTCAGTCACTTCAGTGCCAAGTTGACCAGGCGTGTAAAGGTCATTCATTTCCCTATTTCCATGTTGCTGTTAAAGATACAAAGATTGATTTTTTTCCCTCACAGTGTATCTGATGGTGATATTTAGAGAGTCAAACTCACCTTTCTGCATATTTATCAGTTAAAGATACATTCTTTCTTTTAGCAGTGAGTCGCATCCCATACAGGATGTCTGGTGGCTTCAGCCCTTAAAATATTCATCCTTTTGTTCAATTCCCTCCATGGCCTCACCCCCTCCCTATCTTTGTGATCTCCTCCATACATACAACACTGTTATAAGGAGAAATTATTTCCAGTGTCAGAAGCGTCGGTAAGCAGACAGCACAAATTTAAGGTAATTGGCAAAAGAATCAGAGGCAACATGGGGAAGACATTATACAGTGAGTTGTTATGATCTGGAATACACTGCCTGAAGGTCACACACCTTCCTGGCTTGGAAATATCTCAGTATTGCTTCATCATCACTGGGTCCAAATCCTGAAACTCCTCCCCAACAGCTCTGTGGTTGTAAAATAAAAACAAAAAATGCTGGAAATACTCAGCAGGTCTGGCAGCATCTGTGGAGAGAGAAACAGAATTAACGTTTCAGGTCAGTAACCTTTCATCAGAACTCCTGATCATAGCTCTGTGGGTGTACCTACACTACATGGACAGCAGTGGTTCAGGAAGGCAGCTCCCCACCATCTTCTCAAGGGCAATTCGGGATGGACAACAAGTGTTGTCTTTTCCAGTGATGCCCACATCCCATGAATGTATTATAAAAAGAACAATTAGAATTGTCTGCTCTGAATTTCCACATTGTACTAACTTCTGAAAACTCCTTTTACAGGATATT
This sequence comes from Heterodontus francisci, assembly GCF_036365525.1. Lineage (NCBI taxonomy): Eukaryota > Metazoa > Chordata > Chondrichthyes > Heterodontiformes > Heterodontidae > Heterodontus > Heterodontus francisci. Next base: position 56,638,005 of record NC_090402.1, read on the forward strand.
AGAACGGGAGAATTTGCAGATGGAAAGCTCAAGCAAAACATCACATAAAAATCTGACATTCACTCAATACATCAGGAACTGAATATCATTGGCCTTTTAATGTAGAAGGAGAAATGTTTTAACCAGTTAAACAGCCTGAAGAAACATCACACCATTCACAGTGGGGAGAAACCGTACACATGTTCTGTGTGTGGATGAGGCTTCAACTGATCATCCAAACAGGAGACTGAAGGACATATGCACTGCAGAGAAATCATGGAAATGTGGGGACTGTGGGAAGGACTCAATTACCCATCCAAGCTCGAAATTCATCAGTGCACTGTCACTGGCCATTCGCTTGTTCTGTGTGTTGAAAGGGATTCATTCAGTCATCGAACATTTTGATACACCAGCAAATTCACATTGGGAGGTTTCCATCACCACTGTATGAGAAGGGATCTGTCATTCATCGAACCCCCTGAGGCACCATGGCATTCACACTTGGGAGAGGCCAGTCACCTGCTCCATGTATGGGAAGGGATTCACTCATTCATCCCACGTAGGTGATTGGCCTCCAACAACCACTACCATCTTCTTTTGTGCTAGGTATGATTATAAACAGTGGAGATATCTCCCCGCCCCCAATTCCCATTAACTTGATGTCAAGGACAGTCATTCTCACCTCACCTCTCGAATTCAGCTCTTTTGTCCATGTTTGGGCCAAGGCTGTAATGAGCTCTGCAGCCAAGTACCCTGGCAGAACCCAAACTAAGCATTGGTCAAAAGGTTATTGGTGATTAAGAGGCCAGAACTGGAGGAACACAGAGTTCATAAAATCATGGAATGACCACATCACTGAAGGAGGCCAGTCAGCCCATTATGTCTATGCCAGACCTTTGAAAGAGCTGTGCACCTTAGCCGCACTCTCCTGCCCTTTATCTGTAGTCCAATTCAAGTATTTATCCCTTTTGAAAATTACTATTGAATCTAATTCCACCACCCTTTCAGACAGTGTATTCTGGATCACTACGACTCATGCATAATGTCTTGCCCCATGCCACCTCTGGTTCTTTTGTCAATTACATTAGATCTGTGCCATCTGCTTACCGACCCTTCTGACACTGGAAATGATTTTTCCTTATTAAGAGAGTTATATGTCTGGAGGTCACAGAGATAGGGAGGGGTGAGGCCATGGAGAGAACTGAACAAAAGGGTGAGTACTTTAAGGGCTGAAGCCACCAGACATCTCTTCCAGTACAGAATGTAACAGACTATTATTTAAATTAATGGAGTTCATATTTACTCAACTGACTGGCCAACTCAGGTTCCATTCCTCAAGCACTGCGATTGCTTGCAGAACACACCGCTGCCTTAGCCCTCCGGCCTCTGAGCTCTTATCCTGTTCGTTCCAGGGACACTCAAACACCACTCGCCAACAGTACGCTGCCAGATGAATTTCAGGGGCTCAGAGGAAGAAAAAAGTTAGATCATGAATCTGATTTGGGAGATGTAATTAGGGAAGCATGCTTCAATTTTTAAACTAAACTGTTTAAAATCAAATCAAATGAATTGTTGAAATTAATACATTCATTCTGCGCGACTGTAGTGGTGAGTGGGAGTGGATGATGTTCACTGTTTTATACCATTGTATTTTTCTATGAGTATGAAACATGAGCTTCATGCTATCACGAAGAGGCAGACAATGCTACCCAGAATGCTCCGCGCGGGCGTCTCCGGACGATCGCCATCAAAACGGACGCAACGCGCAAGCGTGGTAAGGCTCTACCTTGCCTGTCTGTGTGGAGCATGCGGAGTGTGGGTCTAGGAAGCTGAGCGCAGCTTCAGTAACACGGAGTCTCAGTTGCTCTCAGGCCCTGAATTACAGCCGGCGGGGCCCGGGGGTACCATTAAAGTGATGGCGCTGCGCCTTCCCTTTCCTAGCCGTTGCTTCCCGGTTTCTTCTCCCGTTTTCATCGAGTCAGGAAGCCTGTGAGTTGATTGGCTGGTAAGTATTGTACATTTGTTTCCCTTTCTCCAAAGTTAATCCAAGGATCTAAAAATTCAACATTTCCAGTTTCTTCAGAATAAGGGTTAGCCTCCCTATATTTAAATTACACCAACAGAAGGGAAGTGCTGGTGAGTTTTCTCTTTTATTTTTAAGTAGTAAGGTTTGTTAGTATTGGTAAGGTTTATTATCAGTAGTTCTGAAAACATAAGCATTAATGCAGCCCTGGGCCCTGTTGGATTAAACCTTACATACACAGAATTACTGCCCAGAAACTGTCCCATTTGTTCCCACTAGTCTGTTCTGGTGTTTATGATCCACAAGAGCCTCATCCCACCCTGCCTGCATATCCCTCTATTCCCTTCTCCTTCATAAAATGTACTGAACCTCTCCTTAAACACATCATTGCTATCAGCTTCTTCAACCACTCCACTTGGCAGCGAGTTCCACATTCTCACCACTCTGAGTAGAGAAATTCCTCCTAAGTTCTCTATTTGACCTGTTAATGTCTGTCTTCTGTTGCTGCCCCCTTGTACTGACTCACTGATAAGAGATCTTTAAAATGATCAGATCTCCTCCCAGTCTTCTCTTTTCCAGAGAAAGGAGCCCCAGCTTGCTCAATCTTGCTGGTTAGTAACATCCTCTCTGGTAACATCTTTGTAAACCTATTCTGCACTTTCTTCAGTCTTCAATATCCTTTTTTTAATCTGGAGACCATTAACTCACAGTCTAAGCAAGGTTGTCCATAAATTTAAACTTCCCTCCCTGTTGTTGCAGTGTATTCCTCTAGAAAAGAACATCAGCTCTATCCTTTCTCTTATCTACTTGTGTTGCTCCTTTTGGTGATTAATGTGGGTCTTTTTTTAAATTTGTTTGTGGGATGTGTTGCTGGCGAGGTCAGCATTTATTGCCCATCCCTAATTGACCTTGAGAAGGTGGTGGTGAGCTATTTTCTTGAACTGCTGCAGTCCTTGTGGTTAGGTACACTCACAATGCTGTAATGAAGGGAGTTCTAGGATTTTGACCCCATGACAGCGAAGGAACGGCAATATATTTCCAAGTCGGGATGGTGTGTGACTTGGAGGGGAACTTGCATGGGAACACCACCACTGCATTTGCTGCCCTTGTCCTTCTAGGTGGTAGAGGTCGTGAGTTTGGCAGTTGCTGTCAAAGGTTGTTCCCAGATCTCTTTGCTTCTCTACTCCATTAATTTCCCAAAATGAATCAGCTCACATTTCACTATGTTGAATTTCATTTCCCATTTATCTGTCCTGTTTGTTTATGTCTTCCTGGATTTCAGTGCAGTCCTCCACATTATTAGTTCTACCACCCAGTTTAGTGTCATCTGCAAACTGTAAAAAGATCCCTCTAATTCCTGAGTACAAATGTAGGTAAAGAACAGGAGCCCCATTGTACATCACACCCTAAGTTAATGGCCCGGGCACTGAGGTGTCTCTATAATTTATTTAATAATTTTATTCATTGCTTTTCTGGCCTCAGTCTCCAGGGGATGATACAAAATAAGCTTTGATTCAACAATTGGAGCTTTCATTGGCAGAGTGTTTACCCAGGACCCCCCGTGGGTCAGAAAGTCCCCAATTAATGACTACAGGAGCCCAGTGCGCCGGTGGGATCGGGCTCTTGAGCATATGCAGTACAGGTGGTGGAGATGGACTGAGGTGGGACAGGAGGCTTGGGAGGCAGGAGGAGATTGGACCTGTAGGTGGGCTGGAGAGCTTCACAAACACCTGGGGTCGGCCTGAGGCCCCGAATGAGTGGTCACAGGCCCCGTGTTTACCCCTTGGTGACGGCCCCACTAGGGTGGGGTCTCTGGCTGCCATCTTGAGCAGGGCATGTCAGGGCACATACATGGCCATCTTGGTGAGGGTGCAGAATGGGCGGGGCTTCAGGGTTTCTGTTCTCAACCGGGTCCTAGTGCCTGGGAGATGGAACATCCTGGACAACAGAGTTTTAAACAGCTTCACCCACTTCCAGGCTGCATGTGATGTTTGAAGTCCATACAATATTATGGGCCATGGATATATTCAGTGTGAGAGATTACAGTCCCTGTATAGTTACTGGAAAGGGGCTGCTCCTCTGATTTTAATTACACTTTAGCCCCATGCTCTTAATGGCTGCTCAGTGTAGAGGGGGTGGGTGGGTGAGTCAGAGGATCTACTCATGGAGCTGCTCTTGGGCCTAGTTAAAACAACAATGGGTAGGTTCAGGATGCACGTGGGCCATTTTGGGGGTGGGTGTCACTCTGGCTGCCAGCCTGTGTTCCGTGGTTTTGTCTGTGCCTGGGGGCCCTGGAGAGGGAGCACACTTGATATCTTTTGCGTCCGTTGGACAGCTCATAGCACAGAGTGTCTCACAGACACTGGTAACATTCTGGTTTAGTTGGGAAGGTTCCCTTTGCTTTTGGCACTTTACAGCCTTCCGGACTCAACATTGGTTGGCTGGCATCCTTCATCTACGAAAGATGATAGACACACAGCAAACAATCCATTTAGGTGGGTCTCTTCTCTTGGTGCAGCTTTGTTAATGACTGTGAAGGCCAATCATTGAGAGGCAGGTTCTACCACAAGTGCTGCACGTGAAGCTGCCAAGTGATGCTGTCAGTTGTTGTTTATGACGGCGCCTGTTGCCAAGCTGCTGTAGCAACTGGTCATTGTGGTAACACACACCAGTCCACAGGATGTGTCACCATTTCCCTCTTTTGTCAGCTAATGACTCCCAAGTGCGAGAGTTGACGTTTAGCGCCTTCATGTCAGGCTTGCAAGCATCTCTGAAGTGGAGCTTTGGGAGCCCCACTGGTCAGGTGGCCCCGGCTATCTCACCAGACAGAAGGTCCTTGGGTATATTCTTCCATCCTGCAGTCGTGTCCGATCCACCAAAAGCAGCTCCACTCGATTAGTGCCAATACACTTGGGTGCTCTGCCTTTGACAGGACTGCTGCACTTGTGATTTTGTCCTGCCAGGATATACCCATAATGCACCGCAGGCAGTAAAGATGGAAATTATTGACCTTTTTCAGGTCGTTGTAAGTCACCCATGTTTCACAGCCATACAGCGAGGTGCTGAGAACACAGACCTTATAAACCATTAGCTTGATCCTAAGGGTCAGCTTGGTGTTATCCAATGTGCGTTTCACAAGTCGGCCAAAGGCGATACCTGCTTTCCCTATGCGTGCATCGAGCTCTGCATCAAGGGACAGATTGTCACCGTGAACCCAAGGTAGCAGAATTTGCTAACCATTTCCAGTGGGGATGTTATTTAGTGTGATCGGGGTGGAGATGCAATACCTTGTCCCATGCCATGGTTTTCTTGATGCTTCTAGTCATGGAGAACAAGTCACAGGCATTGGCACCAACTAGACCTAGTCATCACAAGGAGGCATGATCTGCCCAGTGTTCTTCACACTCACACTTACCATAGTGCAGATTGTGACACTGACCACTCTCTTAGCAGCAGAGTGAAGGTGCACCCCCAAAAGTTCCAAAGCCCCATACACGATGGCCCACCACTCATCAACATCCCATGCATAAGCAATGATGCCAAATACCAGCTAGAACACTTGCCACCCACCAAAGCCTTAATGGGAAGCACCAATGTCAGCATTGATGAAGCTTGGAAGTCACTAAGCTCAATCATCTATGAAGCAGCAGAAGCATCATTTGGTAAAAGTGGAACCCAATACAAGGGCTGGTTTGAGACCTACTCAGCTGCGATGATATCTGTCATTGATGCAAAAAATAAAGCCTATGACGCACAACATAAACCCAACAGCTGAGACAGTGCATGACCACTGCATGTAGCCAGACAACCATGCAAAGGAGAGGGAGATACAATGCTTGTTTGTGCAGTATCAGCTTATGTCAAGAAATCCTGTGTATGAAGGGATCAAGAGGGCATTTGGCCATGTGATCACCAAAGTTGCTCTCCTGAAGTCAGCAGATGGCGAAGTGCTCACTGACAGAAGTGAAGAGATGTCTCGCTGGGCTGAACAGTACTGTGAGCTGTATTCCTATGAGTCAGATGTCTCCCAGGACTTGACATTGAGTTCAACCATTTCACACCATAAACCCCACTGGACTTTTTTTTTTCTCACCATGTGCCTGCCTTATACTTGTTTTTCATGTTTTTGCTTTCAGATAAAGCTGTTCATATCTGCCATTAACACTCTCTCTCTGGGCAAATGCTTTGTCTTTTACTACAACTATTAGCACTCCCTTTGTCTTTTCTTCCATGACATCTTTGTCACTTAATTTCTCCCATCCTCTGCCATATCGCAGACCTTCCCTTTTGTTGTTCTCCCCACCCCCCCACCCACCTGCACTTTTACTTGCTCAAATCCTATTACATTTCTAATCTTTGCCAGTTCTCATGAACATTTAACTCTGCTTCTCTATTCACAGCTGCTGCTAGACCTGCTGAATATTTCCAGCACTATGTTTTTATTTCAAATTTCCAGCATCTGCAGTATTTTGCTTTTGTTGGGACTTAGCTGCTGATTTTGGCTTCTTTTAGTTTGAATGGGCCACATGTTTGCGGGGGGGAAACGAGAGAGGAAAGAATGTTCCATGGAAACGAGAATTGTCTGTTCTGAATTTCTAACCTGTACTGACAGTGATGACTTTTGTAAACTCCTTTTTACAGGGTATTCGAAGAGGAGGATTTGCAGATAGAAAACTAAAACCAAACGTCACATCAGGATCTGACTTGATGCATCGGGACCTGAATATCATCAGCCTTTGAATGTGGAAGGAGAAATGTTTGGCTGTTCTGTCTATGGGAGAAGATTTCAAACCTCAATGTGACTGGAAAAGCACCAAGACATACACACCCGAGTGAGAGTGTTCCAGTGCACTGACTGTGGAAAGAGCTTTAACCAGTTACACAGACTGAAAACCCATCGAACCATTCACAGCGTGGAGAAACGTGTTGTGTGTGAATGAGTGTGTGGACGAGGCTTCAACAGATCATCCAACCTGGAGAGACACAGGACGTTCGCTCTACGGAGAAACTGCGGGAAGGGATTCAATTACTCATCCCAGCTGGAAACTCATCGACACACTTGTACCGGGAAGAGGCCGTTCACCTGCTCACTGTGTGGGAAGGGATTTATTCATTCATCCACCCTGCAGAAACACCAGCGAGTTCACACTGGGGAGAAGCAATTTACCTGCTCCAAGTGTAGGATGGGATTTTCTCAGTCATCAAACCTACTGATACACCAGCAAGTTCACACTGACGAGACACTTTTTAACTACTGGGACAGTGGGAAATGCTATAAACGTTTCGGGGAACTGAAATGCCATCAATGTGCTCACGTTGACGAGACACCTTTCAGGTGTTCTTACTGTGGGGCTGGGTTCAAGCGATCATCCAATCTCACTTTACACCAGTGAATTCACACTGGGAGGAGGCTGTTCACCAGCTTCATTCACTTGTTCGTCTTCCCTGCTGACACACTGGTAAGAGACCTTTTGAATGTTCTGAATGTGAGAAGAGCTTTAAAAGTAAATGTGAAATGATGACACACCAGCGTACTCACACTGGGGAGAGGCTGTTCACCTGCTCAGTGTGTGGGAAGGGATTTACACAGTCATCCACCCTGCTGAGACACCAGCAAGTTCACACTAGGGAGAGACCGTTCACCTGCTCAGTGTGTGGGAAGGGATTTACACAGTCATCCACCCTGCTGACACACCAGCGAGTTCACACTGGGGAGAGGCCCTTTACCTGCTCCGAGTGTGGGAAGGGATTTTCTCAGTCATCAAACCTACTGACACACCAGCGAGTTCACACCGGGGAGAGGCCGTTCACCTGCTCCCTGTGTGGGAAGAGATTCACTCGATTATCCAACCTGCTGACACACCAGAACATTCACAGCGATGACAGACCTTTTAAATGTTCTGAATGTGAGAAGACGTTTAAAAGCAGACGTGAAATGGTGATACACCAACGCATTCACACTGGGGAGAGGCCATTCACCTGCACGGAATGCGGGAAGGGATTCACCCGTTCATCCAAACTGCTGACACACCAGCGGGTTCACACTGGGGAGAGGCCATTCACTTGCACGGTGTGTGGGAAGGGATTCACCTGTTCATCCACTCTGCTGGCACACCGGCGAGTTCACACTGGGGAGAGGCCATTCACCTGCTCAGAGTGTGGGAACAGATTCACCCGTTCATCCACGCTGCTGACACACCAACGAGTTCACACTGACGAGAAGCCTTTCAAATGCGCTCACTGCGGGACTGGATTCAGGCGATCATCTGAACTCACTGTACATCAGCGAGTGCACACTGGAGAGAGGCCGTTCAGCTGCTCTGTGTGTGGGAAGGGATTCGCTCAGTCAGCCACCCTGCTGAAACACCAGCAAGTTCACACTGGAGTGAGGCCGTTCACCTGCTCCATGTGTGGGAAGGGATTCACTTGTTCATCCAACCTGCTGAGACACCAGCGAGTTCACAATTGACTGCAGGGGTTGGATTCTGCTGTTCATCACATCAAGGACTGAACCATTTCGTGTCAGTGACCCTTCATCGGTGAAGGGTCACTGACCCGAAACGTTAACTCTGCTTCTCTTTCCACAGATGCAGCCAGACCTGCTGAGTGGTTCCAGCATTTCTTGTTTTTATTTCAGATTTCCAGCATCCGCAGTATTTTGCTTTTATTTAAGGACTGAACCATGTTCATTCTGATGGTTAAAGAAAGATCTGCACGTATATGGCACCTTCCACGACCTCGGGACATGCCAAAGTGCTTTACAGCCAATGACGTTCGATTGAATTTTAGTCACGGTTGTGCTGTAGGAAACACGGCAGCCAATTGCAGACAACAAGCTCTCTGGAGTGGGACTTGAACCCAGAACCTTCTTACTCTGAGGCAACAATGGTACCAACTGAGCCACAGTCACAGTTCATTTATGTTTCTCTGAACTGATGTTAGGAATACTGGACCTTGTAACATGGTTATTTTTTAAAAGTTCAAGATGGAATCCAGGAGGTCAGCTGACCTCACCTCTACTCGATAACAGGTTACCAGGACAACAGAGGGAACAGATCAAAGACACTATTCTGAACAGAGACTACAGCACAAACACCTGAAGAACAATGGGTTTCACCCTCCAAGACTTTTGGGTTGTAAAACAAGGAGTCAGTCATTGAGAACATGCAAACAAACCGGCAGGTGGTAATACCTGGGGACAATGGAAAGGCCGAGTGGCTTTGTGAAACTAGACTTCTGGTTCTTCGCATTTTGAAGAAGAGCAATAAACTATTGAATTTTAGGACCAGATAAATTTAACAGACTTTCTGGAGAAAAACAGACTGTAATGAATGAACCATCATATTGTGGCATCAAGCAGACTGTAAGAAGAGAACCCATCGGGGTGAGGTCTCAAGGGAAGCTGTAAGAGAAGGCACCCAGCAGGGGCAGCTGGAGAGAGAGAGAGAGTGAACGCCTGCTCTCTCAAGATATACAGCGAAAGGCTGTGGAAACCTGAGCCTTTTTTTGAGATTCAAAGTTTGCGGAGGAGTAAAGGGCCTGCAGGATCACCGGAAGTCACATTATCCATGGATGTCCACGTCCGAAGTGCTTGGAGAAGTGAGCGAACATAATTTTATTTTGAAAAGTCTGGGAGACCCAGCCCATTAGAACTGGGAATAATTTGTAACTTTTCACTGCAAAGGATTTCATCATCAAAAAGGACTGTGTAACATACAAGTGTGTGAGATATTCAAGTGATGAATAAGTAAAGAAAATAACTTTGTAATTTGGGGTATCTGCTATTTACAAAGTGGTATTTTGTTAATTGATTTATTTTAGTTTAATTATGATAAAAGACTTAAAACATGAAATCTTGTGTAATTTGTTAAGTTAATCTGGGGGTTTTATATCTCGAATTTTTCACGCTGATCTCTCCGAGGTCGTAACAACTGGAAAGTGGGATTAAGCTGGATACCTCTTTTTCAGTCGGTACAAACAAAATGGGCTGAACCACCTCCTTCTGTGCCATAAATGTTCCATGTTTTTATTCTGCCAGTTGGGGTTTGTTTCTGCCGAGTTCACACCGGCCAGCCAAGTTACGAGGTGATTAATATTTTGGATAAATGTTAAAATATTCAGCTTTCTTTTAAACACGTTGTAGATTTTTGTCTTTCCCACCTGAATGTTTAACATCACCAGGCTGGAAATCAGAAAGGACAATTTGGGGGGAGGATTGTACGGCAGGAACAGAACTTCAACCTGGACACAGTCCATCAGGGTAACACTGAGAGGGATAAATGACACTTGGGTCTTTTTCGTCTCTCTTCACTGACAGCAAAGTCCCCGTGGGGGTTAATCCTGAGGTGTGTAAGAAATGTGTCCCAGCCGTTCTCTGCATGGCTCAGAACGCCTGGGTATGGAACAGAAGGCTCCTTTACAACTGTGTTTAGAGTCAGGAAGAACAACGTTGAATGCTGGAAACGGGCTGTCCAATCAGAGACTGGTGGTAAATTTTGATCTGTTCCTGACTGGAAGTAAAACAGCAGGTTTAAGTTTCCAGTCTGAAAATGACTGGGGGAATTATTTTAGAAAGGTTTAACATGTTTGTGTGATAGTGCCAGGTCGATCATTTTCAGGCAGGCATTAACTCATTTAAAATAGTCCTATTGAAAATAAATTGGTTAAATTATGCATGGTAGCTGCTGGTACAATTACACAACAGTCATTTAATCTCCAGATAAAGAAGGATCTGCAGTGTGTTTCCAACAATTCCCTATGTTAGTGTTAGATGGCAGGATACATGACCCGGAACATCCACGTGAGTGCGATTCCCAACAGTTACTCTGGGATCACTCCCACTGTGAAACTCCACCACTGACCCTGAAGATTGCACAGTTGGAGTTTTTCTCATGGGATGAGAGCATCGCTAGCAAGGCCAGCATTTATTGCCCATCTCTAATTGCCCTTGAGAAGGTGGTGGTGAACCGTCTTCTTGAACTGCTGCAGTCCATGTGGTGTAGGAGCATCCACAGTGCTGTTAGGAAGGGAGTTCCAGGTTTTTGACCCAGCAACAGTAAAGGAACAGCGATATAGTTCCAAGTCAGAATGCTGTGTGGCTTGGAGGGAAACTTGCAGGTGAGGGTGTTCCAATGCATCTTTTGTTCCTGTCCCTCTAGGTGGTAGAGGTCACCGGTTCAGAAGGTGCTGTGTGAGAAAGTTTGGTGAGTTACTGCAATGCGTCTTGTAGATGGCACATGCTGCTGCCATTGTGCGATGGTGGTGGAGGGATTGAATGTTTAAGGTGGTAGATGGGGTGTCGATCAAGCGGGCTGCTTTATCTTGGATGGTGTCAAACTTCTTGTGTTGTTGGAGCTGCACCCATCCAGGCAACTGAAGAGTATTCCATTGCACTCCTGACTTGTTGCTTGTAGATGGTGGACAGGTTTTGGGGAGCCAGAAGGTGAGTTATTCGCCATAGAATTCCCAGCTTCTGACCTGCTCTTGTAGCCACTATATGGAGAGGAATCCTTACTAAGGAACTGGCTGAGGTATTACCAGTTAGGCATTATTCATCCCTAGATCTGTTCTGACTCCCCAAACTGTCTTACATTGAACCCAGTTTGGAACAAGTTGGATTCTGTTTCAAGAATGGGGACAAATATCTCCCACAGTTGACAGAGCCAAATGCAGCCATTAGAGAAGGTAAGAGATCTTTAGATCTAACCTGATCAGCATATCCTTCCATTCCTTTCTCCCTCATGTACTTATCTAGCTTCCCCTTTAATATATCTCTGCTATTCACTTTAACTACTCCCTGTGGTGGCACATTCCACATTCTTCCCTCTCTTTTTGGATATAAAAGTTTCTCCTGAATTCCCTATTGGATTTATTAGTGAGTATCTGATATGTATGACCACTAGTTTTGGAATTACCCACAAGTAGAAACATTTTCTCTTTGTCCACCCTGTATAACCTAATAACCTTAAAGACCTCTATCAGATCACCCATCAACCAGCTCCTTTATCATGAGAAAAGGGCTCAAGCCTGTTCAGCCTTTCCTGATAAATATATCTTCTCAATTCTAGGTCCAACCTTGCAAATCTTTTTTTTTCTCACCTTATCCATTGTCTCCATATCCTTTTTATAAGATAGAGACCAGAACTGGTCACAGTTTTCCAAATGTGATCCTATCACGGCTCAATACAAGTTTAATATAACTTCACTTCTTTTCAATTCTATCTCTAGAAATGAACCCCAGTGCTCATTTGCTTCTATTAAACTACATTGCTACTTTTATTGGTCTGTGTCTCTCTACCCTCGTTGCTTTTGCTCCTCTACCCATTTAAATTCTTGTTTTCCAAGTAGTATGTGGTCTCCGTATGCTTCCTACCAAAATACATCACAGCACATTTATCTATATTGAAAGTCATTTGCCAATTACAATCACATTCACTCAGTTCTCAGATTAACTTTGCAAATCTGTTTTTGTGCCTTTTGTCACAGGTTTTCCTCAGGACTAACTCTATCTCCCAATTTGGTGTCATCCACAAATTTTGAAATTGTACTTCTGATTCCTGAGTCTAAATCGTTTGTGTAAATGGTGAATAACAGTGGTCCCAGCACCGATCTCTGAGGAACACCACTTCCCACCTTCTGCCAGTCTGAGTAACTACACTTAACCCCTACTCTCTCTTTTCTGTTTTGTAACCAGCTTGCTATCCAAAACAGTGTGTACAAATCTGCAAGGTGACCAAGATCAGGATATGTGGAGTGAAGGAAAAGGCACCAGAATAGATGAAAAGATGGCTACAAAATAGAAATCAAAGGGTTGGATTTATGGGGAGTATGGCTGTCCGCCCCTATTATGCGATCTGACTTGGCCTCCTCCTGAGGTCCCCAGCATCACAGATGCCAGTCTTCAAATTTAATTCGCTCCACATGATATCAAGAAACAGTGGAAGGCACTGGATACTGCAAAGGCTATGTGCTCTGACAACATTCCAGAAATCATACTGAAGACTTGTGCTCCAGAACTAGCCAAGCTGTTTCAGTACAGTTACAACAATGGCATTTACCAAGCAATGTGGAAAACACACAAACAGCAGGACAAATCCAACCCGGCCAATTACCGCCCTATCTGTCTACTGTCAATCATCAACAAAGTGATGGAAGGGGTCATTGACAGTGCTATCAAACAGCACTTGCTCAGCAATAAACTGCTTACTGATGCTCAGTTTGGGCTCCACCAGGGCCACTCAGCTCCTGATCTCATTACAAACTTGGTCCAAACGTGGACAAAAGAGCTGAACTTCAGAGGTGAGGTGAAAGTGACTGCCCTTGACATCAAGGCAGCATTTGACTGAGTATGACATCAAGGAGCCCTAGCAAAACCAGAATCGGTGAAAATTCTCTGCTGGCTGGAGTCATACCTAGCACAAAGGAAGATGATTTGGTTGTTGGACGTCAGTCATCTTGGTCTGCTGGAGTTCCTCAGGGTAGTGCTTTGAGAAGTCAGGCAGTGAGTTACTCGCTGCGGATTCCCAGACTCTGACCTGCTCTTGTAGCCACAGTATTTATATGGCTGCTCCAGTTAATTTTCTGGTCAATGGTAACTCCCAGGATGTTGATGATGGTGGTGGATTCAGTAATGGTAATGCCTTTGAATGTCGAGGGAGATGGTTAGATTCTCTCTTGTTGGTGATGTTCATTGTCTAGCCCTTGTATGGTGTGAATGTTACTTGGGGGTGAGGTCTCCAGGAGTGGACTTTAAGAAAGCTAGGTTTCAGTATTCCGACAAATACATGATGAGAAACCAGAGGAATCCCTACTAAGGAGCTTTATTGGGATTTTGCCTGTTGGCACACATCTAGGGATGAATGATGCCTGACTCCCTGAACTGTCTTACATTGAGCCCAGTTTGGAACAAGATTGATTCTGCTTCCAGGAGAATAGGGACAAATATCACTTACAATTGAGGGAGATAAAAGCAGCCATTAGAGAAGCTGAGAGATGTTTGGAAAAGAAGATGGTGCACAATTAATTTAACCCGATCAGCATATCCTTCCATTCTTTTCTCCCTCATGTACTTATCCAGCTTCCCCTTAAATGTATCCCTGCTGTCCACCTCAACTACTCCCTGTGGTAGTGCACTCCACATTCTTCCCCCTCCTTGGGTAAAGAAGTTTCTTCTGAATTCTCTATTGGATTTATTAGTGACTATCTGATATTTATCACCACTAGTTTTGGGATCCCCCACAAGTAGAAACATTTTCTCTACATCCACCCTGTATAATTTTTTAATAATCTTAAAGTCCTCTATCAGATCAGCGATCAACCAGCTCCTTTACCTCGAGAAAAAAGTTGCAACCTGTTCAGCCTTTCCTGATAAATATATCGTCTTAGTTCTAGGACCAACCTTGCAAATCTTCTTTACACCCTTTCCAGTGTCTCCATATCCTTTTTATAATATGGAGACCTGAACTGGTCACAGTTTTACATGTGTGATCTAACCAAGGCTCAATACAAGTTTAACATAACTTCACTTCTTTTAAATTCTAACCCTCTAGAAATGAACCCCAGTGTTTTATTTGCTTCTTTGCAAAAAAGAGTAGAAGCTTATAATGTTGCAAAAAAAAAGAGCAGCAAGTCTGAGGATTGAAGTGTTTTAGAAACCAGCAAAGGGCCACCAAAAAGTTGATAAAGGAAAAATAGGATGAGTGTAAACTAGCCAGTAATATAAGAGCAGATTGTAAGAGCTTTTTTATGTATATAAAAAGGAAGAGAGTAGCTAAAGTAAATGTTGGTCCTTTAGAAGCAGAGACAGGAGAAATTATCATCGGGAATGAGGAAATGGTGGCAGCATTGAACAAATATTTTGTGTCTGTCTTCGCAGTAGAAGACACAAGTTTCATACCAAAAATAGACAGTAACCTAGGGGCTAAAAAGTGTGAGGAAATTAATATCAGCAGAGAAAAAGTATTGAAACTTAAGGGACTAAAATCTGACAAGTCTCCAGGACCTGATGGCCTCCACGCTAGGGTTCTAAAAGAGATAACTGATTTTCCAAAATTCCTTAGATTTGGGAATGTACCCATCAGATTGGAAGTTGGCAAAGGAGGGAGAGAGAAAACAGTGAAGTACAGGCCAGTTAGCCTAACAACAGTCATTGGAAAATTGCTGGAATCTATTATAAAGTAATCCTTAACAATGCATTTAGAAAAGCACAGTATGATTAGAATACGTCAACATGGTTTTACTAAAGGAAAATCATGTTTGACATATTTATTAGAGTTTTTTGAGGAGGTAACTGGTAGGGTAGATAAAGGGGAACCAGTAGATGTAGTATACCTGGATTTTCAAAAGGCATTGGATAAGGTGCTACACAAAAAGTTAATAGGCAAGATAAGGGCTCGTGGAGTTGGGGGTGACATATTAGAATGGCTAGAGGATTGGTTAATGGACAGGAAGTAAAGAGTGTGCATAAATGGGGCATTTTCAAGTTGGCAGGCAGTAAATTGTGGAGTGCTGCAAGGATCAGTGCTGGGGCCTCAGCTATTTACAATCTATATTAGTGGCTTGGATGAAGAGACAGAGAGCAATGTATCTGTATGCTGATAAATCAAAGGTAGGTGGAAAGGTAAGCTGTGAGGAGGACACAGAGAGACTGCAAATAGATATAAACAGGCTAAGTAAGTGGGAAACAAGATGGCAATTGGAGTATAATGCAGGGAAGTGTGAAGTTATTCACTTTGGCCATAAGAATAGAAAAGCAGATTATTTTTTTAAAAGATTTGAAACTTGTAAATGTTTATGTTCAAGGAGACTTGGGTGTGCTTTACAAGGAATGCAGAAAGTTAGCATGCAGGTGCAGCAAGCAATTATGAAGGCAAATGGTATGTTGACCTTTATTGCAAGGGAACTGGATACTAGGAATAAAACATCTTGCTACAACTGTACAGGGTTGTGGTGAGGCCACATCTGGAATACTGTGTGCAGTTTTGGTCTCCACATTTAAGAAAGAATATACTTGCATTGGAGGCAGTGCAGCGAAGGTTCACTAAATTTATCCTTAGATGAGGGGGTTGTCCTATGATGAGACGCTGAGTAAATTGGGCTTGTACTCTCTGGAGTTTAGAAGACTGAGAGGCGATCTTATTGAAACATATAAGATTCTGAAGGGGCTAAGTAGGACACACAGATTTTTTCCACTGGTCGGGTTATCTAAAACACGGGGGCACAGTCTCTGGGATAAGGGGCTGATCATTTAAGACTGAGATGAGGGGAAATTACTTCAATCTTTGGAATTCTCTAGCCATAGGCTTGTGGATGCTCCATTGTTGAATACATTGAAGGCTGGGATAGATCTATTTTTGGTCTCTCAGGGATTCGAGGGATATGGCGAGCGGGCGGGAAAGTGGAGTTGAAGCCCAAGATCAGCCATGATTGTATTGAATGGCGGCAAAGGCTCGATGGGCCATATGGTCTACTTCAATCCTATTTATTGTGTTCTTTTGTGGCCTTATTAACCTGTGATGCTACTTTTATTGGTCTGTGTATCTGTACCCTCAAACCCTTTGCTCCTCTGCCATTTAAATTCTTATTTTCCAAGTAGTATGTGACCTCTTTATTCTTCCTACCAAAAGACACCATCTCACACTGATCTATATAGAAATTCATTTACCAATTACAGTACCATTCTGTCAGTTCCAGGATTAACCTTGCAAATCTATGTCTTTGTGCATTTTGTCATAATTTTCCCCAGGAGTAACTCTATCTCCCAATTTGGTGTCATCCTCAGATTTTGAAATTGTACTTCCGACTCCCGAGTCTAAATCATTTCTGTAAATATTGAACAACAGTGGTCCCAGCACCGATCCCTGTGGAACACCACTTTCCACCTTCCACCAGTCTGAGTAGCTACTCTCAAGCCCAACTCTCTGTTTTCTGTTTTGTAACCAGCTTGCTATCTTTAACCGTATGTACAATCTGCAAGGATGAAGCTGTCTGGAGTGAAGGAACAGGCAGCAGAATGGATGAAAAGATGCTTAGAAAACTGAAATCAGAGGGTTGGATTTACTGGGAGTTCATGGCCATGCCTGGTGGGTGTGACTGTCCACCCATGTTGTGTGAGCTGTGGGAGCTCATCAAACATTAAGACTGACCAATAGATCAGCTGGAATCACAAGGAGTCAAAAGAAACAATGACTGCACTGTATTATTTCCTAAAATAATCCCTGCTGAATGTCCTGAATGAATTCATTTCACTAATAAATGTTGAAATGTTTGCTCCACACCCACAGGGTTTCATCTGTTTAAAGCCACAACAGAAAGGGCCAGTTTGCTGCTGGAGTTTGAGAGAAATCAGGTTTCAAAATGATGGAGTTTCAGCCAATGAAGGAGATCCACTCTCAGCACTGCCCACTCAGTGCTGCAGGCCCTGCCCCTCACTCACTCCAAATGGTTGGAGGACAAATCTCCCGCTTGGTCCTGTAGCTCTGCCCCACTCTTCCTATTGGTCTGGAGCTGCTGTCAATCTGCCAGGCATTGTGAGCTGCCAGGTAAGAAGTGTGGAGGGAGCAGGTTCATAAACCCCGGGGGTAGCAGCTCTCGGGTTCACCCCAGCCGGAAAGTGCAGTGTAAACTCCAGGAGGACAGTAAGAGCTGGGAAATCTCAGGAAGCGTCTGTAAATGGAGGAGAAATGGAGACGTGCAAGAAGTGTCTATTTTAAGCAGGCACAAAGGTAGCAGCTTGTGGCTGAGTGTGAGCTTGGGAATTTGGTTAATGAGGGAATTCAGTGCAGTGGGGGAGGAGATGCTGTTCTGACCTTTTCGAAAAAAGGAGTGGTTTGAGACAAGAGAGCTGGAGACCAGCAGTGGGATGTGAAAGCTGAAACCCGGAAGCGTTAATGAGCTGAGCATTGGTGAGTTGTTGGTGAGTTTTAAGTTTTCTTTTGTTGAATGGGGCAGTAGTTCAAACTGGTCCTGGGGAGAGAGAAATTTGACAGCTTAGCCAGTTAAAATTCTTAATATAACTATAGAGTATTAGAGGACAAATTGTTGAGTGATATTTCTAAACTTAGTTAAGTAAAGATGGCAGGGCAGGTGATGTGTTGCAACTGTAGCATGTTGGAGCTGCTGGATATGAGAGTGATCCACTGCAACAACATCTGCAGTAAGCATCTGCAGCTTGAGGAATGTTTTGGCTCAGAGTTGATGAGCTGGAGTCTGAGCTTCGGACACAGCGATGCATCAGGGAGGGAGAAAATTACCGGGACATTTTATTCCAGGAGGCAGTCACACCCTTTAGACTTGGTACTTTGAATTTGGTCTGTGGTCAGGGGCAGGAGGGTGAATGAGGCAGGGATGGGGATCCAGAAGGTAAAGATGGAGAAGCCTCAGCCCTTGAAATTTTCCAACAGTTTAGGTTCTTGCAGCATGTATGGATGAGTGCAGGGGCTGCAGGATAGATGAGCAAACTGACCATGACACTGTTGTGCAGGGAGCCATTCAAAGGGGAGGGATGGGGGGGTAAGTATATAGGAATATAGTGGTAGTAGGGGACACAGGAGCAGAGCACATCGGGGAAGAGAGAGGAGAGTTTAAAAACAGTGCAGGAACTCGAGGTGTGACATCACAGGAAAGTTGTATGTTGATTGGCTGGTGAGTATTGCTGCTTAGGGACTGAGTCTAAACAAATGGCAAATTAAAAATGATAAAAAATATTAAGTAGTATTAAGAAGTAACAATGAGTAGCTCGTGAGTGTTTTATTTTTAAGTAAAGCTTATTACTATTAAGTTCATTATTTGGGGTTATCAGTATTAGTAAGGTTTATTCATAGTGAGGTTTATTAAAGCAGTAAGGTGTATTAGTATTGGTAAGGTTTTTTTTAGCAGTAGCAAGCTTAACAAATGAAGGACTGGCAGGGCTGCTCCAACCTCTGGAGTGCACATCGTATGCTATGTGGGAACTCGAGGACACTTCCCATGTCCTGGATTACCAATTGTGCAGGAAGCATCAGCAGTAGCAGCAGCTCAAACTCTGGGTTTTGGAGCATGAACAGCAGCTGGTGTCACTGTGGCGCATCCATGAGGTTGACAGCTTTGTGGATAGCACATTTATAGATGTGGTCACCCCGCAGCTGAAGAATATGCAGGGAGAGAGGCAATGGGTGGCCAACAAGACAGTCAAGAAGAAACAGGCAAATAGTGCAGGAGACTCCTAAGTGCATCTCACTCTCCAATCAGTTCTGAATACTGATGAAAGTGGTGATTCATCTGGGGGTGCTGCCAGACCCAAGTACATAGGTGGCTCAGCTGTATGGGGTGGAGTACAAGGAAGACTGGAACAGCGTTAGTGATAGGTGATTGAATAGTTAGGGGAATAGACAGGGTTTATGTAGCTGCAGACATGAATCCAGGATGGCATGTTGCTTCCCTGGTGCCAGGGTCAAGGATGTCACTGAGCGGCTGCAGAGCATCCTGAAGGGGGAGGGTGAACAGCCAGCAGTCATGGCTCACATCGGTATGAACGACATGGGCAGAAAGAGAGATTTGGTCCTGCAGTCAGAATTCAGGGAACTAGGTAGGAAATTAGCAATTGGGACCTCAAAAGTAGTAATCTGGATTACACCCAGTATCACACGCTAGTGAGCACAGAAACAGGAGGATAAAGCAGATGAATGCGTGGTTGGAAGGATGGTAGAGGAGGGAGGGCTTTAGATTGTTGGGACGTTGGAACCGGCTCAGTGGGAGATGAAACCTGTACAGGTCGGATGGGTTGCACCCAAATAGAGCCGGGGTGAGTTCCTTACAGGGCGTTTTGCTATTGGGGAGGGTTTAAACTAACTTGGTAGAGGTGTGAGAATGGAGATAATATCAGAGGAATACCAAGGTGCAGAGAATACTGGGAAAGAATAAGGACTAGTAGTTTAATAGGTGGTGTCAGAATAGGGGAGAAAGAACCAGAGTTAATGTGCATGTACGTCAATGTGCAGAGTGTGGTAAATAAGATTGGTGAGTTACAGGCACAAATGAGCAAATCTCTTCCCAAACGGTACAGGTAAACGGCCTTCCCCCCCCCCCCCCAGTGTGAATTTGCTTGTGTCTCACCAGGGTAGATAAACAAGCAAATTTCTTTCCATTCTCAGTGCAGGTGAATGGCCTCTCCCCAGTGTGAGTGCGCTGGTGTACAGTGAGGTCAGATGATGTCTTGAACCCAGTCCTGCAGTGAGAGCACTAAATGGTCTCTCGTCAGTGTGAACCTGTTGATGGCACTCCAGTTCACAGGAACCTTTATCGCATTTCCTTCAGTCCTGCACTGAAAAGGTCTTTTGTCAGTGTGTACTCACAAGTGTGCCAGAAGATTGGATTAACAAGCAATTCCCTTCCCAGATACGGAGCAGGTGAATGGCCTCTCTAGTGTGAACTCCTTGGTGTACAGTGAGAACGGATGATTGCCTGAACCCAGTCCCGCAGTATGAGCACTTGAACGATCTATCGTCAGTGTGAACACGTTGATGGCAGGTCAGATCCCTGGAACGTTTACAGCACTTCCTGCAGTCCAGGCACTTAAAAGGTCTCATCAGTCAAACGTGAGTGTTTCTGTAGGGTGTATGAATGAGTGAATCTCTTTCCACACACAGAGCAGGTGCATGGCCTCTCCCCCGTGTGAATGCGCCGATGAGTTTCCAGTTCATATGGAAAATTAAATTTGTTCCCATAGTCCCCAGATTTACACAGTTTCTCTCCAAATTGACTGCGCTTGTGCTTCAACAGGCCAGATGATCGGCTGAAGCCTCGTCCACACACAGAACATGTGTACGGTATCTCCATGCTGTAAATGTGCTTTTTTTCTTCCATGTTCAAAATTCTACGATATTCAGGTCACGATAAATTGGGCAACTCTGTCAGATCCTGATGTGATGCTAGCTTTGAGTTTCCCAACTGAAAATCCACCCCTTCTAATACCTTGTGAAATTGATTTAAACAAAAGTAGAGGGAGGGTGAGAGAACTCTCAAAAAGACAAAAGCTGGTTGTGAAATGGAGCTGAATTAATCTGGTAATTTGTGGGGCCGGCACTGGGAAAAAGTGACTATAAAAGCTGCTGGATTGACGTAAAAACCCAACTGGTTCATTAATGTCCTTCGGGGAAAGGAACCTGCCACCCAGTCTGGACCTATACAAGACTCTGCCCTCAATGGGAGGAAAGAGAGAGAGGTGGGAGGGGCAGGGCGGGAAGGAAAGAGATTTTATACATCTACAACTCAACCAGAATGCTGACAGAACCTCCCAAACCCTCAATTTCAACCACCTAGAAGGACCAGGGTATGTACACACCATCCTGACTTGTCTGACATCCAGTACTGGATGAACAAAATTTCCTACAGTTAAATATTGGGAAGTCTGAAGACATTGTCTTCGGTCTTCCGCTACAAGCTCCACTCCATAGCCACTGACTCCATCCCTCTCCACTAGCAACTGTATGAGGCTAAACCAGACTGTTCATAACCTTGGTGTCATGTTTGACCCCAAGATGAGCTTCCGACTATATACTGGTGCTATCACACAGACCGCCTACTTCCACCTCAGTAACATCGCCTGACTTCGCCGATGCCTCAGCTCATCTGCCTGTGAAACTTACATCCATGCATTTGTTACCTCTCAACCTGCCCATTATAACATACTCCTGGCTGGTCTCCCACATTCTACTCTCTGTAAACTTGAGATCATCCAAAACTCTGCTGCCGGAGTTCTTACTCTAACCCAATCCTGTTCACCCATCACCATCACACAGGCTCCAAGTTAAGCAGCACCTCAATTTTAAACTTGTTTTCAAATGCCTCTATTCCCTCGCCCTTCACTCTATGATCTCCTCCGGGCCTACAACCCTCCGAGATATCAGGGCTTATCTAATTCTGGCATCTTGAGCATCCCTGATTTTCATTTCTCTGCCATTGGCGGCTGTGCCTTCAGCTGCCAAGACCATAAGCTTTGGATATTCCTCCTGAAAGCTATCTGCCTCTCTACCTCACTTTCCTCATTTCAGATGCTCCTTAAAACCTACCTCTTTGATCAAGTATTTGGTCATCTGCCCTGATATCTCCTTATGTGGCTCAATGTCAAATGTTGCTTTATAACACTCCTGTGAAATTCCTTGGAACATTTTATTACATTAAAGGCACTATATAAATACGAGTGGTGTTTTTGACTTGGACATTTTTAACCGTTCCTTCATTATCGCTGGGTGAAAGTCTTGTAACCCCTTCCCTAACAGCATTATGGGAGCACTTTTACCACACGGACTGCAGCAGTTGATGAAAGTGGCCCACCATCACCACCTCAATGGGCAACTGGGGATTGGCAATTGATGCTGGTCTTGCTAGTGACACCCATATCCCAAGAATGAAGTAAAAAAAAAAAATCTGTATATTTAAAATGAACTGAAAGCCTCCACAGCCATACTTGTTACTAACACAATACTCTTTTATATTGAGTAGTTGGTGGTCATTCAGCTAACTCATTGTCCTGGAATCTACCTCCCTTGGCCGTCTCACATTGGAAATCGTTGGGTTCGACTGCACTCAAAAGTACTTGTGGTTAAACCCAGCAGCTTCTCCTCCATTTCTACTCCAGATCAAACTGATGCAACAAAAAAGACCTACACAGGCCAGGGACACACTTCCACATCCAACACCCTTACTTAACAAAAGAATTAGGAACGGTAGTAGGGCATTCGGTCCTTCGAGCCTTCTCCGCCATTTGATAAGATCGGGGCTGATCTGATTGTGGCCTCAACTTACTTTCCTTCCTATCTTGGTGTCATTAGCAAATTTAGCTACCATATGTTTGGTCCTTTCATTCAAGTCATTGATATTACTGGTAACCGGCTGACGCCCCAGCACTGATCCCTGTGGCACTCCACTAGTTAAAGCTTGCCAATCTGAAAAAGACCCACATGTGCCATTATAAATTGCCCCCGAGTATAAGAGGTGGTAGGGAAAAAGAGGGACGGGTGGGGATGTGGTAGGAATATGGGATTAGTGTAGGATTAGTATAAATGGGTGGTTGATGGTCGGCACAGACTCGGTGAGCCGAAGGGCCTGTTTCAGTGCTGTATCTCTAAACTAAACTAAACTAAAAAATTTGTACAGTGTTTCTTTTAATTTGATACTATCCTTAACTTCCCTATTTAGCCACAGATCATGCATCTTCTCAAAGAATCTTTCTTTCTCATTGGAATAAATCTTTGCTGAGAGTTATTAAATATCTGCTTAAAAGTCTGCCTCTGCATCTCTACTGTCCTACATTTTAGGAAGGAGTATAAAAGAAGAAATAATGGAGGCTTGTCAGAAAGGTACAGCGATAATAATGGGGGATTTTAATCTACATATAGACTGGAAAAATCAGATGGGCAAAGGTAGCCTAGATGAGGAGTTCATAGAATCTTTTCAGGATAGTTTCTTAGAACAGTTCTGGCTGGTACTGTGCAATGAGATAGGATTACAAAGAACAGTACAGCACAGGAACAGGCCATACGGCCCTCCAAGCC
This sequence comes from Heterodontus francisci, assembly GCF_036365525.1. Classification (NCBI taxonomy): domain Eukaryota; kingdom Metazoa; phylum Chordata; class Chondrichthyes; order Heterodontiformes; family Heterodontidae; genus Heterodontus; species Heterodontus francisci. Next base: position 56,661,537 of record NC_090402.1, read on the forward strand.
TGCGCCGATCTTGATGCCTGCCTAAACTAAAACTTTCTGCACTTCCGGGGTCCGTATCCCTCTATTCCCATCCTATTCATGTACTTGTCAAGATGCCTCTTAAACGTCATTATCGTACCTGCTTCCACCACCTCCCCCAGCAGCAAGTTCCAGGCAATTAATTAATTAATTCATAGTGAAGGTGCCCCGAGGAAGCAGTAATCAGAATATGATTGAATTTTACATTCAGTTTGAGGAAAAGAAGAATTGGTCTAAGACTAGTATTTTAAACTTAAATAAGGGCAATTATGAGGGCATGAAAGGCGAGCTAGCTGAAGTGAACTGGCAAAGTAGGTTAAGGGATAGGTCAATAGAGACGCAGTGGTCGACATTTAAGAGGATATATCAGAAGACACAGAACAAATACATTCCAATGAGAAAGAAAAATTCCACGGGGAGGACCCGCTATCCGTGGTTAACTAAAGAGTTAAAGATAGTATCAAACTTAAAGAAAAAGCATATAATTGCACAAAGATGGGTGGCAGGTCAGAAGATTGGACAGAATATAAAAAGTAGCAAAGAATAACAAAAAGATGAATAAGGAGGGAAAAATTAAGAGTACTAGAGAAAGCTAATAACAACAAATATTAAGAGTTTCTATAGATATTTTAAAAAGAAAAGAGTTGTTAAAGTGAGCATTGGACCTATAGAAAGTGATACTGGGAAATTAATAATGGATAAAGGAGATGGCAGATGAATTGAGCAGGTATTTCACATCAGTCTTCACCATAAAGGATACAGGTAACATCCCAGAAATAGCTGTAATTCAGGAAATGGAAGGGGGGGAGGAACTCAAGAAAATTACAATCACCAGGGAAGTGGTACTGAGCAAATTGTTGGAGCTGTGGCTGACAAGTCCCCGGGTCCCGATGGATTCAACATAGGGACTTAAAAGAAGTGGCGAGTGACACAGTTTGTTTTAATTTTCCAAAATTCCCTAGATTCAGGGAAGGTTCCACGAGATTGGAAAATAGTGAATGTAACTCCTTTATTCAAAAAGGGAGGGAGACAGAAAGCAGGAAACTACAGGCCAGTTAGCCTAACATCTGTCAAAGGGAAAATGTTAGAAGCTATTATTAAAGTTGGTATAGCAGGGCACTTAGAAAAATTCAAGGTAATCAGGCAGAGTCAACATGGTTTTGTGAAAGGGAAATCAGGTTTAACCAATTTATTAGAGTTCTTTGAAGAAGTAACATGTGCTGTGGATAAAGGGGAACAGATGGATGTACTGTACTTAGATTTCCAGAAGGCTTTGATAAGGTGCTACATCAAAAGGTTATTGCAGAAAATGAAAGCTGATTGTGTAGGGGGTAACATATTGGCATGGATAGAAGATTGGCTAGCTAACAGGAAACAGAGAGTAGGCAAAAATGGGTCATTTTCTGGTTGGCAAGATGTAACGAGTGGTGTGCCACAGGGATCAGTGCTGGGACCTCAACTTTTTACAATTTATATAAATGACTTGGATGAAGGGACCAAAGCTTTAGTTGCTAAATTTACTGATGACACTAAGATAGGTAGAGAAGTATGTGAAGAGGACATAAGGAGGGATATAGATAGGTTAAGTGAGTAGGCAAAGATCTGGCAAATGGAGTATAATTGGGGAAAATGTGAACTTGTTCACTTTGGCAGGAAGAATAAAAAAGAAGCATATTATCTAAATGGTGAGAGATTGCAGTGCTCTGAGATGCAGAGGGATCTGGACGGCCGAGTGCATGAATCGCAAAGGTTTAGTATACAAGCACAGCAAGTAATTAGGAAAGCTAATAGAATGTTATTGTTTATTGTAAGGGGAATTGAATACAAAAGTAGGGAGGTTCTGCTTCAGTTACATAGGGCATTGGTGAGACCACATCTGGAGCACTGTTTACAGTATTGGTTTCCTTATTTAAGGAAGGATGTAAATGCGTTGGAAGCAGTTCAGAGAAGGTTTACTAGACAAATACCTGGAATGGGCAGTTTGTCTTATGAGGAAAGGTTGGATAGGCTAGGCTTGTATCTGCTGGAGTTTGAAAGAGTAAGAGGCGACTTGATTCAAACATATAAGAATCCGATGGGTCTTGACAGGGTGGATGTGGAAAGGATAGTTCTCCTTGTGGGAGAATCTCAAACCAGGTATCACTGTTTAAAAATAAGGTGTTGCCCATTTAAGACAGAGATGAGGAGAAATATCTTCTCTCAGCGGGTCATGCGTCTTTAGAACTCTTTCCCTCAATAGACAGTGGAAGCAGAATCTTTGAATATTTTTGAGGCAGAGGTAGATAGATTCTTGTTAAGCATGTAGGTGAAAGATTATTGGGGGTAGGCGGGAATGTGGAGTTGAGGTTACATTCAGATTAGCCATGATCTTGTTGAATGGAGCAGGCTGGAGGGGCTGAGTGGCCTACTCCTGCTCCTAATTCATATGTTAACATAGTTTCCTGGTTCACGTTAGCTAGCTCGGCCTTCATACCCTTATAATTACCACACTTCTCCCCTTCAAACTGAACGTGAAATTCTATCATGTTATGATTGCTGTTGTTAGATGCTCTTTTACCAGGAGGTTATTGATTAATTCTGTATCATTGCACATTACCAGGTCTAGAACAGCCTGCTCCCTAGTTGGCTCTAAAATGTATTGCTGCAAGAAACTGTCCCCAATTCATTCCATGATCTCATTTTCTAGGCTACCTTTGCCAATCTGATTCGCCCAATCTACATGTAGATTAAGTTACCCATGACTATTGCAGTACCTTTCTTACACACCCCACTTATTTGCTTCCTGTATACTCTCCCTACAGTGTAGCAACTGTTAGGGAGGCTATAAACTACTCCCACAAGTGCCCTTTTACCTTTCCTATTTCTTATTTCTACCCAAACTGATTCTACATCTGCTCTTCTGAGCTAAGGTCATCTCTTGCTACTGTACTAATGATATGCTTAATTAACAAAGCTACCCCACTACCTTTCCCTAGCATCCTGCCTTTTTAAAATGTCAAATACCCTTCAATATTCAGGTCCCAGTCTTGGTCACCTTGCAACCATGGGCTGAAATTATAGCGGCGGTCGCAGACAAGAGCAGCCCGTACACATGGGCCAAGCTTCATGGAGCTGCTGCGATAATATACGCCGTGTCTCATTTAAGTGGCCGGGGCAGACACTGCCCCCCCCCACGATAACATGGAGGGGGCAGGAGGTCCATCCGAGCAATGGCGTCAGGTGCCACTGCGCAGGCGCCAACGCCATTTTTAAAGGGCTTAGAGTCGTACATTACAATTTAAATTTTTAAAGATATAGTTTTCTCTGAAAATAAAATTATTTATCCTGACCCTCACTAACCCCCCAATAACCATGGAAATAAAAACCTGCCCTCTCCCCGCCAAAACTATTATCTAACACTCCCGACCTTCCCCCCACAAAGTTCATCAACTTTAAGCTTTACCTCTTCCCACTATCCCCTCAACCAATTAAATAACTCTGATGCCGTTCCCCCTCCCCACCTCCCACACACAGAAACTTACCTACACCCCCGTCCCCACCAGTGTTCCGCCTCAGATCTCCGGATGGAGATCCGAAGGCACGGGAGTGCCGGCCACCGGCCCCCATTTGGCACCAGAACAGACGGCAGGAGCAGGTAAGTAATTAATTCCTCTATTTCAATAAATTAACATATATAAATTTTGGTCCCGTCACTGAGGGGAGGGGCCACAACGAGGCCTCACAGCCGCTGGCATTCCCGGTGTCGAGGTCAGTGGCGGGCCTCCGCTGGAGGCATTTTCCAGCCCCCCACCCCCACCACGACCCCTGACATTGACAGGTGGGAGGGGGGGGTGTTGTAAAATTCAGCCCCATGTCTCTCTAATGGCTATTGGGTCATACATATTTATTTCTATCTGTGCTAACAATTCATCCATTTTGTGATGAATGCTGTGCGCATTCAGATACAGAGCCTTTAAATCTGTCTTTTTACCATTTCTGCAATCTTTGGCCTTCTCTGCTGGTGTAGTCTTACCTTTTGTACATTCGGTCTCTTCCTGTCACACTTTGGTTATCATTGCCCAAATCGGTACCCTGCTCTATTACCTCATTGTTTCCCTTTAGTTTAGCACATCTCCTCTCACATGATCTTTGTCCCCCAATTATTTAGTTTAAAACCCTCTCTACCATCCTAATTGTATGACTCACTAGAACACTGGTCCCAGCATGGTTCAGGTGAAGACCAGCCCAAAGGTACAGCTCCCACTTTCCCCAGTACTGGTGCCAGTGCCCCATGACAACTGCAAGGGCTGAGGGTCCCCCACTTCTGCCTTCTCGATCCCTTTACCTGCCTTCTTCACAGTCACACTCGCCTGTCCCGGACCACTGATCCAATCAGAAGATCCTATCCAATGGGGTGTGACTGCCTTCCGGAACAAAGTATCCAGGTAACTTTCCCCCTCCCTAATGCATCTCAGTGTCTGTAGCTGAGCCTCCAGATCATCTACTCTGAGCCACAGACACATACTGTAGACGGGGTTGCTGTGGATCACACTGGTGTCCATGAGCTCCCACATACTGCAGCTGAAACACATCACCTACCCTGTCATCATGATTGTGTTTTAAATAACAATTTAATTATTTTCTTAGTTTTTTCTTATTAATACCTCTTCTCACTAATTTAAACCATGGTAATACAATAAAACTTACCACTTAAAAATAAAACAGACTGAAGCTATTTGTTTTCATTCCCTAGCTACCAATTCTATCCCTCCAGCAGTTGCATGGCTCTGATCACAGTGACAATGCATGTGCTCCAGATACAGCCCCGCACTGCGCCTGTGTGCTGGGCTCCGGTAGAGTGAATAGACTACATTTACTACCACGGGGAACATTGGGTAACAACCCACCTTTCAAAGACATAATTAGTGAATAGGAATGATATTCTGTAATTGGATTGTGACCTAATTATGAAATGACTGATGCGGAAACCCAAGTGTCTGCAACTGTTGAGACCTGGATGTGATTAATAACAACTTTGGATACACTTCCCTGAGAGGGACTGCAATGAAGACTGATTCTTGGGATCAGCAGTGATTGCCCTACAAGGAAAGATTCGAGTAGACCATATCCCTTGTTTCCTTGCGAGACCAACAATCTATCTATCCCAGTCTTCAATGATGGAGCATCCACAACTCTCTGGAGTAGAGCATTCCAAAGATTCACAACACTTTGAGTGAAGTAATTTCTCCTCATCTCAGTCCTGAGTGACTGACCCCTTATCCTGAGACTGTGTTCCCTCATTCCCTGACCAGTGGTAACAATCTCTTCGCTTCTACCCTATCAAGCCCTTTCAGAATCTTATATGTCTCAATTAGATCGCCTCTAATTCTTCTAAACTCCAAAGAACAGACGAACGAAGGATAGACTGAATAATTACAGGCCAGTCAGTCTAACCTCAGTAGTGGGCAAATTATTGGAATCTATTCTGAGGGACAGGATAAACTGTCACAAGAAAGGCCCAGGTTAATCAAAGATAGTCAGCATGGATTTGTTAAGGGAAGGTCTTGTTTGACCAACTTGATTGAATTTTCTGAAGAAGGAACATGGAAGATAGATGAGGGTAGTGCAGTTGATGTGGTCTACATGAATTTTAGCAAGGCTTTTGACAAGGTCCCACATGGCAGACTGGTTAAAAAAAAAATCCCATGGGATCCAGGGAAATGCAGCAAGGTGGATACAAAGTTGGTTCAGTGGCAGGAAACAAAGGGTAATTGTTGACGGGTGTTTTCGCGACTGGAGGGCTGTTTCCAGTGGCATTCTGCGGGGCTCAGTACTGGGTCCCCTGTTTTTTGTGGTGTATATTAACAACTTGGATGTAAATGTGGGGGGAGTGATCAAGAAGTTTGCAGACGACACAAAGATTGGCCGTGCGGTAGATAGTGAGGAGGATAGCTGTAGGCTGCAGGAAGATATTGACGGTCTGGTCAGATGGGCAGAAAAGTGGCAAATGGAATTCAACCTGGAGAAGTGTGAGGTGATGCATTTGGGAAGGTCAAACAAGGCAAAGAAATACACGATTAATGGGAAAATACTGAGAAGTGTAGAGGACGTAAGGGACCTTGGAGTGAATGTCCACAGATCCCTGAAGGTAGCAGGACAGGTCAATAAAGTGGTTAAGAAGGCATATGGAATCCTTTCCTTTATTAGCCAAGGTGTAGAATATAAGAGCAGGGAGGTTATGCTGGAACTGTATAAATCATTGGTTAGGCCAAAACTTGAGTACTGTGTGCAATTCTGGTCACCTCATTACAGAAAGGATGTAATTGCACTAGAGAGGGTACAGAGGAGATTTACAAGGATGTTGCCAGGACTGGAAAAATGCAGCTATGAGGAAAGATTGGGTAGGCTGGGATTGTTTTCGTTGGAACAGAGAAGGCTGAGAGGGGATCTGATTGAAATATACAAAATTTTGAGGGGCCTGGATAGAGTGGAGGTGAAGGATCTATTCACCTTAGCCGAGAGGTCAGTGACGAGGGGGCATAGATTTAAAGTGATTGGTAAAAAAATTAGAGGGGGGATAAGGAAAATCTTTTTCACCCAGAGGGTGGTGATGGTCTGGGACTCACTGCCTGAAAAGGTAGTTGAGGCAGAGACCCTTAACTCATTCAAAGGGAGTCTGGATATGCACCTCAAGTGCTGTAATCTGCAGGGCTACGGACCAAATGCTGGAAGGTGGGATTAGAATAGGTGGAACGTTTTTTGGCTGGCACAGACATGATGGGTCTAGTGGCCTCTTTCTGTGCCTTAAACTTTCTATGATTCTATGCCTATCTTAAGCTTGAGGCCAAGGGAGAACAGAGGAGAATGTCAACAGCTATCTTTGACCAAATTGGAAGTTAAACCTGCTAGTTCAGTTATCACCCAAGAGATTTTGCTTCTTGCAGTCCAAAAGGATATATGTTTTACGTCTTGACCATTCAGTATTGGTAGATGGTCCTGAAAAGCACCCTGTTAAACCAAACCACTGTTAGCCCTTTCACTGACTCGCCAGAGAGTACTGCTGGGAGACTGGATCAGTCAATTCAGCATTGAGATTGTCAAATTCCAATCACAGCCTTTCTCCATAAAATAAGCCTATCTGATTAATATAAAAGCAAAGTACTGCAGATCCTGGAAATCTGAAATAAAGCATGGCTAGCCCGACCAGACCCGATGTGTCGGGTTCCGGTCGGGTTGGGTCTCTCTTCCAGGGCTTGCATTCTCGGGCTCGGGTCGGGTTGGACTGGACGCGGACACAGTCCTGCCTTGCTCAGGGAGGGAAGCTCTGCACAATTCTGCAGGAATAGCCTGCTGCCGGAATGGAGGATCACAACATTTGGACAAGGTATGTTTGATTTAATTAACTTTATGACTGTAGTCAGGTCGGGTCGGGCGCAGGAGAAAAATCAAAGGACTGGGGCCCGGGTCGGATTCGGGTTGGATGTGGTCGGGTCGGGCCCAGTTCGGGTTTCAATTTCATACCCGAGCAGGCCTTTAAACTGAAATAAATAAATAAATAACAATTTACTCAGCTTCTCATCATAGGAGAACCCCCTCATTCCAGGGACTAATCTAGTAAATCTTCGCTGCACCGCATCCAGTGCAAATATATCCTTTCTTAAATGTGGAGACCAAAACTGCACACAGTATTCCAGATGCGGTCTCACCAAAGCCCTGTACAATTTTAGCAAGACTTCTTTATTTCTGTACTTCAATCCCCTTGCAATAAAGGCCAACATGCCATTTGCCTTCCTAATAGCCTGCTGCACCCGCATGTTAACTTTGTGTGTTCCTTGTATGAGTACACCCAAGTCTCTCTGAACGTCAACATTTACCAGTTTCACACCTTTTAAAAAATATTCTGCTTTTCTATTTTTACGACCAATGTGTACAACTTCACACTTCCTTACATTATACTCCATTTGCCATCTTGTTGCCCACTCACCTAACATGTCTATATCTCTTTGCAGCCTCTCTACATCCTCCCCACAGCTTACCTTTCCACCAAGATTTGTATTATCAGCAAACTTAGATACATTACTCTCTGTCTCTTCATCCAAGTCATTAATATAGAGTGTAAATAGCTCAGGTCCCAGCACTGATCCTTACAGCACCCCACTATTCACTTGAAAGTGCCCCATTTATACTCACTCTCTGCTTCCTATCTCTTAAACAATCCTCTATCCACACTAATTTATTACTCCAACACCATGAGCCCTGATCTTGCCTATTAATCTTTTATGTGGCACCTTATCGATTGCCTTTTGGAAATCCAGGTCTACCACACCTACTGGTTTCCCTTTATCTACCCTACCAGTTACATCCTCAAAAAACTCGAATAAATTTGTCAAACAGGATCGCCCTTTAGTAAAACCATGCTGACTAGTTCTAATCATACTATGCTTTTCCAAGTGCAATGTTAAGACATCCTTCATCATAGTTTCCAGCATCTTCCCAACGACTGATGTTAGGCTAACTGGCCTGTAGTTCCCTGTTTTCTCTTCACCTCCTTGAAAAGCGGCGTAACATTTGCCAACTTCCAATCTGACGGGACCATTCCTGAATCTAAGGAATTCTGGAAAACGATAGCCAGTGCATTCGCTATCTCTGCAGCTTTCTCTTTTAGAACCCTATGATGTAGGCCAGCTGGTCCTGGGGACTTGTCAGATTTTAGTCCCTCAGGTTTGTCCAATACTTTTTCTCGCCATCAATATCCTTAATTTCCTCACTGTTTTTATCCCCTAGGTTACTGCCTATTTCTGGTATGGAACTTGTGCCTTCTACTCTGAAGACAGACACAAAATACTGATTCAATGCCTCTGCCATTTCCTCATTCCCCATGATGATTTGTCCTGTCTCTACCTCCAAGAGACCAACATCTACTTTAGCTACTCTTTCTTTTTATGTACTTATAAAAGCTCTTACAATCTGTTTTTATATTGCTGGCTAGTTTACTCTCATATTCTATTGTTTCCCTTTTTATCAACTTTTTGGCGGTCCTTTGCTGTTTCTATAACACTCCCAATCCTCAGACTTACTACTATTTTTTGCAACATTGTAAGCCTCTTCTTTTAGTCTAATACTCTCCTTAATTTCCTGAATGAGCCACGGATGGGTCTTTCTGGACGAGTTGTTGTTTTTGAACAAAATGTATTTTTGTTGAACCCTTTGAATTGTTTCTTTAAATGTTTCCCACTGTTCATTTACCGCCATACCTTCCAGTCTATTTACCCAATTAACCTTAGCCAGTTCTCCCCTCCTTCGTAATTGGCTTTGCTTAAGTTTAAGATTCTTGTTTGTGATTGAAATGTGTCACTTTTAAACTTACCATGAAATTCAATGGTATTATGATCACTATTTCCCAGTGGATCTTTTACTGTGACATTGCTTATTAACCCTGCTTCATTACGCAATACGAGATCTAAGTTGGCTTTATCCCTAGTTGCTTCGACAACGTGTTGCTCCAAGAAACTGTCATGAAAGCATTCTACAAATTCATCTTCTAGACCACTGTTGCCAATTTGATTGTTCCAGCCTATATGCAGATTAAAGGCCCCCACAATTAATATATTACCTTTTTTATATGCTCCAATAATTTCCCATTTAATGTTCTGTCCTATAATATAACTACTGTTAGGAGGCATATAAATTACTCCTACCAGTGTTTTCTGACTCCTGCTAGTCCTAATTTCCACCCAAACTGATTCTACTTCATGATCTTCTGAGGCCAGAACCCTTTTTATAAATGTCCTTATGCCATCCTTCACTATCAGGGCAACCCCTCCTCCTTTGCCATTCTGTCTGTCTGTCCGAAATATTGTGTACCCTGGAATATTTATTTCCCAACCTTGATCTCCTTGTAACCATGTCTCAGTAATGGCAATTAGATCTAGATCATTAACCTCTATTCGTGCCATTAGTTCATCTATCTTATTACAGATGCTTCATGCATTCAGATAAAGGAACTTTAATTTCATTTTTTTACCTTTATTCCCTGCAATGACCTTATTTGCCAATGTACAATTTTTGTTAAACTCTCTGCCCCTTCCTGTGCCATTCTGTTGGGAGTTACCCACATCATTATCCTGCTCCGATGCCCTGACCGCTCTTTTTGAATTTCTAAATTTCCCTTTACCCAACCCCTCCGCACCACCCCTGTTAATTTAAAGCGCTGTACACAGCCCTGGTTATGTCATTGGCCAGGACACTGGTTCCAGCCCGGTTCAAGTGAAGCCCATCCCAACGGAATAGCTCTTCCCTGAGTACTGATGTCAGTGCCCCAAGAATCGAAACCCCTTCTTCCTACACCACTCTTTGAGCCATGCATTTAGTCCTCTAATCTGCTTGACCCTGTGCCAATTTGCATGTGGCTCAGGTAACAATCTGGAGATGATTATCTTTGATGTTCTGCGTTTTAGTTTGAACCCTAACTCCTCAAATTCTCTGAGCAGAACATATGAGCTGAGCTGCACAGCCGGCAGGGCTGAGGCAGAGAGTACGGTTCCAGCAGGTGCAGGGGAGGTGGATTCATAAATCCCGGTGCTCGTAGGCCACAGACACACCGTGTGTGGAGCCAGGAGACAAAATCAACAGCTAAATCACAACAAATAACAAGATAAAGTCCCAGCTGCGGCTTTCACTCTGGCTCAAATCTCAAAAAAGAGCCGAGAGCAGAAACTGTCCCAAAATCCAGGAGAGGCAGGCAACGTCTTGAAATGGAGGAGAAATGGAGACTTGTCAGGGAGCATCTCTAAATGGTACTAAAACTGGGACAGGGCAGGGAACGTCTCTAAATCGAGGAGAAATGGAGACTGGTCAGGGAATGTCTGCAAATGGAGGAAAAATGGGGACAGGGCAGGAAGCCATCTTCAGCCAGAAGTGCCAAGTGGATGATCCATCTTATCTCTTCCTGAGGTCCCCAATCTCACATCAATCCAATTCACTCCATGTGATATCAAGAAATGACTGAAGGCACTGGATCCTGCAAAAGCTATCAGCCCTGACAACATTCTGCCACTGGTGCTGAAGACTTGTGCTCCAGAACTAGGCACACCCCTAGCCAAGCTGTTCCAGCTACAACACTGGCATCTACCCGACAATGTGGAAAATTGCCCAGGTTATGTTCTGTACACAAAAAGCAGGACAAATCCAATCCGGCCAATTATCGCCCTATCAGTCTACTCTCAATCATCAACAAAGTGAGGGATGGGGTCACTGACAGTGTTATCAAGCAGCACTTGCTCAGTAATAACCTGCTCACTGATACTCAGTTTGGGTTCCGCCAGCCAGGGCCACTCAGCTCCTGACCTCATTACAATCTTGGGCCAAACATGGATAAAAGAGCTGAACTCCAGGGGTGAGATGAGAGTGACTGCCCTTGACATCAAGGCAGCATTTGACTGAGTATGGCATTAAGAGCACTAGCAAAACTGCAGTCAATGGGAATTGGGGGGAAAACTCTCTGCTGGTTGGAGTCATACCTAGCACAAAGGAAGATGATTGTGGTTGTTGGAGGTCAATCATCTCAGTCCCAGAACATCACTGCAGAAGTTCCTCGGGGTAGTGTCCTAGGCCCAACCATCTTCAGCTGCTTCATCATTGACATTCCCTCCATCATAAGGTCAGAAGTGGGGATTTTTCCTGATGATTGCACAATATTTCGCACCATTCGCAACTCCTCAGATACTGAAGTGGCCCATGTCCAGATGCAGCAAGACCTGTAGTTAGCACTGCAGCCTCACAGCTCCAGCGACCCGGGTTCAGTTCTGGGTACTGCCTGTGCGGAGTTTGCAAGTTCTCCCTGTGACCGCGTGGGTTTCCGCCAGGTGCTCCGGTTTCCTCCCACAGCCAAAGACTTGCAGGTTGATAGGTAAATTGGCCATTGTAAATTGCCCCTAGTGTAGGTAGGTGGTAGGAGAATTGAGGGAGGTGGGGATGTGGTAGGGAATATGGGATTAATGTAGGATTAGTATAAATGGGTGGTTGATGGTCAGCACAGACTCAGTGGGCCGAAGGGCCTGTTTCAGTGCTGTATCTCTCTATTCTCTCTATCTACCTGGACAACATCCAGGCTTGGGCTAATAAGTGGTCATTTGCGTCACACAAGTGCCAGGCAATGACCATCTCAAACAAGAATCTAACCACCTTCCCTTGATATTCAATAGCATTACCATCACTGAATCCCCTACTCTCAACATCCCGGGGGTTACCATTGAGCAGAAACTGAACGGGACCAGCCACATAAATACTGTGGCTTAAGAGAAGGTCAGAGGCTGGGAATTCTGTGGCGAGTAACTTCCCTCCTGACTCGCCAATGCCTGTCCACATCTACAAAGCACAAGTCAGTGCATGGAATACTCTCCACTCGCCTGGATGGGTGCAGCTCCAACAACACTCAGGAAGCTTGACACTGTTCAGGACAAAGCAGCCTGCCTGATTGGCACCCCATGCACCACCTTCAACATTCACTCCCTCCACCACTGATGCACAGTGGCAGCAGTGTATACCATCTACAAGATGCACTGCAGCAACTTACCAAGGATCCTTCGACAGCACCTTCAAAACCCCTGACCTCTACCACCTAGAAGGACAAGGACAGCAGATGCATGGGAACACCACCACCTGAAAATTTCCCTCCAAGCCACACCCAATTCTAACTTGGAACTATATCGCCATTCCTTCACTGTCACTGGGTCAAAATCCTGGAACTCCCTTCCTAACAGCACTGTGGGAATGCAGTGGTTGAAGAGGGCAGCTCACCACTACCTTCTCAAGGGCAATTAGGGCTGGGGAATAAATACTGGCCCAGCCAACGATGCCCACGTCCCATGAGCAAATGAATAAAAAAAAAAAGGAGAAATGGAAATGGTCAAGGAGCATCTGTAAATGGACGAGAAATGGAGACTAGGTGGGCTGGGAAGTTACAAAAACACCTCGTGTAAGCTGCAAAACCATTCAATAACCTCCAGGTGCCACATTTGCATTTGCTGCCATCTTGGTGTGGGATTACCAAGTGGGTGGGGCCTCATTCCATCGTCCCAAGTGTTCCTGCGCCCGGGAGAGAAAACTATTGGCCATTGGGGTCATGTGTGTATCCAGCAATGGCAGTGACTGAAGCATACGCAGTGTGGGTGGTGGAGCCGGACAGAGGTGGTTGTGTTGGATGCGTAGCGGGTGAGAAATCGCCGAGTGCAGGAGAGGAATGGAGAGGGAGAGGGGAACCAATGTGTGTAGAACTGAACCCAGCCAGAGTCAGCACGTTCAGTAGAGGAGAGGGAGGGGAACCAGTGAGTGTAGAACTGAACCCAGCCAGAGTCAGCACATTCAGTAGAGGAGAGGGAGGGGAACCAGCGAGTGTAGAACAGAACCCAGCCACAGTCAGCACATTCAGGAGCAGAACACAAGAACATCAATAGGAGCAAGAGAGAGCTAGTCGGTCCTTTGAGCCTGCTCCATCATTTAATAAGATCATGGCTGATCTTCTACGTCAACCACACTCCTGCATTATCCCCATATTGCTTGATTTCCTCTACTATTGAAAAATCTATCACTCTCAGTCTTGAATATACTCAATGACTGACTATCCACAGTTCTCTGGGGGGAAGAATTGCAATCCTGAGTGAAAAATGTCTCATCTCAATCCTATATGGCTGAAGTCTTACATACATAGTCTTTCTACACTCCACAGTGAGGGGAAACATCGTCTGAGCATCTACTTTGTCAAGCTCCTTAAGAATGTTATATGTTTACCTGAGATTACCTTGAATTCTTCTAAACTTGAGCAAATAGGTCCCACAGGTACGAGGTCCTTGCTACCTGTGCGGATGAAGAGAAGGACTGCAAGGTGGATGAGTGGACTGACCACAGCACCATGGTGAAAGATGCCATTCCAGTGGGAGGAGTGAAGAGGAATGTGGTAGTGATGGGAGACAGTATAGTCAGGGGGGTAGATACGGGAGCTCTGACGGCTGTGTTGCCTGCCCAGTGCCAGGCTTAAGGACATCCTCTCGCAGCTGGAGAGGAACCTGGAGTGGGAGGGGGAGGATCCAGTTGTCATGGTCCATTTGGGAACCAATGACAAAGATAGAACCAGAAATGACGTTAACTCTGCTTCTCTCTCCACAGATGCTGCCAGACCTGCTGAGTATTTCCAGCATTTCTTGTTGTTATTTCAGCTCAGCTCACGCCCCGCCCCCAACTCGACCGGCTGATTGACGACAGCTCCGGACCAATAGGAAGAGGGGCGGCGGGGCCGGAGGACCGAGCAGATAGTGGGTCCTCCAAGCAGTCGCAGCGAGTGAGGGGCGGGGCTTGTGGGCGGGGCCGCCCAGACCCTCCAGCCCTGCCCACTTTGCTAATATTCAGAAACTGCAGTCAACGACCCAGACATTTCAGGTGAGAGGTGACCGGCTTGAAGTATCGAGTGCGCAGGCGTAGTGCGGCACAGCGATTGGAGCATGCGCAGTAGGAGTGATGGCGCTGGACAGGTGTTTGAGTCGCATCTGCAGTTGGTAAGCGGCGGCGGAGGAGGGAGCGATGGAACTGGTGGCTGGAAGGCTTCAGAAACACCCGGTGTAGGCCTCAACACCTCCAGGAAGAAGCTTTCGGTCCCGCAATTGCACCGAGCGGGGCGGCAGCTGTCGGACTTCTCCAGGTGACAGGTCCGGGTTAATGGCCGCCATCTTTCCAGCTCTTTTTGGAGGAACTAAGGATTAATAAACTGTAACATCAAAGGACAAAGCTTTAAAGGAAACTTAGCTCCGTTATAAAAGGGCCTGGGGGAGGGAGGAACCATTTGGGACAGGGCAGGAGGTTACCCCCTCCCCCACTCCCTGGTTCCACAAAGACTGGGCCACAACTGGGGCAGGGCTGGCTCAAGGTGCAGGAAGCTGCTCGGCTGAGCTGTGGACTGGGAGGAGTGGGGGGTTTGACTGACAGGCCTGGGGAGGGGGATATCAGGGCAGGTACACACACTGCTTCCCCTTTTCCTCCTGGGATGTTTTACTGGAGCCGTGTTGGTGAGTGTTTCGAAACTCTGCCTCCCTATCCCAGTAATGTAGTTGGTTTGGAGGTTTCTGCGAGTGTTGGACTATATTGCCTCTCCTCGGGACGATGTGCAGCAGGGCGCATGTGTGACCATACTGGGCCGGGAAGCACGAGGAGAGAATGTTGTGAATGTCTATCATGGACTGACAGTTTTTGTAAACTCCTTTTACAGGAGCTTAGAACGGGAGGATTTGTAAATGGGAAACTCAAACCAAACATCACATCAAGATTTGACAGTCGCTCAACTCATCAAGACCTGACTATCATTGGCCTTTGAACATTGAAGGAAAAGGTTTGTCTGTTCAGACTGTGGCAAAAGATTTCAGGTATTATTATGTCTGGAAAAACAAAGCCCTGGTTAGTTCACACTTGCAGCACTGTGTTCAGTTCCAGGCACACTGCTTAGGAAGGAATTATTGGCCTTGGAGGGATTGCAGTTTAGATTTACCTGAATGATACCTGGACTCCAAATGTTAAAATACCAGGAGCAATTACACAAATGTTTAAGGTGCGAGGGGCAAAGTTTAGAGGGGATGTGCGAGGCAAGTTTTTTTTTTACACGGAGGGTGGTGAGTGCCTGGAACTTGCTGCCAGGGGAGGTGGTGGAAGCAGATACGATAGCGACGTTTAAGAGACATCTTGACAAATATATGAATAGGAAGGGAATAGAGGGATATGGGTCCCGGAAGTGCAGAAGGTTAGTATAGGCAGGCATCAAGAACGGCGCAGGCTTGGAGGGCCGTATGGCCTGTTCCTGTGATGTACTGTTCTTTGTTCTTTGAGTCAGTGAATCATTACAGCACAGAAGGAGGACATTCAGCTTTTTGATTCTGTGCCAGCTCTCTGTAGAACAATCTAGTCAGTCCCCTTCCTGCATCCTATCCCGTATCCTGCAGGTTTATTTCCCTCAAGTGCCCATCAAATTTCCTTTTGAAATCATTGACGGTCTCTGCTACCACCACCCTCGTAGGCGCTGCGTTCCAGGTCACAAACAGTCGCTGTGTTAGCAAAAAAACTTCTTCCATTCATCCCTCCTGTATCTCTTGCCCGAAACTTCAATCTGTGTCCTTTCGTCCTTGTCCAGACAGCGAAAGAGAACAGTTGTTTTCTTTGTCTACCTTATCTGAACCTCTCATAATTTGAACATCACCATCAAATCTCCCCACCTTTGCTCCAAGGAGGACAGCCCCAGCTTCTCCTACTTGCACCATCTAAAGGACCTTCATATCCTTCCTAAAGTGTGGTGACCAGACTGGACGCAGTACTCTAGTAGTGGCCTAGTCAAAGCTTTATAAGGGTCCAGCATAACTTCCCTGCTTTTGCATTCAACACCACTGTTTATGAAGCCCAAGTTGCCAAATGCTTTGCCAGCTACTCTCTCATAGGTCCTGCCACCTTCAACGATCTATCCCTCTGTCCTTGCACACTGTCTAGAACTGTGCTATTAAGTATATACTGTTGCTCCCTATCCCTTCTGCTATAATGCATCACTCACGATGTGGGTTATAGTCCCTGGAATTTAGAAGGTTCAGGGGTGATTTGATCAAAGTTTTCAAGATACTAATTGAAACAGAGGGTAGATAGAGAGAAACTATTTCCAATCATTGGGGAATTTTGTACTAAGGGGCATGACCTAAAACTTTGACCCAGAACTTTCATAAATCTACCACGGGCCCTGTAAACCCTGAGCATTAATCCACCCAGGCCGTGTAAACTCGAGCAATAATCCAACCCTGGGCCCTGTAAACTTGAGCATTAATCTACCCCTGGGCCCTGTAAATCTGAGCGTTAATCCAAGCCTGGGCCCTGTAAATCTGAGCATTAATCCAAGCCTGGGCCCTGTAGATCCGAGCATTAATCCAAGCCTGGGCCCTGTAAATCTGAGCGTTAATCCACCCCTGGGCCCTGTCATCCCGAGCATTAATCCACCCCTGGGCCCTGTCATCCCGAGCATTAATCCACCCCTGGGCCCTGTCATCCCGACCAATAATCCACCCCGGGCCCTGTCGTCCCGAGCATTAATCCACCCCTGGGCCCTGTCGTCCCGAGCATTAATCCACCCCTGGGCCCTGTCGTCCCGAGCATTAATCCACCCCTGGGCCCTGTCGTCCCGAGCATTAATCCACCTCTGGGCCCTGTCATCCCGAGCATTAATCCACCCCTGGGCCCTGTCATCCCGAGCATTAATCCACCCCTGGGCCCTGTCATCCCGAGCATTAATCCACCCCTGGGCCCTGTCATCCCGAGCATTAATCCACCCCTGGGCCCTGTCATCCCGAGCATTAATCCACCCCTGGGCCCTGTCATCCCGAGCATTATTCCACCCCTGGGCCCTGTCATCCCGAGCATTATTCCACCCCTGGGCCCTGTCATCCCGAGCATTAATCCACCCCTGGGCCCTGTCATCCCGAGCATTAATCCACCCCTGGGCCCTGTCATCCCGAGCATTAATCCACCCCTGGGCCCTGTCATCCCGAGCATTAATGCACCCCTGGGCCCTGTCATTCCGAGCATTAATGCACCCCTGGGCCCTGTCATCCCGAGCATTAATGCACCCCTGGGCCCTGTCATTCCGAGCATTAATGCACCCCTGGGCCCTGTCATCCCGAGCATTAATGCACCCCTGGGCCCTGTCATCCCGAGCATTAATGCACCCCTGGGCCCTATCCCGAGCATTAATGCACCCCTGGGCCCTGTCATCCCGAGCATTAATGCACCCCTGGGCCCTGTCATCCCGAGCATTAATGCACCCCTGGGCCCTGTCATCCCGAGCATTAATGCACCCCTGGGCCCTGTCATCCCGAGCATTAATCCACCTCTGGGCCCTGTCATCCCGAGCATTAATGCACCCCTGGGCCCTGTCATCCCGACCAATAATCCACCCCTGGGCCCTGTCATCCCGAGCATTAATGCACCCCGGGTCCTGTTATCCAAACATTAATCCATCCCTGGGCATTGTAAATCCGAGCATTAATGCACCCTGGGTCCTGTAAACATGAGCATCAATCCACCCCTTGGCAGTGTAAACCTGAGAATTAATCCACCTCTGATCCTTTTGTACAATCTGTATTGATGATTTAGCTGAAGAGGCAGAGAGTAATGCGTCTAAAGTTGTTGTTGAAACAAAGTTTGGTCAAAATTGCTAAAAATAGAAACATATTGTCGAAGCTTTTTGTCTTGCAGCCATCAGGGCAATCACAAGAATAACCAATGTAAGGGAAAACAACTTATTCTGCTTGAGAAGAGAGTGCTGATTGGTTGGCAAATGCATTCTGATTGGCAGAAGTGTTGCCACGGCGAATGCACCAGTTTACGGTGACTGACAGTTAACTGCCAAGCTTGGTTATTCTAGCGATTGTCCTGATGAGTGCAAGATGAAAAGCTTCAACAACATGTCTCTATTTTCAGCAATACTCAAGTTCTGTCCTACTAAATGACTATTTGGTCAAAATGTAAACTGTGAGGAGGACACAGGCTGCAAAGTGATGTAGACAGGTTAAGAGAGTGGGCAGCAAGGTGGCAGATGGAGTATGATGTAGGGAAGTATGTGATTGTTCACTTTGGTCGAAGGAATAGAAAAGCAGAATACATTTTAAAAGGTGTGAATCTTGTAAATGTTGATGCTCAGAGACTTGGGTGAACTTGTACAAGGAACATAAAAAGTTAGCATGCAGGTACAGCAAACAATTAGGAAGACAAATGGTACATTGGCCTTTGTTGCCAGGGGGTTGGTGTTCAGGAATTATGAAGTCTTGCTACAGTGATGTGGGGCCGGAATGGTTGGCATCCTTCCATCTACGAAAGATGATGGACATGCAGCAAACAATCCATTTAGGTGGGGTGTCTTGTCTTGGTGCACCTTTGCGAATGGCTGTGAAGGCCAATTCTTGAGAAGCAGGTTCTGCCACAAGTGTCGCACATGAATCTGCCATGTGATATTCTAAGTTGTTTTTGGCATTGCCGTCTGTTGCCAAGTTGCCGTAGCAACTGGTCATCATGGTAGTGTACGCCAGACCACAGGATGTGTCCATTTCTGTCTTTCGCCAGCTCGTGACTCCCAGGTGTGATAGTCGAGATTTAGGGCCTTCATGTCACGGTTGCAGGAGTCCTCACCGGTTGTAATCTCTGGATTACTCCCGGTACCACGTGCTAGTGAGTATAGAAATAGGAGGATAGAGCAGATGAATGCGTGGCTGAAGGGATGGTGCAGGAGGGAGGGCTTTAGTTTCCTGGATCACTGGGTCAGTTTCTGGCGAAGGTGGGACCTGTACAAGTTGGACGGGTTGCACCTGAACCAGAACGGGACCAACATCCTTGCTGGGGAGGTTTGCTAGTGCTGTTGGGGGGTGTTTAAACTAATTTGGCAGTGGGATGGGATACAGAGTGGAGGTACAGTAGGGGGTGATGCACAGCCAAATATAGAAGAGAAATTAAGTCAGTCTGGAAGGTAGAGCAAATATAGACCTGTTAAGGCACAAGCGAATAGTGCAAGGCTGGATTGCATCTACTTTAACGCAAGGAGTCTTACAAGTAAGGCAGATGAATTGAGGGTGTTGATTAACACATGGGAAGATGGTTTTGCTATCACCGAGACATGGTTGAGGGAGGGGCAGGACTGGCAGCTCAATATTCCAGGGTATAGAATCTTCAGGCATGACGGGAGGGGGTGGGGGGTGTAAAAGAGGAGGTGGCATTGCACTATTGATCAAGGAGTCAATTACTGCAGTAAGGAGGGATGATATCTCAGAAGGTTCCTCAAATGAGGCCATATGGGTAGAACTTAAAAACAAAAAGGGGGCAATCACTTGGCTGGGAGTGTACTACAGGCCTCCAAATAGTCAGGGAGACATAGAGGAGCAGATACGTAGGCAAATCTCAAAGAGGTGTAAAAATAATAGAGTAATAATAGTAGGGGATTTCAACTTCCCCAATATTAACTGGGATAGACTTAGTGCAAAAGGCTTAAAGGGGGCAGAATTCTTAAAGTGCATACAGGAGAGCTTTTTGAGCCAGCACGTAGAAAGTTCTACAAGAGAAGGGGCGGTACTGGACCTAATCTTAGGGAATGAAGCTGGACAAGTGGTAGAACTTGTCAGTGGGGAAGCACTTCAGGAATAGTGACCATAACTCTGTAAGATTTAAGGTACTTTATGGAAAAGGGCAAAGATGGACCGGAAATAAAGGTACTGAATTGAGGGAAGGCCGATTTCAATATGATAAAACAGGATCTGGCCAAAATGGACTGGGAGCAGCTACTTGTAGGAAAGTCTATATCAGACCAGTGGGAGTCACTCAAAAAGGAAATAGAGTTCAGGGCCAACATGTTACCGTAAATGTGAAGGGTAGGACCAGCAAGTCCAGGGAACCCTGGATGTCAAGGGATATAGAGGATTGGATAAGGGGGAAAAAAAGGAGGCTTCTGGCAGGTTCAGAGGGCTGAAAACAGCAGAGGCCCGAGAGGAGTATAGAAAGTGTAGGCGGGTAATTAAAGTAATTAGGAGAGCAAAGAGGGGGCATGAAAAACACTGGCGGGCAAAATAAAGGAAAATCCCAAGGCGTTTTATAAGTATATTAAAGGCAAGAGGATAACCCGGGAAAGAGTAGGGCCCATTAGGGACCAAAGTGGCAATCTGTGTGGGGAGCCGGAGGATGTAGGTGAGGTTTTAAATGATTACTTCTCATCTGTGTTCACTATGGAGAAGGATGATGTAGGTGTAGAGATCAGGGAGGGGGATTGTGATGTATTTGTGCAAATTAACATTGAAAAGGAGGAAGTATTTGTGGTTTTAGTGGGCTTAAAAGTGGATAAATCCCCAGCCCAGATGAGATGTATCCCAGGCTGTTATGTGAGGCAGGGGAGGAGGTAGCAGGGGCTCTGACGCAAATTTTCAAATCCCCTCTGCACACAGGAGAAGTACCAGAGGACTGGAGGACAGTGAATGTTTTACCATTATTCAAGAAAGGTAGCAGGGATAAACCAGCTAATTATCGGCTGGTGAATCTAACATCAGTGGTAGGGAAAATATTGGAAAAAATTCTGAGGGACACGATTAATCTCCATTTGGAGAGGCAGGGATTAATCAGGGATAGTCGCATGGCTTTGTTGGGGAGATCATGTCTAACTAACTTGATCGAGGCGGTGACTTGAAGTGCAGATGAGGGTAAAGCAGTTGATGTAGTCTACATGGACTTCAGTAAGGCTTTTGATAAGGTTCCACATGGGAGATTGGTTAAGGAGGTAAGAGCCCATGGGATCCATGGCAATTTGGCAAATTGGATCCAAAATTGGCTTTGTGGCAGGAGGCAAAGGGTGATGGTCGAGGGTTGGTTTTGCGATTGGAAGCCTATGACTAGTGGTGTACTGCAGGGAGTGGTGCTGGTACCCTTGCTGTTTGTACTGTATGTTAATGATTTTGATGTGAATATAGGAGGTATGATCAGTAAGTTTGCAGATGACACAAAAATTGGTGGTGTCGTAAATAGTGAGGAGGAGAGCCTTAGATTGCAGGACGATATAGATGGGCTGGTAAGAAGGGCAGAGCAGTGACAAGTGGAATTTAATCCTGAGAAGTGTGAGGTGATGCATTTTGGGAGGACTAACAAGGCAGGGGAATATACCATGGGTGGTAGGACCGTAGGAAGTACAGAGGGACCTTGGTGCACTTGTCCATAGCTGCACAGGTAGATAAGGTGGTTCGGAAGGCATATGGGATACTTGCCTTTATTAGCCAAGGCATAGAATATAAGAGCAGGGAGGTTGTGATGGACAATAAAAGCAAAATACTGCAGATGCTGGAAATCTGAAATAAAAACAAGAAATGTTAGAAACACTCAGCAGGTCTGGCAGCATCTGTGGAGAGAGAAGCAGAGTTAACGTTTCAGGTCAGAGACCCTTCATCAGTGGTTATGATGGAGTTGTATAAAACGCTAGTTAGGCCACAGTTGGAGTACTGTGTACAGTTCTGGTCGCCACACTATAGGAAGGATGTGATTGCACTGGGGAGGGTGCAGAGGAGATTGACCAGGATGTTGCCTGGGCTGGAGCATTTCAGCTATGAAGAGAGGCTGGATCGGCTCTGGTTGTTTTCCTTAGAGCAGAGAAGGCTGAGGGGGGGACTTGATTAAGGTATGCAAAATCAAGAGCGGCGTAGATAGGAAGAAACTTTTTCCCTTAGCGAAGGTATCAATAGCCAGGGGGCATAGATTTAAGGTAAGGGGCAGGAGGTTTAGAGGGGATTTGAGGAAAACCATTTTCACCCAGAGGGTGGTTGGAAGCTGGAACACACTGTCTGAAGGGGTGGCAGAGACAGGAACCCTCACAACATTTAAGAAGTGTCTAGATGAGCACTTGAAACGCCATAGCATACTAGGCCACGAGCCAAGTGCTGGAAAATGGTATTAGAATAGATAGGTGTTGATGTCGGACACGGACACGATGGGCCGAAGGGCCTGTTTCTGTGCTGTATAACTTTATGACTCCATGACTGTATCCTTGAAGCGGAACTTTGGGCACCCCACTGGTCGTCTGGCCCCAGCTACATCACCATACAGAAGGTCCTTGAGTATGCGGCCATCTTCCGTCCTGCAGACGTGACCAATCCACTGAAGCTGCCTCTGATTGATTAGTGCCACACACCTGGGAGCTCTGCCTTTGAGAGGACTGCAACATTTGTGATTTTTGTCCTGTCAGGATATACCCATAATGTGTCAAAGATGGAAATTACTGAGCTTCCTTTCCTGTAGCTTAACTTGCCCATGTTTGGTGGGACCACACCTGGGATAATTTATTCATTTCTTGGGATGTGGGTGTCGCTGGCAAGGCCAGCATTTGCTTTTGAGAAGGTGGTGCCTTCTTGAACTGCTGCATATCATCTGGTGCGGGTATACCTACAGTGCTGTTCGGGAGAGAGTTCCAGGATTTTTATCCAACGACAGTGAAGGAACAGCAATATATTTCCAAGTCAGGGTGGGTGTGGCTTGGAGGGGATCTTGCAGATGGTGGTGTTCCCATGTGTTTGCTGCCCTTGTCCTTCTCGATGGAAGAGGTTGCAGGTTTGGAAGGTGCTGTCGAAAGAGGTGTGGTGAGTTGCTGTAGTGTATCTTGTAGATGGTACACACTGCTGCTACTGTGTGTCGATGGTGGAGGGAGTGAATGATTGTAGATGGGGTCCTGATCAAGTGGCTGGAATCACTCAGCAGGTCTGGCAGCATCTGTGGAAAGAGAAGCAGAGTTAACGTTTCGGGTCAGTGACCCTTCTTCGGAACTGACAAATATTAGAAAAGTCACAGATTATAAACAAGTGAGGTGGGGGTGGGGCAAGAGATAACAAAGGAGAAGGTGCAGATTGGACCAGGCCACATAGCTGACCAAAAGGTCACGGAGCAAAGGCAAACAATATGTTAATGGTGTGTTGAAAGACAAAGCATTAGTACAGATTAGGTGTGAATACACTGAATATTGAACAGCAGCAAGTGCAAACCTGAAGAAAAACAACCTAAAAAAAACAGTGGGTAAGCAAACTGAACAAACTAAGATGAAATGAAATAAATGCAAAAAAAGATTGTAAAAAATGTTTTAGTTATTTTTTCTTCCTTTTTTTACATTCCTTTTTACATTTTTTACAATCTTTTTTTTGCATTTATTTCATTTCATCTTAGTTTGTTCAGTTTGCTTACCCACTATTTTTTTCAGGTTGTTTTTCTTCAGGTTTGCACTTGCTGCTGTTCAATATTCAGTGTATTCACACCTAATCTGTACTAATGCTTTGTCTTTCAACACACCATTAACATATTGTTTGCCTTTGCTCCGTGACCTTTTGGTCAGCTATGTGGCCTGATCCAATCTGCACCTTCTCCTTTGTTATCTCTTGCCCCACCTCCACCTCACTTGTTTATAATCTGTGACTTTTCTAATATTTGTCAGTTCCGAAGAAGGGTCACTGACCCGAAACGTTAACTCTGCTTCTCTTTCCACAGATGCTGCCAGACCTGCTGAGTGATTCCAGCATTTCTTGTTTTTGTTTCAGATTTCCAGCATCCGCAGTATTTTGCTTTTATTATCCTGATCAAGTGGGCTGCTTTGTTCTGGATGGTGTTGAGCTTCTTGAGTGTTGTTGGAGCTGCACTCACCCAGGCAAGTGGAGAGAATTCAGTCGCACTCCTGACTTGTGCCTTGTCGATGGTAGACAGGCTTTGGGGAGGCAGGAGGTGAGTTACTCGCCACAGAATTCCCAGCCTCTGACCCGTTCTTGTAGTCACAGTATTTATGTGGTTGCTCCAGTTCAGGTTTTGGTCAATGGTAACCCCCAGAATGATAGTGGGTGATTCAGCGATGGTAATGCCACTGAATATCAAGGGGAGATGAATGGATTTTCTCTTGTTAGAGATGGTCATTGCCTGGCACTTGTGTGGCATGAATGTTACTTGCCACTTATCAGCCCAAGCCTGAATGTTGTCCAGGTCTTGCTGCAAAGGAACATGGACTGCTTCAGTATCTGAGGAGTTGCAAATGGTACTGAACATCAACCTTATGTTGGGGGGTAGGTCATTGATAAAGCAACTGAAGATGATTGTGCCTAGGACACTACCATGAGGAACTCCTGCAGCGATGACCTGGGGCTGAGATAATTGGCTTCCAACAACGGCAACCATCTTCATTTGTGCTCTGTATCACTCCAACCAGTGGAGAATTTCCCCCCCAATTCCGTTTGACTTCAATTTGGCTCGGGCTCCTTGATGCCATACTCTGTCAAATGCTGCCTTGATATCGAGGACAATCACTCTCGCTCACTTCTGGAGTTCAGTTCTTTTGTCCATGTTGGGACCAAGACTGTAAATAGGTCAAGAGCTGGATGGCCCTAGCGGAAACCAAGCTGAGCATCAGTGAGCAGGTTGTTACTGTTTAATTGGCGCTTGATAGCACTATCGACGACACCTTCCATCAGTTTGCTGATCGCGATAGACTGATGGGGCGGTATTTGGCCAGATTGGATTTGTCCTGCTTTTTGTGGCCAGGACATAGCTAGGCAATTTTCTACATTGTCAGGTAGATGCCAGTGTGCAGTTTTGGTCTCCATAATTTAAGGAAGGATAGACTTGCGTTGGAGGCAGTACAGTGAAGGTTCAGTAGATTTTTTTTATTTGTTTGTGGGATGTGGGCATCGCTGGCTAGGCCAGCATTTATTACCCAATCTTAATTTCCCTTGAGAAGGTGGTGGTTAGCTGCCTTCTTGAACCGCTACAGTCCTTCGGGTGTAGGTGCACCAACAGTGCTGTTAGGAAGGGAGTTCCAGGATTTTGACCCAGTGACAGTGAAAGAATGGTGATATAGTTCCAAGTCAGGATGGTGTGTGGCTGGGAGGTGATTTTGCAGGTGATGGTGTTCCCATGTACCTGCTACCGTTGTCCTTGGTGATACAGGTCGCGGGTTTGGAAAGTGCTTTCGAAGGAGCCTTGGTGAGTTGCAGCAGTGAACGGTGGTGAAGGGAGTGAATGTTGAAGGTGGTGGATAGGGTGCCAATCAATTGGACTGCTTGTTCTGGATGGTGTCGAGCTTCTTGAGTGTTGGTGCTGTACCTATCCAGGCAAATGGAGAGTATTCCATCACACTCCTGACTTGTGCCTTGTAGATGGTGGACAGGCTTTGGGGAGTCAGGAGGTGAGTTACTCGCTGCAGGATTCCGAGCCTCTGACCTGCTCTTGTAGCAACGGCATTTATATAGCTACTCCAGTTCAGTTTCAGGTCATTGGTAACCCCCAGGATGTTGGTAGTGGGGGACACTGCAATCGTAATGCCATTGAATCTTAAGGGACGATGGTTAGATTCTCTCGTTGGAGTTGGTCATTGCCTGGCAGTTGTGTGGCGCGAATGTTACTTGCCACTTCTCAGCCCGAGCCTGGATATTGTCCAGTTCTTTCTGCATTTCTACACGGACTGCTTCAGTATCTGAGGAGTCACAAATGGTGCTGAACATTGTGTAATCATCAGCGAACATCCCCACTTCTGACCTTATGCTTGAAGGAAGGTCATTGGTGAAGCAGCTGAAGATGGTTGGGCCTAGGACACTACCCTGAGGAACTCCTGCAGTGATGTCCTGGAGCTAAGATGATTGACGTCCAACAACCACAACCATCTTCCTTTGCACTAGGTATGACTCCAACCAGCGGAGAGTTTTCCCCGTGATTCCCATTGACTCCAGTTTTGCTAGGGCTCTTGATGCCATCCTCAATCAAATGCTGCCTTGATGTCAAAGGCAGTCACTCTCACCTCACCTCTTGAGTTCAGCTCTTTTTCCCAAGTTTGAACCAAGGTTGTAATGAGGTCAGGAGATGAGTGGCCCTGGCAGAACTCAAACTGAGCATCACTGAGCAGGTTAATGCTAAGCAAGTGCTGCTTGATTGCACTGTTGATGACACCTTCCTACTGATTGAGAGTTGGCTGATGGGGCGGTAATTGGCCGGGTTGAACTTGTCCTACTTTTTGTGTACAGGACATACCTGGGCAATTTGCCACATTGCCAGGTAGATGCCGGTGTGTAGCTGTACTGGAATAGCTTGTCTAGGGCGTGGCAAGTTCTGGAGCACAGGTCTTCAGTACTATTGCCGGAATGTTGTCAGATTCCATAGCCTTTGCAGTATCCAGTGCCTTCATTTATTTCTTGATATCACATGGTATGAATCAAATTGGCTGAAGACTGGCATCTGTGATGCTGGGAACTTCAGGAGGCGGCGGAGATGGATCATCAACTCGGCACTTCTGGCTGAAGCTTGTTGCCAATGCTTCAGCCTTATCTTTTGCACTGATGTGCTGGGCTCTCTCATCATTGAGTATGGGAATATTTGGGGATCCACCTTCTGCAGTTAGTTGTTTAATTGTCCACCACCATTCAGGACTGCAGAGCTTAGATCTGATCCGTTGGTTATGGGATTGCTTAGCTCTGTCTATCGCATGCTGCTTACACAGTTTGGCACGCAAGTAGTCCTGGGTTGTAGCTTCAGCGGATTGACAACTCAGTTTGAGATATGCCTGATGCTGCTCCTGGCATGCCCCCCTGAACTCTTCATTCAACCAGGATTGATCCCCCAGCTTGATGGTAGTGGTTGCGTGGGAGATATGCTGGGCCATGAGGTTACAGTTTGTGGCTGAGTACAATTCTGCTGCTGCTGATGGCCCACAGCGTCTCATGGATGCCCAGTTTTGAATTGCTAGATTTGTTTGAAATCTATCCCATTTAGCACGGTGGTAGTGCCACACAGCATGATGGAGGGTATCCTCAATTGGAAGAGCCCAGTCTACCAGTGCGAGATTGGACTGTGCTCTGAGCACGGACTGAGGCGGAACAGCCTAGAGGAGTCCATGGGCCATGGATATATTCAGTGCGAGTGGTTGCAGCCCCTGTCGATTGACCTGAAGGGGCTGCTCCTCAACACAGCACAGAAGGAGGCTAATTGGTCCATCGTGTCCGTGGGGCTGACAAGTAGTCATCCAGCCTAATCCCACTTTTCAGCTGTTGATCCGTAGGTTAGGGCACTTCAAGTAAACATCCAAGTATTTTTTAAATGTTACTGCCTGTACCACCCTCCCAGGCAGTGAGTTTCAGATCCCCACCACCCTCTGGGTGAAAACATTTCCCCTCAAATCCCCTCTAAACCTCCTACCTCTTACCCTGAATCTATGCCCCCTGGTTATAGACTCTCAATTAAGGGGAATAGGTCCTTCCTATCTAAACCCCTCACAATTTTATATACTTCAATTAGGTCTCACCTCAGCCTCCTCTGTGCTAAAGAAGAAAACCCTCGCCTATCCAATCTTTCCTCATGACTCAAATTCTCCGGTCCAGGCAATATCCTCATCAATCTCCTCTGTACCCTCTCTAATGCAATCACATCTTTCACTCAGTGTGGAGGGGGGTGGGGGTGGGTAAGTCGGAGGATATTCTTCTGGAGCTGCTCTTGGACATGGTTAAAACAGCAATGTGTAGGTCCAGGATGCAGAGGGACTATGTTGGGAATGGGGATGTCACTCTGACTGCTGGCCTCTCTTCTGTGGTCTTGTCTGTGCCCTGGTGGCCCTGGAGAGGGAACACACTTGATACCTTCTGCAACCGGTGGATACCTCAGAGTACAGTGTCACACATAGCCACTGGGAACAACATTCTGGTTCAGTTGGACAGGTTCCCTTTGTTTTTGTTGCGACTTCGTTGCTAATTTTGACTTATTTTACTTTGACTGGATCACATGTTTGGGGGAACAAGAAAGGAAAGAATGTTCCATAGAAACTAGAATTGTCTGTTCTGAATTTCTATCCTGGACTGACAGTGATGACTTTTGTAAACTACTTTTACAGGATATTAGGGGAGGATTTGCAGACTGGAAACTCAAACCAAACATCACATCAAGATCTGACAGAGTCACTCGATTCATCAGGACCTGAATATCATCAGCCTTTGAATGTGGAAGGAGAAATGTTTGTCTGTTCTGTCTGTGCAAAAAGATTTTAAACGTCATTGTGACTGGAAAAACACCGAGACACACACACCCGAGTGAGAGTGTTCCTGTGCACTGACTGTGGAAAGATCTTTAAGCAGCTACACAGACTGAAAAATCATCGCACCTTTCACAGCGGGGAGAAAACAGAGACATGTTCTGTGTGTGGATGAGGCTTCAACTGATCATCCAACATGAGGAGACACCAGGACACCCACACCAAGGAGAAACCATAGAAATGTGGGGACTGTGGAAAAGGAATCAGTTACCCATCTGACTTGGATGTTCATCAATGCACTCTCACTGTGAAAAGGCCATTCACCACTTCCGTCTGTGGGAAGGGATTTGCTGAGTCATCTGCTCTGCTGACACACACCTGTGAGTTTACATTGGGGAAGAGTCTGTTCACCTGCTCTGTGTGGGAAGGGATTCACTTGTTCATCACACCTGCTGACACATAAGAACATTCACAGTGATAAGAGACCTTTTATATGTTCTGAATGTGAGAATACTTTTAAAAGCAGACATGGTGATGCACCAACGCACTCTCACTGGGGAGAGGCCATTCACCTGCACGGAGTGTGGGAAGGGATTCACCCGTTCATCCACCTTGCTGGTTCACCAGCAAGTTCACACTGATGAGAGACCCTTCAGGTGCTGTCACTGTGGGACTGGGTTCAGGCAATCATCTCACCTCATTGTACACCAGCGTACTCACACTGGGGAGAGGCCGTACACCTGCATGGAGTGTGGGAAGAGATTCACCCGTTCATCCCACCTGCTGGCACATCAGCGAATTCACACTGGGGAGAGGCCGTTCACCTGCTCCATGTGTGGGAAGAGATTCACCTGTTCATCCCACCTGCTGGCACACCAGCGAGTTCACAATGGGGAGAGGCCATTCACCTGCTCCGAGTGTGGGAAAGGATTCACCTGTTCATCTGACCTACTGAAACACCAGCAAGTTCACACTGATGAGAGACCATTCAGGTGCTCTCACTGCGGGACTGGGTTCAAGCGATCATCTCACCTCGCTGTCCACCAGTGTACTCACACTGGGTTGTGGCCGTTCACCTGCTCTGTGTGTGGGAAGGGATTCACCCGTTCATCCGACCTGCTGAAACACCAGCGGGTTCACACTGAAGAGAGACCATTCAGCTGCTCTCACTGCGGGACTGGGTTCAGCCTATCATCTGAACTCAGTGCACACCAGTGCACTCACATTGATGAGAGACGGTTTACCTGCACTGAGTGTGGGAAGAGATTCACCCGTTCATCCCACCTCCGGGCACACCAGCGAGTTCACACTGACGAGAGACCGTTCAGGTGCTCTCACTGCGCGACTGGGTTCAGGCAATCAGGCCACCTCACTGAACACCAGCGAGTTCACACTGGGAAGAAGCCATTCACCTGCTCAGAGTGTGGGAAGGGATTTGCTCAGTCATCCACCCTGCTGAAACACCAGCGAGTTCACACTGGAGAGAGGCCTTTCACCTGCTCCATGTGTGGCAAGGGATTTGCTCAGTCATCCACCCTGCTGAGACACCAGCGAGTTCACACTGGGGAGAGGCCGTTCACCTGCTCCATGTGTGGGAAGGGATTCACTCAGTCATCCAACCTGCTGAAACACCAACGCACTCATAAGTGACTGCAAGGGTTGGATTCTGCTGTTATTGCTGCTGTTAATCACATCCAGGACTGAACCATATTCATTTTGACAGTTAAAGAAAGTTCTGCACGTATGCAACACCTTCCACTACCTCAGGACAAGCCAAAGCGCTTTACAAGCGATGAAGTATGATTGAAGTGTAGTCACTGTTTTAATGTAGAAAACACGGCAGCCAATTGTACTCGACAAACTCTCTGAAGTGGAACTTGAACCCACAACCTGCTAACTTGGAGGCGACAATGGTACCAACTAAACCACAATCGCGGTTTGTTTCGGTTGATGTGAACTGGTGTTAGGAACACTGGTCCTTATAACGTGATTATGGATTGTGATTTTTTTTCTTTTTAGAATTTCAATATGGAATACCTCTGCTCTATAAAAGGTTACCAGAATAATAGAGGGACCAGATCAAAGACTGTTTTCTGAACAACAGAGACTACAGTACTAACACCTGAAGAACGATGGGTTTTGTCCTCCCATGGCTTGTAAAACAAGGGGTCAGCCATTGGGAACATGCAAATGAACTGACAGGCGATAACAGCTGGGGCTGTGGAAAGGCCAAGTAGGTTTGTGAAACTAGACTTCTGGTTCTTTGCATTTCGGAGAAGAAGAATAAACTATTGAATTCTAGGACCAGATAAATTTAACAGACTTTCTGGAGAATAACAGGTTGTAAGGAATGAATCATTACATTGTGGCCTCAAACAGGCTGTAAGAAGAGAACCCATCGGGATGAGGCCTCAAGGGAAGCTGTAAGTGAAGGCACCCAGCAGGGGCAGTTGGAGAGAGCGAACGCCTGCTCTCTGAAGATATACAGCAAAAGGTTATTGAAACTGGAACTTTTTTTTAGATTTGAAGTTTGCGGAGGAGTAAAGGGCCCATAGGATAACCAGAAATCACATTGTCTACGGATGTCCAGGTCAGAAGTAAGCGAAGGAAAATACTGTTTTTTTTTAACGTCTTGGAGATCCAGCCCATTGTAACTGGGATAAATTTGGAATATTTAACCGCAAAGGATTTTGTCATCATAAAGGACTGTATAAGTATGGTGTGAGGTATTCCAAGTATTGAATAAATATAGAAAATACCTTTGTTTGTAATTTGACGTGTCAGCCACTTACAAAGCACTGTTTAGTTAATTGGGGATTTATTTTAGTTTAGTTATAATGAGAGTAAAAACATGAAATCTTGTGTAATTTGTTAAATTAGTTTGGGTGTTCATATCTCTTATTTTCCATGTTAATGATCTCTCAGGTCGTACTAACTGGAAAGTGGAATTGAGCTGATACCTCTTCTTCAACTGTTAGGACACATTCCATTCCCCGTGCTGCGGATCTCAGCCCTCTGACTGTTTCCTTGGCAACCCAGGATGTGTGATTATTTATGTCAGAAATCTGTAGTGAATTTAAAACATTGCATATCACTACAACCCAAACAATTAACAACATCTTTACATAGTTCTTGACAGTATTGTCCTGTGCTGCTGGTATAGGTCGTTAGATTTGCGTATGTGTTGGCAATAAGAGGAGTTACCGCAGCCTGCAGCTCATACAGCCAAGATGCTATTTCCTCTCGACAGGTGGACCATGGATTTGGCAGGCAGAACAAAAGACCCGATCTGGACAGTGATACCTTCTTGTCCCATTTCTCAAACTAATCAAGATGACCTGATGGCTGTCTCCAGTCACCTGTCCAATATCCAGATGTTGGGTCTCCTTACCCACTCTCCACGGCCTCCTTTGGGCAGCTGTACCTACTAACCAGGATGCAAATATGCATTGTTTCCAATAAGTACCAGGGGCTTTTCCCAAGCTGCCACAGTTCCCAGAAGGATGGCTGCGATGATCCCATCTCTCCAATTCACCATTTTCCTGTTGGGAGAAATCACAGAGGACGATGGTCATCACTGGTTAGTCCTTATTATCCTTTGTGCCTTTAAAGGGTTTAAGTTGGGTCCAATGTTTTCATCTACCCTTTCCTCTCATATCCACGCATGCGCAAGTGTTGCTCATAGGGTCCTTGCCACCTGGATGCTAAACCTGCCTTTTCAAGTAAAATCTTGACCATTACCCGATCTCCTACTCCCGGTATATTTTTTCTTTCCTGTACTTCGTCCTTTTCCATATCTCTAATAATCTGCTGATCATTAATCTCACACCTCAGCTCATGCAATTGTTTACACAATTTAACAAATCTCCTAACTCGTTCTTTTACAGGGCCCATGTTGTTGCTCCCTGCACTTACACTTCCTTGGCAACCTCATAGCTCGTCCCGCCATTAGCTCAAATGCCATCAGTCCAGTCATCCAGTTAGGTGTGGCCCTCAGTCTCATCATGATACTGGGCAACAAGTCTGCCCAGCCGTTACCAGCCTCAACTATTGCTTTTGATATAACGTGGTCTTAAGTGTCCTGTTCATTCCACGATCCCGGAGCTCTGTGGATGAAAGGGTATATGAAATTTCTGTCTTGCGCCCAGTAAGGTACAATTCTACTTGATAACCTTTCCAGTAAAATGTGTCCCTTGGTCAGTCTATCTGGAGGGGTAGCCCCCACTGTGGTATTATTTCTTCAGCAAATGTCCGAGCCACAGTGCTGTCGGAACAGTCTGTGGTTGCAAAAGCTTTTACCCATTGGGTGAACTGGTCTATAACTACCAGACAGTAATTTTTTCCTTGACTCGGTGGGAGGTGTCCTGTAAAATCTATCTGTGTATTTTCCCAACGTCCCTTCGGCCTCGGTTGGTGAGGCATTCTGATTTTTAAAGCCCCCCCCCCCCCCTTGCGTTATATTGTGCACAGGTCGCACATCTCTGGCAATACTTAGCTATGCCCCTTTCCATACCTGGCCACTGTTGGATCTCAGTTTTTTTGATCTCATGGGTTACACGAAAGGAGACGAAGTCCGACTGTAGCTTTAAGAAACTTTATTGCAGTACTTAATTGTTAAATCTTCAGAAAACTTAACAATGAACTAACCTAAAACTAAAAGCACCACACACCCTGAACTAACTGCCCCCCCCCCCCCCCCCCCGAACTGAACACTTCGCGCCAAATCAAGCCTTATTATAGTTATTTATACAAATCAGTAACAGCTACTCTTTGTTCCCAATTGGTCTACAAACTTCTGCAGTTTCTTGGTGTCGGGGCCTGATTGGGGTACTGCCTTGTCAACTTGTTTTTAACTTCTTAATCTAGTTTCCCATCCCCTTATCTCCTTGTGAACCTTTAGGCTGACTGTTGTACAAAGGGTTATTATTAAGCAGTCTGCAGCTGTCCTGTTAGTTTCTGCTGATAAGTTGCCTCTGCAGCCCTGAAGTTATGAAGTCATTTCTGATAAGCTGTCTCTGCAGCTCCAAAGTTATTTTGTTAGTAGGCTATACTTAATTGATTAGTTCACTTTAAATGTCCCCAATAGTTCTGTTCCCACAGTCCCCTCCTTTGATCCTTCAAAACACTTTTAAGAATCATTCCCTTGATCCCACCTAGGTGCCTTTAATGGTCTCTACTTGTTTAGAAACAGCCTTCAACACCCGGAGGAGTCACACTCAATACGTTGCCTGCTTGTGCCACAGGAGGGGCCCGCGGTACTCTGTTAAATCATAAGTTTTGCAGGGGCTTCAATTACTTGTTTACAACATAAAAGGTAGTACACTTGTACAATTACAATTTCATTTAAGCATCACTATTACATAATCGATTGGACAAACATAATACAATTTCATTCTTAAAGTACATTGATCATTCATTTGCTCACTTTAAGTATATATGAAAAGGTTATACAATTACCCTTTTATGGCATAACTAATTGTCTCTCCTTCTCTAGAGCAAGTTCGAACACTTGCTTTTCGGGAAGCTGTCCAACCTGTGTTCATACATCCTTTTACATCGCCTAATTAATTTCTAAAGTTGCCAAATTAAGTAGGTCACATCTAACACCATGATACCCAAAACCACTATCAGGACATGGGAGATAATTCTAAACCAGGGGTGTATCTGCATGTCTGACCCCCAGTTCCATAAGTCCTCCCACCAGGTGGAATCATTTATCTCGTCAATCTCATCTTGTAGCATCTTCGACTGTTGTTCCAGATTGTAGTACACTACAGCAATGACTTCTAGCTGCTGTCTCTCTTTACCCAAGCGTGTGGGTAATGGCTGAATAGTATATTCATATTCCTGGAGGTAATTTGTCAAATCCTCCTTAATACTTTCTGTCACAGTTATCGTTTCTGTCTTTTGTTTATGTATCTCTACCAACTCCATCTTCCCTACTCGAAATTGGTATTTGTGGGTTAAAACAAAATGTACTGTTGCTCACCGGCCAAGTCCATTTATGTCCATACTGGTACTCCTTCGTTGTGTTGGTTAAGCAATATCTCCCCTTTCCCATATAGGCCACATGGGTTAGCCCTGACAGTGCTTTCCTAGTTTCCATGGTGCAAATTACAGTGGCATTAAATCCACATTTTGATTCTGCCATTTTATATATAGGATGAGGACATGAAACCACCTGGTTTTCCAGACTACACTCAGATAATGGACAATGTTGTTCCAATTACCTCTTTTCCAATTTCCACAACATTTCCATAACATAGGGTAATATATCATAGTATTTTATGTAATCTTTTCCCCTTATCACTCCTATATTTTCTACTTTGTATAATTGCATCCCTAACTTATCTCTCAGAATTACAGGTGTTCCCAACACTACTCCAATACTCATAGATCCTGTATTTACACATTCCTGACCTATCCATACTAAATATTGCCAGGTGCCAATTCAGAAAATTTAATCATTTGTGTGACTAGCTAAGTATTCCAACTGGGTGTCATTGATCCAAACTGGCACCTGTCCCGCATCAATTTGCCTCAAATTTTCCTTCGTTTGTTCTAACATTCACGAACTGTATGTATCACATGCACTTTCATTATTTGAAATGATATCATTAATAGTATGAGCATGACCTTCTAGTACTCTCATCAGTCCTGTAATTAGTTCAGTTGCTCTCCATGTAACAAATCACATTTTCTTCCATTCCCGGTATCTCTTTGCATAACAGGTGGTGTTTATTTTGGAGTCTGTCATTTGCTGTTGACTTTATATACCTTCATTTGGGACCAGTGTTTCCATCGGCCCTTCCCTTTTACCATTACTTTGTCTCCCACAACAGGCACCTTCGTCTGTTCCTCTTTCATGTCTGTTTTCTATAGAATCTCCTGCCTCAGCTCATACAGTTGCCTGCACAGCTCCTTCACAAATCTTTAACCCTTTCTCTCATGAGTCCGACTTCCTTACTACCTGCTACGACATACCTTGGCAGTCTCATCACCCCTCCTGTCACCGTATTCATCAAATCCTTTCCTACTTTAGTTACACCACTCTGTCCCTTTTGTTCCTTTTTCAAAATATCCTTTACTAGCTGACTAAGAGTTCTAACATTCTGGTCCACATTTTCCAAATCTATAGTATTGACAATTGAAGTATCCCGTATTAATCACTAAACTACGTTTACGTCTCTTTCTCTTTATTATTCCCTCATTACCAAATTCTTGTCTTAGCAATTGTTACAGTAATACCTTGTGCAACTTTTGGGTCTTCTCAGGGCACCAGTCAGGTAGCTGGATATCTGAGATATTCAATATTACTGGTACCAGCTCAAGCTTTATATTATCATATACAATGTTATTAGTTTTTATTATCGCAAGTCCACTTTCTGGTCTGCAGTTAAGGCAGGGCAAGTGGGACCAGTCACTTGTGGCTGCTGGGTCGTAACCTTGCTCGTCGGTAATTCGGATGTGGGGGTAACCGTGGGGGTTGGTGTTTCTTGTCCGTTTAATCTCACAACCTGGAATAGGAACTGTCCTTTTTTATCTTAGAGCTTTAATATCTTGCGCTGGGGGAGTTCGAGGATTGTCTGCACTCACTTTTGCTCTGTCTCTTGCTTTCCCTGTGTTATTACTATTCTCAAATAAGAAAGCTTTTCCTTCATTATCTGTGCCATTTTCAGCTTAACTTTCACTGTGACCTTCTGGAGGAAGGTGGAATATCGATGGATTATTATAAATCCCTGGGAGAGACACGTCCAGATGTACTGTTGTCCCTTGAACGTAAACGCAAATTTATATTGACACTCTTGTGCCAATGGTATGGACCAGATCCCATTGCTAATGTCCAACACAGTAAACCACTGTTTTGTTATTTTCTAAAACTTTGATTGTCCTCTTAAATATCAGATAAATTTCCCTTTGAGTGCTTTAAATGACCACTCATATCAATTAAATTTTGTTTATTGATTCCAATTTCTTATGCCCAGACTTGGTGGTATTTTTGTACGTTAAAGACAGAAATGCTTGCAACTATCTCTCCTTCTCAAGCACTTTGCCTCATTGATAAAGATGCTGTGACATTTGATGTCTGCAATTAAGTTCTTAAATTCTTAAAGCTGCTGGATCTCTTGCTGTGGCATCAGTTCTCACATGGCCTTGGACCCTGCTGTCACCTGCTTAAAAATAAAACACAAAGAATCCATTGTGGCTCTGCTCCTGCGCCCAATGGGTTAATTTTTTCACTTATATCTGTCAATTTAAAATTTAACAATGTCCAATATGTATAAATTTTACTCTCAGCAATGCAAAAAGCTGCAGCAGGGTTAAGTTCTTTGTTTGTCTCCAAGGGGGCGGGGCAAAACATTCTCAGCTTCGGCACTTTACATAACCCTTTTTCTGATCGAAAAGAACTAATCTCCACTTTAAACTTTTTTCAATCCTTTTGGTATCCTTAGGGTTTGAAAACAACAAAATCATTAGTAACATTATCAACTTCAAAGGAAAGCATCTCCATCAGGAAAGACAGCATTTTAGATCAAACTGCAATTGTTTTCAAATTTTTAGCATCTTTTGTAAGAAGTTCCTAATGCCAGGATTTTTATAACAAAGATGATTCCAAATTCCAATTCACTGCAATAAATATTTAAAAACCAAAACTGCCAATGTTATATGAACGAGTCTTGTGTCCGGAACTGAAGACTCCTCCAAAACTTGACATAATAAACTTGAAAGTTCATTGTGGCCACAAATGAAATTTCCAGTTTTTCAACTTAACAGGTCAATTAATCTTAATAGTATAAACTTAACTCAGACTTATTAACTTGCAATATTTATTAACTACTCACAGAACAGAATAGCACGTGCTTTGTTTTTAAAAGATTACGTCATTTTTCTTGTTCTTTCTTCAGGCACCTTTTCAAATGACTGTAATAAAACCAAAAGCTAAAGAAGTTATTTAACATTCTTATAACAAAAGATTTAACACCAGCTTCTTAAACAAACTTTAAACAGACAGAATCTTTCCTATATCTCCTTTGTTTATCCTTCTCTCCCTTAAATCAATATCCAATTCCTGACATTTGCTACTTAAATACAGTCAGTAAAACATGTCTTTAATTTAAACTCCAAAAAAACAAGAACAGATTTGAAACTGGAACTCCAATTAAAGCAGTGTTTTAAACTTCAAATTGGATTTCTGCCAAACATCTTCAGACCTTCAAGGCTGAAGCTTATCTCTTACAAAGTTGCTCATTGCCTCTTCACAGTTGCAAAACCAACTTTTAAAATAAAAATAAAACTTTAACTTAAAATATAATTCAATTTTATATCCCATTCCTGGGTGCACAATCTTAAATTGAAATGAATACACTCAACAATCACTTTTCACACTCATTCAATTCCAAACAACTCAGAAAATTGATTCCTGTAATGGGTTATGAATTCAAAACACCAAATCTCTCAAATTTCCTGTCCCGATGTCAAGGAATGTAAATCTGAGTTCTTTTTGCCTTCAGTCTGGTTCAGTAAATATACCGAGTCGGATGTGTAGGTAAAATCAATTACTTTATTTGCGCATTTAGCCGGCTGACTTACTCTAATGCAACGACATTGACTTCACCCCAGAGTCTGTCGGGTCCACCAGAGTAAGTGTTGTTCATGATACAGATACTACTGTTTATACATTAAGATTCATGCTACATCCCCTTTTTTAACCAATCAGTGCGGTACAATTCGACTTCACCCACGTGGTGACGCAGTACATCTGTTACTGAGGTTACAGTACACTCCATTCTCAATACATACTTGTTACTAATAAAATATTGTTTTGTACCAGCAAGATAAAACAAAGCGGACAAGCAAGCTAATTAGCAAGAGCATAGGAATCATCAATAACCATTCTGGTCTCACTCCCTACATTGATCATGAGTTCTGTCTCTACCTTGTGACAAGTAATTGCGGAGCATCCTGCTATCTCTATTAGGTGTACATTCCTGAGTGTTTCGTGCAGTCTGCAGCTACAAGTAGTGGCAGCTCACGAAGATAAGAAGGGCCTAGCACTCCTCATCACTCACACAGGGATGGACATCATTTGATTCACAGGAGTCCATTTGTTCCAAACCACAGGGAGTCACACAATGAGGCCATAAAGAACAGATGTCCTTGCAATTACCAGTGTCGGCTAGTCTTTACAGTCTCACACGCTCTGCCTTTACTTTTAACTATTTCATTGTGGTTTCTGCCACTTAAAATCAAAGCTCAGCAAAGCTACTATTCCTAACTTGGCTATATTTCCCATTAAGCATAGTGCTATGCCTTTCTGCTCACTTCCACATTCCCCCCTTTTATCATTCGATGATAACCTTCTCTCTACTGATCAACTTATATATGATTATATATATTCACTAGGATTATATGGATCTATTTACTCAAATAACATTTAAACAGTATAATATAAAAGCAAATATAAAAGAAAAAACTCAGCAACTGCTGAATCAGAAGGGTAGGCTGAGCCACCCTCTAACAAGGGGGCGTGTATTAGCCTGGTCAGTATGTTTTTCATTCTAACTGTTCCCTAGGATTGTCATGTCTGGGTGATAAGAAGAGTGCTGTTGAAGTACAATGTCTCGCTCTCTTGCTGTACCAGCTGCAAGACCAAGTTGCCTCTGCAGCCCTGAAGTTATGAAGTCATTTCTGATAAGCTGTCCCTCCCTGCAGCACTGAAGCTAGCTTGTTAGCAATACATGATTGATTAATTGTTTCATCTTAATTCTGTTCTTAAAAATTCTAAAATCTAAATTCTGTTCTCACAGTCCCCCCTTTGATCCTTCAAAACATTTTTAAAAATCATTCCCTTGATCCCACTTTAATGGTCTCTATTTGTCTAGAAACAGCCTTCAACACCCAGAGGGGTCGCACTCAATACGTTGCCTGCTTGTGCCATAATAGGGGCCTGCGGGAACTCTGTAAAGGCATAAGTTTTGCAAGGGCTTCAGTTACTCGTTTACAATATAAAAGGTGGTACACTTATACAATTACAATTTCGATTGTACAAACATCTTAGAGTACATTGATCATTCATTAATTCATTTTAAGTATATATGAAAAGGTTATACAATTACCCTTTTATGGCATAACTAATTGTCCCTCCTTTGACAGAGCAAGTTCGAACACTAATTGCTTTTTCGGGTAGCTGTCCAACCTGTGTTCATACATCCTCTTATATCGCCTAATTAATTTCTAAAGTTGCCAAATTAAGTAGGTCACATATAACACCATGATACCCAAAACCACTATCAGGACATGGGAGATAATTCTAAACCAGGGGTGTATCTGCACGTCTGACCCCCAGTTCCATAAGTCCTCCTGCCAGGTAGAATCATTTATCTCGTCAATCTCATCTTGTTGCATCTTCGACTGTTGTTCCAAATTGTAGTACACTACAGCAATGACTTCTAGCTGCTGTCTCTCCTTACCCAAGCGTGTGTGCAATGGCTGAATAGTCAAATCCTCCTTAATACTTTCTGTCACAGTTATTGTTTCTGTCTTTTGCTTATGTATCTGTACCAACTCCATCTTTCCTACTCGGGTTGGTATTTGTGGGTTGAACCAAAATGTACTGTTGCTCACCGGACAAGTCCGTTTATGTCCATACTGGTACTCCTTCGCTGTGGTGGTTAAGCGATATCTCCCCTTTCCCATATAGGCCACATGGGTTAGCTCTGACAATGCTTTCCTAGTCTCCATGGTGTAATTTACAGTGGCATTAAACCCACATTTTGATTCTGCCGTTTTATATTTAGGATGAGGACGTATGACCACCTGGTTTTCCAGACTACACTCAGACAATGGACAATATTGTTCCAATTACCTCTTTTCCAATTTCCATAACATAGGGTAAAATATCATTGTATTTTATGTAATCTTTTTCCCTTATCACTCCTGTATTTTCATGTTGTGCAATGCCCCGTAGTTCATATAGTCCATATTAATATTCCTTTCATTAATCCGTTGTGCATCCATTGCCGGGCCTTTGTTCTTCAGGCCCCACAGCCACTGCAGTCCGGTTCTTTCCCATTCGCCACTAGTGGTTATATCTGTAATTTAAACACACTGCCCTGGTGGTCACCAGGTGTTAGTACTTCTCCATGTTGTGAGTATCCCCCGATGAGGGATACATGTCTACCTGTGGGGACCGAACATGTCCTGGGGAATCCAGGAGTTAGTTTATATTCTTATCATCTCTACTCTTTCGAAATTATCTATATGGTCCCATTGTGCTCGGGTTTCGTTCCCCACAATCCTTGCTCAGTTAGTAACCCATCTAATAATAATCCAAATGCCTATCAATACTACCATTATTCCCTTGATTATATTTTTTCAGTTGGGACCATGTATTTCTATCGGCCCTTCCCTGTTGTCTCCCACAACAGGCACCTTTGTCTGTTCCTCTATCATGTTTCTATAGAACCTCCTGCCTCACCTTGTGCAGTTGTCTGCACAGCTCCTTCACAA
Source organism: Heterodontus francisci (assembly GCF_036365525.1). NCBI lineage: Eukaryota > Metazoa > Chordata > Chondrichthyes > Heterodontiformes > Heterodontidae > Heterodontus > Heterodontus francisci. Next base: position 56,702,611 of record NC_090402.1, read on the forward strand.
ATCTTTAACCCTTTCTCTTGCGGGTCCTATTTCCTCACTACCTGCTACGTCATACCTTGGCTGTCTCATCACCCTTCCTGTCACTGTATTCATCAAGTCCTTTCCTACTTTAGCTACACCACTCTGTCCTTTTTGTTCCTTTTTCAAAATATCCTTTACTAGCTGACTAAGAGTTCTCACATTCTGGTCCACATTTTCCAAATCTATAGTATTGACAATTGAAGTTCCCTTATTAAGGACTGTGGCTGCATCATTCACTAAACTATGTTTATGTCTCTTTCCCTTTATTATTCCCTCATTACCAAATTCCTGTCTCAGCAATTGTTACAGTAATACCTTGTACAACTCTGGGTTCTTAGGGCACCAGCCAGGTAGCTGGATATCTGAGATATTCAATATTAACGGTACCAACTCAAGTTTTATGTTATCATATACAATTTTATTAGTTTTTATTATCGCAAGTCCATTTTCTGGTCCTGTAGTCAAGGCCGGGCAAGGGAGACCAGTCACTTGTGGCTGTTGGGTTGTAACCTTACTTGTTAGTAATTAAAATGTGGGGGTAATCGTGGTAATTGGAGCTTGTTGTCCGTTTAATAAATTTTGAATGCTGGTTTGATTGTTAGCTCCTTCCCTTGTACACCCCCCCAATGATTTTGACACAAAAGGTCCCTTGAGGGCCTTTGCTGTCAAAATCTGACACACCTGGTAGATTAAATTGTCCACTAAAATAAAAGCAAAATATTGCAGATGCTGAAAATTGTCTCATTGATAAAGATGCTGTGATATTTGATGTCTGCAATTAAGGTCTTAAATTCTCAAAGCTGCTGGATCTCTTGCTGTGGCATCAATTCTCACATGGCCTGTCGTCACCTGCTTAATAACAACCCACAAAGAATCCACTGTGGCTCTGTCCCTGAGCCCAATGGGATAATTTGTCCAATTCTATCTGTCAATTTAGAAATTTAAAATTTAACAATGTCCAATATGTATAAATTTTACTCTCAGCAATGCAAAATTGTGTGGTGGATTAAATGGAAAAACAGCAGCTGCAGCGGGGTTTTTTTCCCCAAGGGGCGGAGCAAAATCGTCTCAGCTGCGTCACTTTACAAAACCTTTTCCTTCTCTGATCGAAAAAAAACACACGCTCCATTTTAATCTATTTTTTTCAATCCTTTTGGTATCCTTAGGGTTGCTCGCCTTTGAAGTTGAAAATGCCACAAATGCTTCCGTTGCTTTCCAAATAACAAATCACATCTGCACACTTACACTGGTATCCCACTGTCATGCCGCATATTCTGAACTCTCAGGTGATCTCATCAAAAGATCAAATATCAGCGGTGAGGAAAAGGGGGGTGGGAGGCGCTGGTGGTGTCTGTCTGAGATCTTTGCTTACCTCCCCCTGCAGGGTCCTGATGTCTCAGGTTATGGCCAGACTTTCAAATGTAGCTCTCTTAAAAACTCATCTCCAAGAGAAAACTATCAATTGCTAGTCTTATCTACACTTTCCTGACTTTCACTGGAAAATTCGAGGCTTCTTGGAAATTAGCTGTTTATTTCACTATTTGTTTATTCCCAGAATTCCTTTATTAGCGCTTGCATCAGCCAGATCTGATTGCCAATTCCCATTAATTATAATTCTCTCTCATTTTGAGCCCTGGAGAACCTTTACAATTAATATTAATAATTCCTTAAAACAGAAATCAAACATTTCCATTTGATTCCAGACATTAGTGTATATTGTTTGTTTTGTTTTACCTCAGATGACATTTTAATTCCTTAAATAACTTGCCAAATTAAACTGGATTTTTGACATCTCAGATTATTCCAAATTCAAATAACAGTAAATTTCTTTTTGAATGCTTTAAATAACCACTCATATCAATTAAATTTTGTTTATTGATTCCAATTTCTTATGCCCAGACTTGGTTGTACTTTTTGTACGTTAAAGACAGAAGTGCTTGCAACTATCTCTCCTTCTCAAGCACTTTGTCTCATTGATAAGGATGGTTGCAGCAGGGTCAATTTCTTGCTTGTCTCCAAGGGGGCGGAGCAAAGCATTCTCCGCTGCGCCGCTTTATGTAACCTTTTTTTTTAATGGAAAAGAACTGAACTCCTTTTTAAATGTTTTTTTTTTATCCTTAGGATTTTCAAACAACAAAATCTTTAGTAACATTATCAACTTCAAAGGAAACCATCTTCATCAGGAAAGACAGCATTTTAGATTAAACTCCAATTGTTTCCAAACTTATTTTTTTCATCTTTTATAAGAGGTTTCTAATCCAAGGATTATTATTTTTTTTAACAAAGATGATTCCAAATTCCAATTCACTGCAATAATATTTAAAATCAAAACTGCCAATGTTATATGAATGAGTCCTCTGTCCGGAACCAAAGACTCCTCCAAAACATGACATAATAAACTTGAAAGTTCATTGTGGCAACAAATGAAATTTCCAGTTCTTCAACTTAAACAGGTCAATTAACCTTAATAGTATTAATTCAATTCAGACTTATTAACTTATACTACTTATTAACTACACACAGAACAGAATAGCACGTGCTTATTTTAAAAGATAGGTAAATTACTTCATTTTCTTGTTCATTCTTCAGGCGCCTTTCAAATGATTGTAATAAAACCAAAAACTAAAGAAAAAGTTATTTAACATTCTTAACACAAAATATTTAACACCAGCTTCTTGAACAAACTTTAAACAGACAGAATCTTTCCTATATCTCCTTTGTTTATCCTTCTCTCCCTTAAACCAATATCCAATTCCTGACATTTGCTACTTAAAACAGTCAGTAAAACATGTCTTTAATTTAAACTCCAAAAAAATTAGAACAGATTTTAAACTGGAACTCCAATTAAAGCAGGAGTGGTAAACGTCAAATTGGATTTCTGCCAAACATCTTCAGACCTTCAAGGCTGAAGCTTATCTCTTACAAAATTGTTCCTTGCCTTTTCACAGTTGCAAAACCAGCTTTTAAAATCAAAATAAAATTTTAACTTAAAATATAATTCAATTTTATATCCCATTCCTGGGTGCACAACACTAAATCGAAATGAACACACTCAACAATCACTTTTCACACTCTTTCAATTCCAAACAACTTCGAAAATTGTTTTCTGTAATGGGTTACGAATTCAAAATACCAAATCGCTTTCAAAATTCCCTGTCCCGATGTCAAGGAACACACACAGGTTCGACTAACACAACCAAAACATGACTCAAGGTTCCCACAAAAAATACACTTGTAAAAATAAAAAAAATAACAGACTCATTCTCTCATCATTAAGGCCAGACAACAAAGAGTTAACGACAGTCAGTTTTACAGAACACAAGCTGTACATCCCAGGGACATTCAATTCATTTGCGGAAGCTTCCAACGTTCTCACATTCAAATCAAAGACACAGTAACTTGCTTTTACTCTAAAACATACCTATCTTTAAAACACATATTTTTACCGTGGCGCTTCTGCGTCTTTCTCGAGTGGGCAAACGGACGTGGGTCGCCTTTCTCCAGAGGACATGATTTACTTGTCCCCGGGGGCAACCCTTCTTCCTTACAAGCCGTCGAGCCCATTCTTCCTTCTACTTTCTCAAACCCTAGTTTACTATGAATCAAGCAGCATTAAAACGAAAGAAAACGAACAAGACACAAGAAAACAAATAGACACAAACAAAAGACGAACCACACACAAGGAGACGAACAGGCGCAGTTAATGTTGAGATCAACAGAATTTTTAGAGTCTTCTGGTTTCCCCCTTCAATAATCGGCATTCCTAATTTAAGGACATTTTCTTGCCAACTTGATAGGAGGATTCTATTTTTTTTTCTCCTGACAATAGTGTCTCCATAATCCAATTAATTCTTTGGCCCTATTGCCTTTATTTTGTTTCCTGATTTTTTTTCTTGGGTTTTTTTTTAGTCACTTCCAAATCTTTTGTCCCCCCTAAGGACCATTGGTCTCCTAATTTCTTCTTTAAGTCGGCCGATAATTGTCTGAAGTCTTTCCCTTTATCCGGATATTTATCACACAGTACGTTACTCACAAATTATCTTATTCGAACCTAAAAATACAAATAAAACCTTAACCTCAGCCATTCTAAAACAACCTGCTTAAGCCTTCAGTCGTGACCAACTTTAACTTTAACCTCAGTCCCATCAGCTGTAGTCTAAACTAACCGACCAAACATGACCTAAAATAAAACTTTAACCTCAGTTCCCATCAGCCGTAGTCTAAACTAACCGACTAAACCTGACCTAAATAAAATTTTAACCTCAGTTCCCATCAGCCGTAGTCTAAACTAACCGACTAAACCTGACCTAAAATAAAATTTTAACCTCAGTTCCCCTCAGCCGTAGTCTAAACTAACTGACTAAACCTGACCTAAATAAAATTTTTAACCTCAGTTCCCATCAGCCGTAGTCTAAACTAACCGACTAAACCTGACCTAAAATAAAACTTTAACCTCAGTTCCCATCAGCCGCCCTCTAAAGGAACAGACTGAACCTGACCTAACGATATAACACCTCAGTCATACCTACATCGTCTGAACTTTGTCTTTCTAATCCGCCAGACTGATCATTGATCTCGTCCAGACGATCTGACCTGACCATAAGCGAGTGATCAAACTTTTATCGGACTATGGGACAGAGGAAAACCGACATGGTCATATATCAACTACTCACGTCGGGGGCCCATTTCCTCTCTCTCCGTCCAAGACCAGTCTGATTCTGATTTCGCTGATGATCGGCGGTCGTCTGTTGAGATCCCACTTCTGATGCCAAAATGTAAATCTGAGTTCTTTTTGCCTTCAGTCTGGTTCAGTAAATATACCGAGTCGGATGTGTAGGTAAAATCAATTACTTTATTTGCGCATTTAGCCGGCTGACTTACTCTAATGCAACAACGTTGACCCCACCCCAGAGTCTGTCGGGTCCACCAGAGTAAGTGTTGTTCATGATACAGATACTACTGTTTATACATTAAGATTCATACTACACCCCCTTGTTTAACCAATCAGTGCGGTACAATTCGACTTCACTCACGTGGTGACATGCAGTACATCTGTTACTGAGGTTACAATACACTCCATTCTCAATACATACTTGTTGCTAATAAAATATTGTTTTGTACCAGCAAGATAAAACAAAGCGGACAAGCAAGCTAATTAGCAAAAGCATAGGAATCATCAATAACCATTCTGGTCTCACTCCCTACATTGATCATGAGTTCTGTTTCTACCTTGTGACAAGTAATTGCGGAGCATCCTGCTATCTCTATTAGGTTTACGTTCCTGAGTGTTTCGTGCAGTCTGCAGCTACAAGTAGTGGCAGCTTACGAAGATAAGAGGGGCCTAGTACTCCTTATGACTCACACAGGGATGGACATCATTTGATTCACAGGAGTCCATTTGTTCCAAACCACAGGGAGTCACACAATGAGGCCATAAAGAACAGATGTCCTTGCAATTACCAGTGTCGGCTAGTCTTTACAGTCTCATACGCTCTGTCTTTACTTTTAACTATTTCATTGTGGTTTCTGCCACTTAAAATCAAAGCTCAGCAAAGCTACTATTCCTAACTTGGCTATATTTCCCATTAAGCATAGTGCCATGCTTTTCTGCTCACTTCCACAGGAACACACACAGGTTCAACTAATTCACAACCAAAACATGACTCAAGGTTCCCACAAAATATACACCTGTAAAAATAGAAAACGTAACAGACTCATTCTTTCATCATTAAGGCCAGACAACAAAGAGTTAACGACAGTCAGTTCTCCAGAACACAAGTTGTACAGAACACAAGCTGTACATCCCAGGGACATTCAATTCATTCGTGGAAGCTTCCAACATTCACACATTCAAATCAAAGACACAGTAACTTGTTTTTACTCTAAAGCATAGTCCTTTATGTCACTTTGCCATAAACTTTGTCATGGAGCCCTCTGCCCGTGAGCAGCCAAGGACCATTGGGTCCATTCTTTATCCTTACCCAAACTCTCTTTATATCTTCCAGGGACCACTGTCCTGTGGAGGTGCCATTTTTGTGCCCAATTTCAGTGTACGTTTTAGCCAAATTAAACTGTTGCTCTACATATTCTTTCAATTGCTGAAGTATTTCATCTTCTGGAATGTCAGGTGGGGCCCGCCCACCTTTGACGGTAGTTGGTAACTGTCGGTTGCCTTCCTTGGTCATTTTATCAATGCCGTAGGGTCGGTATAACCAGGTATTTCTACAGATAAACTCAAGCCGATGGAGCTTCCTTCGAAGCCCGTGGGCCGGTATTACGCTGAATACTGCCGAATCAGGCGCCTAAATATGGGGTTTCCGTCTTCCGTATTCCCCCCGACTGGACTCGAGTTACTGAACAAAAAGGTTCGGGATTGCGTGGTGGAGTACCGAGCTTAGATAACAGCCAAGAACTTTTAAAACAACAAGGAGTCTTTACCTCTGGGGCCCGATAATGGTCCGATGTCCAGTGCTTTGGTCTCTATCCTCCAGCGATCCTGCTGACTACGCCAAGTTGTTGGATCTCAGTTTTTTATGATCTCATGGGTTACACGAAAAGAGACGAAGTTCGACTGTAGCTTTAAGAAACTTTATTGCAGTACTTAATTGTTACATCTTCAGAAAACTTAACAATGAGCTGAACTAAAACTAAAAGCAACACATACACTGAACTAACAGTGAACTAACCTAAAACTAAAAGCACCACACACACTGTGCCTGGAACTTGCTACCAGGGGAGGTGGTGGAATCAGATACGATAGTGACGTTTAAGAGACATCTTGACAAATACATGAATAGGAAGGGAATAGAGGGATATGGACCCCGGAAGTGCAGAAGGTGTTAGTTTAGGCAGGCATCAAGATCGGCGCAGGCTTGGAGGGCTGAATGGCCTGTTCCTGTGCTGTACTGTTCTTTGTTCACACTAATCCCCCCGAACTGAACTCCGCGCCAAATCAAGCCTTAATATAGTTATTCATACAAATCAGTAACACCTACTCTTTGTTCCCAATTGGTCTACAAACGTCTGCAGTTTCTTGGTATCGGGGCCTGATTGGGGTACTGCCTTGTCAATTTGTTTTTAACTTCTTAATCTAGTTTCCCATCCCCTTATCTCCTTGTGAACCTTTAGGCTGACTGTTGTACAAAGGGTTATTATTAAGCAGTCTGCAGCTGTCCTGTTAGTTTCTGCTGATAAGTTGCCTCTGCAGCCCTGAAGTTATGAAGTCATTTCTGATAAGCTGTCTCTGCAGCTCCAAAGTTATTTTGTTAGTAGGCTATACTTAATTGATTAGTTCACTTTAAATGTCCCCAATAGTTCTGTTCCCACACCACCATCAAAATCAAGGATGTTCTGTCACACACATGCAAGTGCTACTACCAGTCCCTCTTTCCTCCATATTCCTTGCCCATCCTGAATGGCCCCTCTCCTTCCAATCCTTCTTTCGTGTATCTTATGCATGTTCACTTCCTCTGGTCCTAAGGCACATGCCGCTACCAGGAGAGGGCACTGCTCCTCTTCCTCAGCTGCCTGTTTGGCTACCTCATCCACCCAATGATTGCCTTGTTGTATTATTTTATTTTTATTTACATTAAGAGATACAGCACTGAAACAGGCCCTTCGGCCCACTGAGTCTGTGCTGACCAACAACCACCCATTTATACTAACCCTACAGTAATCCCATATTCCCTACCACCTGCCTACACTAGGGGCAATTTACTATGGCCAATTTACCTATCAACCTGCAAGTCTTTGGCTGTGGGAGGAAACCCACGCGGTCACAGGGAGAACTTGCAAACTCCGCACAGGCAGTACCCAGAATCGAACCCGGGTCCCTGGAGCTGTGAGGCTGACCACTGCGCTGCCCAAAACGACCGTGGCAGGACTCGATCCTACAATCTTCTGATAACCTCATTAAATACACCGAAGTCAGACGCCTTATCCATTAGGCCACACAGCCATTAGTTCTATTGGACCTCTTACTTTCTGATGTGCTTTTACTTTGATTACTACTGCCTGCCGAGGGAGGCGGGCTGCTCCCACCAGTCCTCTCACTAACTCTTCATGCTGTATATTTTCCCCACTGGATGTTACATATCCTCTTTATGTTAATTGTACTCCCTCTGACAGGTATCATTCTATCCTGATTAATTTAAAGTCCATTTCTCTATGCAGTATATTTCCAAGAGAAAGCTATCAATTACAATTCTTATCTACACTTTCCTAACTTCCACTGGAAAGTGCTGGACTTCTTGGAAATTATACACTATATTAATTCAATGTTTTGAATTTTAATTTTCTAATATTTGTTCCCAAAATTCCTTTATTAGCTCTTGCATCAGCCAGATTTAACTTCCATTAATTACAATTGTATTTCATTTTTGTTTAAGCCCTGGAGGAACTTTACAGTCCAATACAATATTATAAAATCTTTAAAACTGAGAATCAAACATTCCCATTTGATTCCAGGCATTACAAGATTTTGTTTGTTCTTTTTCTTAGATGACATTTTAGTTTCTCAACAGTAAACTTGCTAAATTACGCTGGACTCTTTGCATCTCAAAATTATCCCAAATTCAAATAACAGTGTTGCTGGGGTGACAGGTTTTGTTAATGTTCAATTTACTTCTTCCCAAAAGAGCATTATTCTCATACACTCTGTCTTGGAAGATAACAAATAACAAAAGTCTTTGAAAAGTTAGCTTTCACAGTTAAACAGTACCTTCAAAATTTTACAAGAGAAAAAGTGAACAGAATCTTTCCATGTCTCCTTTATTTATCCTTTCTCCTATTTTTGCTATTTAGCCTCATTTGAAAGAAGCAGTCACTAATATGTGTCTTTAATTTGATTTTTCTAGCAGCATTTTGAGAAGTTCACATTGGATTTCCAGGCTTCTGCTTCAAGGCTGAAGTTTTATCTGTTGCAAGGCAAACCCAGTGCTTTTGCAAAAGTAACTCCTTCAAAAGACAACACTCACATTTTAAATTAAAAATGCTGGTGTAATTCTGTTTTAATATTTTCACTGACGCAACGATAGAATTCGTACTGTTTCCCACAAAGATATGCACGTGCATAAGTATGTAGATAGGATCAGTGACAAACTCATGCTTTCAACATTAAAAACCAGACAACAAAGGGTTAAAGACTTTAAGTTCTGCAAACCAGAGCACAGGCATACACAAATATAAAAACACTTTCTCACAGCAGTTCTAACATTTTACTGTGGGATTTTTTTTAGCTTATTTCTTTTCCTTTTAGCCACTCTCCCTAATCCAGGGTGGTACCTTTGGAGGGTCTCTTGTTTCAACCAGTAGCTATTCATTACATTTGTCATACCCTTTTCTTCCTTATCCTTCATCTGTTCATCACTTCTGCCTGGCGGGAGGATCTGACGGATTCCATCCTGTCTTTTTCATTTTCTCTATTAGTTTCCTAGGTTTGTGCTAAACCTTGTAATGCTTTTGCAGTTTGGACCTGCCTGATTCCTGGGGCAGCTTTCTTGGCCCACTCTCTCAGGAGCAGTTCTGACCTGCCTGGACCTTGTTCTTTCTCTTTGTCCAGCCTTTGGCCTGTGCTTTTGCAGTTCAGACCTGCCCTGATACCCAGGGTGGATCTCTTGGCACGCCCTCTCAGGGGCGGTTCTGACCTGCCTGGACATGCTCGCGGCTGTACTGCGCAGTATTGCTTCCTCACCTGCAGCAGGTTCTCCGCATCCTGTTTGACCCGACTTCTGGACTTACACCCTAACTATAGGTGGTAAAATAAATGTACTCACCCGTTTGGTCTCCGCATCCTGTCTCACCTGACTTCTGGACATACACCCTAGCTATGGGTGGTAAAATAAACGTACTCACCCATTTGGTGGGTCCGGTTGTCTGGATCCTCAGTCGCACATTGGAGACCCTGCTCACAGCGCCAATTTGTTGTGGAATATTATTGAGAACACTTCACATGAGATGGATGTAGGTGAAGCAAGTAAAATTTATTCAGAGATACAAGTATGCATACAGGGTAGTATGTCTCTCATCCAAGAGGCAACTCAAAACTTCTTTGTCCAATCCACATATTTATACGTTAACTTTGCATGACATTCTCTGCATCAGCTATCTTTTCACATATTCACTTGGCCAACAACATACACCTTCCTTTGTTTTAATTGTCTAGCTGTTCCAAGGCTAGTTCGACTGCTCTGTCTCCTTCTCTGTTTTTGTCCCTTCCCCCAGTCATGTCTCCCTTTAATTATATCTCCACAGTTGAGGTTATACATTATTTGCAGTGTTAGCAGTTTTCTACTTTAGTGGCCTAACTAGCAGTTTTAGTATTTTTTTTTAGCATACTTCTTGCTAATTATCCCCCGATTCCCTAATTCGCTGACCAACAGATCAGCTGGAATCAACTGGTTCAAGCCATGGCAGGAGTGTTAAACAAGCCTGTGAATCCTTCCACTAATTCACACTGTTCCCCAAGGGAACAGTTCAAAGAGAAACAATCACTTGCACTGTGTTATTTCCTGAAGCAATCCCTGCTGTCTGCCCTTGTTACAGCCATGTGATGAGACTTGGGTGGTTCCCACTGTTCAACTCCCACCTGACCACAGCAAGTGGGTTTTCTTAATGGAGTTTAACTCCTTTGTGTTTTATTTGTCAAATAAACAAACATCAATAGGTTTTCTTGTAGGTTTAAAACAGAAAATCAAGTATTTGTTGATCAATACGCCTAAACCCAAAATTGTTGCAACCGCATCCACTCATACACACACACAAACAAGAAGAGACAGATAGAGAGGAAAAAGGGGTGGGGATGATAAGTTGGGGGGTGGGGGGCAGGGTGGTGTCATGGTAAACCTGTTGAATTCTCTTGGAAGTCAAGTTTCTTGTTGGATACAGACCTGATGTGTTTGTAGATTTCTCTCTTGGTTGAAAGTTTGGTTGGAGACAGTGAATCACTTCTAATTCACTGTTGCATAAAGTGTAGATGTAGAATTCTACAGCAGGCCCTGTCCCTTCTGGTTTGCTGGAAACAAGCTTATTGGATGCTGCTTTCTGAGTGTCTCTCGCTCTCTCTCTCTCTCTAAGCTACCTTTTAAGGTAAGGATGTGTTACATCTTGTCTCCTAGTAGGAGACGCTTTGGTCTCTTCCCCCGTCACACAATGGCCCAGGATGTGACTACTTCTTCTTTGTTTCAGAAGAACCCATTCAATTCTAAAATATTTTAGGATGGGTGCAATTGACACCTCTTAGCTTTGAAGATTTTCCTTTGTCCCTGTCAGCTAGTTTGAATGTACAAAGGCCAAGTCCTTTTCCTCAGGTGGCCATTTTGGAAAACATTGTTCACTTTTTTAAAACAAAGATCCATTTTTTAAAATACAGTCAGTTTTTATAACTCTTCAGTTTTTGTCCATAATTTTTCATTGTCGCACTTCTTGTACACCTGATACCTCCTCAAAAAGGAAAAATTGAAATTTCTTGGATTTCATTTTAATGTTTATTTTTGGGCTTTAGAAAGAAGGATAGGGTCACACTAGTGCACTTCTATTTCATTCACTCTTCAATCTTACAACTGCTACAGCTGGCGTTGCTTCCAACAGCCATTTCATGTTCAAATTTAAGTAATTTCATCATCCTTCTTGTATTATTCCCTCAAATAATCCCTGCTGAATGTCCTGAATGAATCCATTTCACTAATAAATGTTGAAATGTCTGCTCCACACCCACAGGGTTTCATCTGTTTAAAGCCAAAGTAGAAAGGGCCAGCTTGCTCCTGGAGCTTGAGAGAAATCTGCTTTCAAAATGATGCAGAGTTTTAGACAATGAGGGAGATCTGGGTTCAGCCCCGCCCACCTGGTGCCGCAATAGATTTGGCTAGGCAATCCCACAACCAACGAATGAGATCTAAGCTCTATAGCCCTGCCACATCCAGTCATGAATGGTGGTAGACAATGAAACAACTAACAGGAGGAGGAGGTTCCCAAATATCCCCATCCTCAATAATGGGGGAGCCCAGCACATTAGTGCAAAAGATAGGCTGAAGCATTTGCATCCATCTTCAGCCAGAAGTGCTGAGTGGTTTGCCATCTTTGCCTCCTCCTGAGGTCCCCAGCATCACAGATGCCAGTCTTCAGCCAATCAATTCACTCCGCATGATATAAAGAAATGGCCAAAGGCACTGGATACTGCAAAAGCTATGGGACCTGACAATATTCCAACAACAGTACTGAAGACATGTGCTGCAGAAGTAGCTGCGCCCCTAGCCAAGCTGTTCCAGCACAGCTACAAAAATGACATCTACCTGACAATCTGGAAAATTGCCCAGGTATGTCCTGTACATAAAAAGCAGGACAAATCCAACCCAGCAATTACAGCACCATCAGTCTACTCTTAATCATCAGCAAAGTGATGGAAGGGGTCGTCGACAGTACTCTCAAGCAGCACTTGCTTAGCAATAACCTGCTCACTGACGCTCAGTTTGGGTTCCACCAGGGCCATTCAGCTCCTGATCTCATTACAACCTTGGTCCAAGCATGAACAAAAGAGCTGAACTCCAGAGGTGAGGTGAGAGTGACTGCCCTTGATATCAAGGCTGCATTTGACCGAGTATTGCATCAAGGAATCCTAGCAAAACTGGAGTTAATGGGAATCGGGGGGAAACTCTCCACTGGTTGGAGTCATATCTAGCACAGAAGAAGATGGTTGTGGTTGTTGGAGGCCAATCATCTCAGTCCCAGGACATCACTGCAGAAGTTCCTCAGGGTAGTGTCCTAGGTCCAGCCATCTTCAGCTGCTTCATCAATGACCATCCCTCCATCATGAGGTCAGAAGTGGGGATGTTAGCTGATGATTTCACAATGTTCAGCACCATTCATGACTCCTCAGATACTAAAGCAGCCTGTATCCAGAAGCAGCAAGACCTGGACAACATCCAGGCTTGGGCTGATAAGTGGCAAGCAACATTCGCACCAAACAAGTGCCAGGAACTGACCATCTCAAATAAGAGAGAAGCTAACCATCTCCCCGTGATGTTTAATGGCATTACCATCGCTGAATCCCCCACTATCAACATCCTGGGGATTGCCATTGACCAGAAACTGAACTGGACCAGTCAAATAAATATTGTGGCTACAACAGCAGGTCAGTGGCTGGGAATTCTGCGACACCTCCTGCCTGCCCAGTGCCTGTCCACCATCTACACGGCACAAGTCAGGAGTGTGATGGAATACTCTCCACTTGTCTGGATGGGTGCAGCTCCAACAACACTCAACACCATCCAGGACAAAGCAGCCCACTTGATTGAATCCCCATTCGTTAGCTTCAACATTCACTCCTTTCACCACCGACACACAGTGGCAGCAGTGTGTACCATCTACAAGATACACTGCAGCAACTCACCAAGACTCCTTCGACAGCACCTTTCAAACCCGGGACCTCTATCACCTAGAAGGACAAGGGCAGCAGATGCATGGGAATACCATCACCTGCAAGTTCCCCTCCAAGCCACACACCATCCTGATTTGGAACTATATCACTGTTCCTTCACTATCCCTGGGTCAAAATCCTGCAACTCCCTTCCTAAAAGCACTCTGGGTGTACCTACAATCCAAGGACTGCAAGGGCAATTAAGGATGGGCAAAAATGCTGACCTAGCCAGCGACGCCCACATCCCATAGACAAATAAATAAATTGGCCCTGCCCCTACACACTCCAATTGGTTGGAGGACCAAGTGCCCCCGCTCGGTCCTCCAGCACCGTCTCACTCTTCCTACTGTTCCGGAGCTGCTCTCAGCCGGGCATTGTGAGCTGTCAGGTAAGAGATGTGGAGGGAGAGCATTAATAAGACACAGGGTGGAGGGGAGGTGGCTCCCGGGTTCACCCAGCCAAAAGTGCAGTGTAAGCGGCAACCTCCAGGAGGAACAGCAAGAGCTGGTAACTCTGAGGGAACATCTGTAAAAGAAGGAGAATGGAAACTGGTCAGGGAGCGTCTCTAAATGGAGGAGAAATAGGGACTGGTCAGGGAGTGTCTGTAAATGGAGGAGAAATGGGGACTGGTCAGGGAGTGTCTGTAAATGACAGAGCAGCAGTAAACAGAAGGATGGTACCAGATCTCTGGAAGATATTGGCAGACTGGTGCAATGGGCCTTAGAAAATTTCCCCTCTGAAGCTTTTATCCAATTTCCTTTATGAGTTATTATTGAACTACCATGGTGAGTGTGGTCCTTGCTAAACAAGTTCAGAACAACCCAGGGCCTCTGCGCAACCAACCTCCATCACTGGGGCTTCAGTACAAACCCCTTATGCATTTGTGGAGAGACATAAACAATGCTGCACATTACTGAGGAGTGTCCCCTCTACAGATTGACTGGCGCACTAGTCACCATAAATTCAGCAAATGAGGAGGCTATCGCTTGGCTCCAGGGATTTGCATTTGCTAAATAAATGAAAACTCGGCCAGAGACAGTACTCTCAAGGGGGAAAGGGGAACCAGCGAGTGTGGAACTGAACCCAGCCAGAGTCAGCACCTTCAGAGGAGAAGAGGGAGGAGACGCAGTGAGTGTAGAACTAAACCCATCCAGAGTCAGCACCTTGAGGGGAGGGAGAAAAGTTGATCGAAAGGAAGAATATTTGGAAATGGTGTGTTGTGCTTTGATTTCAGCATAGGGAGGAAGTAGAGTGTGGGATGGGGATTTACAGCTTTGGGGAAACAAGAGAGCAAAGAAAGTTCCATAGAAACTAGAATTGTCTGTTCTGAATGTCTATCCTGCACTTACAGTGATGACTTTTGTAAACTAATTTTATAGGGTATTCGAAGGGAAGGATTTGCAACTGGGAACTCACAGCAATCATATCGTCAAGGTCAGACAGAGTCACTCAGTTTTTCAAGATCTGAATATCATCAGTCTTTGAATGTGGAAGGAGAAATGCTTGTTCTGTCTGGTGGGAAAAGATTTCAAACATCAGTGTGACTGGAAAAGCACCGAGACACACACACCCGAGTGAGAGTGTTCCAGTGCACTGATTGTGGAAAGAGCTTTAACCAGTTACACAGCCTGAAAGAAAACATCCACTATTCACAGTGGGGAGCAACTACACGTGTTCTTTTTTTTTATTCATTTGTGGGATGTGGGCGTCACTGGCTATGCCAGCGTTTATTGTCCATCCCTAATTGCCCTTGAGAAGGTGGTGGTGAGCTGCCTTCTTGAACCGCTGCAGTCCATGTGAGGTAGGTACACCCACAGTGCTGTTAGGAAGGGAGTTCCAGGATTTTGACCCAGCGACAGTGAAGGAATGGCGATATAGTTCCAAGTCAGGATGGTGTATGACTTGGATGGGAACTTGCAAGTGGTGATGTTCCCATGTATCTGCTGCTCTTGTCCTTCGAGGTGGTAGAGGTTGCGGGTTTGGAAGGTGCTGTCTAAGGAGCCTTGATGTGTTGCTGCAGTGCATCTTGTAGATGGTACACACTGCTGCCACTGTGCGTCGGTGGTGGAGGGAGTGAATGTTTGCGGATGGTGTGCCAATCACGCGGGCTGCTTTGTCCTGGATGGTGTCGAGCTTCTTGAGTGTTGTTGGAGAGTATTCCATTGCACTCCTGGAATAATCAAGTCTAGAGGTAACAAAGGCATAGATGAGGGTTTCAACAGCAGATGAGCTGAGGCAGGGGCAGATTTGGGCAATGTTACAGAAGTGGAAATAGCCGGTCTTAGTGATAGCACGGATATGTGGTCAGAAGCACATCTTGTGGTTAAATAGGGCACTAAGGTTGCAAATCATCTGGTTTAGTCTCAGACAGATGCAAGGGAGAGGGATGAAGTTGGAGGCTAGGGAATGGATTCTGAAGTGGAGACCAAAGACAATGGCTTCAGTCTTCCCAATATTTAATTGGAGGAATTTTCTGCTCATCCACCACATTGGACAAACAGTGTGATAATTTAGTCGAGAGAGATGGTGGTAGGTAGAGCTGGGTGAGATCAGTATACATGAGCAAACTGACAGTGTTGCCAGATGGTGTTGTTGAGGGCAGCATGTAGACGAGAAGTAGGAGGGGCCCAAGGATAGATCATTAGAGGACACCAGACGTAACTGTGAAGGAGTGGGAATAGAAGCTATTCCATGTGATACTTTGGATATGATTCATTAGGTAAGAATGGAAGGAGGAGGGTGCAGTCCCACCCAGCTGGACAACAGTGGAGAGGCTGCAGACAGGTCAAGAGGATGAGGAGGGATAGTTTACCTTTGTCACAGTTACATAGGATGTCATTTGTGACTTTCATAAGAGCCATTTCTGTACTGTGGCAGGGACAGAAACCTGATTGGCCAGATTCAAACATGGAGTTCCAAGAAAGATGGGCACGGATTTGGGAAATGACAAACCATTCAAGGATTTTGGAGATAATAGGAGGTTGGAGATTTTGCAAGGACAGTGGGGTCAAGGGTTGTTTTTCAGGTGGTGGGGTGATGATGGCAGATTTAAAGGAGGGACAGTACCTGAAGAGAGAGAACCATTCACGATATCAACTAACATAGGGAGGTTGGAAGTTTAGGATCTGGGGAGCAGGAGATTGGTCTCATGGACAAGATGAGCTTGCAGAGGGTGTGAGGAGAGAAATGAGAGAAACTAGAGAAAGATGTGGGTCAGGACTCGGGCAGGGGGACAAGTTTAGAGGCAGTTTGGCCTGGTGGGTTAGTGGAAGGGAGGGAAGCAGCTGATGATCGGATGGTCTCAATCTTAGTGGCAAAGAAGACCATGGGCTCCTCACACTTGTTGGAGGTGAAGGTGGAGGAGGCAGGGGAGAGGGAGAGCATTTCGAAAGGAACTAACTTGTGTTCGAGATATTAAAAAGACTCAACACACTTTGTGTTTAACAAAAAGCTGATTTATTTGACTTTTATCCAGAATATTAACCCCTATAACTGGGCTGTAGTTTATTGACAGCAGCAGAAACAGACCCCAATGAACATAGTTCAGTGCTGGATGTGATTAACAGGAGAATCCAATCACTGTAGTTACTTGTGAGCTCGCTGGTGTCTCAGCAGGGTGGATGAGTGACTGAATCCCTTCCCACACATGGAGCAGGTGAACGGCCTCTCACCAGTGTGAATGCGCTGGTGTACAGTGAGGTCATCTGATTGCTTGAATCCAGTCCCACAGTGAGAGCACCTGAACAATCCTCACAGTCTGGACATTTAAAAGGTCTCTAGTCAGTGTAAACTCAGTGTGTCAGCAAGTGGGATGAGTGAGCGAATCCCTTCCCCACTCAAAGCAAGTGAACGGTCTCTCCCCAGTGTGAACTCGCTGGTGAACCAGAAGTTCTCTTGATTTAGTGAATCCCTTCCCACACAAGGAGCAGGTGAATGGCCTCTTCCTATTGTGTACTTGGTAGTGCTTCAGGAGCTGGGATTAATTAGTGAATCCCTTCCCACACATGGAGCAGGCAAACAGCCTCTCCCCAGTGAGAAACATAGAAAATAGGAGCAGGAGTAGGCCATTCAGCCCTTCAAGCCTGCACCGCCATTCAATATGATCATGGCTAATCATCCAAACTCAGTACCCTCTTCCTGCTTTTTCCCCGTATCCCTTAATCCCTTTAGCCCTAAGAACTATATCTAACTCTTTCTTGAATATATTTAATGATTTGGCCTCAACTGCTTTCTGTGGTGGAGAATGCCACAGGTTCACCACTCTCTGGGTGAAGAAATCCCTCATCTCAGTACTAAATGGCTTACCCCTTATCCTTAGACTGTAATCCCTGGTCCTGGACTCCCCTGCCATCGGGAACATCCTTCCTGCATCTAGTAACTCACCGGTGTGTCAGAAGGTCCGTCGATTTAGTGAATCTCTTCCCACACACAAAGCAGGTGAATGGCCTCTCCCCAGTGTGAATTCGCTGGTGCGTCAGGAGGTTGGATGATTTAGTGAATCCTTTCCCACACATGGAGCAGGTGGACAACCTCTCCAGGGCGTGACTGCATGAGTGAGTTTTCAGCTCAACTGGATATTTCACTCCCTTCCCACAGCCCCCATATTTACACGGTTTCTTCCCAGTGTGCCTGCACTTATGTTTCAACAGGCCAGATGATTGGCTGAAGCCTTGTCCACACACAGAACACATGTACGGTTTTCCACGCTGTGAACAGTGCTTTTTCCTTCCATGTTCAAAATGCTGTGATATTCAGGTTAGGATAAATTGGGTGACTCCTTCAGATCCTGATGTGATGTTTGGTTTGAGTTTCCCGGCTGCAAATCCTCCCCTTCTAAATCCCTGTGAGATTGAGATAAAACAGAAAAAAAAAGGTGTGAGAGGACCCACAAGAACAAAAAGGCAGGTTGTGAAATTGAGCTGAATGAATAGTGCAATACTCACAGCAACGTACAATCCACCTGCATTACTGGGATAGGGAGATAGAGTTTAGAAACACTCATTTCCCATGGAATTTACCTTCCTTGACAGTCTCACACTGGATATTGCTGGGCCTGACTGGGCTCAAAAGTACTCACGGTTAAACCCAGCAGCTTTTCCTCCAGCTCAAACTGATGCAACAAAAAGACCTACACAGAAAGTCAGGGATCGACTTCTGCATCAAACACCAGCCCCAATACAAAATGGCTCTTAATCTATCTTTCTCCACTCAGTTCTGTGAGCAATGCCTGCAATAAAACAAAAGTAAAATACAGCTGAAGCTGGAAATCTGAAATAAAAGGAGAAAATGCAGGAAATGCTCAGCAGGACAGGTAGCATCTGTGGAAAGGGAAACTGAGTTAACGTTTCAGACACATCAAGCCCCCGAATCTGCAGCCTGGAACTTGGAGTGGGAGGAGGACGAATGAGAGGCAATATAGTGCAATACTCACAGCAACCTACAATCCACCTGCATTACTGGGATAGGGAGATAGAGTTTAGAAACACTCACCAACACGACTCCAGTGAAACATTCCAGGAGGAAAAGGGGGAGCAGTGTGTGTGCCTGCCCTGATATTTCCCCCCACCCCCACCCCAGGCCTGTCAGTCAAATGAGTTTACAAAAGTCATCACTGTCAGTACAGGATAGAATTCAGAACAGACAATTCTAGTTTCTACGGAACATTCTTTCCTCTCTCAATCCCCCAAAGCTAGGGTTTTACCTGCAGTGTAGGTCTAGGGGTGTATGATGCCTGAATCCCTAAACAGTCTTACATTGAACCCCATTTGGAACAAGACAAAGTCAGTTTCTGGGAGAATAGGGACAAATATCACTCACAATTGAGGGAGACAAAGGCAGCCATTACAGGAGCTAAGAGATCCGAGTTGAATTTGGCTTTGTATCACCTCCCAGTGGGTCTGATCTGTCCCTTGATAACCTTACCCAACAAAAATATATCAATTTCAAGTTTTGAAATTCACTCTGTCTCTCACTGTATTTCTCTCTGTCTCACACACTGGCCGGGATTTTACAGAACCCCCGACACGAGCTCCATGGCCAGAGGATTGTTCCAGCAGTGGCCTGCGATGGAACCTGACGCCGGGAGGGCTTGGCTCGATCCTCCCGGCAGTGGCGAGGCTCCTTGGCTGCCCCCCTGCCACTAGGCAATGGAGCCCAGATTTACATATCTATAGTAAATAAAGACATAAATTAACGTACCTGCAACCTTATGGTCAGGCCGCGATTTTCCGAGTGGTGGCCGGCACTAATGTGCCTTCCCATTCCCGTATGGGGAAAGCAGGTGCTGCAGTGGTGGGGAAGGGAGGAGCTTTCAAGATTTTTAGTGCGGGGATGGGGGGAATGGAGTCAAATTTTCATCATTAGTGTAGCGGATAGTGGGAAGGGCTGACCTCTGCACTTTGTTCAGTTTGAGGGTGACACTCATGTTTGCAAGGTAAGTATTTTTGGAGTGGGTGGGGTGGGGGAAAGAGGTCAAATAGTTATTTTTTTTGTTATGGGATGGGAAAAGGGTGATAGATTTTTGATAGGAATAGTGTTGGGGGGGGCAGTTCACTTTAAAAATGTAAATTAGCACAGGCAGCTGACACCCCTCGCCATCAATGTGATTTGTTTGGGGGGGGGGGCGTGGTGCTGACAGGTGTATTTAAATTAGCAGTCACGCACAGCATGGCGGCATGCGGCGTAGTGGTAATGCTGCTGGACTAGTAATCCCAGCTAATGCTCTGGGGACATAGGTTCGAATCCCACCATGACAAATGGTGAAATTTGAATTCAATTAATAAAATAAAACTCTGGAATTAAACTCTAGTCTAACAGTGACTATGAAACCATTGTTGATTGATGTAAAAACCCATCTGGTTCACTAATGGAAATCTGCCATCCTTACCTGGTCTGGCCTACTTGTGACTCCAGACCTACAGCAATGTGGTTGACTCTTAATTGTCCTCGGAAATGGCCTAGCAAGCCACTCAGTTCAAGGGCAATTAGGAATGGGCAACAAATGGGCAAGGCCAGCGACGTCCACATTCCACAAATGAATAATAAAAATAAATTTCTGTGATGCTGACATTGATTCTGTAACTCAGACACAGAGTAGCTGTCATTCCAATTTCACCACAACACCCAAAGGTGAACCCAGGACTGTGACCTCATACAGAACACAATTGAACCAATGTTCCCAATCATTTCCAATCAGGGTCCGTGAAGCTGATGGTGGATAAGAACATTAACCAGAGTAGAAGGAAATCGGACTCATCCTGGTGTGAGTCAGCTGCTGACTTAAAGCCCCACTGATCTTCCATTTGTGTGATATCACCAACTCCCTATTGCGAATATTAGGAAAATGGCTGAGTTGAGCGCAGCAGAAATGCTGATTTATCCAGAAATGAAAGAATTGCCACAATGTAATCCAATTTAATTGTAAACATGTGAATTAAATGATTTGAACTAATTGCCTACAGGTTGAGCTCTGGGTTTATAACGTTGGCACCTTCAGAAAGACTTATCGACCTAAAGGCTCCTGTTAAATACATTTCCTGAGTGGCTGAACATTTAAAACCAAGTTTACAGGCATGATCCTCGATACACACATCGAAGGTGGAAAAGATGCTGTGGGAAAAGATTTCAAACATCAGTGTGACTGGAAGAGCACTGAGACACACACACCCAAGTGAGTGTTCCAATGCACTGACTGTGGAAAGAGCTTTAACCAGTAACACAGCCTGAAAAAACATTGCACCATTCACAGCAGCAAGGAATCATAGGTATGTTGTGTGTGTGGGTGTGGGTGTGGCTTCAAGTGATCATCCAACTTGGAGAGACAGGACCCCTCATCACGGAGAAACCATGGAAATGTGGAGACTGTGGGAAGGGCTTCAGTTATCATCCAAGATGGAAATTCATTGGCACAGTCACACTGGGAAGAGGCCATTCACCTACTCCATGTGTGGAAAACTAGAGTAAGGGGCAGGGCCTGCAGCACCCAGTGGGCGGGGCTAAGTACAGTTCTCTCATTGGCTAAAATTCCATTATTTTGAAACCTGATTTCTCTCAAACTCCAGGAGCAAACTGGCCCTTTCTGTTGTGGCTTTAAACAAATGAAACCCTGTGGGTGTGGAGCAAACATTTCAACATTTGTTAGTGAAATGGATTCATTCAGGACAGACCGCAGGGATTATTTCAGGAAATAACACAGTGTAGTGATTGTTTCTCTTTGACCTCTTCCCTTGGAGAACAGTGTGAATTAGTGGAAGGATTCACAGGCTGTTTAACGCTCCTTCCATGTCTGGAATCAGTTGATTCCAGCTGATCTGTTGGTCAATCTTTAACCAGGAGAGTTTGATGAACTCCCACAGCTCACGCAATGTGAGTGGACAGTCACACTCACCGGATACGGCTATGAACTCCCAGTAAATCCAACCCTATGATTTCTGTTTTGTAGCCATCTTTCCATTCATTCTGCTGCCTGGTCCTTCACTCCACACAGCCTGATCCTGGTCACCTTGCAGATTGTACATACTGTTATGGATAGCAAGCGGATTACAAAACAGAAAACAGAGAGTAGGGATTAAGAGTAGCTACACAGAATGGTGGAACGTGGGAAGTGGTGTTCCACAGGGACCGGTGCTGGGACTGCTGTTATTTACTGTTTACACAAACAATTTAGACTTGGGAATCGAAAGTACAACTTCAAAATTTTTGTATGACACAAAATTGCTCCTGAGGTGTAATTAGGTTTGATGAATTGTGCACTATCTTCTTTTCCAAAGATCTCTCAGCTTCTCTAACGGCTGCTTTTATCTCCCTCAATTGTGGGTGATATTTGTCCCTATTCTCCTGGAAACAGAATCCATCTTGTTCAAACTGGTTCAATGTAAGACAGTTTGAGGAGTCAGGCATCATTCACCCCTAGATCTATCTGACAGGTAATACCCTAGACAGTTCCTTAGTAAGGATTCCTCTGGTTCCTCGCCATGTATTTGTCACAATACTGAAACCCAGCTTTCTTAAAGTCCATTCCTGGAGTTCCACTCCCAAATAACATTCACGTCATACAAGTGCTGGGCAATGATCATTTTCAAGAGAGAAGCTAACCATTTTCCCTTGATATTCAATGCATTACCATCGCTGAATACCCCGCCATCAACATCCTGGGGTAACCAGTGACCAGAAAATTAACTGGACTAGCCATACAAATACTGTGGTTACAACAGCAGGTCAGAGGCTGGGCATTCTGCGGCGAATAACTCACCTCCTGGCTCCCCCAAAGCCTGTCCAGCATCCACAAGGCACAAGTCAGGAGTTTGATGGAATACTTTCCACTTGCCTGGATGAGCGCAGCTCCAAGAACACTCAAGAAGCTTGACACCATCTAAGACAAAGCAGCCCTCTTGATAAGCACCCCATCAACTTAAACATTCACTCCCTCCACCAACGCATAACGGCAGCAGTGTATACCATATACAAGATGCACTGCAGCAACTCACCGAACCTTCTTAGACAGCACCTTCCAAACCTTCAATCTCTACCACCTAAAAGGACAAGGGCAGCAGTTGCATGGGAACATCACCACCTGCAAGTTCCCCTCCAAGTCACACACTATCCTGACTTGGAACTATATCGCTGTTCCTTCACTGTCGCTGGGTCAAAAACTTTGAACTCCCTTCCTAACAGCACTGTGGGTATACCTACCCCACATGGACTGCAGCAGTTCAAGAAGGTGGTTCACTACCATCTTTCAAAAGGCAATTAGGAAATTAGGGATGGGCAACAAATGCTAGCCTTGCCAGTGACGCTCCCATCCCATGAAAAAACTCGCCGAGTATGCAAACATCAGCAGGGTCCAATGGTGGAGTTTTACAGAGGGAGTGATCCCAAATTAACTGTCAGGATCGCACGCCTGTGGATGTTTTGGGTCATGTGTCCTGTCGTCTAACACTTAACACATCAATAAGGAATTCCTGAAAACACACTGCAGATCCTTCTTTATCTGGAGATTAAATGACTGTTGTATAATTGTACCAGCAGCAGCCATGGAGAATTTAACCAACTTATTTTCAACGGGACTATTTTAAATGAGTTAATGCCTGCCTGAAAATGGTCAACTCAGGACTATCACACAAACATGTTAAGCTTTTGTAAAATAATTCCCACAGAAACTTTAACCTGCCGTTTCGCTTTTAGTCAGGAACAGATCACAGTTTTATACCCATCTGTTAGATCTCAGTTGTAGGATCTCATTAGTTGCACAAAGAGAGACGAAGTCCAACTGTAGCTTTAAGAAACTTTATTGTAGTACTTAGTGGTTACATCATCAGCAAAGCGAACAACAACACCTGGGCTCTCCTCACACTTCCCCCTGCCTGAGCAGGGAAATCAAGCCTTTCTTATAGTTCTTCATACAAATCAGTGACACCCCCTTTATGTTCCCAATTGGTTTACAATCTTTGCAGTTTCTTGGTGTCAGGGCCTGATTGAGGTACTGCCTTGTCACCCTCTCCTCAAGCAGTTTCTCATTCCCCTATCTCCTTGGACCGTTAGTAGCGTATTGTATAGCAATCAGCCTATGAAGCAGCTTGCAGCTGTCCTGTTAGTTTTTGCTCGTTAGTCTTCTTCTACTGATAAGCTGTCTGTGCAGCCCTGAAGTTATGAAGTCATTTCTGAGAAGCTGTCTCTGCAGCTCCGAGGTTAGTTTGTTAGTAGTACATAATTGATTAATTATTTCACCTTAAATGTCCCCATATTATTCTGTGATTTGACAGCACGTTTCCAGCATTCACTGTTGTTCTTCCTGACACTAAACACAAATATAAAGAAGGGCCACTGACCTGAAACATTGGCTCTGCTTCTCTCTCCATGGATGCTGCCGGACATGCTGAGTGTTTCCAGCATTTCTTGTTTTTGTTTAATATAAAGGAGCGGTCTGTTCCATGCTCAGGAGCTCTGAACCATGGAAGAGAGCAGCTGGGACATATTTCCTACACACCTCAGGATTAACCCACACGGGGACTTTGCTGTCAGTGAAGAGAGACGAGAAACACCAAATGCAGTTTGCACCTCTCAGTGTGATCCTGAAGGACTGTGTTCAGGCTGAAGTTCGGTTCTTGCCATACGATCCTCTCCCAGATTGTCTTTTCTGAGGTCCAGCCAGGTAATGCTAAACACAGGTGGGAAAAACAAAAATCTACAACAATGTATTTAAAACAAGGCTGCGTTTGCTGACAACACAACCACTAGGTGGTGTAGTACTTGCATATGCGCAAATGCAGGCTCTTCAACTGCAACGTCAATGCCTGTGACATTCAGGCAGCTGCCAGGATTAAAGATGGCGTTGCTCAATTTATCACAGGAAGTGCTCATGGCTCGATCGTTCTAGTAAACTAACTTTACATTAAGCTGGGTGGAAGCCCAGTAATATATGTAGCTATAGGATACTAACTGTAATCCTCAGATCCATTTAATATTCCAGTAATCCTATTAAATACAAAAGGAATTTTATGATTGAATTTCCATTGGAAGATAGTGATTTGGCACCCCGATCGATGGAAAAGAAAATCGGGCAGAGTATAAAATGAAAGCAAAATACTGTAGACACTGGAAATCTGAAATAAAAACAAGAAATGCTGGAAATACTCAGCAGGTCTGGCAGCATCTGTGGAGAGAGAAGCAGAGTTAACGTTTCAGGTCAGAGTATAAAATGTGCTGCCAATTCGATATTGTGATTCGTTTATATGACTGACCTGGACTGATTTCACCTGAACGCAGCTACTAGCTCCCGCCCCACTGGCTGCTCCCTCTGCCCTCCCCGGCTCAGCTGCTCCCTCCCCCCGCACTTCCCTGGCTGATTGTTTCCCGCTCGTGCCACCCCACTCTCCAGCTGCTCGCTCCCCCGCCCCCACCCGCAAGCTCTAGGTCACGCTGCTTCCCTCCTCTCGCCCACTCACTCCCACATTTGATCAGTTTCCACGTGCTGCCCGGAGAAGCAAGAGGTGACAGGGCAACGTAGTAGCGGGTGGCCGAGTACTACAGGGAAGCGGCGCAGCCTAGAGCTAGTGGCTGAAGGGGGGGGGGGTGGGTGGGAAGAAGGGGGGTGGCGCGAAGCAAGGAACAATCAGCCAGGGAAGTGGAGGGGAGCAGCAAGGTCTGGAGCGAGCGGCTAAGGGGAGGAAGTGTTGAAGCCTTGAGCGAGTTGCCGAAGGGGGAGAGCTCCAGCCTCAAAGTCTCCCATTCAGCTGCTTCCACCAGCCGAGTGAGGGGCTGGATATCCGATGACGCTTTATTGCGCATGCACGAAGATGGACCTGGCGTGGTTACGCGATGACGTTAGCGCTGCGTGCTGACGTCATCCTGTGCATGCACCACTAAGTCCTGGCAAGATGCAGCTGTGCGTCTGCGCAGCTTGGCGCACTCTGATGACGTCAGCAGGCCGGTCGGTGCCTTGTCAGGAATCAATTTGTTAAAACAAAGCTGATTAATTTTACATTTATCCAGAATATTAAACTCTAGCCAAGTTATAAGGTTGTTAATATCAGCAGAAACAAACCAAACTGTTATAATAGTAACATAGCAAATTTACAGCACAGGAGGCGGCCATTCAGCCCATTGTGTCTGTGCCAGCTGAAAAAGAGGTATTCAGCTTAATGTCACTTTCCAGTTATGACCTCAGAGAGATCATTAACGTGAAAAATACAAGATATAAACCCCCAGACCAATGTAACAAGTTACACAAGATTTCACGTTACAAGTCTTCTATTCTTCTTCTTCTTCGGCCTCCTTATCTCGAGAGACAATGGGTAAGCGCCTGGAAGTGGTCAGTGGTTTGTGCAGCAGCACCTGGAGTGGCTATAAAGGCCAATTCTAGAGTGACAGACTCTTCCACAGGTGCTGCAGGTAAAATTGGTTGTCGGGGCTGTTACGCAGTTGGCTCTCCCCTTGCGCTTCTGTCTTTTTTCCTGCCAACTGCTAAGTCTCTTCGACTTGCCACGCTTTAGCCCCGCCTTTATGGTTGCCCGCCAGCTCTGGCGAGTGCTGGCAACTGACTCCCACGACTTGTGATCAATGTCACAGGACTTCATGTCGCGTTTGCAGACGTCTTTAAAGCGGAGCCATGGACGGCCGGTGGGTCTGATACCAGTGACGAGCTCGCTGTACAATGTGTCCTTGGGGATCCTGCCATCTTTCATGTGGTTCACATGGCCAAGTCATCTCAGGTGCTGCTGGCTTAGTAGGGTGTATATGCTGGGGATGTTGGCCGCCTTGAGGACTTCTGTGTTGGAGATACGGTCCTGCCACCTGTCTTCTATTATAATTAAACTAAAAGAAATCCCCAATTAACTAAATAGCACTTTGAAAATAGGTGCTACCCCAATTACAATTAAAGGTATTTTCTTTATTTATTCAACACTTGAATATCTCTCACACCACACTGACACGTTACACTGTCCTTTTTGACGATGCAATCCCTTGTAGTTAAAAGTCCCAAATTCATCTCAGTTTCAATCGGCTGGAACTACCAGACTTCTGGAAGGAAAAAAACAATATTTTCCTTTGCTCACTTCAGCATGCACCTCTGACCTAGACATCTGTGGATAATGTGATTTCCAGTGATCCTGTAGGTCCTTTACTCCTCTGCAAACTTCGACTCTCAAAACAAATGTTCAAGTTTCCACGGCCTTTCGCTGCATATCTTCAGAGAGCAGGCTCTCTCCAGCTGCCCCTGCTGGGTGCCTTCTCTTACAGCTTCCCTTGAGGCCTCACCCTGGTTCTCTTCTTACAGCCTGCTTGAAGCCACAATGTAATGGTTCAAATTCAATAGTTTATTATTGTTCTTCAAATGCAAAGACCAGAAGTCTAGTTTCACAAAGCTTCTTGGCTTTTCCATTGCCCCCAGGTGTTACCACCTGCTGGTTCGTTTGCATGTTCTCAATGGCTGACTCTTGTCTGACAACCCAAAAGTCTGGGAGGGGGAAACCCATTGTTCTTCAGGTGTTAGTACTGTAGTCTCTGTTCTGCAGAAAAGTGTTTGATCGGTTCCCTCTGTTGTCCTGGTAACCTTTTGCAGAGTGCAGGTGTGGTCACTGACCTCCTGGAGTCCATCTTGAACTGAAAAAAAATCACAATCCATAAAGACATAATTATGTCACAAGGTCCAGTATTCCTAACACCAGTTCGCATCAACAGAAATGAATTGTGACTGTGGCTCAGTTGGTACCATTGTTGCCTCCGGGTCAGAAGGTTGTGGGTTTAAGGCGTACTCCAGCCAGCTTGCTGTGTGCAATTGGCTGCCGTGTTTCCTACATTACAACACTTCAATCGAACTTCATTGGCTGTAAAGCGCTTTGGCATGTCCTGAGATAGTGGAAGGTGCTGTATATGTGCAGATCTTTCTTTACCGTCAGAATGAATATGGTTCAGTCCTGGAGGTGATTAACAGCAGAATCCAACCCCTGCAAACAGTTGTGAACTCGCTGGTGTGCCAGCAGGTTGGATGAACGGGTGAATCTGTTCCCACACTCAGTGCAGGTGAAAGGCCTCTCCCCAGTGTGAGTGCGTTGGTGTGTCACCATGTCACGTCTGCTTTTAAACATCTTCTCACATTTAGAACATTTAAAAGGTCTCTTATCACTGTGAATTTTCTTGTGTATCAGCAGGTTGGCTGAACAAGCAAATCCCTTCTCACACACAGAGCAGGTGAACAGCCTCTCCCCAGTGTGAACTCGCTGGTGTTTCAGCAGGTTGGATGACTGAGCAAATCCCTTCCCACAGTCAGAGCAGGTGTACGGCCTCTCCCCAGTGTGAACTCGCTGGTGTGTCAGGAGATTGGATGATTGAGCGAATCCCTTCCCACAGTCAGAGCAGGTGAACGGCCTCTCCCCAGTGTGAACTCGCTGGTGTGTCAGGAGGTTGGCTGATTGAGCGAATCCCTTCCCACACACTGAGCAGGTGAACGGCCTCTCCCCAGTGTGAACTCGCTGGTGTTTCAGCAGGCTGGCTGACTGAGCAAATCCTTTCCCACAGTCAGAGCAGGTGAACGGCCTCTCCCCAGTGTGAACTCGCCGGTGTGTCAGGAGGTTGGCTAATTGAGTGAATCCCTTCCCACATTCAGAGCAGGGGAACGGCCTCTCCCCAGTGTGAACTCGCTGGTGTTTCAGCAGGTTGGATGACTGAGCAAATCCCTTCCCACAGTCAGAGCAGGTGAACGGCCTCTCCCTAGTGTGAACTCGCCGGTGTGTCAGCAGGTTGGCTAATTGAATGAATCCCTTCCCACATTCAGAGCAGGTGAACGGCCTCTCCCCAGTGTGAATACACTGGTGTACAGTGAGGTCAGATGATCGCCTGAACCCAGCCCTGCAGTGAGAGCACCTGAAAGGTCTCTCATCAGTGTGAATGCGCTGGTGTTTCAGCAGAACGGATGAACATGTGAATCTGTTCCCACACATGGTGCAGGTGAATGGCCTCTCCCCAGTGTGAACTCTCTGGTGTGCCAGCAGGTAGGATGAACGGGTGAATCTGTTCCCACACTCAGTGCAGGTGAAAGGCCTCTCCCCAGTGTGAACTCTCTGGTGTGCCAGCAGAGTGGATGAACGGGTGAATCTGTTCCCACACTCAGTGCAGGTGAAAGGCCTCTCCCCAGTGTGAACTCTCTGGTGTGCCAGCAGGTTGGATGAACGGGTGAATCTGTTCCCACACTCAGTGCAGGTGAAAGGCCTCTCCCCAGTGTGAGTGCGTTGGTGTCTCACCATGTCACTTCTGCTTTTAAAGGCCTTCTCACATTCAGAACATTGAAAAGGTCTCATCACTGTGAATGTTCTTGTGTGTCAGCAGGTGTGATGAACTAGTGAACCCTTTCCCACACTCGGAGCAGGTGAACGGTCTCTCCCCAGTGTGACTGCGTTCATGAATTTCCAGCTGGGATGGGTAATTGAATCCCTTCCCACAGTCCCCACATTTCCACGGTTTCTCTATAGTGTGGGTGTCCTTGTGTCTCTCCAGCTTGGGTGATCAGTTGAAGCCTCATCCACGCATACAACACGTGTATGGTTTCTCCCCACTTTGAATGGTGCGCTGTTTTTTCAGGCTGTGTAACTGGTTAAAGCTCTTTCCAGTCAGTGCATTGGAACACTCTCACTCGGGTGTGTGTCTCACTGCTTTTCTAGTCACACAATGTTCGGAATCTTTTAACACAGACAAATATTTCTGCTTCCACATGCAAAGGCCGATGATATTCAGGTTCTGATGAATCGAATCAGATCTTGACGTGGTGTTTGGTTTGAATTTCCCGTCTTCAAGTTCTTCCCTTCTAATTCCCTGTAAATCGAGTTTACAAAAGTCATCCCTGTAAGTACAGGATAGAAATTCAAATCAGACAATTCTAGTTTCTATGGAAATTTTTTTTCCTCTCTTGTTCCCCCAAACATAGTCTATTCAAACTAAAAGATGCCAAAATAACAAAGTCCCAACAAAAGCAAATGAATAAAAGCAAAATACTGCAGATGCTGGAAATCTGAAATAAAACAGAAAGTGCTGGAAATACTCAGCGGGTCTGCCAGCATCTGTGGGGAGAGAAACAGAGTTAACGTTTCAGTTGATGACCTTTCATCATAACTGACAAAGGTAATAGATCCCTGTAGCCCTGCGAGTCTACTTCTCCCAGGTGGCCATCCAACTTCTTCTTGAAGTCATTCATCGTCTCTGCTTCCACCACCCCTTGTGGGTGGCGAATTCCAGGTCATTACAACCCGCTGTGTAAAAAAAGTGCTTCCTCTTATTCCCCCTGCATCGTTTGCCAAAACTTTCAATTTGTTTCCCTAGTCCTTGTACCATTTGTTAATAGGAACAGTATTTCCTTGTCTAACTTATCTAAGCCTGTCATAATCTTGTACACCTCTAGTAAATCTCCCCTCAATATCCTTTGTTCTAAAGATAACAAACCCAGCTTTTCCAACCTAACTTAACTAAAATCCTCCATCCCTGGAACCATTCTGGCAAATCTCCTCTGCACCCTCTCTAGGATCCTCACATCCTTCCTAAAGTGTGGTGACCAGAACTGGATGCAATACTCCAGTTGGGGTCTAACCAGACCTTTATAAACGTTCAGCACAACTTCCCTGCTTTTGTACTGAATTCCTCTATTTATAAAGCCCGAGATCCCATATGCTTTATGAACGACTCTCTCAATATGTCCTGCCACCTTCAAAGATCGATGCACATGTACACCCAGGTTCCTTGTTCCTGCACACACTTTAGACCTGTGCCATTAAGTCTATATTGCCTCCCTATTCCTTCTGCCAAAATGCATCACCTCATACTTGTCAGCATTAAACTGCATCTGCCACCTGTTTGCCCATTCTGCTAGTCTATCCATGTCCTGTTGCAGGCAACACCTCCAGGTTTGGTGCTTGGCAAATTATGAGATTCTACTCTGTATCCCAAGATCTAAGTCATTTATTTATAGCAAAAAAAGCAGTGGTCCCAGCACTGACCCTTGGAACACCACTGTCGACCATCCTCTTGTCTGAAAAGCAACCATTTACTACAACTTGCTGTTTTTTCTCCATAAGCCATTTAACAAAAATCCAATTGAACACTGACTCTCCTGTTTCATGAGCTCAATTTTGTTAACCAGCTTTTTATGTGGTACATTAGAACATTCCAACGCAGTACAGGCCCTTCGGCCCTCGATGTTGCGCCGACCTGTGAAACCATCTGACCTACACTATTCCATTTTCATCCATATGTCTATCCAATGACCACTTAAATGCCCTTAAAGTTGGCGAGTCTACTACTGTTGCAGGCAGGGCGTTCCACGCCCCTACTACTCTCTGAGTAAAGAAACTACCTCTAACATCTGTCCTATATCTATCACCCCTCAACTTAAAGCTATGTCCCCTCGTGTTTGCCATCACCATCCGAGGAAAAAGACTCTCACTATCCACCCTATCTAACCCTCTGATTATCTTATATGTCTCTATTAAGTCACCCCTCCTCCTCCTTCTCTCCAACGAAAACAACCTCAAGTCCCTCAGCCTTTCCTTGTAAGACCTTCCTTCCATACCAGGCAACATCCTAGTAAATCTCCTCTGCACCCTTTCCAAAGCTTCCACATCCTTCCTATAATGCGGTGACCAGAACTGCACGCAATACTCCAGGTGCGGCCGCACCAGAGTTTTGTCCAGCTGCAGCATGACCTCGTGGCTCCGAAACTCGATCCCCCTACTAATAAAAGCTAACACACCATATGCCTTCTTAACAACCCTATTAACCTGGGTAGCAACTTTCAGGGATTTATGTACCTGGACACCAAGATCTCTCTGCTCATCTACACTACCAAGAATCTTCCCATTAGCCCAGTACTCTGCATTCCTGTTACTCCTTCCAAAGTGAATCACCTCACACTTTTCCGCATTAAACTCCATTTGCCATCTCTCAGCCCAGCTCTGCAGCCTATCTATGTCCCTCTGTAACCTACAACATCCTTCGGCACTATCCACAACTCCACCGACCTTAGTGTCATCCGCAAATTTACTAACCCACCCTTCTACACCCTCTTCCAGGTCATTTATAAAAATGACAAACAGCAGTGGCCCCAAAACAGATCCTTGCGTTACACCACTAGTAACTAAACTCCAGGATGAACATTTGCCATCAACCACCACCCTCTGTCTTCTTTCAGCTAGCCAATTTCTGATCCAAAGCTCTAAATCACCTTCAACCCCATACTTCCGTATTTTCTGCAATAGCCTACCGTGGGGAACCTTATCAAACGCCTTACTGAAATCCATATACACCACATCCACGGCTTTACCCTCATCCACCTGTTTGGTCGCCTTCTCGAAAAACTCAATAAGGTTTGTGAGGCACGACCTACCCTTCACAAAACCGTGCTGACTATCGCTAATGAACTTATTCTTTTCAAGATGATTATAAATCCTATCTCCTATAACCTTTTCCAACATTTTACCCACAACCGAAGTAAGGCTCACAGGTCTATAATTACCAGGGCTGTCTCTACTCCCCTTCTTGAACAAGGGAACAACATTTGCTATCCTCCAGTCTTCCGGCACTATTCCTGTCGACAATGACGACATAAAGATCAAGGACAAAGGCTCTGCAATCTCCTCCTTTGCTTCCCAGAGAATCCTAGGATAAATCCCATCTGGCCCAGGGGACTTATCTATTTTCACACTTTCCAAAATTGCTAACACCTCCTCCTTGTGAACCTCAATCCCATCTAGCCTAGTAGTCTGAATCTCAGTATTCTCCTCGACAACATTTTCTTTCTCTACTGTAAATACTGACGAAAAATATTCATTTAACGCTTCCCCTATCTCCTCTGATTCCACACACAACTTCCCACTACTATCCTTGATTGGCCCTAATCCAACTCTAGTCATTCTTTTATTCCTGATATACCTATAGAAAGCCTTAGGGTTTTCCTTGATCCTATCCGCCAATGACTTCTCGTGTCCTCTCCTTGATCTTCTTAGCTCTCCCTTTAGATCCTTCCTGGCTAGCTTGTAACTCTCAAGCGCCCTAACTGAGCCTTCACGTCTCATCCTAACATAAGCCGCCTTCTTCCTCTTGACAAGCGCTTCAACTTCTTCAGTAAACCACGGCTCCCTCGCTCGACAACTTCCTCCCTGCCTGACAGGTACATACTTATCAAGGACACGCAGTAGCTGCTCCTTGAATAAGCTCCACATTTCGATTGTGCCCATCCCTGATCAAATACTTTCTTAAAATACATATAAATATCTACTGCATTCCGTTTATCAACCTTCTCTGTTACATCATCAAAACATTCAATTATATTCATCAAGCATGATCTGCCTTTTACAAATTCGTGCTGGCTGTCCTTTATTAACTCAAACCTCTCTAAGTGTCCGTTGATATTTTCCCCGATTAATGTTTCTAAAACCTTGCCCACCACTGATGTTTAACTAATTGGCCTATACTTTCTATGACTGTCCTTGCACCCTTTCTTGAATAAGGGCGTCACATTTGCCACTCTCCAATCCTCTGGCACATCCCTCATATCCAGGGAAGATTATGGCAAGCCCTTTCGCTATCTCCAACCCCACTTCCTTTAGAAACCTGGGATGCAAGCCATCCAGACCCTTATAAACCCCAAGCTTAGCCAACCTTTTTAGTACCTCCCCCCTCTTAATTTTTATCCTATCCATTGCCTCAACTTTCTCTGCTTCTATCGATATTTTGTCAGCCTCCATTTCCTTAATGAGTACTTTGTATCAGTGTTCACTAAGTATATTAGCCTTGCCCTGCACCTCTAAGTATATATTACCTTCTCTGTCCCTAATAGGCCCCACTCCTCCCCTTTCTCCACACTTACTATTCACATGTTGGTAGAAGATCTTTGGGTTCCCTTTTAATTTGAGTATCATTCTATTCTCAGATCCACTCTTTGCCAGTCTTATTTTCCTCTTCACCTCTCCTCTCAACTTATTTTATATGGCCTGGTTCTCACTTGATGAGTTCACCGGTCATGCATCATACACTTTTTTTGTTTCATCATCATCTCTATCTCCTTCGTCAAGCAAGGACCCCTTGGTTTCCCTACCTTTCACCCTTGTTGGAATGTTCCTAGCCTGTACCTAAAGACAGCCCACTGTTCCAAGACAACTCTTCCTGCCAGTCTTGGGTTCCATTCTACCCTGGCTAGATCCATTCTCATCACGTTGAAATTAGAATAAAGAGAGGCCAGCAGCCAGAGTGACACCCCCACCATTGTCTGTGCACATCCAGGACCTGCACATTACTGTTTTAACTAGACCCAAGAGCAGGTCCAGTAGAAGATCTTCTGACACACCCACCCCACCCCCTCCACACTGAGCGACCAAAGATTAGGAGCGTGGAGCTAAACTGTAACAACGAGTTGAGGAGAAGCCCCTTCAGGTAACTGTACAGGGACTGTAAACTCTCACACTGAATATTTACATGGCCCATGGACTCCTCTAGGCTGCAAACTTTACATGCAGCCTGGGAGTGGCTGAATCTGCTTAAAACCCTTTTGTCCAGGACACTCCATCTCCTGGGCTCTAGGACCCAGTTGAGAACAGATACCCTGAAGCCCGGCCTGATCGGGGCCCTCACCAAGATGGCAGCACATGCGCCCTGACCCCACCTTGTCCAATATGGCGGCCAGTACGCCCACTCACCCGGGCCTGTCACTGGGGCTAAAGACGGGGCTTGTGGGCTCTTATTCAGGGCCTCATACGAACATATGAATTAGGAGCAGGAGTAGGCCACTTGGCCCCTCCAGCTTGCTCCATCATTCAACAAGATTATGGCTGATCTGATTGTAACCTCAACTCCACATTCCTGCCTACCCCCAATAAACTTACACCCCCTTGCTTATCAAGAATCTATCTACCTCTGCCTTAAAATTATTCAAAGACTCTGCTTCCACTGCCTTTTGAGGAAGAGCTTTCCAAAGACATGCGACCCTCAGAAAAAAATTTCTCCTCATTTCTGTCCTAAATGAGCAACGCCATATTTAGTTCTAGATTCTCCCATAAGGGGAAACATCCATTCCACATCCACCCTGTCAAGACCCTTCAGAATCTTATATGTTTCAGTCAACTCCAGCGGCTACAGACTAGCCTGTCCAATCTTTCCTGGTAAGACAACCCACCAATTCCAGGCATTTGTCCAGTAAACCTTCTCTGAACTGCTTTCAATGCATTTACATCCTTCCTTAAATAAGGAGACCAATATTGTACACAGTACTCCAGATGTGGTCTCACCAATTCCCTGTATAACTGAAGCACAACCTCCCTATGTTTGTATTCAACTCCCCTCGCAATAAATGATAACATTCTATTAGCTTTCCTAATTACTTGCTGTAACTGCATACTAACCTTTTACGATTCTGCAATCTCTCACCTTTTAGATAATATTCTTTTTTATTCTTCCTGTCAAAATGGACAACTTTACATTTCCCCACATTATACTCCATTTACCAGATCTTTGCCCACTCACAACTTAGCCTCATGTCCTCTTCACAACTTACTTTCCTATTATCTTTATGTCATCAGCAAATTTAGTAACCATTCCTTCAGTCCCTTCATCCAAGTCATTTATATAAATTGTAAAAATTTGAGGCCCAGCATTGATACCTGCAGCACACCATTTGTTACATCTTGCCAACCAGAAAATGACCTTTTTATGCTTACCCTCTGTTTCTTATTAGCTATCCAACCTTCTATCCATGCCAAAATGTTAACCCCTACACCATGAACTTTTATTTTCCGCAATAACCTTTGATGTGGTACCTTATCAAAAGCCTTCTGGAAATCTAAGTACTGTACATACACCGGTTCCCCTTTATTCACAGCACATGTTACTTCTTCAAAGAACTCCAATAAATTGGTTAAACATGATTTCCATTTCACAAAACCATGTTGACTTGGCCTGATTACCTTGAATTTTTCTAAATGTCCTGCTATAACGTCTTTAATAGCTAAATTTTCCCTATGACAGATGTTAAGCTAACTGGCCTGTAGCTTCCTGCTTTCAGCCTCCGTCCCTGTTTGAATAAAGGAGTTACATTTGCTATTTTCCAATCTCATGGAACCTTCCCCAAATCTAGGGAACTTTGGAAAATTAAAACAAACTATCTCACTAGCCACTTCTTTTAAGTCCCTACATTGAAGTCCATCAGGTCCCGGGGACTTGTCAGCCCACAGCTTCAACAATTTGTTCAGTACCACTTCCCTGGTGATTGTAACTTTCTTGGGTTCCTGCCCCCCTTCCATTTCCTGACTGACAGCTAATACTGGGATGTTACTGGTGTCCTCAATAGTGAAGACCCATGCAAAATACCTGCACTCAGTGCGCTCCAACAGCACTCAGGCCGACTTCAGGTGTTTATGAAGCTTCTCGCTCGCTCGCTCGCTCGCCCACGGCTCCAATTCCTCCCCTGCACCCACAATCACCTCCTGTTCCCCCTCAGTCTGTCAGTGTTTTTGTTCGCGGATATTCCTGATCTCCCTTCAATGGGGGAACTTAGTCCCTCCTTTTAATTTATTATGAGTTTCAAACAGGACCTGTCACCAGGAGAAACCCCGCAGCTGCTGTCCCACTCGATGTGCGGAACCTGGAACTTCTTACTCGGAACCTGCGGCCTACACCAGGTGTTTCTGAAGCCTCCCCTGCGTCTCCAACACCGATCACAGTGACAATGCGCATGCTCCAGATGCAGCCCAGCACTACGCTTGCGCGCTGGCCTCCTATGTAGTGAATAGGGAATATTCACTTCCACAGGGAATGTTGGGTAACGGCCCCGCCAATGGCAGCACAATTAGTGATGAGAAGTGATACTCTGTGGTCGGATTGTAATGAAATTATTAAATAACTCATGCAGAAACCCAAATGTATGGACCCTCTGCAATCGTTGAGACCTGGATGTGATTATTAACATCTTTGGATATACCTGCTTGAGAGAGAGAATGTAACGAAGGCTCTCTAGACTGATTCTATGATTGCCCTATGAGGAGAGATTGAGTAGACGAGGCCTTTATTCCTTTGCATTTGATGAATTTGAAGTGATCCATTGAAACATTTAAAATCCAATGGACTTGACAGAATAGATGCTGGGAAGAGGTTTCCCCTGACTGCTGAGCCCAGAGCACGGCGGGAGCAGAGCTTTAAAAAGCGCGTCAAAAGGAAAGTTGGAGACCAGAGAGACAGAGAGAGCATTGCGAGAGCAGAGAGAGACAGAGAGCAGTGGGAGCGGCGGGAGTAGAGCTGGGGAAAAATCGAAAAGTGACATTAGTGACGTCACAGTCAACAGCGAGAGTAGGGAAACAGAAGGCTGCTGGGGTGAACATACAGGTAAGCTTTTAATTTAACTTAATCTCAATCAACCAAATATAAAATAAGACTTGATGGATTCGGTATTATATAAACTAAAATCTAAAGCTAAACTAAAACTAATTAATGACCTCATAGTTAAGGCACCCCTAGGTAGCAGCAATCATAATATGATTGAATTTTACATTCAGTTTGAGGGAGAGAAGAGTGGGTCCAAGACTAGTATTTTAAACATAAATTAGGGCAATTATGAGGGCATGAAAGCAGAACTAGCTAAAGTGAACTGACAAATCACATTAAGGGAAAGGCCAATAGAGATGCAGTGGCAGACATTTAAGGGGATATTTCAGAATACAAGGAATAGATACATTTTAATGAGAAAGAAAAATTCCAAGGGTGAGACCCGCCATCCGTGGTTAACTAAAACAGTTAAAGATAGTATCAAACTTAAAGAAAAAGCCTATAATTGCGCAAAGATGGGAGGCAGGTCAGAAGATTGGACAGAATACAAAAAACAGCAAAGATTGACTAAAAGATTGATAAGGAAGGTAAAATTGGAGTACAAGAGAAAGCTAGCTAGAAATATAAAGACAGATAGTAAGAGTTTCTATAGATATTTTAAAAAATAAAAGAGTTTACAAAGTGAGTGTTGGTCCTACAGAAAGAGAGCCTGGGGAATTAATAATGAATAATAAGAAAATGGCAGATGAATTGAACAGATATTTTGCATCGGTCTTCACTATACAAGTAACATCCCAGTATTAGCATTGTCAGGAAATTGAAGGGAGGGAGGAACTCAAGCAAATTACAATCATCAGGGAAGTGATACTGAACAAATTGTTGGAGCTACGGGCTGACAAGTCCCTGGGTCCTTTAGTTTAGTTTAGAGATACAGCACTGAAACAGGCCCTTTGGCCCACTGAGTCTGTGCCGACCATCAACCA
Organism: Heterodontus francisci; assembly: GCF_036365525.1. Classification (NCBI taxonomy): domain Eukaryota; kingdom Metazoa; phylum Chordata; class Chondrichthyes; order Heterodontiformes; family Heterodontidae; genus Heterodontus; species Heterodontus francisci. The sequence goes on from NC_090402.1 coordinate 56,740,816, forward strand.
CCCATTTATACTAATCCTACACTAATCCCATATTCCTACCTATATTTCCCTGCCACCTACCTATACTCGGGGCAATTTATAATGGCCAATTTACCTACCAACCTGCAAGTCTTTTGGCTTGTGGGAGGAAACTGGAGCTCCCAAAGAAAACCCACGCAGACACAGGGAAAACTTGCAAACTCCACACAGGCAGTACCCAGAATTGAACCTGGGTCGCTGGAGCTGTGAGGCTGCGGTGCTAATCACTGCGCCACTGTGCCGCCGCTGATGGACTTCATCCCAGGGTGTTAAAAGAAGAGGCTAGTGAGATAGTTGATGCATTAGTTTTAATTTTCCAAAATTCCCTCCATTCGGGGAAGGTTCCATTAGATTGGAAAATAGTGAATGTAACTCTTTAATTTAAAAAGGGAGGGAGACAGAAAACAGGAAACTACAGGTGAGTTAGCTTAACATCTGTTTTGGGGAAAATGTTAGAAGCTATTATTAAAGACATTATAGCAGGGCATTTAGAAAAATTCAAGGTAATCAGGCAGAGTCAACATGATTTTGTGAAATGGGCATCATGTTTAACCAATTTATTGGAGTTCTTTGAAAAGGTTACATGTGCTGTGGATTAAGGGGAGCTGGTGGATGTACTGTACTTAAATGTCCAGAAGGCATTTGATAAGGTGCCACATCAAAGGTTATTGCAGAAAATAAAAGCTCATGGTGTAGGGGGTAACATATTGGCATGGATAGAAGATTGGTTAGCAAACAGGAAACAGAGAGTAGGCATAAATGGGTCCTTATTGGTTGGCAAGATGTAATGAGTTTAGGTAGAGGATCTGGATCGGCGCAGGCTTGGAGGGCCGAAGGCCCTGTTCCTGTGCTGTAATTTTCTTTGTTCTTTGTTTGTTCTTTGAATGGTGTGCCACAGGGACCTGTGCTGGGACCTCAACATTTTACAATTTATATAAATGACTTAGATGAAGGGACCAAAGGTATGGTTGCTAGATTTATCGATGACACAAAGATAGGTAGGAAAGTAAGTTGTGAAGAGGACATAAGGGGACTACAAAGGGATATAGATAGGTAAAGTGAGTTGGCAAAGACCTGGCAAATGGAGTATAATGTGGGAAAGTGTAAAATTGTCTACTTTGGCAGGAAGAATAAAAAAGAAGCATATTATCTAAATGGTGCATGAATCACATAAGGTTAGTATGCAGACCCAGCAGGTAATTAGGAAAGCTAATAGAATGTTATCATTTATCGCGAGGGGAATTGAATACAAAAGTAGGGAGGTTATGCTTCAGCTATACAGGGAATTGGTGAGACCACATTTGGAGTACTGTGTACAGTACTGGTCTCCTTACTTACGGAAGGATGTAAATGCGTTGGAGACAGTACAGAGAAAGTTCACTAGATGAATACCTGGAATGGAATGGGCGGGCTGTTTTAAGAGGAAAGATTGAAAAGGCTAGGCTCGTATCTGCTGGAATTTAGAAGAGTAAGAGGTGACTTTAGAGTCATAGAGTCGTACAGCATAGAAACAGGCCCTTTGGCCCACCGTGTCCATGTCAACCATAATGCCTACCTATACTAATCCCATCTGCCTGCATTAATTCCATATCCCTCTATGCCTTGCTCATTCAAGTACCTGTCCAGATGCCTCTTAAATGTCGCTACTGTTCCTGCCTCCACCACCTCCTCAGGCAGCTCATTCCAGATACCCACTATTCTTTGTGTGAAAAATGTACCTCTTTGATCCCCTTTAAACCTTCTCCCTCTCACCTTAAATCTATGCCCTCTAGTTTTAGTCACCCCTACCATGGGAAACAGACTCTGGCTATCTACCCTATCTATGCCTCTCATAATTTTATATACCTCGATCATGTCCCCTCTCAGCCTCCTTCGCTCCAGGGAAAACAGACCCAGCCGATCCAATCTCTCTTTATAACTCAAGCCCTCCAAACCAGGCAACATCCTTGTGAATCTTTTCTGCACCCTCTCTAGCTTAATCACATCTTTCCCCTGTAGTGCAGCGACCAGAACTGCACACAGTACTCCAAATGCGGCCTAACCAACGTTATGTACAACTGTAACATGACGTCCCAACTCTTGTACTCAGTGTCTCGGCCAATGAAGGCAAGCATGCCATATGTCTTCTTCACCACCCTGTCTACCTGTGTTGCCACTTTCAGGGAACTATGTACTTGCACCCCAAGATCTCTCTGCTCAACAACACTCCCCAGGGCCCTGCCATTCACTGTATATTCCTGCCCTGGTTTAACTTCCCAAAATGCATCACTTCACACTTTTCTCTGTTAAATTCCATTTGCCAATCCCTTGCCCACTTTCCCAGTTGATCTATATCCTGTTGTAACCTTAGACAACCTTCTTCACTGTCCACTATACACACTTCTTTGGCCTCCTTATCTCGAGAGACAATGGATATACACACTATACCACCAATTTTGGTGTCATCTGCAAACTTACTAATCATGCCCCTTACATTCACATCCAAGTCATTAATATATATGACAAACAACAGAGGGCCCGGCACCGATCCCTGTGGCACACCACTGGTCACCGGCCTCCAATCTGAAAAACAACCCTCCACTACCACCCTCTGCCTCCTATCACCAAGCTAATTTTGTATCCAATTTGCTAGCTCACCCTGGATCCCATGTGTTCGAACCTTCTGGACCAGCCTACCATGTGGGACCTTGTCAAAGGCCTTGCTAAAGTCCATGTAGACAACGTCCATCACCCTGCCCTCGTCAATCCTCTTGGTCACCTCCTCGAAAAACTCAATCAAATTCGTGAGACATGATTTCCCACGTGCAAAGCCATGCTGACTTTATTGAAACATATAATATCCTGAGGAGTCTTGACAGGGTGGATGTGGAAAGGATGTTTCCTCTTGTGGGAGAATTTAGAACTAGGGGTCACTGTTTAAAAATAAGGGGTCACCCATTTAAGACAAAGATGTGGAGAAATATTTTCTCTCAGAGGGTCGTGAGTCTTTGGAATTCTCTTCCTCAAAAGGCGGTAGAAGCAGAGTCTTTGAATATTTTTAAGGCAGAGGTAGATAGATTCTTGATAAGCAAGGGGGTGGAAAGTTATCAGGGGTAGGTGGAAATGTGGAGTAGTCAGTTCAGCCATGGATGTATTAAATTGCGGAGCAGGCTCAAAGGACCAAGTAGCCTACTCCTGCTCCTAATTCATATGTTTGTATGTAAAGTGGATTTTATAATTTATAATGCAGAGTGAAAGAGAGCGACCAGCATGGAGTATATGCGCTCAATTCGGACAACTTAATACATAAGCTGTATTAAGTATTATTAGGGATTGTCAGTATTTGTAAGGTTTACTAATAGTAGTAAGCTTTATTATAATTGGCAAGCTTTATTAGTATCAGTAAGGTCTATTACCAGTAGAAAGGTCCACATATCTGTGTAATCAAGAAAAGTATACTGTTTAACTAGTTAAATGTATTGATTTTTAATAGGATTTAGCAGTATTCATAAGGTATTGTAGTATTGGGAAGGTTTTTTTTAGCAGTAACCAAGGGTCAACTAATAAATAAAGGAATAAAGGAATGGCAGGGGTGCTTCAATCTAAAGAGTGCATGTAATGTGCTATGTGGGAGCTCCAGGATACTTCCCGTATCCTGGAGAACCATTTGTGCAGGAAGTGTTGTCAATTACGGCAGCTTGAGCTCTGGGTTTTGGTCCTTGAGCAGCAGCTGGCGACACTGTGGTGCATTCATGAGGATGAGCGCTATGTGGATAGCACGTTTATAGCTGTGGTTACCCCACAGCTTAAGAGTATGCAGGCAGAGAGGAAATGGGTGACCACCAGGCAGTCAAAAAGAATCAGGCAGGTAGGGCAAAAGACCCCAGAGTGCATCTCAGTCGCCAACAGGTATTCAGTTCTGAATACTGAGGAAAGTGATGCTTTACCTGGAGAGGGCAGTCAGAGCCAAGTCCATGGCACCATGGGTGGCTCAGCTGCACAGGGGGTATGGGGAAGACTGGAAGAGCCATAGTGATAGGTGATTCAGTAATCAGGGGAACAGACAGGTGCTTTTGTGGCCATAGACGTGAATCCAGGATGGTGTGTTGCCTCCCTGGTGCTAGGGTCAAGGATGTCACTGAGCGGCTGCAGAGCATCCTGAAGGGGGAGGGTGAACAGCCAGCAGTCGTGGTCCACATCAGAACCAACGACATAGGTGGAAAGCGGGATATGCTCCTGCAGTCAGAATTTAGGGAGCTAGTTAATAAATTAGCAACAGGACCTCAAAAGTAGTCATCTCCAGATTACTCCCAGTACCATGTGCAAGTGAGTATACAAATAGAAGGATAAGACAGATGAATGCAACGCTGGATAGATGGTGCAGGAGGGAGGACTTTAGATTCCTGGGACATTTTAAAAACATTTTTTATTCATTCATGGGATGTGGGCGTCACTGGGAAGGCCAGCATTTATTGCCCATCCCTAATTGCCCTTGAGAAGGTGGTGGTGAGCTTCCTTCTTGAACCGCTGCAGTCCATGGGTGGTAGGTGCACCCATAGTGCTGTTAGGAAGGGAGTTCCAGGATTTTGACCCAGCGACAGTGAAGGAACGGCGATATAGTTCCAAGTCAGGATGGTGTGTGACTTGGAGGGGAACTTGCAGGTGGTGGTGCTCCCATGCATTTGCTGCCCTTGTCCTTCTAGTTGGTAGAGGTCACGGGTTTGAAAGGTGCTGTTTAAGGAGTTTTGGTGCGTTGCTGCAGTGCATCTTGTAGATGGTACACACTGCTGCCACTGTGCATCGGTGGTGGAGGGAGTGAATGTTTGTGGATGGGGTGCCAGTCAAGCGGACTGCTTTGTCCTGGATGGTGTCGAGCTTCGTGAGTGTTGTTGGAGCTGCACCCATCCAGGCAAGTGGACAGTATTCCATTACACTCCTGACTTGTGTCTTGGAGATGGTGGACAGGCTTTGGGGAGTCAGGAGGTGAGTTACTTGCTACAGGATTCCTAGCCTCTGACCTGCTCTTGTAGCCACGGTATTTATATGGCTACTCCAGTTCAGTTTCTGGTCAATGGTAGCCACTAGGATGTTGATAGTGAGGGATTCAGCAATGGTAATGCCATTGACTGTCAAGGGGAGATGGTTAGATTCTCTCTTGTTGGAGATGGTCATTGCCTGGCACTTGTGTGGCGCGAATGTTACTTGCCACTTATCAGCCCAAGCCTGGATATTGTCCATGTCTTGCTGCATTTCTACAGGGACTGCTTCAGTAGCTGAGGAGTTGCAAATGGTGCTGAACATTGTGCAATCATCAGCGAACCTTATGATTGAAGGAAGGTCATTGATGAAGTAGCTGAAGATGGTTGGGCCTAGGACTGGCTCTGGGGGAGATGCGACCTGTACAGAGTGGATGGGTTACATCTGAACTGAGCTGGGAATATTTCCTTGTGGGACGTTTTGCTCGTGCTGTTGGGGAGGGTTTAAACTAGTTTGCAGGGGGATGGAGACCTGATGGTAGACTCAGTTGGGACAAAATCAGAAATGAAAATGGAAGGCAGAAAGTCAATGAATGAGTCTGGAAGACAGAGGAAACAAAGGTTAGAATATTTTAAAAAAAGAGTTTGACAGTGCTCAAGAATATCTATTTCAATACAAGGAGTATAGCAAATAAAGCAGATGAGCTGAGGGCACAGATAGACACATGGCAGTATGATATCATAACTATTACAGAAACATGACTAAGGAGGGAAGGAATGGCAGGTCAACATTCCTGGTTACACGGTTTTAAGTTGCGATAGGGAAGGGGATAAGAAAGGAGGGGAAGTGACAATTTTGATCAAGAAAACTATTACATCTGTGTGGAAGGTTGATATGTTGGAAGGTTCATCAAATGAGGCCATATGGATTGAGCTAAGGAACAAAAAAAGGGCAATCAACTGCTGGAAGTGTACTTATTGACCCCCAAACACTCAGAGGGAGATAGAAGAGCAGATATGTAGACAAATCTCTGAGAAGTGCAAGAACAATAGGGCAGTAATAGTAGGGGATTATAATTGCCCCAATATTAACTGGGATAGTTTTAGTGTGAAAGGAATTGAGGGAGCAGAATTCTTGAGGTGCATTCAGCAGAACTTTTTTGCCCAGTATGTAGCAATTCCAACAAGAAAGGGTGCAGTTTTAGACTTAGTTTTAGGAAATGAAGATGGGCAGGTGGAAGGGGTGGCAGTAGGAGAGCATTTTGGTGTTAGTGATCATAATTCAGTCAGTTTTAACATAATTATGGAAAAGGAGAGAGTTGGATATGAGTTAGAGTTCTCAATTGGGGCAAGGCCAATTTTACTAAACTGAGGAGTGATTTAGTGAAAGGGGACTGGAAACAGCTACTTAAAGATAAATCAGTGTCAGAACAGTGGGAGGCATTCAAAGGGGAGACATTCAAAGGGGTTCAGGGTAAACATGTTCCCACAAAGAAAAAGGGTGAGACGGCCAAATCTACAGCCCCATGGATGTCAAGGGTAAGATAAGGCAGAAAAGAAAAGCTTATGTCCGACACTGAGAACTCAATACTACAGAAACAGAGAGGAGTATGGAAAGTGGAGGGGTTAAATCAAAAAGGAAATTAGGAAAGCAAAGAAAGCAATGAAAGAATATTGGCAAACAAAATCAAGGTGAACCCAAAGATGTTTTATCAATACATTAAGAGTAAGAGGATAAGTACGGAAAGTGTAGGGCCCATAAAAGACCAAAAATGTAACCTATGTGTAGTGGCGCAAGTTGTTGGTATGGTTCATAATGAATATTTTGCGTCTGTCTTCATAAAAGAGAGGGACGATGCAGATATTGTAGTTAAGAAGGAGGAGTGTGAAGTATTGGATGTGATAAACATAGGGAGAGAGGAAGTATTAATGGAATTAGCATCCTTGAAAGTTGATAAATCACCAGAGCCAGATGAAATGTATCCTAGGCTGTTAAAAAAAGCAGGAGAGGAATGAGCAGAAGGTCTGACCATCATTTTCCAGTCCTCGCTGGATACTGTTGTGGTGACAGAGGATTGGAGAACTGCTAATGTTGTACCTCTGTTTAAAAAGGGAGTGAAGGATAGACTGAATAATTACAGGCCAGTCAGTCCAACCTCAGTAGTGGGCAAATTATTGGAATTTATTCTGAGAGACAGGATTAACTGTCATTTAGAAAGGCACAGGTTAATCAAGGATAGTCAGCATGGATTTGTTAAGGGAAGATCTTGTTTGACCAACTTGATCGAATTTTTTGAAGAAGTAACAAGGAAGATAGATGAGGATAGTGTAGTTGATGTGGTCTACATGAATTTCAGCAAGGCTTTTGACAAGGTCCCACATGGCCGACTGGTTAAAAAAATAAAATCCCATGGGACCCAGGGAATGTAGCAAGGTGGATACAAAATTGGCTCAGTGGCAGGAAACAAAGGGTAATTGTTGACAGGTGTTTTAGCGACGGGAGGGCTGTTTCCAGTGGTGTTCCGCAGGGCTCAGTCCTGGGTCGCCTACTTTTTGTGGTTATATATTAACAATTTGGACGTAAATGTAGGGGGCTTGATCAAGAAGTTTGCAGACGACACAAAGATTGGCTGTGTGGTAGATAGTGAGGAGGATAGCTGTAGGCTGCAAGAAGATATTGACGGTCTGGTCAGATGGGCAGAAAAGTGGCAAATGGAATTCAACCCAGAGAAGTGTGAGGTGATGCATTTGGGGAGGTCAAAGAAGGCAAAGGAATACATGATTAATGGGAAAATACTGAGATGTGTAGAGGAAGTGAGGGACATTAGAGTGAATGTCCACAGATCCCTGAAGGTAGCAGGGCAGGTCAATAAGGTGGTTAAGAAGGCACATGAAATCCTTTCCTTTATTTGCTGAGGTATAGAATATAAGAGCAGGGAGGTTATGCTGGAACTGTAGAACTCATTAGTTTGGCGACAATTTGAGTCTTATGTGTAGTTCTGGTCACCTCATTATAGAAAGGATGTAATTGCACTAGAGAGGGTACAGAGGAGATTTATGAGGATGTTGCCAGGACTGGAAAAATGCAGCTATGAGGAGAGATTGGGTCGGCTGGGATTGTTGTCCTTGGAACAGAAAAGGCTGACGGGTGATCAGATTGAAATATACAAAATTTTGAGGGGCCTGGATAGAGTGGAGGTGAAGGGTCTATTCACCTTAGTAGAGAGGTCAGTGACGAGGGGGTATAGATTTAAAGCGATTGGTAGAAAAATCAGAGGGGAGATGAGGAAAAATATTTTCACCCAGAGGGTGGTGGAGGTCTGGAACTCACTGCCAAAAGGAGTCTGGATATGCACCTCAAGTGCCATAATCTGCAGGGCTATGGACCAAATGCTGGATGGTGGGATTAGAATGAGTGGATCACTTTTTGGCAGCACAGACACGATGGGCCAAGTGGCTTCTTTCTGTGCCTTAAACTTTCTATGATTCTAACTAGAGCTCACAGTCTCACAATAAGAGTTCAGCCATTTAGGATTTTTAAAAAAGATTATTTTTTTTATTGTTCATGGGATGTGGGCATTGCTCAGTATGCCAGCAGAAGGTGGTGGTGAGCTGCCTTCTTTAACCACTGCAGTCCATGTTGGGTAGGTACACCCACAGTGTTGTCAGGACGGGAGTTCCAGGATTTTGGCCCAACAGCAGTGTAGGAACGATAATATAGTTCCAAGTCAGAATGGTGTGTGTTGGCGGGGAACTTGCAGATGGTGGTGCTCCCATGCAATTGCTGCCCTTGTCCTTTTAGGTAGTAGAGGTCGTAGGTTTGGATGGTGCTGTCGAAGGAGCCTTGGTGTGTTGCTTCACTGCATCTTGTAGATGGTACACACTGCTGTCACTGTGTGTCGGTAGTGCAGGGAGTGAATGTTTCTGGGTGGGGTGCCAATCAAACGGGCTGCTTTGTCCTAGATTGTAACATGCTTCTTGAGTGTTGTTGGAGCTGCACCCATCCAGGCAAGCGGAGAGGACTCCATCACACTCCTGACTTGTGCTTTGTAGATGGTGGACAAGCTTTGGGGAGTCAGGAGGTGAGTTGCTTGTTGCAGGATTCCGAGCCTCTGACCTGCTCTTGCAGCCACAGTATTTATACAGCTACTCCAGTTCAGTTTCTGGTCAATGGTAACCCCCAGGATGTTGATAGTGGGGGAATGCAGTGATCGTAATGCCATTGAATGTCAAGGGAAGATGGTTAGATTCTCTCTTGTTGGAGATGGTCATTGCCTGGCACTTCTGTGGTGCAAATGTTACTTGCCACTTCTCAGCCCAAGCCTGGATATTGCCCAGGTCTTGCTGCATTTCTACACGGACTGCTTCAGTATCTGAGGAATCGCAAATAGTGCTGAACATTGTGCAATCATCAGCGAACATTCCCACTTCTGACCTTATGATTGAAGGAAGGTTATTGATGTAGCAACTGAAGATGGTTGGGCCCAGGAAACTACCCTGAGGTACTCCTGCAGTGATATCCTGGAGCTGAGATGATTGGCCTCCAACAACCAGAACCATTTTCCTTTGCGCTAGGTATGATTCCAACCAGCGGAGAGTTTCCCCCTGATTTCCATTGACTCCAGTTTTGCTAGGGCTCCTTGATGCCAGACTCGGTCAAATGCTGCCTTGATGTCAAGGGCAGTTACTCTCACCTCACCTCTGGAGTTCAGCTCTTTTATCCATGTTTGAACCAAGGCTGTAATGAGGTCAGGAGTTGAGTGGCCCTGGCGGAACCCAAACTGAGCGTCACTGATCAGGTTATGGTGAAGCAAGTGCCACTTCATAGCACTGTTGATGACACCTTCCTACTGATGATTGAGAGTAGACTGATGGGGCGGTAATTGGCCAGGTTGGACTTGTCCTACTTTTTGTGTACAGGACATACCTGGGCAATTTTCCACATTGCTGGGTTGATGCCAGTGTTGTAGCTGTACTGGAACAGCTTGGCTAGGGGCATGGCTAGTTCTGGAGCACAGGTCCTCAGTACTATTGCCGGAATGTTGTCAGGGCCCACAGACTTTGTAGTGTCCAGTGCCTTCAGTCATTTCTTGATATCACGTGGAGTGAATTAAATTGGCTGAAGACTGGCATCTGTGATCCTGGGGGCTTCAGGAAGAGGCTGAGATGGATCATCAACCTGGCACTTCTGGCTGAAGAATGTCGCAAATGCTTCAACCTGATCTTTTGCACTGATGTGCTGGCCTCTCTCATCATTGAGGATGGGGATATTTGTGGAGACACCTCCTCCTGCCAGTTGTTTAATTGTCCACCTCCGTTCATGACTGGATGTGGCAGGATCTAATCTGTTGGTTGTGGGATCACTTAGCTCTATCGCATGCTGCTTTTGCTGTTTGGCATGCAAGTAGTCCTGGGTTGTAGCCTCCCCAGGTTGACACCTCATTTTGACTTATGTCTGGTGCTGCTCCGGCATGCCCTCCTGCACTCTTCATTGAACCAGGGTTGATCCTCCAACTTAATGGTAATGGTAGAGTGGGGGATATGCGGGATCATGAGGTTACAGATTGTGGTGAATACAATTCTGCTGCTGCTGATGGCCCACAGTGCCTCATGGCTGCCCAGTTTTGCATTGCTAGATCTGTTGGAAATCTATCCCATTTACTACAGTGGTAGTGCCACACAATACGATGGAGGGTATCCTCAATGTGAAGACAGGACTTTGTCTCCACAAGGACTGTGCCATGGTCACGCCTACCAATACAGTCATGGACAGCTGCATCTGCGACAGGCAGATTGGTGAGGATGAGGTGAAGTATATTTTTCCCTCTTGTTGGCTCCCTCACCACCTGCCCAGACCCAGTCTAGCAGCTATGTCCTTTAGAACTCGGCCATCTGTGGTGCTACCGAGCCACTCTTGGTGATGGACATTGAAGTCCCCCACCCAGAGTACATTCTGTGCCCTTACCACCCTCAGTGCTTCCTCCAAGTCATGTTCAGCATGGAGGAGTACTCATTCATCAGCTGAGGGGTGGGGTACAATAGGTGGTAATCAGCAGGAGGTTTCCTTGCCCTTGTTGGACCTGATTCCTGTGCCATGTGGGAGCTTCAGGATGCTTCACATGTCTTGGACAACCACATGTGTAGGAATTGTCTCCAGCTCGAGCCCAGGATTTCCGAACTGAGGGGCAGCTAGAATCATTGTGGAGCATCAGGGAGCAGGAGAGTTTCCTGGATCGTATGTTCCAGGAGGCGGTAATCCCACAGACAGTGAGAGTTCAGGATAGTAGGTGGGTGGCCATCTGGAAGTGGAGAAAGAGGCAGGAAGTACCCTTCCTAACAGCACTGTGGGTGTACCTACCTCACATGGACTTCAGCGGTTCAAGCTCACCACCACCTTCTCAAGGGCAATTAGGGATGGGAAATAAATGCTAGCCTGGCCAGCGATGCCCACATCCCTGAATTAATTAAAAAAAAGGGAAGGATGTGAGCCAGAAGTTGTGGTGCATGTTGGTCCCAACGACATAGAGAGGAGGGCAGGTATTGAGGTCCTACGGTCAGATTTTCAGGAGCTAGGGAGGAAATTAAAGAATAGGACCTCGAAGGTAGTAATCTCTGGATTACCTCAGTGCCACGTGCTAACGAGAGTAGAAATAGGAAGATAGGGAAGATCAATGCTTGGCTTGAGGCATGGTACAGGAGGAGGAGCTTCAGATTCTTGGGGCATTGGGACTGGTTCTGCAGCAGAAGGCACCTATTTAAAAGGGACAGGTTGCACCTCAACAGCCTTGGGACCAATGTCCTCACGGGGAAGTTCACCCGTGTAGTTGGGGAGGGTTTAAACTAAATTGGCAGGGGGATGGGCACCAGCATATAGAAGTAGAAAAGAGGAATAAGGTGCATAATGTGAGAGTGTTGGACAGTACTAGAGAGGGGAGTAGTTCCATATTAGATAAGAGTGGACCGAGAAGGACCACAATGAATGCAAAGACAGGATAACAATGTATGTGTGTAAATGCACAAAATGTGAATACAAGCACAAATAGCCATGTAGGAATATGATGTTGTGGCAATCATGGAAGCGTGGCTTAAAAATGGCAAGGATTGGGCACCTAATATACCAGGATATAAAGTGTTCAGAAAAGATAGTGAAGGAAAAAAGGGAGGTGGGGTGAAGTCCTCATTAGGGAAGACATTGTAGTGTTGGAAAGGGAGGATGTCCTTGAAGGGGCAAGGGCAAAATCAATTTGGTTAGAGTTGAGAAGCAAAAAGGGTATGATCATGGCACTAGGGGTTTCGATAGGCCTCCAAATTGTGTGAGAGAGATAGAGGAGCAAATCTGCAGGGAAATCACAGAGATATGCAACAACTATAGAGTAGTGATCTTGGGGACTTTACCCAAAAGTTGATTGTGATAATTCTAGAGTAAAGGGTAAAGAAGGGAGGAATTTCTGAAATGTCTTCGGGAGAACTTGCTTGATCAGTATGTTCTCAGCCCAACTAGAAAGGAGACATTTCTGCATCTGGTGCTGGAAAATGAGGTGGGCTAAAAGGAACGAGTGTCTATCAGGGATCAGTTGGGTAACAGTGACTATTGTATCATGAGGTTTAGAATCGTAATGCACAAAAGCAAGGAACAAAATAAAGTAAAACGCCTAGATTGGAAGAGGGATCTAGCCAGGGTAGAATGGAACCAAAGACTGGCAGGAGGTGCTGTATTGGAACAAAGGGTGATCTTTAAGGAAGGGCTGCTTCAGGTATAGGCTAGGAACATTCCAATGAGAGCGAAAGGTAAGGGAACCAAGAACAGGGTTCCTTGGATGACGAAAGAGATAGAGATGAAACAAAGAAGAGGGTGTATGATGCATGTCAGGTGAATTTTTCAAGTGAAAACCAGGCCATATACAATAAATTGAGAGGGGAGGTGAAGAGGAAAGTTAGACTGGCAAAGAGAGAATATGAAAATAGAATGGCAATCAACATAAAAGGAAACCCAAAAATCTTCTACCGGCATGTAAATAGTAAGTGGCTGGTAAGAGGTGGAGTGGGTTCTTTTGGGACCAAGAGAGTAATATATGGTTAGAGGTACAGGACAAGGCTAGAATACTTAATGAGTACTTTGTATCAGTGTTCACAAAGGAATTGGAATCTGACAAAATACTGGCAGAAGCAGAGAGAGTAGAGGCAATGGATAGGGTAAAAATTGTGAGCGGGGGAGGTACTAAAAAAGCTGGCTATGCTTAGGGTAGATAAGTCACCTGGTCCGGATGGCTTGCATCCCAGGTTGCTAAAGGAAGTGGAGATGGAGATTGTGGAAGGGCTTGCAACCTTCCTTGGATGCAGGAGAGGTGCCAGAGGATTGGAGAGTGGCAAATGTGACACCCTTAATCAAGAAAGGGTGTAAGGCCAGTTCTAGTAACTACAGGCCAGTTAGTTTAACATCAGTGGTGCGGAAGGTTTTAGAAACATTAGTCAGGGGAAAAAAAATCAACACACACTTGGAGAGGTTTGAGTTAATTAGGATACCCAGCAAGGATTTGTAAAAGGCAGATCATGCTTGGCTAATCTAATTGAATTTTTTGATGCAATAACAGAGAAGGTTGATGAAGGGAATGTGGTGGATGTTGTTTATATGGATTTTAAGAAAGCATTTGATAAAGTACCACATAAAAAGCTGGTTAACAAAACTGAGGCTCATGGAATGGGGTGGGGGAGGCTCAGTGTCCAATTGGATAAAAAAAATTGACTTAAGGACAGAAACAGCGAGTTGTAGTAAATGGTTGTTTTTCAGACTGAAGGATGATAGACAGTGGTGTTCCCCAGGGGTTAGTGCTGGGACCACTGCTTTTTTTTACTATATATAGATGACTTGGATCTTGGAATACAGAGTCGAATCTCAAAATTTGCTGATGACACCAAACTTGGAGGTGTGGCAAACAGTGAAGATGATATGAACCACCTGCAACAGGACATAGGTAATACATTTGGGGACAGCCAGCAAGGCAAAGGAATACACAATAAATAGAGGGACAGTGTGACCTTGGTGTGCATGTCCACAGATCCCTGAAGGTGACTGGACAAGTAGATAAGGTGGTCAAGAAATCATAAAGGATACTTGCCTTTATTAGCCGAGGCATAGAATATAAGAGCTGGGAGGTTATGCTGGAACTGTATAAATCACTAGTTTGGCCACAGCTGGAGTACTGCGTACAGTTCTGGTCACCGCACTATAGGAAAGATGCGACTCCACTAGCGAGGGTACAGAGGAGGTATCCGAGGATGTTGCTGGACTGGAGAATTTTAGCTATGAGGAAAGATTGGATAGATGAGGGTTGTTTTCTTTGGAACAGAGGATGCTGAGGGAAGACCTATTTTAACTGCATAAAATTATGGGTGGTTTAGATAGAGTGCATAGGAAGGACCTATTCCCCTTGGTTGAGGGGTATATAACCAAGGGTTTAGGATAATATGTCGGATGTTGAGAGCAGATTCAAGGGGAAATGTTTTCACCCAGAGGGTGGTAGGGATCTGAAACTCACTGCCTGGGAGGGTGGTAGAGGCAGAAACCTTCATAACATTTAAAAAGTACTTGGATATGCACTTGAAGTGCCGTAACCTACAAGGCTACAGACCAAGAGCTGGAAGGTGGGGATAGGCTGGATGGTTATGTGTTGGCTTGTTGTCGGCTGGCACAGACACAATGGGTTTAATGTTCTCCTTCCGTGCTGCAAATTTCTCTGATTTCTATGATGGGAGATTAATTGTAATCCTGTTCCATTTTTGGGTGGTTTCTCCAGGCTAAGAGGAGACTAAATGAAACCCTGTTATAGACTGTTCCATTTCTGGGCCTCTTCTCCTCTGTTAACAAGCTCCCACAGACAGCAATGTGATAACACACAGATAATTTGTTTTAGTGAGGTTGATTGAGGGATAAATATTGACCATGTATCTGGGGAGAACGCCCCTGTTGTTCAAAATAACGTAACTGGATCTTTTACACCCATGAGTTGAAGATTTCATCTGAAAGATGTGACTTCTGACAGTACAGCACCCCCTCAGTACTGCATTGGAATATCAACCTAGATTTTATGCTCAAGTCCGTGGTTGTGGATTTGAACCTACAACCTACTGACGCAGAGATGAGAATATAAGAACGAGCCATGACTAACACCTCATCATTACTCTAGATTATTTCAGTTCTCAGACCTTTGGATATTCTCATGGACAAGTCCCAGCTCCCTATATATTCCCGAGTGCCACTGCTAATCTTGGTATTCAAGGAAGGTCTTGATAACATGCCCTTGTATCTATCCTGGGAGTGTTTGATGGGACGGTCTAAAGGTAGCTTTACTTTGTGTCTCACCCATGCTGTACCTACCCTCGGAATGTTTGATGGGGACAGTGTAGAGGGAGCTTTACTCTGTATCTAACCAATGCTGTATCTAACTGGAGAATACTTCAAGCAGGCATTGATTACCTTGATGAAAACAACATTTAACTCAAAATTCAGAGAAACCCATCAGTTTCTTCCCCCAGTCACAGATCCGGAGGGACAGTCAGTGTCCTGAACATTTTTGTACAGTGTGCTCGATATTTCAACCCTGGGTCTGAGTCTTTTGGTGATGATTTGATTTTGATGTCCTTTAGTTACTGACTCACCAAGTAGTGAAAATAGTTTTTCCTCATTTACCTGATGCAATTTTGAATCCCTCTCTCAGATCTCCAATGAAATTCCTTCCCTTTCACTCACAATCCCAATGGAGCAAACCCCTTTCCCATTAACTCCCATTGTGCACAATCCCAATGGAGCAAAACCCTTTCCATTCACAAGGGATTGTTCTAATGAAAAGAGCTCCGTTTCTCTAATCTCTCCTGATAACTAAAGCCTCTCTTCCCTGGTATCATCTCAGTAAATCTCTCTGCAGCTTCTTCATGGCCTTGACATCCTTCTTGGTGTAAGAAATCCAAACCTTGACACAACTAATGATTTGTACAAGTTTACATGACGTCTGTCCTTTTGTACTCTATAACCCCTAATTATAAAATCCAGGATCCCATGTGCTTTTTAACCACTTTATCAACTTGTCTTCCCACTTTTAAAGATTTATGTACCCAAACCCCTTGTAGGTTTTAGAGATAGGAACATGACATTTTTAAAATGCATTGATATAAAATGTCTGATACAGTGTGTTTTTTTTATTCATTTGTGGGATGTGGGCGTTGCAGGCTAGGCCAGCATTTATTGCCCATCCCTAATTGTCCTGGGAAGGTGGTGGTGAGCTGCCTTCTTGAACCGCTGCAGTCCTTGGGATGTAGATACAGTGCTGTTAGGAAGGGAGTTCCAAGATTTTGACCCAATGATAGTGAAGGAATGGTAATATAGTTCCAAGTCAGGATAGTGTGTGACTTGGAGGGGAACTTGCAGGTGGTGGTGTTCCCATGCATCTGCTGCCCTTGTCCTTCTAGATGGTAGGGTCACGGGGTTGGAAGGTGCTGTCAAAGGAACCTTGGTGAGTTGCTGCAGTGCATCTTGTAGATGGTACACACTGCTGCCACTGTGCATTGATGGTCGAGGGAGTGAATGTTGAAGGTGGTGGATGGGGTGCCAATCACCACTGGGCTGCTTTGTCCTGGATGGACAAAGGGTGTATCAATGTGCATTTAGGGAAAAACAGTGTGAATTAGTGGAAGGATTCACATGCTGTTTAACGCTCCTTCTATGGCTGGAATCAAATGGTCGGTCAGTCTTTAACTGGGAGAGTTTTATGAGCTTCCACAGCTCACACTAAGAGGGTGAACAGCCACACTGACCAGACACACCTGTCCTGCCTGATATCAACCCAGAATGAGCTGGAGAGCCATCTCCACTCACCAGGACTGTCTGCAGTGTGGTTTCAGACTCAGATGTGGAAAAGCTAACAGTCATTTTTTTTATTAATAACCCTAATAACAGCTTAATGTTGGAACTTACATCAACTACCCACCTCCTCCCTTGTGAGAATGGGGAACTACAGAAGCTGCAGAAACCAAATCTTTATCTATCCTCTCCCAAACCTGTCCTCATCCTCTCAGAATCAAACTATTCCTATCTTTGTCCAGTATTTCCATTAGCCTCACATTAAATGTGTCCGTTTATTATTGATGATGCATTTCTCTATCTAATCAAGCTGCTCCGATGTTCATTCTAATTCAGTTTGCATTGTGGTTAATCATGGACTATCACATCTGCTTCTGTTTCTGCTTTATCTTCCTGTTCAGTCTGGTTTTACTCGAGTGAACTACCTGTGCTCAGAATTCAGTGAAGCAACTTGTCCAGCTGCATGGATTCTCTCAGGATGACTCGATTGTGTCCCTGGTGCCTGTATTGTTCATTCAGTCATTGGTTAATACTCAACCTGTATAGAAGCACATTTAATATCCAGCAAGAACTGTTTTCAGTTTTAGCATCAAACCTCAGCAATTATATATAATATAAATAAAAACAAGAAATGCTGGAAACACTCAGCAGGTCAGGCAGCATCTGTGGAGAGAGAAGCAGAGTTAACATTTCAGGTCAGTTCTGATGAAGGGTCACTGACCTGAAACGTTAACTCTGCTTCTCTCTCCACAGATGCTGCCAGACCTGATGAGCATTTCCAGCATTTCCTGTTTTTATTTCAGATTTCCAGCATCTGCAGTATTTTGCTTTTATTTTACTCAGGAATTATATATTGGCCTTGGAGATGGTCCAGAGTACATTCACCAGGGCAGAACCAGTTAATTTATGAGAACAGGCTGCAGAAGCTTGGTTTGTATTTCATTGGTGTTTAGAAGTTTCGGGGTGATCTAATGGAGGTCTTTAAAATGATAAAGGTGCTTGTGATACAAAGAAACAATTTCCTCTGCTGGGGAATCCAGAACAAGGAGGCACAATCTAAACATGAGAGCTTGCAGAACTCACTGGATGGCTTCATAAAGACACCAATATTCTCTTGCAATGGCGGCACTGTTACCTAGCATTCCCCCCAGGGCAGAATGTGCCCTATCCTCACTACAGGAGCCCACAATGTCCAACTCCCCGAGAGTAAATGAAAACAAAGTGCTGGAAATACTCAGCAGGTCAGGCAGCATCTGTCGAGAGAGAAGCAGAGTTAACGTTTCAGGTCTGTGATCTTTCATCAGAACAGGAGTTCAAACCATTTGCAGCAAGTTGGGGTGCAGTTGCCCCATTCCCCTGTCCCCAGGGTACAAACACTGTGAGCTGCTGTGCCCTCTAATTGTGACCCTGAGGACGTGCTCCCTGTTTAAAGTGCTGCAACACTGCCTCCCCGTGGTTCAAAACTCTGCTGTTCCTGCACTCACTTCCTGGTTCCGGCTGCTGCACAAAGTCCCACCCCCTCTCTACTCCTGTGCGCAGTCCCTCCACGTCCCCGCGCCTGTGCGCAGCCCCTACCCCTCCCCGCACCTGCACACAGCCTCTCACCTCCCCCCTCCCTGCATGCAGACCCTCCCTCTCCCCTGCCTGCATGCAGACTCTCCCCCTCCCCATGCCTGCACACAGCCCTCGCCTCCCCCCATCCTGCATGCAGACCCACCGTCTCCGCTGCCTCCATGCAACCCTTTCCCCCTCCCTGTGCCTGCGCGCAGACCCTCCCCTTCCCCGCGCCTGTTCACAGACCCTCCCCTTCCCCACGCTGGCGCACAGACCCTCCTCCTCCCCGCTCAGCCCCTCCCCATCCCCACGCATGCCCGTAGACCTACCCCTTCCCCGGCCCATTCTGCACAATAACACCCACCATTGAAAGCCAAAGTTGGGTCTGATCCTCTGAGATGGGAGCGGGAATCGCCTGGAGGAGCCGGAATAAACAAGATGGAGAGAAAAACACAAGAGCCCATGGCCCAGCACCACAGTTCACTTGCCCGAGGCTCGCTGGGTAATAGCAAACACCATTAATGATCAGAATAAGGAGATGCCCAAAAAAATATCACTAGGAATCTTCAGCTGAACACCTCACTCATTGATAATAGTACAGTGGGGATCATGCAGTTAAAGGGACAGACACAACTTCTTCCTTCTGTGTGATTCTTATCAACACCAAACTTGGAGGTGTGGCAAACAGTGAGGATGATCTGAACTGCCTGCAACAGGACATAGATTGGCTAGCAGATTGGGCAGAGAGGTGGCAGATGGAGTTTAATACTGACAAGAGTGAGCTGATGCATTCTGTCAGAAGGGATAGGAAGAGGCAATATATACTTAATGGCACAGTTCTAAAAAGTGTGCAAGAACAGAGGGACCTGGGGGTGCATGTGCATAGATCTTTGATGGTGGCAGGACATATTGATTTATGGGGACAAATATATCCCTCTATTTTGATTTAGTTCAGACAAGACAACCAATCTGGTGAGACAGAGACAACAGCCAAAGTATAACCAATCAATCAGAATTTATGAAGGTATATTTAACAAATAGGCAATGAGCAATGACTGTCAACAGATCCTTGCTTTCCCCAAACAGTTGGACTCTAGGCAATGTTCTCCCCTCAGGTCTCTCCTTCTCCTCCTTCAAGTGGAACTCGAGTATCTTTAGGCAGGCTTCAGGAATTTTCATACAGATGCATCTGTGTATTTCCCGTGGTCCAGACTCTGACCTCATACGTTCTTTTTCAGGTTTTAGGCTTGTCAGACAGCATTCATCATATTTGGTAAAAGCAATGAACTTTTACCCTCACCATCCACATCATAATTGATACAATAAATAGCACATTCATGGTTATGTTGGTAGACCGTCACACAGAATCATGGCCATCTCCTGGATTACCCTGGGTGAGGTTAGCATGCACACATCTTAAGGGCTTGCATCACAGTGGGATCCTTTAACAGTGCACCCGGTAACTGTTGAATTTTCATACAATTTGACCTATGTGATATTGTTTTACTTCATTACTAGTTAGACTTGTTTTATAATAAACTGTTAATTTTGTTGTTCAGTAAAGAAACCTGGTTAGTGTGTTCTATTCTTGGGAAAAATAGTGCAGCTGATTGACTGTTTCCACAAGTGGGGAAAACGTTAAAGAATATGTTGTAACCTGTGGAGAAGTGGGACTGAATTAACAGTGCACTCCTCCCGCCTCGGTCGCAAGATATTTAATAGGGGGCTCTCTTTTTCCAGGATGACATTTAATTGGAAGTGGAGTAATAACTATTGGAAAAGGGAAAATAAAAGAACCAGGTTTCTTGTGTAATAGGGTAAAGTCTACACCATTAGAATGTCTGTAGCAGTTGCTGAAGCTTTTCTGGGGAAGGAGGTATCCCTCAGTGACTTGCAAAATTTAACCAAGGCTAAACTAAAGGATTTGGCAGTACAGTTGGGGTTAGAATTGAAATCAGGTGCGAAAAAAGCAGACATAATACCCAACCTTTGGAACTGGAAGAAGAAGAAGGCAAATCAAAGGGTAGTGCAGTTGAATTAGCTAAAATTCCGTTACAGATGAGGCAACTTGAACAGGAAAAAGAATTGAAAAAACTTGAATTTATAAAAGAGGAAAGGGAAAAAGAGAGAGCATTTCAGAGAGAAGAAGAAAGAGAAGCAAGGGAATTTGAATTAAGATAAAGGGAACTAAGACAAAGGGGTAGTCTTGACTCCAGTGAAAATTCTGGTCAGGAAGAATCTGAGTTTAGTCCATGACCCAGTGAAAAGTTGTTTAAATTTATACAAGCTCTCCCTAAGATTGAGGAAAGGGATGTAGGGGCATTTTTCGTTGCTTTTGAAAAGATAGCCAAACAAATGAAATGGCCAAAGGAAAGTTGTACACTGCTTTTGCAAAGCAGGTTGATGGGAAAGCTCATGACATTTTTGCCATGCTTTCTGAGGAGGCTTCTGCAGATTATGAGATGGCAAAAAAGGCTATTCTCGCTGCGTATGAGTTAGTCCCTGAAGCTTACCGTCAGAAGTTTCAGGACCTCCAGAGATTGGCTGGGAAGACTTTCGTAGAATTTCAGGGGGTAAAACAAATTAATTTTGATTGTTGGAGACAGGCATTAAAGAGGGAAGCCACATATGAGAACCTTAGAGAATTAATTCTCCTGGAAGAATTTAAAAATTCACTCCCTCCAGTAGTGAGAACCCATGTAGAGAACCAGAAGGTTCCAAAGGCCAGACAGACAGTGGAAATTGCTGATGATTATGAGCGTGTGTAAACCCAAACCCTTTGTCTGTCACTCCCACAAACCCGAGAAGGATAGAAGGTGGGAGAGTGAAAGGAAGGCAAGGAGCCAGGGATAAGAAGGGACAGCTGGGAATGCCCCACAGGCCAGAAAGGAAGGTGCTGAGGGTGGAAGTGAGGTTCACAAGCCTAATGTTACCATTGTCACAAGGTGGGACATCTTCAAGCAAAATGCTGGAAGTTGCGAGGTAAACCCATGGGACTTATTGGGGTACACAAAGCTAATGCAGAGAAAGGGGCCCTGATTGAGAGTACAGCAGATCAGGCTGTAGTTCTGACTGCAGCTGTAAGTACAGAAACCACTGTGAGTGTAGGAGTTGAGAATAAGATACCTTAGAGTTATAGGGAATTCTCGTCAAAAGGAAAAGTAACTCCTTATTCCTCAAGTGAGGCAGGCAAACCTATAGTTATACTTAGGGACACAGGAGCCCCCAAACTCTTTTGCTGGGAAAAGGCATAACATTTCCACCAGAGAACGCACAGAACACTGATGCTTTAGTGAATGGTATTGGCTTTGTATCAAGTACACCGAGAGTGTGACCTAATGTCTGGAACAGTAACTGTAAGAGTTGTTCATAGCTTGCCAGTATGCGGAGCTGATCTACTCCTGGGGAATGATTTGGCTGGAGCAAAAGTAGTAGCTTCACCAGTAGTTATGGAAAAACCAAGTTAAGTTAAAGAGACAGAACAGTTACAGGAAAAGATTCCAGGAATTTTTCCTTCTTGTGTAGTAACCCGAGCAATGGCTGAACAAGTTCTATTGTCAGAGGTAAAATTGGCACCACAGTCAGATCGCCGAATATCTGAAACTTTCCTTGGGGATTTAAATAATCCAAATGAAAAATTTAACAGGTCTTCTCTGATCACAGCTCAGCAAGCTGATCCAGAGTCGAAGAAGCTGGCACAATCAGCTCTAACAGAAACTGAGGCAAAGGGAGTTTCAGAAGGGTATTATCTTGCAAATGGGGTTTTGACGAGGAAGTGGAGACCTCCTCACAGACCTGCAGACGAAGACTGGATGGTTGTTCGTCAGATAAAACCTCATTACAGAAAGGATGTAATTGCACCAGAGAGGGTACAGAGGAGATTTATGAGGAATGATTGGATAGGGCTTGGGTTGTTTTCCTTGGACCAGAGAAGGCTGAGGGAAGATCCGATTGAAATGTACAAAATTTTGAGGGGCCTGCATAGAGTGGAGGTGAAGGGTCTATTCACCTTAGCAGAGAGGTCAGTAACTAGGGGGCATAGATTTAAAGTGATTAGTAGAGGGTGGTGATGGTCTGGAACTCACTGCCTGAAAGGGTAGTTGAGGCAGAAACCCTCAACTCATTCAAAAGGGGTCTGGATATGCACCTCAAGTGCCGTAATCTTCAGGGCTATGCACCAAATGCTGGAAAGTGGGATTATTCTGGGTGGATCGTTTTTCAACTGGCACAGACACGATGGGCCAAGTGGCCTCTTTCTGTGCTGTAATCTTTCTATGATTTCTATAGTGGTACCGCCAAAGTGTCGATGGGAACTATTAAGGTTAGCGCATGAAATTCCTCTAGTGGGACATATGGGGATCCAGAAGAGCAAAGCATGTATAAGTAAACATTATTACTGGCTAAGTCTTTCCAAGGATGTAGCGCAGTTTTGTAAAACAGGCCATATATGCCAGATTGTGGGAAAACCGCAGCCTGCCATAAAACTGGCACCTCTAATTCCCATACCAGTTATTGGGGAACCATTTGGTAAGGTATTGGTAAAATGTGTAGGACCCTTACAAAAAACAAAATCAGGACACCAACATATACTCACTGTCATGGATATGGCTACTCGGTTCCCAGAGACCATTCCCTTGAGAACAATTTCTGCTAAGATAGTGGTAGAGAAGTTAACCCAGTTCTTCACTATGGATTATTGAACAACGCTCAGTCGGATCAAGGTTCCAATTTCATGTCTAAAATCTTTCAGGATGCTATCAGTAACTTAGGTATAACACATTTAAAATTTTCAGCATACCACCCACAGACACAAGGAGCTTTAGAAAGGTACTATCAGACCCTCAAAATGATGATCAGGGCATAGTGTCATGAATATCCCCATGATTGGGATAAAGGGCTAGAATGTCTTTTGCTCGCCACTAGGAATTCACCTAATGAATCTACAGGTTTTAGTCCTTTTGAATTAGTTTATGAACATGAGATAAGAGGTCCTCTAAAACTAATCAAAGAAAGATTTTTGGTACAGAGGGATGAATCCTCTGTACTAGATTATGTATCTGTGTTCCCCGAACGGCTTAGGAGAGCCTGCAAAGTGGCTCAGGAACACCTTAAAGTTTCCCGAACAACTATGAAAAAATGGGCAGTTAAGCAATACTCGAGCATTTCGGACAGGGGATGAAGTGTTGGTATTGATGCCTTTACAGGGTGAACCGTTGAAGGCATGGTTCAGTGGTCCATACAAAGTGCTCAAGAGAATTGGTGAGGTAGATTATTTGATTGACATCCCAGATCACCAGAAAAAGAATCAGCTGTGTCATTTCAATATGTGCTAAAACAATATTATCGACGGGAGGAGGATAAGCAAGCACAGGTATGCCAGGTAGTAGGGACAGTGAAGGATGAAAGGGATAGTGAGGATGAGGCAGAAGGAGGCTTAGACAGTTCTCAAATTGAACCTCCTACTATCTGGTTAGCTAATACTGAATTGCTAGGGAGATTGGACACTATGCTTTCATATTTAGATGCAAACCAACAAGAAGACCTAACAAGGCTACTCACAGCATTTAAAAGAGTCTGTAGGGATAAGCCAAGATGTACAACCTTAGCCACACATGATGTGGATATAGGGGAATCTGTTCCTATAAAACAACATCCTTACTGCTTAAGACCAGAGAAACAGGCCCAAGTAAAAGCAGAAATCCAATACATGCTGGAGAACCACCTAACAGAACCCAGTCAAAGCAGCTGGAGTTCATCAGTAGTATTAGTGCCTAAACTTGATGGTTCAACCAGACTTTGCATAGATTATAGAATAGTTAATACAGTAACAAAGACTCCTACCCAATTCGTCGCTTGGAACAACTGGGCGGTTCTGTTTGGATGGTTGCAATCGGCTGATCTGATGCTAGCCTTCGTTGCAAAATTTAAAAATCAGAATGCCAGACTATTCTGATGGAGTTTACTGTTACGATCTTATCACTTGAAGATTATACGCATTGCGGGTAAAAAATGTTTTTGTAGATGCTTTATCGACAATCTAACTTTGTTCAAGTTATTCAAATGAAGAGAGTGAATGAGTATGAGTGTAAAAATGTGTTTCTGTTTTTCCCACACTTTGTAATGAAACACATTTAAAAATGGCATTTCGTTCCTCCGAGGATGGAGGCATTATGAAAGTGACTTTGTTTAGTTAAAAATATTTTTTTTTAAAAAAGGAATTGATAGTTAAGTTAAATGTTTTTAAATCAACGGGACAGTAAGAGGCGGATTGGGAACAGTGTTGCTGTTTGTCACATGGCTCAAGTTAAAGATGAGCAGAAACCCTGGCAACAGTGGCAGAAATTGACAAGCATTCCTTTGATTGGAAGCTCAATAGCAACAGAGAACATCTGGGTGGGCAGAGAACTGCCAAGCTGTTTGGTTGTTAGTTAGTTAGTGCGTGTGTGTGATACCTTCTAGAAGGAGGCAAAAGTCAAGTGCTGCTAAAGTGTCAAAAAAGAGAGAGATTTCCAAGGAAGAACAGAAGACCACAACCCAGCTAATTTTTTCGCAATTCCCTGAAAGATTCTGTGAAGTTCAGCGTGTCATTTCATCTTGTTCCTGTATTTCAAGAAGGCCTGCGAAATTGCTTTTCAACGCCACCTGAAGAGAGCTAATTCCAGAAGATTCTTTAACAGTTGATCAGAGGTTGGACTGTGTTTTAGTTTGGTGCAGTGAGTCTCATCTGCTATTCTTTCAGGGGTGCGCAAGTGATCTGCCTGAGTGTGGCTGGAATTTAACCCGAGGCGGACGGGAGCCAGCTACCAACTGAAAAGTCGGCAGTGAACCCATTTCTGTCTCGCCTGGGGATCTGACCTGTATTTTGTGGATCCCCGGGCTTCAATTGGTGAGGCGGGACTTCACCCGCTTGAGGTAGGAAGTCCCGCCTAATACAGCTGCCAGCCAATCAGCGGGCCAGCATCTTAGTCCCAGCAGTGCCACTGGGAGCGGTGGCCATTGCTGGGAATGCAGCCCAGCATGAATAGAAGATGCCTGGGTTGCCTCGCTGGGGTAATCGGTCGGCCTAAGGTGGTTGTTTGGGAGGAAGGGGGGTGCGTGTTGGGTCTTGGCGGTAGTTGGGATAGCGGGGCGGTCCTCCAGCGGGCACAGGGTGCCCGATCATGAGGGCCACCCCAGGACGCTGGGAAGCCGCCTGGTTTTGTTAGGCAGCTTCTCCCGGTTCCAGGACTCCCGCTTGCCTCACGTAAAATCTGTGTGGAGGCGGGCCAAGGCCCGTAAGTGGCTGTTAAGTGGCCACTTAAGGGCCTTGATTGGCCTGGGGTGACTAGGCTGATTTTCGCCACCGTCCTGCGTAAAGTGTCGGTAGAGGTGGGAGCGGGTCAGGAAGGTCTCCCAGTGCCTTCTGCTCCATTTTATGCCACCGCCCCCTCACCACCATCCCACTCGTTGGGGTGGTGTAAAATTCCGGCCAGTGTTTTTTTGTCTGTAACAGAGCTCTGATCTAAAAATCCTTTTTTACTTTTTTTCAGTTAACTGGAATATATATATGTTTGTGTGTGAGTGTGAAGGCACTAAGGTAAAGGGAATTTAAAAAAAATTAATATTGAATTTTCATAAAATCTGATCTATGTGATATTGTTTTACTTCATTACTAGTTAAGCCTCATTTTATAATAAACTGTTAATTTTTTTATTCAGTAAAGAAACCTGGTTAGTGTTTTCTATTCTGGGGAAAAATAGTGTAGCTGATTGACTGTTTTCACAAGTGGGGAAAACTTTAAGGAATATGTTGTGGCCTATGGAGGAGTGGGACTGAATTAACAGTGCATTCCTCCCGCCCTGGTCATAACACCATAACATAGGTAAAATGTTTCACTGCACAAAATACTGCAAGGCTGGAATTTTTCGCCCCCCCACCCCCACAAAGAGCAGGTTGGTGGCAGTGGAGGGAGGCGTAAAATGGAGCAGGAGGCTCAGGGGACCCTTCCCGACCTACTCCCACCTTCGCTGCGATTTTACGCATGGCAGCGGCGTAAAACGGCCTGCCAGTCTCGGGCCAATCAAGGCCCATAAGTGGCCACTTAATGGCCCTTAAGGGCCTCCACCCGCCGCTATGGGCATTTTATCCCTGTTAAAAGTAGGCAGCTTTCTCATGGCCTGGGGGTTGGCACTCCTGATCAGGCACCCAGTGCCAAACAGAGGGCTGCCCCAATGCCCCAACCTCCCAAAATGCTCCCCCAGTTCCCCCTTGCCTCGCCAGGGCCTGACCGATTGCCCCCGCGAGGCCCCAAAAATGTACCCATTCTCCAGGGCTCCCCAACATCTTCCTTCTTCAGCTGGGTTGTAGTCCCAGTAGTGGCCATGACTCCCAGTGGCGCTGCTGGGACAGAGCTGCCGGCCCGCTGGTTGGCCGGCAGTTCCATTAGGCGGGACATCCTGCCTCAATGAGGTGGAAGTCCCGCTTCAGACCAATTAAGGGCCTGGGAACCGCAGGTGAGGTGAAGGTGACTGCCCTTGACATCAAGCCAACATTTGAATGAGTATGGCGTCAAGGAGCCACAGCAAAACTGGAGCCAATGGGAATCGGGGGAAAACCCTCTGCTGGTTGGAGTCGTACCTAGCACAAAGGATGATGGTTGTGGTTGGTGGAGGTCAACATCCAGGCTCCAGGACATCACTGCAGGAGTTCCTCAGGGTAGTGTCCTAGGCCCAACCATCTTCAGCTTCATCAGTGATTTTCCTTCAATCATAAGATTAGAAGTGGGGATGTTTGCTGATGATTTCACAATGTTCAGCACCATTCGTGACTCCTCAGATACTGAAGCAGTCCCTGTAAAAATGCAGCAAGACTTCGACAATATCCAGGCTTGGGCTGCTAAGTGGCAAGTAACATTCACGCCACACAAGTGCCAGGCAATGGCCATCTCCAACAAGAGAGAATCTAACCATCTCCCCTTGACATTCAATGGCATTACCATCGCTGAATATGAACATATGAATTAAGAGCAGGAGCAGGCCACTCGACTCCTTGAGCCCGCTCCACCATTCAATAAGTTCATGGCTGAACTGATTACTCCACATTTCCACCTACCCCCGATAACCTTCCATGCCCTTGCTTATCAAGAATCTATCTACCTCTGCCTTAAAAATATTTAAAGACTCTGCTTCCACTACCTTTTGAGGAAGAGATTTCCAAAGACTCACGACCCTCTGAGAGAAAAAATTTCTCCTCATCTCTGTCTTAAATGGGCGACACCTTATTTTTAAACATTGACCCCTAGTTTTAGATTCTCCCACAAGGGGAAACATCCTTTCCATATCCACCCTGTCAAGACCCCTCAGGATCTTATATGTTTCAATCAAGTCGCCTCTTACTCTTCTAAATTCCAGCGGATACAAGCCTAGCCTGTCCAATCTTTCCTCGTAAGACAGCCCACCCATTCCAGGTATTCGTCTAGTAAACCTTCTCTGTACTGCCTCCAATGCATTTACATCCTTCCTTAAATAAGGAGACCAGTACTGTACACAGTACTCCAGATGTGGTCTCACCAATGCCCTGTATAGCTGAAGCATAACCTCCCAACCTTTGTATTCAATTTCCCTCACGATAAATGATAACATTGGAGTCATAGAGTTTTACAGCACAGAAACAGTCCCTTTGGCCCAACGCGCCTGTGCCAACAATCAAGCACCCATCCTAACTAATCCCACTTCCCCGCACTTGGCCTGTAGCCTTGTATGTTATGGCATTTCAAGTGTTCATCTAAATACTTCTTGAATGTCGTGAGTGTTCCTGTCTCTACCACCTCTTGAGGCAGTGTGCTCTAGATTCCAACCACCCTCTGGGTGAAAAACTTTCTCCTCAACTCCCCTCTAAACCTTCTGCCCCTTACCTTAAATCTATGCCCCCTAATTCTTGACCTCTCCGCTAAGGGAAAAAGTTTTTTCCTATCCATCCTATCAATGCCCCTCATAATTTTGTGTACCTCAATCAGGTCCCCCCTCAGCCTTCACCACTCCAAGGAAAACAACCCCAGCCTATCCAGTCTCTCTTCAGAACTGAAATGCTCCAGCCCAGGCAACATCCTGGTGAATCTCCTCTGCACCCTCTCCATTGCAATCACATCCTTCCTATAGTGTGTTGAACAGAACTGTACACAGTACTCCAGCTGTGGCCTAACTAGCGTTTTACACAGCTCCATCATAACCTCCCTGCTCTTATATTCTATGCCTCGGCTAATAAAGGCAAGTATCCCGTATGCCTTCCTAACCACCTTATCTACCTGTGCTGCTGCCTTCAGTGATCTATGGACAAGCAGCCCAAGGTCCCTCTGACCTTCTATACTCCCTAAGGTCCTACCATCCATTGTATATTCCATTGCCATGTTAGACCTCCCAAAGTGCATCACCTCACACTTCTAAGGATTAAACTCCATTTGCCATTGCTCCACCTATCTTACCAGCCCATCTATATCGTCCTGTAGTCTTTCCTCCACACTATTTACGACACCACCAATTTTCGTGTCGTCTGCGAACTTACTGATCATACCTCCTATATTCACGTCTAAATCTTTAATGTACACTACAAACAGTGAAGGTCCCAGCACCAATTCCTGCAGTACCCCACTGGTCACAGGCTTCCATTCACAAAAACAACCCTCGACCATCACCCTCTGCCTCCTTCCATTTAGCCAATTTTGAATCCAATTTGCCAAATTACCCTGGATCCCATGGGCTTTTACTTTCTTAACAATCTCCCATGCGAGATCTTATCAAAAGCCTGAAGTCCATGTAGATTACATCAACTGCTTTACCCTCATCTACACAGCTGGTTGCCACCTTGAAAAATTCAATCAAATTTGTTAGACACGATCTCCCCCTGACAAAGCCATGCTGACTATCCTTGATTAATCCCTGCCTCTCCAAGTGGAGATTAATCCTGTCCCTCAGAATTTTTTCCAATAGTTTCCCTACCACTGATGTTAGACTCACTGGCCTGTAATTACCTGGTTTATTCCTGCTACCCTTCTTGAATAATGGTGCCACATTCGCTGTCCTCCAATTCTCTGGTAGCTCTCCTGTGGCCAGAGAGGAGCTGAAAATTTGTGTCAGAGCCCCCACTATCTCCTCCCTTGCCTCACATAACAGCGTGGGATACATCTCATCTGGGCCTGAGGATTTATCCACTTTTAAGCCCGCTAAAACAGCTAATACTTCCTCCCTTTCAATGCTAATTTGATCAAGTATATCACAATCCCCTCCCTGATCACTACACCTACAGAGTGAACACAGATGAAAAGTAATTGTTCAAAACCTCCCCTATTAACATTCTACTAACATTTTATTAGCTCTCCTAATTACGTGCTGTACCTGTATACTAACCTTTTGCGATTCATGCACTGGGACACCCAGATCCCTCTGCATCTCAGAGCTCTGCAATCTCTCACCATTTAGATAATATGCTTCTTTTTTATTCTTCCTGCCAAAGTGGACAATTTCCCACTTTCCCACATTATACTCCATTTGTCAGGTCTTTGCCCACTCACTTAACCTATCTATATCCATTTGTAGCCCCCTTATGTCCTCTTCACAAGTTACTTTTTAACCTATCTTTGTGTCATCAGCAAATTTAGCCACCATACCTTCAGTCCCTTCATCTAAGTCATTTATATAAATTGTAAAAAGTTGAGGCCCCACCACAGAACCCTGTGGCACACCACTCATTACATCTTGCCAACCAGAAAATGACCAATCTATGCCTACCCTCTGTTTCCCGTTAGCTAGCCAATCTTCTATCCATGCCAATATGTTACCCCCTACACTATGAGCTTTTATTTTCTTCAATAACCTTTGATGTGGCACCTTATCAAATGCCTTCTGGAACTCAAAGTACAATACATCCACCAGTTCCCCTTTATCCACAGCACATGTAACTCCTTCAAAGAACTTCAATAAATCAGTTAAACATGATTTCCCTTTCACAAAACCATGTTAACTCTGCCTGATCACCTTGAATTTTTCTAAATGCCCTGTCATAACATCTTTAATAACGACTTCTAATATTTTCCCCAAGACAGATGTTAAGCTAACTGGCCTGTAGTTTCCTGCTTTCTGTCTCCCTTTTTGAATAAAAGAGTTACATTTGCTATTTTCCAATCTAAAGGAACCTTCCCCGAATCTAGGGAATTTTGGAAAATTAAAACTAATGCAACAACGATCTCACTAGCCACTTCCTTTAACACCCTAGGGTGAAGTCCATAAGGACCTGGGGACTTGTCAACCCCCAGCTCCAACAATTTGTTCAGTACCACTTCCCTGGTGATGGATAATTTCTTGAGTTCTTCCCTCCCTTCCATTTCCTGACTTATAGCTAACACTGGGATGTTACTTGTATCCTCAATAGTGAAGACCAATGCAAAATATCTGTTCAATTCATCTGCCATCTCCTTATTATCCATTATTAATTCCCCAGACTCACTTTTTATAGGACCAATGCTCACTTTGTTAACTCTTTTCTTTTTTAACTATCTATAGAAACTCTTACTATCTGTCTTTATATTTCTAGCTAGCTTCTCTTGTACTCTAATTTTACCTTCCTTATCAATCTTTTATGCCTTCTTTGCTGTGTTTTATATTCTGTCCAATCTTCCGACCTGCCTCCCATCTTTGTGCAATTGTAGGCTTTTTCTTTAAGTTTGATACTTTCTTTAACTGTTTTAGTTAACTACTGATGGCGGATCCCACCCTTGGAATTTTTCTTTCTCGTTGAAATGTATCTATTCTGTGTATTCTGAAATATCTCCTGAAATGTCTGCCACTGCATCTCTGTTGACCTATCGCTTTACCTGATTTGCCTGCTCATTTTAGCTCGCTCTGTTTTCATGTCCTCATAATTGCCCTTATTTAAGTTTAAAATACCACTCTTCTCTCCCTCAAACTGAAAATAAAATTCAATCATATTATGATCGCTGCTACCTAGGGATGTCTTAACTGTGAGGTCATTAATTATTCCTATCTCGTTGCACAATACCAGGTCTAGTATAGCCTGCTCTCTGGTTGGCTCCAGACCGTATTGTCCCAAGAAATTATCCAAAAAAACATTCTATGTACTCCTCATCTAGGCTACCTCTGCCCATCTGATTTTTCCAGTCTGTATGTAGGTTAAAATCCCCCATAATTATCGCTGTACCTTTCTGACAAGCTGCCAATATATTTCCTTTATACCCCGTCCCACAGTGTGGTTAATGTTAGATGGCCTGTACACCACTCCCACTAATGATTTCTCATCTCTACCCAAACTTCTTCTTCTACATCCTGATCTCCTGAACTTAGGT
This sequence comes from Heterodontus francisci, assembly GCF_036365525.1. Taxonomy (NCBI): domain Eukaryota; kingdom Metazoa; phylum Chordata; class Chondrichthyes; order Heterodontiformes; family Heterodontidae; genus Heterodontus; species Heterodontus francisci. Next base: position 56,772,530 of record NC_090402.1, read on the forward strand.
CATCCCTCTCTATTGCGCTAATACCATCCTTAATTAACAGAGATACCCTTCCACATTTTCCTAGCTTCCTGTCCTTCCTAAATGCCATGTATCCATCAATATTCAGGTTCCAATCTATGTCATCCTGCAGCCATGTCTCTGTAATGGCTATCAGATCGTACTTATTTATTTCTGTTTGCGCTCTCAGTTCATCTGTTTTGTTTCGAATGCTACATGCATTCAGATATAGCCCTTTAATTGTGTCCTTTTATTATTTTTGTAACTTCTAGCCTTATCTGTTGATTTTCTCTTAGATTTGTATGCTCTGTCCCTTCCTGTCACCGTCTGTTTATCATTTCCCATATTATACCTTTCTCTCTTGCCTTGTCTCTACTCTTTGATTAAACATATCTTTCCAAATTTGATCCCTTGCCACCACTACTCAGAATCCCCCACTATCAACATCCTGGGCGTTACCATTGACCAGAAACTGAACTGGAGCAGCTATATAAATACCATGTCTACAAGAGGAGGTCAGAGGCTAGGAACTCACCACCTGACTCCCCAAAGCCTGTCCACCATCTACAAGGCACAAGTCAGGAGTGTGATGGTATACTCTCCACTTGCCTGGATGGGTGCAGTTCCAACAACACTCAAGAAGCTCGACACCATCCAGGACAAAGCAGCCTGCTTAATTGGCACACCGTCCACAAACATTCACTCCCTCCACCACCGACTCACTGTGGCAGCAGTGTGTATCATCTGGACGATGCACTGTCCCAATGCACCAAGGCTCCTTCGACAGCACCTTCCAAACCCACGACCTCTACCACCTAGAAGGACAAGGGCAGCAGATGCATGGGAACACCACCATCTGCAAGTTCTCCTCCAAGTCACACACCATCCTGACTTGGAACTGTGTCGCCATTCCTTCACAGTTGTTGGGTCAAAATCCTGGAACCCCCTTCCTAACAGCACGGCGGGTGTACCTACCCCACATAGACTGCAGCGGTTCAAGAAGGCAGCTCACTACCACCTTCTCAAGGCATGGTCAATAAATGCTGGCCTAGCCAGTGATGCCCACATCCCAGGAACGGTTAAAAGAAAATGCGGTATGGATCCCCAGGCCAGGCGGAGGTGGCATTGCCACCGACGTTTCGGTTTGTGGATGGCTCCCGTCCGCTGAGGGTAAAATTCCAGCCCAAGTAAATGGTGCTCACAGATGGAATAAGTATTTTCAGCTCCCGGAATTATCTGAGAGGTATATGCAATGGACATGAGCTTATGATCTAGTTCCTGACACAATACTGCAGTTAAACTCTGATCAGTGGCTGCTTTCTCTAGGTGGAATGGCTCGTTATGGTCTGGAGTGATGAGGCAGGTTGTTCTGGATGACACCTTGTTTTAACTGGCCACACTTCAGTGTGCGCTGCAGTCCATGCCAGTAGGAGGTTATCTCTTTCCACCTTTAACAGTTCATATAGAAGTTTGGCCGTCTCAGCGAAGCCAGGAATAAAACTGCATTGATAACCAACGAGACCCAAAAGTGATCTCAAAGCCGTCTTGGAGGTGGGGATCGGGAGTCGCTGAATAGTCTGAACTTTGTACAGATCGGGGCTCAGTCCTCTTGGAGAAATAGTGACGCCTAAGAAGTGATCTTCACTTGGATCAATCGTGCTTTTCATGGCTTGACTTTTAACCCTGCTGTTGTTAGGAGTTGTAAAAGTTCATTATGTAGTGTAAGGTGTTCTTCAACAGTGCTCATGGCCAACAGCAAGTCATCAACATATTGTAGCCATGAAGTTATTGAATGGCGGGGCAGGCTCGAAGGGTCAAGTGGCCTATTCCTGCTCCTAATTCGTATGCTCATATGTTCGTAAGACAGTCAGGTCGGGAAAAGGATTTCAGGATGTGGGCCGTATTGGTGTAAAAGATGGTGGGCACATTGGGGAAGGCATGTCCAGGTGTAACTTTGATCTGCAAAAGTGAAGGCAAATTTATACTGGTCCTCCCTATTTCTCCTCATCTCTGTCTTAAATGGGCAACCCCTTATTTTTAAACAGTGACTCTTAGTTGTAGATTCTCCCACAAGGGGAAACATTCTTTCCACATCCATCCTATCAAGACCCCTCAGGATCTTATATGTTTCAATCAGGTTGCCTCCTACTCATCTAAGTTCCAGCGGATACAAGCCTAGTCTGTCCAACCTTTCCTCATAAGACAGCCTGCCTATTCCAGGTATTATTTAGTAAACCTTCTCTGTACTGCCTCCAACGCATTTACATCCTTCCTTAAATAAGGAGACTAGTACTGTACACAGTACTCCAGATGTGGTCTCACCAATGCCCTGTATAGCTGAAGTATGACCTCCTTACTTTTGTATTCAATTCCCCTCGCGATAGCATTCTGTTAGCTTTCCTAATTACGTGCTGTACCTGTATACTAACCTTTTGTGATTCGTGCACTGGGACACCCAGATCCCTCTGCATCTCAGAGCTCTGCAATCTCTCACACTTTAGATTATATGCTTCTTTTTTATTCTTCCTGCCAAAGTGGACAATTTCACACTTTCCCACATTATATTCCATTTTCCAGGTCTTTGCCCATTCACTTAACCTATCTATATCCCTTTGTAGCCTCCTTATGTCCTCTTCACAAGTTACTTTTTTACCTATCTTTGTGTCATCAGCAAATTTAGCAACCATACCTTCAGTCCCTTCATCTAAGTCATTTATATAAATTGTAAAAAGTTGAGGCCCCAGCACAGACCCCTGTGGCACACCACTCATTACATCTTGCCAACCAGAAAATGACCCATCTATGCCTACCCTCTGTTTCCCATTAGCTAGCCAATCTTCTATCCATGCCAATATGTTACCCCCTACACCATGAGCCTTTATTTTCTGCAACGTTATGAGGAGAGGTTGGAGAGGCTAGGCTTGTATCCGCTAGAGTTTAGAAGAGTAAGAGGCGACTTGATTGAAACATATAAAATCCTGAGGGATGAGGAAAGGATGTTTCCCCTCATGGAAGAATCTAGATCTAGGGGTCACTGTTTAAAAATAAGGGGTTGCCCATTTAAGACAGAGATTAGGAGAATTTTTTTCTCTGAGGGTTGTGAGTCTTTGGAACTCTGTTCCTCAAAAGGCAGTGGAAGCAGTATCTAAATATTTTTAAGGCAGAGCTAAATAGATTCCTGATAAGGAAAGGGGGAAGGGTTATCGGGGGGTAGGCAGGAATGTGGAGTCGAGGTTACAATCAAATCAGTCAGGATGTTACTGAATGGCGGAGCAGGCTTGAGGGGCCGAGTGGCCAATTCCTGCTCCTGATTCGTATGTTCTTATTCATATGTTGATGTGATGTTTGGTTTGAGTTTCCCTACTGCAAATCTTCCCCTTCCAATACCCTGTAAAAGGAGTTTATAAAAGTCATCACAGGATAGAAATTCAGAACAGACATTCTAGTTTCTATGGAACATTCCTTCCCCTCTCACTCATGTTCAGCTAAATCCCCCACACCCTCCCTCCTTGATGCCGTTTGAAACCCAGATTCATCACAGACACAGATTTTACTCCCTTTCCCGAAGGTGCTGTGTGATGGTGGGGTTCAGTCCCAGTCACTGTTTATCTTCCAGTACCTTGTCCAGTGGTATTTCTGAGCTGTGATCCTATACTGAAGGTGCTGTGTGATGGTGGGGAGTAGTTCTGATGAAAGATTTTTTATTTATTTTTATATAGAGATACAGCACTGAAACAGGCCTTTTGGCCCTCCGAGTCTGTGCTGACCAACAACCCATTTTATACTAATCCTACATTAACCCCATATTCCCTACCACATCCCCACCATTCTCCTACCTACACTAGGGGCAATTTACAATGGCCAATTTACCTATCAACCTGCAAGTCTTTGGCTGTGGAAGGAAACCAGAGCACCCGGAGAAAGCCCACGCGGTCACAGGGAGAACTTGCAAACTCCACACAGGCAGTACGCAGAATTGAACCCAGGTTGCCGGAGCTGTGAGGCTGCGGTGCTGACCACTGCACCACCGTGCCACCGTGCTGCCCCACTTAGCTGAAACATTAACCCTGTTTCTCTCTCCACAGATGCTGCCAGACCTGCTGAGTATTTCCAGCATTTCTTGTTTTTATTTCAGATTTTCAGTATCTGCAGCATTTCGATTTTATATCAGTCGCAGTCACTGTTTACCCTCCAGTACCTTGTCCAGTGGTAATTCTGAGCTTGTAATCCTATACCATGAGCTGTCGGCATTTAGACCATGGGGAGCAGCACAGCCGCCATCCATGGCTGTTTCTGTCTGAGAAATCTGAGGCTGATGGTAGTGCATCAACAACAACTTGAATTTACATAGCACCTTCAATATAGTAAAACATTCATAAAAGCGTAAAAAACTGACAACGAGCCAAAGCAGTCATTAGGAGCAGTGACCAAAGCTTGGTCAAATATTGTAAGGCCGAATCTACTGAAGGCAATGGTGGAGTGAAGGAAGTGGGGGTTGCACAAGTAGCCAAAGATGAAAAAACGCAGAGATCTTGGCGAGTTAAAGGCCTGCAGGAAGTGACAGAGATAGGGAGGGGTGAGGCTGTGGAGGATTTGAACAAGAGGCTGGCAATGGTAAAGGCTGAAGCCACCAGCTGCCTGACACCATCCCCCACTCCCACCCCCCCTCCTCCTCCGCCCCAGTGCAGAATGTGACTCATTGTGAAGAGGAAGGGTTACTTTAACTAATAAAGGTACAGAAAGGTGAGACATTGTCCCTCTAAATATCACTAATAGATAAATAATGAGGAGAAATTAATCTCAATAGCTTTAACTAACAGCGACAGGAAGTGATATGAATGGCCATTACTCTTTCTATGTTTAGAACATAGAACATTACAGCGCAGTACAGGCCCTTCAGCCCTCGATGTTGCGCCGACCTGTGAAACCATCTGACCTACACTATTCCATGTACAGCTTGTGTTCTGTAGAACTTGTGTTCTGTAGAACTGACTGTCGTTAACTCTTTGTTATCTGGCTTTAATGTTGAAAGCATAAGTCTATTAAGTTGTTTGGAATTGAATGAGTGTGAAAAGTGATTGTTGAGTGTGTTCATTTCGATTTAAGATTGTGCACCCAGGAATAGGATATAAACTTGAATTATATTTTAAGTTAAAGTTTTCTTTTTTTTAAAGTTGGTTTTGCAACTGTGAAAAGGCAATGAACAATTTTCTAAGAGATAAGCTTCAGCCTTGAAGGTCTGAAGATGTCTGGCAGAAATCCAATTTGAAGTTTAAAACATTGCTTGAATTGGAAACTCTGCTACCGCTTTATTTTGCAGTCTAAACTTGAAGACATGTTTTACTGACTGTTTTTAAGTAGCAAATGTCAAAAGATTGAATATTGTTTTAAGGGAGAGAAGGATAAGCAAAAGAGATAATGGGAAAGATTAAAGTTTGTGTAAGGAGCTGGTGTTAAGTCTTTTGTTGTAAGAATGTTAAATAACTTTTTCTTTAGTTTTTGGTTTTATTACAGTCATTTGAAAAGGCGCCTGAAGAAAGAAGAAAAATGACGTAATTTACCTATCTTTAAAAAAAAGCACGTGCTATTCTGTTCTGTGTGTAGTTAATAAGTCTGAATTAAATTAATACTGTTAAGGTTAACTAACCTGTTAAGTTGAGGAAAACTTCAAATGTTCATTGACGTGAACTGGAATTTGGAATCATCTTGGTCGTATAAAATCCTTGGACTAGAAATCTCTTACAAAAGATGCTAAAAGTTTGGAAACAATTGGAGTTTAATCTAAAATGCTGTCTGCCCTGATGGAGATGGTTTATTTTGAAGTTGATAATGTTACTAAAGATTTTGTTGTTTGAAAATCCTAAGGATACCAGAAAAACATTTAAAATGGAGTTTAGTTCTTTTTGATAAGGAAAAAAAAGGGTTACGTAAAGCGACGCAGCGGAGAATGCTTTGCTCCGCCCCCTTGGAGACAAGCAAAGAAATTAACCCTGCTGCAACCATCCTTATCAATGAGACAAAGTGCTTGAGAAGGAGAGATAGTTGCAAGCACTTCTGTCTTTAATGTAAAAAAAATGCAATATCACCAAGTCTGGGCATAAGAAATTGGAATCGATAAACAAAATTAAATTGATATGAGTGGTTATTTAAAGCATTCAAAGGGAAATTTACTGTTATTTGAACTTGGAATAATCTGAGATGTCGAAAATCCAGTTTAATTTGGCAAGTTATTTAAGGAATTAAAATGTCATCTAAGGTTAAAAAAAACACAAACAATATACTGTAATGCCTGGAATCAAACGGAAATGTTTAATTTCTGTTTTAAGGAATTATGAATATTAATTGTAAAGGTTCTCCAGGGCTCAAAATGAAATAGAATTATAATTAATGGGAATTGACAATCAGATCTGGCTGATGCAAGAGTTAATAAAGGAATTCTGGGGATAAACAAATGGTGAAATTAGAATTCAAACAGCTAATTTCCAAGAAGCCTCGAATTTTCCAGTGAAACTCAGGAAAGTGTAGATAAGACTGGCAATTGATAGTTTTCTCTTGGAGATATGAGTTTTTAAGAGAGCTACATTTGAAAGTCTGGCCATAACCTGAGACATCAGGACCCTGCAGGGGGAGGTAAGCAAAAATCTCAGACAGACACCACCATGTCCCCCCCTCTCTCCACCACTGACATTTGATCTTTTGATAAGATCACCTGAGAGTTGCGAGTATGTGGCATGACATTGGAATACCAGTGTAAGTATGCAGATGTGATTTGTTACATGTAGAGCAACTGAACTAATGACAGGAAGGGTGATGAGACTGCCAAGGTATGTCGTAGCAGGTAGTGAGGAGTAGGACCCGCGAGAGAAAGGGTTCAAAGATTTGTGAAGGAGCTGTGCAGACAACTGCATGAGCTGAGGCAGGAGATTCTATGGACACAGACATGAAAGAGGAACAGACAAAGGTGCCTGTTGTGGGAGACAAAGTAATGGTAAAGGGAAGGGCCGATGGAAATACATGGTCCCAACTGAAAAAAATATAATCAAGGGAATGATGGCTGAGCATGAAATAGTGCCTATCATGGAGGCCACCTGGTATGCCATATGATACCAGGAGTGGCGAAACACATTAGAGAATGGATTGTTCGGGGGACTGGGAGTGGTGATGTTGTTAACCGGAGTCTGGGTGGTATTCAAACACCTCCCACATTTAAGTCCAAATCATTAATATATACCACAAACAGCAAGGAACCCAACACTGAGCCCTGTGGAATGCCACTGGAAACTGCTTTCCATTCGCAAAAACATCTGTCGACCACTACCCTTTGTTTCCTGTCACTGAGCCAATTTTGGATCCAGCTTGCTGCATTTCCCTGTATCCCATGGGCTTTTATTTGTCTGACCAATCTACCATGTGGGATCTTGTCAAATGCCTTACTAAAATCCATGTAGACCACATCCACTGCACTACCCTCATCAATGCTCCTTGTTACTTCCTCAAAAAATTCAATTAAGTTAGTAAGACACAACCTTCCCTTAACAAATCCATGCTAACTATCCCTGATTAATCCATGCCTTTCTAAGTGACAGTTTATCCTATCTCTCAGAATTGATTCTAATAATTTACCCACCACCGAGGTCAGACTGACCGGCCTATAATTATTTGGCTTATCCCTCACACCATTTTTAAACAATGGTACAACGTTCCTCTGGCACCTCGCCTGTATCTAGTGAGCATTTGAAGCTGATCCTCAGAGCATCCGCTATTTCCTCCCTGGCTTCCTTTAACAACCTGGGATTACAATCCATCTGTCCTAGCAAGTTATCCACTTTCAAGGATTTCAGATCTTCTAGTACTTCCTCTCTCATTATGCTGATCGTATCTGATATTTCACACTCCTCCTCTTTTACTACAATGTCTGCATCATCCCTCTCCTTTGTGAAGACAGAGTCAAAATACTCATTAAGAACCCTGCCCACATCATCTGCATCCACGCATAAATTACCTTGTACATCTCTGATAGGCCCTACCCTTTCCTTAGTTATCCTCTTGCTCTGAATGTACTGATAAAACATCTTTGGGTTTTCCTTGATTTTACCTGACAATAATTTTTCATGTCCTCTCTTTGCTTTTCTAATTTCCTTTTTTATTTCACCCCTGCACTTTCTATACTCCTCTAGGCTTTCTAAAGTATTAAGTTTTTTGTGACCATCATAAGCTTTCTTTTTCTGCTTTAACTTAACCCTGTATGCTTCTGGATAACCAGTGGGCTCTAGATTTGGCCGTACCACCCTTTATCTTTGTGGGGACATGCCTACACTGTGCCTGTGGAATCTTGCTTTTGAATGCCTCCCACTGGTTTGCCACTGATTTTCCTTCAAGTAGTTGTATCCAGTCCACTTTCGCCAGATCACCTCTCAGCTTCGTAAATTTTGCCTTCCCCCAATTTAGAACTTTTACTCCTGTTTTATCTTTGTCCTTTGTTCCTCCTCCCAAAGTGGATAACCTCACACTTAACCACATTATATTCCATCTGCCATGTTCTTGCCCACTCACTCAGCCTGTCCAAATCCCCTTGAAGCCTCTTTGCATCCTCCTCACAACACACATTCCACCAAGTTTTGTGTCATCCGCAAACTTAGAAATATTATATTTGGTCTCCTTATCCAAATCATTGATATAGATAGTGAACAGTTGGGGCTGAAGCACTGACCCTTGTGGTACCTTTGTGGAAAGTGACATTCACACTACCCAATTACCATGTGATGACCATCTTCAACAAGAGCGAATCTAACCATTTCCCCCTGACATTCAACTACATCATCATCACTGAATTCTTACCATCAACATACTGAGGGTTACCATTGACCAGAAACGAAACTGGATTAGTCACACAAATGCTGTGGCCACAAGAACAGGCCAGAGACTGGGAACACTGCGGCGAGCAACTCACCTCCTGGCTCCCCATCAACTAATCACAAGGCACAAGTCTGGAGTGTGATGGAATACTCTCCACTTGCCTGGATGAGTGCAGCCACAACAACACTCAGGACGCTTAACAGCATCAGGACAAAGCAGCCAGCTCGACCGCCACCCTATCCACCAGCCTATATACCCACTGCCTCCACCACTGGCACAGAGTGGCAGCAGCGTGCATCATCCACAAGATGCACCGCAGTAATCCGCCAAGGCTCCCTCGACAGCACCCTTCAAACATAGAAGCATAGAACGATTTCTGGCACAGAAGGAGGCTACCAAGGACATCATGTCTGCACCGGCCAAAAAAGAGGTATCCGGTCCAAATCCCACCTTCCAGCTTTGGTCGGTAGCCCTCTAGGTTCCGGCACCTAAAGTATATATCCACATGTGTTTTTTTTAAATGTGATGAGCTATGTTCATCTTGTGTGACACAGGTGAGGAGTAGGAGTGGATGAGGTTCACTGTTTTATACGATTCAATTTTTCTATGATTGTGACACATGAGCTTCCCCTCATTCTATTATATACATGGGCAAACCATCATACCCAAAATGCTCAGTGCAGTCGAACATTGTTCAGAGGCTGTCAGTAAATGTTTTATTGCCAGTAGACGGAAGGTTAGAAACCTGAAACGTTGACTTTGTTTCTGCATCCACAGGAGTATTTCCAGCATTTTCTCTTTTTATTTCAGATTTCCAGCATCCGCAGTATTTATTGCTTTCGTTTTATTGCAGGCGTTGCTCACAGAACTGAGTAAAGAAACACAGATGGGCCACTTAAGAGCTGGTTTGATTCGGGGCGGGTGTTGGATGAGATCATCGATCCCTGACCTGTGTAGGTTTTTTTTGTGGTAACAGTTTGAGCTAAAGTTGAGATGGAGGAGAAGCTGCTGGGTTTAACTCCAAGTACCTTTGAGCCCTGTGAAACCCAACAATTTGCAATGCGTGACTGCCAAGGGAGTTAGATTTTAGGGGAGATTAGATTGCTCAACAGGCACTGTCCCAGCAATGTAAAAGGGTATTATTCAACAACTGGAAAAGCTTTTAATCCATTTTACATATGCAGCTACTTTTAATTTTGTTCCATGTGGCGGAGGTTGAGTGTTTGGAAAGTTTGATCAAAGTTCTTGTCAAGTTGTAGATATAAAGGTCCCTCTCCTTTGTCTCTTCCCCCTTTCCACCTCAATCACTCCTCCCATAGAGACCAGAGTCTTGTGTAGGTCCAGACTGGGTGGCAGGTTTCCTTCCCTGAAGGACGTTAGTGAACCAGTTCCAGCATGGTCACTGTTTTCTGAAGTTGGTCTCACAAATTAAGAGATTCATTTAGCTCACTTTCACAACCTGTTTTTGTGGGTTCACTCACTCCTTTTTCCCTGTTTCTATCCTGTGTTTACAGTGATGACTTTTGTAAACTCATTTTACAGGGTATTGGAAAGGGGGGATTTGCAGATGGAAAATTCAAACCAAATATATCAGGATCTCAGAGTTGCCACATTCATTGGCACCGGAATATTATCAACCTTTGAACATGGAAGGAAAAAGCACAGTTCATAGCGGGAAGAATCTGTACACGTGTTCTCTCTGTGGACGAGGCTTCAGCCAATCAGCTAGCCTGTCGAGACACAAATGCAATGACACCAAAGAGAAACTGTTAATTTGATCCATGTGTGGGAAGGGATTCACTCGGTCATCAACCCTGCTGACACACCAGCACATTCACACCGGGGAGGGACTGTTCACCTGCTCCATGTGCAGCAAGCGATTCATTCATTTTTCTGTCCTGTTGAGACGCCAGCGAGTTCACACTGACAAGAGAAAGCTTAAATGTTCTGACTGTGAAAAGATCTTTAAGCACTTGACGACACTGAGGGAGCACCAGCACATTCACACTGGTTCCACAGCGTTCAGCTGCTTCACTGTAGGAAGAGGTTCAGAGGATCATCCAACCTGCTGACACATTGGTGTGTTCATATTGGGGAGAGGCCATTCACCTGCTTCGAGTATGGGAAGACATTCACTGATTCAGCCCACCTGCTTAGACACAAGCAAGTTCATATTGATGAGAAACCTTTTATATATCTGGACTGTGGGAAGTGCTGAAAAATTTCTGGGAAAGTGATGTCCCATCAACGTGTTCACACTGATGAGAGATCATTCAGGTGCTCTCACTATGGGACTGGGTTAAGATGATCAAGTGACCTCACTGTATACCAGCGTATTCACACTGGGGAGAGGCCGTTCACCTGCTCCGTGAGTGGGAAGGGATTCACTCAGCCATCACAGCTCAGTAAACATCAGCTCGTTAACACTGATAAGAGACCTCGTCAATGTTCTGACTGTGAGAAGAGTTTTAAAAGCAAAAAGGATCTGCTGAGGCGCCAATGGTCTCACACTGGGGAGAGGCCATTCACCTGCTGCATATGTGGGAAGGGATTCATTCAGTCATTTAACCTGCTGAGACACGAGCAAGTTCACAAGTAATAGCAGGGATTGTGTTCTGCAGTTATTGCTGTTGTTAATCACATCCATCTTCATTCTGACAGTTGGTGTTTGTTTCTGTTGATGTTAATAACCCCTACAATTAGGTTGGAGTTTAATATTCTGGATAAATGTAAGATAAGCGCTTTGTTTTAAACACATGGTTGTAGATTTTATTTTCTGTACCACTGACCCTGCTGAAGGTTGTTTGTGACTGTGAGAAAGGTAAACTATCACTCTTCATTCTTCTCGACCTGTCTGCAGTCTTTGACACGGTTGACCACACCATCCTCCTCCAATGTCTCTCCACTATGTCCAGCCGGGTAAGACTGCTCTCTCCTGGTTCCGTTCTTATCTATCTAATCGTAGCCAGTGAATCACTTACAATGGTTTCTCTTCCAGCTCCCATACAGTTACCTTTGGTTTCCTTCAAGGATCTATCCTTGGCTCCTCCTGTTTCACATCTATATGCTGCGCTTTGATGACATCACCCAAAAGTGCACATCAATTTCCACATTTACATTGATGACATCCAGCTCTACCTCACCACCACCTCTCTCGACCCCTCTGCTCTCTCCAAGTTACCAGCACTGGATGAAGAGAAGTTTCTTCCAGCTAAATATTGGGAAGACCAAAGCCATTGCATTCAATTCCCACCAGAAACTCCATTCCCTTGCTACCGACTCCATCCCTCTCCCTGGTGAACATCTGAGATTGACTAGACTGTTCACAACCTTAGTATCACAGTTGACCCCGAGATGATCTTCTGACCACATATCTGTGCCATCACTAAGACTGTCTATTTCCACCCAACTCTGCTCCGCCCCATTTCAATCATCTGCTGCTGAAACCCTTTGCTACCTCCAGACTTGATTATTCCAATGCATTCCTGGCTTGTGTCTCACATTCTACCCTCTATAAATTTGATATTATCCAAAGCTATGCCACCTGTACCCTGACTCGCAACTAGTTCTGTTCATCCATCACTGCTGTGCTCACTAACCTATATTGGCTCCCGGTTAAGCAATGTCTCAATTTCAAAATTCTCACCTTTGTATTCAAACCCTCCATGACCTCTCACCACAGCCCCCCCACCCCCCAGCCCCCACCACCACCATCTCCATAATCTCCTTCAGCTCCACAACACTTATAATTCTGGCCTCTTGGACATCCGTGATTTAAGTCATTCCACCATTGATGGTTGTGTCTTCAGCTGCCTCAGTGCTAAGCTCTGGAATTCCCTCCCTAAATCTCTCTGCCTTGCTAGCTCACTTTCCTCCTTTAAAACACTCCTTAAAGGCTACTTCTTTATTTAAGCTTTTGGTCATCTGCCCGAATATCTAATATGTTTTATAATGCCCTGTGAAGCGCTTTGGAGCATTTTATTACATTTAAGGTGCTATATAAATACAAGTTGTTGTTGGGTGATGTTTTCTGATTAAGATTCCAATTTAAGGTTTTCTGGGACAGTGACAGCCTTGTTTCCATATTCTGGTTATTAATGGCCATGAGCTCTTTTTTTCTGTCCATTTGATTTATTCCTGCTCCCCCTCCATCTCAATCCCATCAGTAAATTCTCCAATTATTGACATTCAATGGCGGGTATGATTCCCCAGATTGCTCTGCACGGTGGAATCTGCCCTATTCCGGTTCCAGGAGCCTGACCACAGGCACGGAAGAGGATCCGCTCTGTCACCAGCTGGAGCTGTGGTTCCAGAGCAGGTCAGTGGAAGCAGGACTGGGAGATTCAGAAACTTCAGGAAGGCTGTGCTCCACCCTACCCACCTGCCTCAGGGGTTAGGAAGTTAGTGAACTTATATAGGACATGATGCTGAGGAACTCTTGCAGCAATATCCTGCGACTGAGATGGGCCTCCAACAAGCACAACCATCTGCCTTTGTGCTAGGTATGACTCCAACAAGTGGAGAGTTTTCCCTCTGATTTCCATTCACTTCCATTTTGTTAGGGCTCTTCGATGCCACACTTGGTCAAATCGTCCCTTGATGTCAAGGATAGTCACTCTTGTCCCAAGTCTGAAATTCAGCTCTTTTGTTCATGTTTACCCAAGGTTGTAATGAGATCTGGATCTAAGTGATCCTGTTGGAACTCAAACACAAGTGCCAGGCAATGACCATCTCCAACAAGAGAGAATCTAATATTCAGTGTATTAACACCTAATCTGTACTAATGCTTTGTCTTTCAACACACCATTAACATATTGTTTGCCTTTGCTCCGTGACCTTTTGGTCAGCTATGTGGCCTGGTCCAATCTGGACCTCCTTTGTTATCTCTTGCCCCACCCCCACCTCACTTGCTTATAACCTGTGACTTTTCTAATATTTGTCAGTTCCGAAGAAGGGTCACTGACCCGAAACGTTAACTCTGCTTCTCTTTTCACAGATGCTGCCAGACCTGCTGAGTGGTTCCAGCATTTCTTGTTTTTATTTCAGATTTCCAGCATCCGCAGTATTTTGCTTTTATATAAGAGAGAATCTAACCTTGACATTCAATGACATTATGATTGCTGAATCTCCCACTATCAACATTGTGGGGGGTTACCATTGACCAAAAACTGAACTGGAGTAGCCATATAAATACTGTGGCTACAAAAGCAGGTCAGAGGCTAGGAATCCCACGGTGAGTAACTCGCCTCCTGACTCCCCAGATCCTGTCCATCATCTACAAGGCACAAGTCAGGAGTGTGATAGAATACTCTCCACTTGCCTGGATGGGTGCAAGAAGCTTGACACCATCCAGAACAAAGCAGCCCGCTTGATTGGCACCCCATCCACCATCTTAAACATTCACTCCCTCCACCACAGATGCACAGTGGCAGCAGTGTGTACCATCTACAAGATGCATTGCAGACAAGGCTCCTTTGACAGTGCCTTCCAAACCCATGGCCTCTACCACCTAGAAGGACAAGGACCGCAGATGCATGGGAACAGCAGCACCTGCAAGTTCCCCTCCAAGCCACACACCATCCTGCATCCTAACTTGGAACAATATCGCCTTTCCTTCACTGCCGCTGGATCAAAATCCTGGAACTCCCTACGTAACAGCACTGTGGGTGTACCTACCCACATGAACTGCAGCGGTTCAAGAGGGATATTACCCTTCTCATGGGCAATGAGGGATGGGCAATAAATGCTGGCCCGGCCAGCGATGCCCATATCCCCATAAACGAATAAAAAATGGTGGAAATGGTGCAATGAGTTTGGATTTCTGCACAGGGAGGAGGGAGAGTGTGTGGGATGCGAATTTACAGCTTTGGGGGAACAAATGAGCATCCTTAGAAACAAGAATTGTCTGTTCCGAATTTCTATCCTGTACCTACAGTGATGACTTTTGTAAACTCCTTTTACAGGATATTTGGAGAGGATTTACAGATGGGAAACTAAAACCAAGAATCTTGGCAAGATCTTACGGAATCACTAAATCCATGTACGGTCAGCCTCTGATTAGGGAAGGAAAAATATTTGTTTGTCTATTTGTAGCAAAAGATTTAAATCAACATTGAGGCTGGAAAAGCACCAAGACAGACACACCCGAGTGAGAGTGTTCCCGTGCACTGACTGTGAAAAGAGTGTTATCCAGTTACACAGTCTTTAGAAAATTGCACCATTCACAGTGGGGAGAAACTATATACGTGATCTGTGTGTGGATGAGACTTCAAATGGTCGTCCAATCTGGAAGGAACAGTGTAGAGAGCTTTTTGCTGTAACTAACCCGTGCTGTACCTACCCTGGGAGTGTTTAATGGGACAGCATAGAGGGAGCTTTACTCTGTATCCCAGCCAGAGTCAGCATCTTCAGGAGAGGAACATAAGATATTAATGGAAGCAGAATTAGGCTACATGCCCTTTCAAGTCTGTTTCACCACTCAATAAGATTATGGCGGATCTTCTATCTCAACACCACCCTCCCATATTCCTTGACTCCCTTAGTATCCAAGAATCTATCGATCTCTGCCTTGACTATACTCAATGACTGAGCATCCACAGCCTTCTGGGAGAGAGAATTTCAATCCTTTTGGTGAAAATAATTTCCATCATATTGGCTTAGAACAATCTTCTCAAGGGCAATTAGGGATGGGCAACAAATGCTGGCCTTGTCAGCAATGCCCACATCCCATGAAAGAATAAAAAAAATTTAAAATCCTAAATGGTTGAACTCTTATTGTGACTCTTGATCTAGACTCGCCAGCTTGCGAAACATCTTTTTAGCATCGACCCTGTCAAGCCACTTAAGAATTTTATATATTTCAATGAGACCACCTCAAATTCATCAAACTTGAAGGTCCAATGGCCTCGTCTACTCAATCTCTCCTCATAGGACAATCATAGAATCAGTCTGGAGAGCCTTGGTTGCACTCTCTCTCAGGCAAGTAATAAAGTCTATGTCAGGGTTGATGTGCATCTATGTGAATGCACCAAGTGTAGTTAATAAGATTGATGAGTTACAGGTGCAGAGATGCTGTGGCTATAACAAAGACCTGGCTTAAAGAGGGGTAGGACTGGGTGTTAAATATTCCTGGATACAAGATATTCAGGAAAGATAGGAAAGGAAGAAAAGGGGGAGGAGTGGTAGTATTGATTAAGGAGAGCATTACAGTGCTGGAGAGAGAGGATGTCCCAGAGGGGTCAATGACAGAATCTATTTAGATGGAGCTAAGGAACAAAAATGTGCAATTGCATTGCTTGGTGTAGTCGATAGGATGCAGAGGAACACATTTGCAAGGAAATTAGAGTGGTGCAATAATTATATAGTAGTTATAATCAGGGACTTTAATTATCCGAATGTAGATGGGGATAGTAGTAGTGTAAAGAGCAGAGAGGGGCAAGAGTTCTTAGAGTGTGTTTAGGAAAATTTTCTACAGCAGCATGTTTCCAGACCAATGAGACAGGAGGTACTGCTGGACTTGGTTCTTGGGAATGAGGTGGGCCAAGTGGATCAAGAATTGGTAGGGCCGAATAAATTGAAATCAAAGGTTGGCAGGCAAAACAGTAGCTGAACAATGTGATACCTTCAAAGAAGAGATAGTTCAGGTCATTGAAGGTGGCAGGACAGGTTGAGTGCGCAGTTAAGAAAGCATACAGTATCCTGGGTTTTATTAATAGGGGCATGGGGTACAACAGCAAGGAGGTTATGTTGAACTTGTATAAGATGCTAGTTCGGCTTCAGCTGGAGTTTTGCATCCAGTTCTGGGTGTCGCACTTCAGGAAAGATGTGATGGCATTGGAGAGAGTGCAGAAAAGATTCACGAGAATGGTTCCAGGGATCAGGAACTTCATTTACAAAGATAGATTTGAGAAGCTGGGCTTGTTTTTCTTGGAGAAGAGAAGGCTGAGAGATGATTTGATATAGATATTCAAAATCATGAGGGGTCTGGAAAAACTGTTCCCACGTGAAAGGATCGAGAATGAGAGGGCACAGATCTAAGGTAATTGGCAAAAGAAGCAAAAGCGACATGAGGAAAAACCTTTCCACGCAACGACTGGTTAAGGTTTGGAATGCGCTGCCTGAGAGTGAAGCGCAGGCAGGTGCAATCGTGGGGTGGGGGCAATTAGACTGTTAACTGAAAAGGAAAAATGTACAGGGTTGTGGGGAATAGGTGGGGGAATGGCAGTAGGTGAATTGTTCGTTTGAAGACGCAGTGTAGACATGGTCGGCCAAATGGCCTCCTTCTGTGCTGTAGCAATTCTGTGAAGTATATCCGAAGTGTTATTAATCAAATCCAGGTCTCAACCTTCGCAGAGAATCCATGTATTTGGGTTTCTGTATGAGTCATTTAATAATTTCATCAGAATCCCAGCAGAGTATCACTTCTCGTCACTAATTGGTAGGTTCAATGGCAGGTCTATTAGCCAGCAGTCACCTCGACAGTGAATGTGTCCTATTCACGTTACAGGAGGCCAGCGCGCAGGCGCAGTACTGGCCTGTATCTGGAGCATGCGCAGTGTTACTGTAATTAATGCTGTGCGAGTGTTGGAGACGCTTATGCAGCGGGTGAGAGTCGGCGCAGGGGAGGAATAGAGCCGGCGGGGAGACTTCAGAAACACCCGGTGTCGACCTCGCATAAGAATTTGCCGGTTTCGCGTTTGCACCGAACGGGGTGGCAGCTGCGGGGTTTCTCCTGGTGATAGGCCCTGAAAAGGAGGGACTAAGTTCCCCCACTGAAGGGAAATCAGGAAACAAAAATCAGAAACACTAAAGGGGAACAGGCAATAGGGAGGGGGGAGGAGTTTACGCCTGGGAAACTTCATAAACACCTGTGGTCGGCCTGAGGCCCCGAATAAGAGCCCACAGGCTCCGTGTTTACCCCGTGGTGACAGGCGCGGGGGCGCTGGCCGCCATATTGGAGGGGGTGCCAGGGTGCCTGCGCAGCCATCTTGGTGAGGGCACAGGGAGTTGGCAGGGCTTCAGGGTCTCTGTTCCTAACGGGATCCAATTGCCCAGAAGATGGAGCATCCTGGACAAAAGGGTATTTTGGCAGCTTTACCCCTCCCAGGCTGCATGTGATGTTTGCAGCCTAGAGGAGTCCATGGGCAATGTAAATAGTGAGCGAGAGAGGTTACAGCCCCTTTCGAGTTACCTAATGGGGCTGCTCTCTATTTTAACTTACACTTTTGCCCCATGCTCCCAATCTTGGGCCACTCGGTGTGGAGGGGGGTGGGTAAGTTGGAGAATCTTCTCCTGAACCTGCTCTTGGCCTGGTTAAAACAGCAGTGTGAGGGTCCAGGATGTGTCGGGAATATGTTGGGGGGTGGGAATGTTAGTCTGGCTGCCAGGCTCTCTTTCATGGTCTTGTCTGTACTCGGGTGGCCCTGGAGAGGGAGCACGCCTGATACCTTCTGCATCCGGTGGACACTTCAGCATAGTGTCTCATAGACACTGGTAACAACATTCTAGTTTGGTTGGAAAGGGGCAATTTGCGGCCTTTTCAACTTAACATTGAGTTCAACAATTTCAGATCATGAACCCCATTTTGATTTTTTTTTAACCATTAGTTGATCTTAAGCTTGTTTTGCATGTTTTTGCTTTTGAGCACAGCTGTTCATTATTCCAATAACTCTCTGGACAAATTTATTAGATTAGATTAGATTAGATATACAGCACTGAAACAGGCCCTACGGCCCACCGAGTCTGTGCCGACCATCAGCCACCCATTTATACTAATCCTACACTAATCCCATATTCCTACCAAACATCCCCACCTGTCCCTATATTTCCCTACCACCTACCTATACTAGGGGCAATTTATAATGGCCAATTTACCTACCAACCTGCAAGTCTTTTGGCTTGTGGGAGGAAACCGGAGCACCCGGAGAAAACCCACGCAGACGCAGGGAGAACTTGCAAACTCCACACAGGCAGTACCCAGAATCGAACCCGGGTTCCTGGAGCTGTGAGTCTGCAGTGCTAACCACTGCGCCACTGTGCCGCCCAAGTGTTTTGTCTTTTATACGACTATTAGCAATCCTTATATTCCATGACATCTTTGTCATTCATTCTCTTGCTCCCTCTGACCTATCCCTTTTGTTCTTCTTCCCCCTCCCCACCTCCCCCCCACCTTTCTCTTGCGCAAAACCTATTACATTTCTAACCTTTGCCAGTTCTGATGAAATGTCATCGACTTGAAACATTAACTCAGTTTCTCTCACCACAGATTCTACTAGACCTGCTGAGCATTTCAAGCACTTCCTGTTTTTATTTCAGATTTTCAGCATTCACAGTATTTTGCTTTTATTCCCTTTGCTTTTATTGGAATTTTATTGCTTATTTTGGCTTCCTTTAGAATGAATGGATCACATGTTTGGGGCAGCAAGAAAGGAAAGAATGTTCCACAGAAACTAGAATTGTCTTCTGAATTTCTATTCTGCACTGACAGTGATGAATTTTGTAAACTCCTTTTCAGGGTATTCGAAGGGGAAGATTTACAGACGGGAAACTCAAACCAAAATCACATCAAGGTCAGACTCGATTTATCAGGGCCTGAATATCATTGGCCTTTGAATGTGGAAGGAGAACTGTTTGTCAGTTCTGTCTGTTGGAAAAAAATTCAAACATCAGTGTGACTGGAAAACCACCGAGACACACACACCCAAGTGAGAGTGTTCCAGTGCACTGACTGTGGAAAGAGCTTTCACCAGTTACACAGCCTGAAAAACATCGCACCATTCACAGTGGGGAGAAACCATAGACGTGTTCTGTGCGTGGATGCGTCTTCAACTGATCCTCTAACCTGAACAGACACAAGGGCACCCGCACCATGGAGAAACCATGGAAATGTGGGGACTGTGGGAAGGGATTCAACTACCCATCCAAGCTGGAAACTCATCGACGCACTCACAGTGGGGAGAGGCCATTCACCTGCTCCGTGTGTGGGAAGGGATTCACTCAGTCAGCCAACCTGCTGGCACACCAGCGAGTTCACACTGGGGAGAAGCCGTTCATCTGCTCCGAGTGTGGGAAGGGATTTGCTGATTCATCACACAGACTGACACACCAGTGCACTCACACTGGGGAGAGGCCATTCACCTGCTCTGAGTGTGGGAAGGGATTCACTCAGTCAGCCAACCTGCTGACACACCAGCGAGTTCACACTGGGGAAAGGCCGTTCACCTGCACTGAGTGTGGGAACAGATTCACCCGTTCATCCAACCTGCTGACACACCAGAGAGTTCACACTGGGGAGCGGCCATTCACTTGCTCTGAGTGTGGGAAGGGATTCGCTCAGTCATCTGCTCTGCTGACACACCAGCGACTTCACACTGGGGAGAGGCCATTTACCTGCTCCATGTGTGGGAAGGGGTTCACTTGTTCATCACACCTGTTAACACACCAGAACATTCACAGTGATAAGAAACCTTTTAAATGTTCTGAATGTGAGAAGACCTTTAAAAGCAGTCGTGAAATGGTGACGCACCAACGCACTCACACTGGGGAGAGGCCGTTCACCTGCACAGAGTGTGGGAATAGATTCACCCGTTCAGCCAACCTGGTGGCACACCAGCGAATTCACACTGGGGAGAGGCCATTCACCTGCACTGAGTGTGGGAAGACATTTGCTCGTTCATCCAACCTGCTGACACACCAGCGAGTTCACACTCAGGAGAGGCCGTTCATCTGCTCCGTGTGTGGGAAGGGATTCACCCAGTCATCTGCCCTGCTGACACACCAGCGAGTTCACACTGGGGAGAGGCCGTTCACCTGCTCTGAGTGTGGGAAGAGATTTGCTCGTTTATCCACCCTGCTGAAACACCAGCGAGTTCACAAGTGACTGCAGGGTTTGGATTCTGCTGTTATTGCTGCTTTTAATTACATCCAGGACTGAAAGATGTTCATTCTGACAGTTAAAGAAAGATCTGCATGCATACAGCACCTTTCACTAACTCAGGATATGCCAAAGCACTTTGCAGCCAATGATCTACAATTGGAGTGCAGTCACTGGTGTGATGTAGGAAACACAGCAGCCAATTGCACAGAGTAAACTCTCTGGAGTGGGATTTGAACCCACAACCTTCTGACTCAGAGGCGACAGTGGTACCAACTGAGCCACAGTCACAGTTCTTTTCTGTTAATGTGAACTGGTGTCAGGAACACTGGACCTTGTAACATGATTATGTCTTACAGAATGTGGTTTTTTAAAGTTCAGGATGGAATCCAGGTCAGCTGACCACGCCATTCTGCAAAAGGTTACCAGGACAACAGAGGGAACAGATCAAAGACTGTTTTCTACAGCACTAACACCTGAAGAACAATGGATTTCACCCTCCCAGACTTCTGCGTTGTAAAACAAGGAGTCAGCCATTGAGAACATGCAAATGAACCGGCAGGTGGTAATAAAAGCAAAATACTGCAGATGCTGAAAATCTGAAATAAAAACAAAAAATGTTGGAAATATTCAGGTCTGGCAGCATCCAGACCTGCTGAGTATTTCCAGCATTTTTTTGTTTTTATCACAGCAGGTAGTAATACCTGGGTGCAGTGGAAAGGCCGAGTAGCTTTGTGAAACTAGACTTTTGGTCTTTGCATCTTGGAGAAGACCAATAAACTATTGAATTCTAGACCAGATAAATTTAACAGACTTTCTGGAGAATAACAAGCTGTAAGGAATGACCCATCATATTGTGGCCTCAAGCAGGCTGCAAGAAGAGAATCCACCGGAGTGAGGCCTCAAGGGAAACTGTGAGAGAAGGCACCCAGCAGGGGGAGCTGGAGAGAGAGACCGAGGGAGAGAGAGCCTTCTCTGTGAAGACATGCAACGAAAGGCTGTGGAAATTTGAGCCTGTATTTTTTGAGAGTCGGAGTTTTCAGAGGAGTAAAGAACCCACAGATCATCGGAAATCATTTTATCCACGAATATCCAGGTCAGAAGTGCTTGGACAAGTGAGCGAAAGAAAATATTGTATTTTGAAAAGTGTAAGAGCTGCAGCCCATTGAAGTGGGAGGAATTTCAGACTTGAAGCCGCAAATGATTTCATCATCAAAAAGGACTGTGTAACGTATAAGTGTGGTCTGAGATATTCAAGTATTGAATAAGTAAATACCTTTGATTGTAATTTGGCATATCAGCTATTTACAAAGTGCTATTTAGTTAATTGGGGATTTTTTTACTTTAGTTTATAAAAGAAAGAATTAAAATGTGAAATCTTATGTAATTTGTTAAATTGGTCTTTGGGGGGGGGGTTCAAATCTCATATTTTTCACATTAATAGTCTTTCTGACGTCGTAATAACTGGAAAGTGGGATTAACCTGGATACCTCTTTTTCAGCTAGCACAGACACAATGGGCTGAATGGCCCCTTTCTGTGCAATAAATTTTCTATGTTTGTATTCTGAGAGTTGGGTGAGTTTCTGCCGATATTAATAGCATTATAACTCGGCTGGAGTTTCATATTCTGGATAAGTGTCGAATAAATCACCTTTGTTTTAACCACATTGTTGTAGATTTTTGTCTTTCCCACCTGAGTGTTTAGCATCACCAGGCTGGAGCTCAAAAAGGACAATCTGGGGGGAGGATCATACTGTAGGAACAGAACTTCAGCCTGGACACAGTCCATCAGGGTCACACTGAGAGGGACAAACTGCATTTGGTCTTTCTCATCTCTCTTCACTGACAGCAAAGTCCCCGTGTGGGTTAATCCTGAGGCCTGTAAGAAATGTGTCCCAGCCGCTCTCTTCCATGGTTCAGAGCTCCTGGGCATGGAACAGAAGGCTCCTTTACAACTGTAAAGGAAGAACAACAGTGAATGTTGGAAATGTGCTGTCAAATCAGAGATTGGTGTAAAACTATGATCTGTTCCTGACTGAAATGGCAGGTTTAAGTTTCCAGTCTGAACATGACTATGGGAATTATTTTACAAAAATTGAGCATCTTTGTGTGATAGTCCTGAGTTGACCATTTTAAGCCAGTCACATTTAAAATAGTCCAGTTGAAAATAAATTGGTTAAATTCTGCATGGTAGCTGCTGGTACAATTATACAACAGTCATTTAATCTCCAGATAAAGAAGGATCTGCAATGTGTTTCCACAGCAGGATACACAACTCAGAACATCCACGGGGGTGCGATCCCAATAGTTACTCTAGGATCACTCCCTCTGAAACTCCACCACTGCCCCTGCTGAAGGTTGCAGGCTTGGAGTTTTTTTGCATGGGACGAGAGTGTCGCTTCAACACCGGCATTTATTGCCCATCCCTGATTGACCTTGAGAAGGTGGTGGTGAGCCGCCTTCTTGAACTGCTGCAGTCCATGTGGTGTTAGGAAGGGAGTTCCAGGGTTCTGACCCAGCAACGGTTGAATAGTGATGTAGTTCCAAGTCAGGAAGGTGTGTGGCTTGGAGGGGAACTTGCAGGTGATGGTGTTCCCACGTGTCTGTTGTCCTTGTCCTTCTAGGTGAAAGATGTCGCAGGTTTGGAAGGTGCTATTGGAGGAGGAGGTTTGGTAATTTGCTGCAGTGCATCTTGTATATGGTACACACTGCTGCCACTGTGCACTGTTCGTAGAGGGAGCGAATGTTGAAGGCAGTGGATGGGGTGCCAATCAAGCGGGCTGCTTTGTCTTGGACGGTGTTGATCTTCTTCAGTGTTGAACTGCACTCATCCAGGTAAGTGGAGAGTATTCCATCAAACTCCTGACTTGTGCTTTGTTAATGGTGGACAGGCTTTGAGAGTCAGGAGGCGCGTTACCCGCCACAGAATTCCCAGCCTCTGTCCTGCTTTTGTAGCCATAGTATTTATATGGCTGGTCCAGTTAATTTTCTGGTCAATGGTAATCCCCATGGTGTTGATGGTGGGGGATTCAGTGATGGTAATGCCATGGAACGTCATGGGGAGATGGTTAAATTCTCCCTTCTTGGAGATGGTCATTGTGTGGCGCAAATCTTAATTGGGAGTGGGACCTCCAGGAGTGGACTTTAAGAAAGCTGGGTTTCAGAACGCTGACAGGTACTTGGTGAAGAACCAGATGAATCCTTACTAAGGAACTGTATGGGGTTTTACCTGTCAGCAAAGATCTAAGGATGAATGATACCTGACTCCCCGAACGGTCTTACACTGAACACAGTTTGGAAAAAACCAAGAAATGCTGGAAATAATCAGCAGACCTGGCAGCACCTGTGGAGAGAGAAGCAGAGTTAACGTTTCAGGTCAGTGACCCTTCATCAGAACTGGCAGAGACTAGAAATGTAATAGGTTTTAAGCAAATAAAGTGGGGGTGGGACAAGAGATAATAAAAGAGAAGATGTAGATAGGACAGAGGGTCACAGAGAATAACTGACCAGTAGGTCATGGAGCAAAGGCAAACGGTATGTTAATGGTGTGCTGAAAGACAAAGCGTTAGTACAGAGAGGGTGTTAATTGACAGAAAAACAGAACAACCTGGCCCAAAGCACAAACATGACAAAAAAAAAAGCAGTGGGCAGGCACATGATAAAATTATGAAAAAAATAAATAAAGAAAAAATAGCTAAAAATAAAAAGGGGGGCACGTCATGCTCTGAAATTATTGAACTCAGTGTTCAGTCCCGCAGGTTGTAACATGCCTAATCGGTAAATGAGATGCTGTTCCTCGAGCTTGCGTTGATGTTCACTGGATAGATATGTGGGCATGAGAGCAGGGGTGTGTGTTGAAATGGCCAGCAACCAGAAGCTCAAGGTCATGCTTTTGGACTGAGCAGAGGTGTTCCGCAAAGCTGTCACCCAATCTGCGTTTCGTCTCCCCAATGTAGAGGAGATCACGTTATGAGCAGCGAATACAGTATACTAAATTGAAAGAAGTACAAGTAAATTGCTGCTTCACCTGAAAGGAGTGTTTGGGGCTTTCCAGCGATTGCATGGGAAGGTGCAGTGGGAAGGGGATGAGGTGTTAGGGGTAATGGAGGAGTGGACCAGGGTGTCGCGGACAGAACAATCCCTTTGGCTTGCTGACAGAGGAGGGGAGGGGAAGATGTGTTTGGTAGTGGAAAAAGTTTGGAAAAAGATGGATTCTGTTTCCAGAAAAATAGGGACAAATATCACCCACAATTGAGGGAGATAAAAGCAGCCATTAGAGAAGCTAAGAGATGTTTGGAAGAGAAGATGGTGCACAATTCATCAAACCCGATTAGCATATCCTTCCATTCCTTGCTCCCTCAAGTACTTACCTCACTTGCTCTTAAATGTATCTCTGCTATTCACCTCAACTACTCCCTGTGGTAGTGCATTCCACAGTCTTCCCTCTCTTTGGGGAAAGACGTTTCTCCTGATTTCTATATTGGATTTATTGGTGACTTTCTGATATTTATCACCACTGGTTTTGGATTCTGTCACAAGTGGGAACATTTTCTCTATGTCCACCCTGTATAACCTTTTAATAACCTTAAAGACCTCTACAATCACCCATCAACCATCTCCTTTATCTGGAGAAAAGAGCTCCAGCCTGTTCAGCCTTTCCAGATAAATATATCGTCTCAGTTCTAGGACGAACCTTGCAAATCTTTATTGCACCTTTTCCAGTGACATCATATCCTTTCTATAATATGGAGATCAGAACTGTTCACAGTTTTCCAAGTGTGATCTAACCAAGGTTCAATACAAGTTTAACATAACTTCACTTCTTTTCAATTCTATCCCTCTATTAATGAACCCCATTGCTTTATTTGCTTCTTTTATGGCCTTATTAATCTGCTTTGCTTTTATTGGTCTGTGTATCTGTACCCTTGATCCCTTTGCTCCTCTGCCCCGTTTAGACTCTTATTTTGCAAGTAGTATGTGACCTCCTTATTCTTCCTACCATCTCACACTTAACCATATAGAAATTCATTTGCTAATTACAATCCCATTCTGCAAGTTTACTAATGTCTTTGTGCATTTTGTCAGTTTTCCTCAGCAGTAACTCTATCTCCCAGTTTGGTGTCATCCACAAATTTTGAAATTGTACTTCTGATTCTTGAGTCTAAGTTGTTTATGTAAATGGTGAACAGTGGTCCCAGCACCAATCCCTGTTGAACACCACTTTCCACCTTCCACCAGTCTGTGTAGCTACTCTTAACCCCTACTCTCTGTTTTCTGTTTTGTAACCAACTTGTTATCCATAGCAGGAGGTGTGAATCCCTTCCCACACATGGTGCAGGTGAATGGCATCTCCCCAGTGTGAACTTGCTGGTGTCTCAGCAGGTCGTTTGACTGAGTGAATCCCTTCTCACATTATGAGCAGGTGAACAGCCTCTCCTCAGTGTGAGTTTGCTGGTGTACAGTGAGTTCTCAGGATCATCTGAACCCAGTCCCGCAGTGAGAGCGCCTGAATGGTCTCTTGTCGGTGTGAATGCTTTGATGGATCATCAGTTCAGCGGAACATTTATAGTAATTCCCACAGTCTAGATATTTAAAAGGTCTCTAATCAGTGTGAACTTGCTGGTGTGATAGCCGTTTGGATGACTGAGTGAATCCCTTCCCACACAGAGCAGGTAAATGGCCTCTCCAGGGAATGACTACATGGATGAATTTGCAGCTCAACTGGATAATTCAATCCCTTTCCACAGTCCCTGTATTTACACGGTTTCTCCCTGGTGTGACTGCTTGTGATTCGACAGGACAGATGATTGGCTGAAGCCTTGTCCACACACACACAACACATGTACAGTTTCTCCCCACTGTGAACAGTGCTTTTTCCTTCCAAGTTCAAAATCCGATGATACTCAGGTTACAAGAAATTGGGCAACTCTGTCAGATCCTGATCTAATGTTTGTTTCAGTTTCCCGGCCGCAAATCCTCCCCGTCTATAACCCTGTGAAATTGATTTAAAACCGATAAAAGGGAGTGTGAGAGAACACACAAAAACACAAAGGCAGGTTGCGAAATGGAGCTGAATGAATCTGGTAATTTATGGGGCTGGCACAAGGAAAAAGTGACCATGAAAGCTGCTGGATTAAAGTACAACCCCAACTGGTTCACTAATGTCCTTCAGGGAAGGAACCTGTCACCCAGTCTGGACCTACACAAGACTCTGCCCTTAAAGGGAGCAAAGAGAGAGAGATGGAGGAGCAGGAGCAAAGGAGAGGAATTTTACGACAAGAACTTTGACAGAATCTACGAAACCCTCAACTTCCACCACCCAGAAGGATCAGGGGAGCAGGTGGATGTGAACACCATCACCTCCATGTTTTCCTTCCTTTCCATCCTTTCCAAACCACACACCATCCTGATTTGTCTGGCATCCAGTACTGGATGAACAGAAATTTCTCCAATTAAATATTGGGAAGTCTGAAGCCATTGTCTTCGGTCCCCGCTACAAACTCCACAGTCTAGCCACCGATTCCATCCCTCTCTCTCGCAACTGTCTGAGGCTAAGATGAGCTTCTGACTGAATATCGGCACCATCACTCAGACCACCTATTTCCACCTCAGTAACATTGCCAGGCTTCACCACTGCTTCAGCTTATCTGCCTGTGAAACTTATATCCATGCATTTGTTACCTCTCAACTTGACTATTCTAATGCACTCCTGGCTGGTCTCCCACTTCCACACTCTGTAAATTTGAGATCATCCAAAGCTCTGCTGCCTGTGTCCTTACCCGAACCAAGTCCTGTTCACCCATCACCACTGTGCTCACTGACCTTATACAGGCTCCAAGTTAAGAAGCACCTCAATTTTAAAATTCTCAATCTTTGTTTTCAAATCCCTCCATGCCCTCACAATCTCTATAACCTCCTCCAGGCCAAACAACCCTACGGAATATCAAGGCTCATCTGACTCTGGCATGTTGAGCTTCATCGATTTCAATTGCTCCACCATTGGTAGCTGTGCCTTCAGATGTCAAGGCCATAAGCTTTGGAAATCCCTCCCTAAATCTTTCTGCCTCTCTACCTCACTTTCCTCATTTCAGACATTCCCTAAAACCTAACTCTTTGACCGAGCTTTTGGTCATCTGCCAGTCAGTTGTTGTTTTATAACACTCCTGAGAAATGCCTTGGAACATTTTATTACATTAAAGGTACTATATAAATACAAGTTCATGTTAACTTGGACTTATATCACAGTTCCTTCCTCATCGCTGGGTGAAAATCCTGTAACTCCTTCCCTAACACCATTGTGGGAGCACCCTCACCACACGAACTGCAGCGATTCAAGAAGTCGACCCCCCCATCACCACCTCAATGGACAATTGGGGATTGGTAATGTATGCTGGTCTTGCTAATTATGCCATATCCCAAGAATGAAGTTAAAAAAAATCAGTATAAGCAAAATGGATTAAAAGCCTGCACAGAAATACTTGTTTCTCAAATAATACCCTTTTACATTTAGTGGTTGGTGTCTGTTTAGTAACCTCCCCTAAAATTTACCTCCCTTGACAGTCTCTCATTGGAAAATGTTGGGCCCGACTCAGATCAAAAGTATTCAGGGTGAAACCCAGCAGCTTCTACTCCATCGCCACTCCAGCTCAAACTGATGCAACAAAATAAACCTACACAGCAGATCAGGAACTGACTTCGGCATCCAACATCCACCCCGATACAAACCGGCTCTTAATTGGTCCATCTGTGTTTCTTGACTCAGTTCTGTGAGCAACGCCTGCAGCAAAACAAAAGCAAAATACTGCGGATTCTGGAAAGGACAAAATGCTGGAAATACTTGGCAGGTCAGACAGCATCTTTGGAGAGAGAAACAGAGTTGACATTTCAGGCATATCGAGCTGCTGGAGCCTGCAGCCTGGAACTCAGAGTGGGAGAAGGAGGAAGAATGAGGAGAGGCAATATAGTCCAACACTCACAGCAACCTACAATCCACCTAATTACCAGGACAGGGAGACAGAGTTTAGAAACAGTCACCAACACGACTCCAGTAAAACATCCCAGTCGGAATAGGGGGAGCAGTGTGTGTGCTTGCCCTGATATCGCTCCAGGCCTGTCAGTCAAATCCCCCACTCCTCCCAGTCCACAGCTCAGCCTAGCAGCTTGCAGCTTCCTGCACCTTGAGCCAGCCCTGCCCCGAGTCCAAGGGGAACCTTTCTGGAACCAGGGAGGGGGGAACCTCCTGCCCTGTGCTGTGTCCCAAATGGTTCCCCTTATTATGAAGGTGCTTCCATTACTAATATTTTTTTGAGGACTTGTGTTTAAAAGATTGTGGTAATTGATTACTTTGAAAGACTGAAGAGATTCCATAGCTGCTGGACTTGATTTTTTTTTAAAAAGGGTCACTGGAAAGACACTTTGGATTTTTTTTTTTTGTAAAGGCTTACTGGAAGAGAATGGAGGCTAAATAAACATAAGGAGCCTTGCTGGCTAATGGAGTTGTTTACAGAGAAGTCGCATGTCTAGGTTTATGGTGGTTAGGGCTTCCTCACTTGGGGAGTGGACTGTCTTGAAGAGATAGAAGCCATCAGCTCATCCTTGTCCACCTCTTTGAGAAACCCTGAGAATCCAGTGTGAGAACTGGAAAAACTGATGCAGCATTTCTCCTGAAAAGCCTGCCAGCCTAATCCTTGACGTCGCCTGAAAAGAACTGCTCCAGAAAGATCCCAGTGATAGCCGTCTCCGTGTACCTGGACACCAGACCATTTGGGAACATTTCATATCTTATCCTTTTTCTTCACGAATTAACAAGTATTTGGCCAAAGTATTTTTTTGTAAAGTGAATCACGGCATAGAAAACTTTTTTATTTTTTCTTTAACCAGTGTGTGCGTGTGTGTTGGGTTATTTTAGAAGGGTATATATTTACACTTTCATATTTCAACCTATATGTTACTAAGCTTTGCATCTTTATTGAATAAGTCTTTTTTTATAATAAATTAATAATTTTGTTGTTTATTAAAGAAACCTGGTTGGAAGAGTTTCTTCTGAAACTAAGGTGGATAGAGTATAAAATTGGCCATACCGGTAACTGGGTAAAATATTTCAATCTATGTTGTGACCCATGGAGAAGTGGAACTAGAGAAAGATAGTGCCCTCCTCCAGCCTCAGTCATAACATAATTTGGGGTTCTTGTGAGATTCGAAATCCACAGACAAATGTGAGTGCTGGGACTTGCTGAGGTTAATGTTGATTAAGATTTATACAGTGAACTTTGCTACATGTACTGAAAATCAAAATGGCTTTGTCAGTTGCTACGGCCTTTCTGGAGAGGAAGGATTTACCCCTGAGTGATTTGCAAAACTTCACCAAGGCTAGGCTAATACCATTGGCAGAAAAGTTGGAGTTAGAATTAAAATCAGGAGCTAAGAAAGCAGACATAATTGAGGTAATAGCACAGCATTTGAAATTGGAAGAAGAAAAAGCAATCCAGACAGTAATTCAGTTGAATTAGCTGGAATTAAGTTGCAGATGAAGCAGCTTGAACAGGAAAAAGAAATGAAAAAACTTGAACTTGAAAGAGAAGAAAGGGCATTTCATCAGCTGGAACTAGAATTGCAAAAGAAGAAAGAAGAGAGGCAGGAGAGGTGAGGTGAGAGTGACTGCCCTTGACATCAAGGCAGCATTTGATCGAGTATGGCATCAAGGAGCCCCAGCAAAACTGAGGTCAGTGGGAATCAGGGGGAAAATCCTCTGCTGGCTGGAGTCATACCTAGAGCAAAGGAGGATAGTTGTGGTTGTTGAAGGTCAATCATCTGAGCTCCTGGACATCACTGCAGGAGTTCCTCAGTGTAGAGTCCTAGGCCCAACCATCTTCAGCTGCTTCATCAATGACCTTCCCTCCATCATAAGGTCAGAAGTGGGATGTTCGCTGATGATTGTACAATGTTCAGCACCATTCATGACTCCTCAGATACTGAAGCAGTCTGTGTAGAAATGCTGCAAGACCTGTACAATATCCAGGCTTGGGCTGATAAGTGGCAAGTAACATTTGCGCCACACAAGTGCCAGGCAATGACCATCTCCAACAAGAGAGAATCTAACCATCTCCCCTTGACATTCAGCGGCATTACCATCACTGAATCCCCCACTATCAACATCCTAGGGGCGACCATTGACCAGAAACTGAACTGGAGTAGCCATATAAATACTGTGGCTACAAGAGCAGGACAGAGGCTAGGAATCCTGTGGTGAGTAACTCACCTCCTGACTCCCCAAAGCCTGTCCATCATCTACAAGGCTCAAGTCAGGAGTGTGATGGAATACTCTGCACTTGCCTGGATGGGTGCAGCTCCAACAACACTCAAGAAGCTCGACACCATCCAGGACAAAGCAGCCCGCTTGATTGGCACCCCATCTACAACATTCACTCCCTCCACCACCGACGCACAGTGGCAGCAGTGTGTACCATCTACAAGATGCACTGCAGCAATGTACCAAGGCTCCTTAGACATCACCTTCCAAACCCGCGACCTCTACCAACTAGAAGGACAAGGGCAGAAAATGCATGGGAACACCACCACCTGCAAGTTCCCCTCCAAGTCACACCATCCTGACTTGGAACTATATTGCCGTTCCTTCACTGTCACTGGGTCAAAATCCTGGTACTCCCTTCCTAACAGCACTATGGGCTGCAGCGGGTTCAAGAAGGCAGCTCACCACCACCTTCTCGAGGGCAATTAGGGATGGGCAATAAATGCTGGCCTAGCCAGCGACGCCCACATCCCTGAATGAATAAAAAAAAGGAGAGAGAAAGGGTAGAGAAAGAGAAGAAAAGGACAGAGAAATAGCATTTCATAAGCTGGAACTAGAATTGCAAAAGGATAAAGAAGAGAAGCAGGAAAGAGAAAGGATAAGATAAAGAGAAGAAAGTGAGCGAGAAAGGGTATTCCAATTTTTGAAAAAAAGCTGGAACTAAAACATAAGGGTGGCTTTCACTCTCGGGAAAGTTCTGTGGAGGAAGAATGTGACTCCAACCCAGGACCCTGTGGGGAGCTGTTTAAATTTGTTCAAGCCCTCCTGAAGTTTGAGGAAAGGGACGTAGAGACATTTTTCATCTCTTTTGAAAAGGTAGCTAAACAGACGGGGTGGCCACAAGAAAACTGGACACTGCTCATGCAAAGCAGGTTGATACACAGAGCTCATGAAGTTTATGCTATGGTTCTGAGGAAACTTATGCAGATTATGAGATGGCAAAAAAGGCTATTTGCGCTGCTTATGAGTTAGTCCCTAAAGTTTACAGGCAGAAATTTCGGAACCTCTGGAAACAGCCTGGGCAGACTTGTATAGAATTTGAGAGGGTAAAGCAAATTAACTTTGATCGTTGGATGCAGGCACTAAAGGTAGAGGCCACGTATGAGACCCTTAGGGAAATAATTCTCCTGGAAGAATTTGAAAATTCGCTCCCTCTGTTGGTAAGAACCCACATAGAGAACCAGAATGTTTCAACAGCCAGACATGCAGCTGAGATTGCTGATGATTATGAGCTTGTCAACAAGTCCAAATCCTTTTCCTGTCACCCCACAAACCTGAGGATAGAAGATGGGAGGATGAAAGGAAGACAAGTAGCCAGGGTCAAGAAGGGACAGCTGGGAATGTTCTAGGATCTCCTCCTCAAGATTAAAGGAGAGTGTTGATGGTGGAAATAAGGTCTGAATGCCTCAGTGTTTCAATTGCCACAAGGTGAGACACCTTTGTGCAGAATACTGGGTTAACCCATGGGACTTATTGGGGTACACAAGGCCAATGCAGAGAAAGCGTCCTGACTGAGAGTACAACAGATCAGGCTATAGCTCTGACTGCAGTTGTAAGACCAAGTACAAAAACCACTGTGAGTGCGGGGGACGTGAACAAAATACCTGACATTTATAGGGAGTTCTTGTCATAAGGAAAAGTAACTCCTTATCCCTCAAGTGAGGCAGGTAAACCTATAGTTATACTTAGGGATACTGGAGCCACTCAAACTCTTTTGCTGGGGAAAGACATGACTTTTCCACCAGAGAGCACATTGAATGCCAAGGTTTTAGTGAATGGTATCGACAGGGAGTATACACCCGTAACTTTCTATTGGGTGCACTTGGAGTGTGACCGTATGTCTGGAATGGTAACCGTAGGAGTTATCCATAGTTTGCCTGTAGATGGAGTTGACCTACTCCTGGGGAATGATTTGGCCGGAGTGAAGGTAGCAGCTTCTCCAGTCCTCAGGAAAAACCACATGAACTCAAGGAGACAGAGCAGTTGCAGGAAAAGGTTCCAGGAATTTTTCCTTTAGGTGTCGTGACCTGAGAAATGGCTAAACCAAGTTCCATTGTCAGAGGTCAAATTGGCACCACAGACCGATATTCTATCTGAAACTGACTAATCCAAAGGAAATGTTCAGTAAGACTTCTCTGATCAAGACTCAGTAAGCTGATCCAGAGTTAAGTAAAGTGGCATAATGGGCTCTAACTGAAGCTGAAGCAAAGGAAGTTCCGGAAGGCTATTATATTAAAAATGGGATTCTAATGAAGAAGTGGAGACCTCCTCACAGACCTGTGGACGAAGAATGGACGGTTGGTCACCAGATAGTGGTACTGCCCAAGTATCAGAAATATTAAGGATAGCCCATGAAATTCCTATGGCGGGACGTGTGGGGATCCGGAAGACCCAATCATGTTTAAGTCAACATTTTTACTGGCCAGGTCTTTCCAAGGACATGGTGCAGTTTTGTAAAACATGCCACATGTGCCAGATTGTGGGAAAACTGCAACCTGCCATGAAACCGGCTTCTCTAAATCTCATCCCAGTTTTTGGGGAACCATTTAGTAGGGTGGTGGTAGACTGTGTGGGACCTTTACCGAAAACAAAAGCGGGACATCAATATACACTCATTATTAAGGATATGGCTACTCGGTTCCCAGAGGCCATTCCCTTGAGAGCAATTTCTGCTATCACAAGAGCTTTGTTTTTTTTATTGAAAGCTAAGAATTCTGTGTGGTTTTAAAAACTGAAAAAATGGATTTTCTGAGAACATTGAATGTTGAAACTTGGTGTTTGAACTGAGTGCGTAGACTGCAAGGCATCTGTTTCCAAGCAGCTCAACAGGGAAATGATAGGAAGATTTATGACTATCACATGGCTTATTGTGAGGGTTTTAGTTTCCATTTTGCAGTGTGAAAAAGACCAGGGAGCTGGAAGCAGCTAGCAATGAGTTGGCTGGGACCTGTGTTTGCAGACCAAAGAAAAGACCCACTCTCTGAAAAAAGATTTGTCTCTCTTGGGAAAAGAATTCCTACATTTGAGGTGTGGCTGTGGTCTGCCTGAAGAGAGGAAAAGACCCAGGAAAAGAGGAATTGCTGCTCTCTATGGAGAAAGGCTCCTTTGCTGAGAGGAAGCCCTGCATTTTAAAAGGTAGCAAATTCCTGTTGCCTCCTGTCTCTGAAAAATCTCTGCCTCAGGAGTGATTCCTGTTGCCTCTTACATTTTGGGAGATCCTGAAAGCTCAAGAAAGCTTCTATTACTAGACCGCTACTTCAAAACCCAAGTAAACCTGTTGCTACACTCTTTTCTGAAAGGTCTGTATGATGCCTGCTGCAGACAAAGTGCTGTGAATGCCTACCCATTACAGACTGTTCATCAACCTCACCTGGAGAGACTTTGAGTGGCATCCAACTATTCGACTCAGGGACACTTCACCGACCCGGTAAAATCCTACCAGAACATTACAACCCAGTTATTTTATTCCTATGAAATAGTTGTAAAGAGAAAAGCTTTTTCCCCCGTTAATGAGTTTTTGAATGTATGTGTGTGTGTATGAGGGTTAGGAAGAATAAGGAGTTAGAAAGTCTTTTCATCTATAGATTTATCTCATTATTGTTTAAAACCTAGTTTATTAATAGTCACTTTTGTTGTTGTTTAAAGAAACCGGGTTTGGGGTGCTTTATTCCGGGGGATAAATAAAGTGTTTAATTTGGTTATTTTTCTGGTAGGTGGGAAACTTTACTGATATGCAATGACCTGTGGAGAGTGGGACTGAATCAACAGCGCATTACTCCCACCTTGGTTGAAAAATATTAATTGGGGTTTTTTACGGGATTCAAATCCAACGTTAATTACGTTAATTGTAAGGGGAGTAAAATGTGAAAGAGAAAAAATAAAAGAACCAGGTTTCTTGTATAATCGGGTAAAGGCTATACCATCAGAATGGCATTAGCAGTTGCTGCAGCTTCTCTGGGAAAGGAAAATGTGTCCCTCAGTGACCTGATAACTTTAACTAAGATTAAACTGAAAGATCTGGCAGCACAATTGGGGTTAGAATTGAAATCAGGTGCTAAAAAAGCAGAGATAATTGACGTAATAGCCCAACATCTAAGATTGGAAGAAGAAGATAGTAAGTCAGAGGGTAATGCAGTGGAATTGGTTCAGATGCAGTTAGAAATGAAAAAAGCTGGACCTTCAACAGGTAAAAGAAAAAGCAATAGCAATAAGAAAACTTGAATTGGAAAAAGAGGAAAGGAAAAAAGAGAGCGCATTGCAGAGAGAAAGTGCAAGACAAGAAAGGGAATTTAGATTAAAAGAGATGGAACTAAGACAAAGGGGCAGTCTTGACTTCAGGAAAAATTCTGGTCAGGAAGAATCTGAATCCAACCACTAACCCAAACCCAATCAACAACAACTAAGCCCAATCACTAACCCCAATTCTAATCAATAACCACTAACCTCAACAACTAACCCCAGTCCTAATCAATAACCACTAACCTAAACCACTGACCCCAGGCTGGGCTTGTATCCACTGGAGTTTAAAAGAGTAAGAGGTGACTTGATTGAAACATATAAGATTCTGAGGGGTCTTGACAGGGTCGATGTGGAAAGGGTGTTTCCTCTTGTGAGAGAATCTAGAACTAGGGGTCACTGTTTAAAAATAAGGCGGTGCCCATTTAAGACAGAGATGAGGAGAAATTTTTTCTCTGAGGATTCATGAGCCTTTGGAACTCTCTTTCTGAAAATGCAGTGGAAGCAGAGTCTTTGAATATTTTTAAGGCAGAGGTAGATACATTCTTGATACCACTAAACCCAATTCCAATCCATAAGCACTAACCCAATGACTAACCCAAACCTAATCAATAACCACTAACTCCAATCCTAATCAATAACCACTAAGCCAATTCCAATAAATAACCGCTAAACCCACCCAATAACCTCCAACCAATAAGCCCAATCCTAATCAATAACCATTGACCTCAACCACTAATAGCAGAGAGGAGCGGACCTGCATGAGGAATACGGAGCTGGGAGCAGTTAAATAAAGGCCATAGATTGCGACCTACAGCACTTACCACCCAGGACAGCAGCAGAGAGGAGTCCAGGAGTGCCTGAGTTTGAAAAACAAGTGAACAGTGACATCACAGGAAAGTTGCAGGGTGATTGGTTGGTGAGTAACTGCTGTAAATAGCTGGGTTAGTACACTATTGTTAGGGTGTGTGTGTAAATATCTGGGTTATAGCATCTCAACAACTGGCAGACTAAAAATGGGTAAAAAAATTAAGTATTATAATAATAAGGAACAAGTGAGTAGCTGGTGAGTATTAGCTTTTTTGAGTAAGGTTTATTTTAACTGGTGAACTATATTGATTATTAGTAGGATTTATCAGTACTAGTAAGGTTTTATTAATAATTCTTCGGTGATGCATTGGTAAGGTTTCTTGTTTTTAGCAGTAGCAAAGGGTCAACTAATAAATAAAGGAATGGCAGGAGTGCTTCAACCTCGAGAGTGCACCTCCTGTGCTATGTGGGAGCTCCAGGATGCTTCCCATATCCTGGAGAACTATTTGTGCAGGAAGTGTGATCAATTGTTGCAGCTTGAGCTCCGGGTTTTGGATCTTGAGCAGCAGCTGGTGACACTGTGGTGCATTCATGAGGATGAGAGCTGCATGGATAGCATGTTTATAAATGTGGTCACCCCACAGCTTAAGAGTATGCAGGGAGAGAGGGAATGGGTGACTACCAGGCAGTCAAACAAAATCAGGCAGGTAGTACAGGAGACCCCTGAGTGCATCTCACTTTCCAACAGGTATTCAGTTCTGAACACTGAGGAAAGTGATGCTTCACCTGAGGAGTGCAGCCAGAGCCAAATCCATGGCACCACAGGTAGCTCAGCTGCACAGGGGGGTACGGGCAAGACTGGAAGAGCCATAGTGATAGGTAATTCAATAGTCAGGGAACAGACAGGCGTTTCTGTGACTGCAGACATGAATCAGGATGGTTTGTTGCCTCCCTGGTGCCAGGGTCAAGGATGTCACTGAGCAGCTGCAGAGCATCCTGAAGGGGAGGGTGAACAGCCAGCAGTCATGGTCCACATTGGAACCAATGATATAGGTAGAAAGAGGGATGTGGTCCTGCAGTCAGAATTTAGGGAGGTAAGTAAGAAATTAGCAAGCAGGACCTCAAAGGTAGTAATCTCTGGATTACTCCCAGTGCCACGTACAAGTGAGTATAGAAATAGAAGGATAAGGCAGATGAATGCATGGCTGGAAAGATAGTGCAGGAGAGAGGGCTTTAGATTCCTGGGACATTGGGACTGGCTCTGGGGGAGATGGGACCTGTACAGGTCAGACGGGTTGCTCCTGAACAGAGCCAGGGCTGAGTTCCTTGTGGGACATTGTGCTAGTGCTGTTGGGGAAGGTTTAAGCTAGTTTGGCAGGGGAACGGAGACCTGAGGGTCGACTTAGTTGGGACAAAATCAGAAATTAAAATGGAAGGCAGAAATTAATGGATGAGTCTGGAAGACAGAGGAAACAAAGGTTATAAAATTTTAAAAAAGAGTTTGGCAGTGCTCAAGGGTATCTATTTCAATACAAGGAGTATAGTAAATAAAGCAGATGAGCTGAGGGCACAGATAGACATGAGGCAGGATGACATCATAGCTATTACAGAAACATGACTTAAGGAGGGGAAGGAATGGCAGCTCAACATTTCTGGTTACAGAGTTTTCAGATGCAATAGGGAGGGGGATAAGAAAGGAGGGGGAGTGGCAATTTTGGTCAAGGAAACTATTACAGCTGTGAGGAGGGTTGATATGTTGGAAGGTTCATCAAATGAAGCCATGTGGATTGAGCTAAGGAACAAAAAATGAAGTGATTTATGACTTTAACCCCTTATAGGGAATAAACCAAATCAAGCGTACATCCCCATGAATCTCCTTTAATTAAGTTCAAACCAGACAAATTCTTATAGACACTTATTTGGCTCTAAAGAACTGAACTAGTTTTTCCTCAAAGAAAGAAAGCTCACTTATTTTTAATAATTATGGCTAAGTCATAAATATCCCAGATATTATAAGGGTCTGGGAAACTCTCTTCAATATGTATCTCTCCACTTAAAGAGACACAGAGAAGGGGTTCTTGTAGTTGTATACAGAATGTTTTTTGAGACGATTTATTAACTTTTATATATTTATCCAAGAATTGAACATACCATACACTATAAGTGGATACCACAATATCAAAGATTACTAAGAGATGTAACTCATAATCTTATTTCTAGAATAGAATCCAAAGGTTCAACCTTGATATTGTTACAGCAAAATATCTTAGAATATCCATCAAAATGTAAAGTAAACTTTTACCTTAAATTCCCCGAGTAAGCCATAGGTTGTGAAGCATTGATGAAGAATTCAATATTTCCAGCTTCTTGCTTCAAAAGCCCTCGTGTTTATACTATTTATAAGTTATCATCTGACCTTTTAGCATATAGGTGTTACCTTTCAGTGAGTGTTTTTCCTGCTTTGGAGATCTATATATATGGTAGTATCATTAGCTACCATCCCCACAACTTTTTTACCAGAAATCTCATGCTCTTGAAGTTGTGAGCTTTGATCTGGTCAAAATGTTTATAATTGGGTTTACTTGGCATCTGTTTCTGTAAGTACTATATCATTTTATTATTTTATTATCTATAATTTTTTTATGGTACCTCAAACCCTTCTTTGGGATCAATCTGTCTACATCCAACACTATCAACTAATTAAGTATATAGCTACCTCTTACTGATGTCACACAGGATGCTTCAATGTGTGTTTATCCTCCAATTCCTTGGCAACAGAGACCATGAAATGGATTTCCCAACTTAAAAGGTGTTTCTGGTTCACATTCTATTGTAACAGAGACCTTGAAAGACTTTGGAATTTTTAAACTCTACCTTCTGAAAGGGGAATTTCAGTGAGTCTTGAAAACTGATCATTTATTCAATCTTTAATTCTAAAAGGTATAATATATTAACTATATCTAAATTCTACCTAATCAACCTTTTCTTCCATCACAAAAAGGGGAAATCACACTGCTGGGCCAGTACTATAGACCCTTAAAAAGGCAGAGGGAATTAGAAGAGCAGATATGTCGGCAAATCTCTGAGAAGCGCAAGAACAATAGGGCAGTAATAGGGAATTTTAACTTCTTTCTTTTTTCTTTTTTTTTCTTTTGGGCCTCCTTATATCGAGAGACAATGGATACGCGCCTGGAGCTGGTCAGTGGGTTGTGAAGCAGTGCCTGGAATGGCTATAAAGGCCAATTCTAGAGTGATAGGCTCTTCCACAGGTGCTGCAGAGAAATTTCTTTGTCGGGGCTGTTGCACAGTTGGCTCTCCCCTTGCGCCTCTGTCTTTTTTCCTGCCAACTACTAAGTCTCTTTGACTCGCCACATTTTAGCCCTGTCTTTATGGCTGCCCGCCAGCTCTGGCGAACGCTGGCAACTGACTCCCACGACTTGTGATCAATGTCACAGGATTTCATGTCGCGTTTGCAGACGTCTTTAAAGCGGAGACATGGACGGCCGGTGGGTCTGATACCAGTGGCGAGCTCGCTGTACAATGTGTCTTTGGGGATCCTGCCATCTTCCATGCGGCTCACATGGCCAAGCCATCTCAAGCGCCGCTGACTCAGTAGTGTGTATAAGCTGGGGATGTTGGCCGCCTTGAGGACTTCTGTGTTGAAGATACGGTCCTACCACCTGATGTCAAGTATTCTCCAGAGGCAGCGAAGATGGAATGAATTGAGACGTCGCTCTTGGCTGGCATACATTGTCCAGGCCTTGCTGCCGTAGAGCAAGGTACTGAGGACACAGGCCTGATACACTCGGACTTTTGTGTTCCGTGTCAGTCCGCCATTTTCCCACACTCTCTTGGCCAGTCTGGACATAGCAGTGGAAGCCTTACCCATGCGCTTGTTGATTTCTGCATCTAGAGACAGGTTACTGGTGATAGTTGAGCCTAGGTAGGTGAACTCTTGAACCACTTCCAGAGCGTGGTCACCGATATTGATGGATGGAGCATTACTGACGTCCTGCCCCATGATGTTTGTTTTCTTGAGGCTGATGGTTAGGCCAAATTCATTGCAGGCAGCCGCAAACCTGTCGAGACTCTGCAGGCACTCTTCAGCGTGAGATGTTAAAGCAGCATCGTCAGCAAAGAGGAGTTCCCCGATGAGGACTTTCTGTACTTTGGACTTCGCTCTTAGACGGGCAAGGTTGAACAACCTGCCCCCTGACCTTGTGTGGAGGAAAATTCCTTCTTCAGAGGACTTGAATGCATGTGAAAGCAGCAGGGAGAAGAAAATCCCAAAAGACTGCCCTCAATGCAGCCCAGCCTCTACCAGTCATGGATGAGCTGGACATACAGCCAACCAAATCGGAACTCAGTGATGCCATTGATTCTCTAGCCAGCGGAAAAGCCCCTGGGAAGGACAGCATTACCCCCGAAATAATCAAGAGTGCCAAGCCTGCTATACTCTCAGCACTACATGAACTGCTATGCCTGTGCTGGGACGAGGGAGCAGTACCTCAGGACATGCGCGATGCCAATATCATCACCCTCTATAAAAACAAAGGTGACCGCGGTGACTGCAACAACTACTGTGGAATCTCCCTGCTCAGCATAGTGGGGAAAGTCTTTGCTCGAGTCGCTCTGAACAGGCTTCAGAAGCTGGCCGAGCGCGTCTACCCTGAGGCACAGTGTGGCTTTCGTGCAGAGAGATCGACCGTTGACATGCTGTTCTCCCTTCATCAGATACAGGAGAAATGCTGTGAACAACAGATGCCCCTCTACGTTGCTTTCATTGATCTCACCAAAGCCTTTGACCTCGTCAGCAGACGTGGTCTCTTCAGACTACTAGAAAAGATCGGATGCCCACCAAAGCTACGAAGTATCATCACCTCATTCCATGACAATATGAAAGGCACAATTCAACATGGTGGCTCCTCATCAGAGCCCTTTCCTATCCTGAGTGGCGTGAAACAGGGCTGTGTTCTCGCACCCACACATTTTGGGATTTTCTTCTCCCTGCTGGAATTTTAACTGCACCGATATTAACTGGGATAGTTTTAGTGTGAAAGGAATTGAGGGAGCAGAATTCTTGAAGTGCATTCAGGAGAACATTTTTTGCCAGTATGTAGCAATTCCAACAAGAGAGGGCACAGTTTTAGACTTTGTTTTAGGAAATGAAGATGGACAGGTGGAAGGGGCGGCAGTAGGAGAGCATTTTGGTGTTAGTGATCATAATTCAATCAGTTTTAACATAATTTTGGAAAAGGACAGAGATAGAACACGAGTTAGAGTTCTCAATTGGGGCAAGGCCAATTTTACTGAACTGAGGAGTGATTTAGTGAAAGTAGACTGGAAACAGCTGCAGAGCAGTGGGAGGCATTCAAAGGGGAGATTCAAGGGTATCAGAGTAAACATGTTCCCACAAAGAACAAGGGTGAGACTGCCAAATCTCGAGCCTCATGGATGTCAAGGAGCTTCCAGGATAAGATAAGGCAGAAAAGGAAAGCTTATGTCTGACACCGAAAACTCAATACTACAAAAAGCCGAGAGGAGTATAGAAAGAGGAGAGGTGAAATCAAATAGGAAATTAGGAAAGCAAAGAGAGGGCATGAAAGAATATTGGCAAGCAAAATTAAGGTGAACTCGAAGATGTTTTATCAATACATTAAGAGTAAGAGGATAACTAAGGAGAGAGTAGTGCCCATAAAAGACCAAAAAGGTAACCTGTGTGTAGGGTCGGAAGATGGTGTTATGGTTCTTAATGAATACTTTGCGTCTGTCTTCACAAAACAGGGGGACGATGTAGAGATTGTAGTTAAGGAGGAGGAGTGTGAAGTATTGGATGTGATAAACATAGGGAGAGAGGAAGTATTAATGGGATTAGCATCCTTGAAAGTTGATAAATCATCAAAGCCAGATGAAATGTACCACAGGCTGTTAAAAGAAGCGAGAGGAAATAGCAGAAGGTCTGATTTTCATTTTAGTCCTCACTGGATATGGGTTTGGTGCTGGAGGATTGGAGAACTGCTAATGTTGTACCTCTGTTTAAAAAGGGATCGAGGGATAGACTGAATAATTACAGGAGAGTCGGTCTAACCTCAGTAGTGGGCAAATTATTGGAATCTATTTTGAGAGTTTTGGGAGGAGACGGCGTGACGTGGCGCGGCGCTGACATGGAGCATGGGGAGGAAATAGACATGGACGTTACGAAACCTCTAATAGAAGTTGCTCATAGTTCTGAAGGTGTATCAGATGAAGAGCATGAACCTGAATTAACAGATTTACATCTACGACAATCTGGTGATGAAGAGGGCATCTCATTTACCCAAACATTGATTCATTTGTTGAAAGGAAACATTGGAACTGGGCTAAATAAAAACAAGAAATGCTGGAAATACTCAGCAGGTCTGGCAGCATCTGTGGAAAGAGAAGCAGAGTTAACGCTTCGGGTCAGTGACCCTGCTTCGGAACTGGGAAGAGTTTCGGAACAGTTCCGAAGAACGGTCACTGACCCGAAACGTTAACTCTGCTTCTCTTTCCACAGATGCTGCCAGACCTGCTGAGTATTTCCAGCATTTCTTGTTTTTATTTCAGATTTCCAGCATCCGCAGTATTTTGCTTTTATTATTGGAACTGGGCTGCTAGGTTTGCCACTTGCAATCAAAAATGCCGGGCTTATGCTGGGACCAATCAGTCTTGTGCTTATGGGGATTGTGACAATTCATTGCAAACACATCGTAGTACACTGTAGCCATTATTTCAGTCAAAGATTTCAAAAACAAGGTCTGAGTTATGGTGACAGTCACATTTACTATGGAACAAGGACCGTTCTAAGGTCTTCGAAACAAAGCTGCATGGGGAAGTAATTATAGCAAAATGTTCTTTTTACACCTGAAAGCTTCATTGCACAGGCTAATCTGGTGGCCACAATAATCGCACCAAGTATGCACAGAACACTGAACGAAGCAATGCCCCTCTCCCTTCTCCTCCAGGACTCTGGGATCTTCAGCTCGGTGGAAGATGGTCCGAACATCTCGGGGCCGATGGGCTCCCTGCTTCATCCTGACCCGGCAGCCCTGCGCCATTCCCTCACTGTAACACTCTCATTGATTTCATTGATCAAATGAAATGTTTTCTTTCCTGCCCCCTTCCCCCCCCCCCCGCCCTGCTCCCGCTTCCCAGCTCCCCCGTTGCACCATCTTCCCCTCGCACCCCCTTCCCTCCACCCCTTCCCACCGCACCCCCTTCCCCCTACCTCCTCCCACAGGCATCCACCTATCCCTGAGCAGGGACCCTAACAACCTTGTGGGCGTCTCGGGAGAGACCAAGGCTAAGGGAGTAAACCTTAAAAGAAAATCCGGAGCGGAACCCCGAAGGCGGTCATGTGTCACCTTGGGCATGTTTCCGGCAGTTCCTGCAGCCATACCGGTGCCAAACGTCGTGCTCTGCACTCCTTTGGACCCCCCAAGAAGGCCGAGAGGGGGGTTTTGATGCTTGGGCAACTCACAACCTCCAAACATCTGCCCAGGCATGTGCCATGGAGAGGTCACTCCATAGTCACCTCACAGCGACCAAAACAACACGGAAGGCAGCAGTTACGGGTTATAAGTCCAGTTCAATTGGCGTAAAGATTGGGCGCCACGGGTTGCCTTTTTCGGTGGGAGAGGTCATCGCATCTCACTGGAGAGCTACCGCCCGCCTCAAACCAGGCAGCCCCCGTTCAGTAAGATTCTGTCCCGCCATAGTCCACCTGCTTCAATGGGTGCTTGGAGCTCAGGGTCATTGCCCGACAAGTGGACTGAAACACTGCACCAAACAGCACGACAAAAAAAGGAAAAAAGGTACCAGCCCTTCATTTTGCAAGCTGGAACGTCAGAACTGTGTGTCCTGGCCTGTCGGAAAACCTTACACAAATCAACGATTCTCGGAAGACCGCCATCATTAACAATGAGCTCAGTAGACTCAATGTGGACATTACAGCACTTCAGGAGACATGCCTCCCTGCGAGCAGATCTCTCAGAGCAAGACTACACCTTCTACTGGCAGGGTAGGGATCCTGAAGAACCAAGACAGCATGGAGTGGGCTTCGCCATCAGAAATTCTTTGCTCAGCATGATAGAGCCACCTTCAAATGGCTCGGAACACATACTGTCCATCCGACTGCTCACCGCCTCTGGTCCAGTACACCTACTCAGCATCTATGCTTCAACACTCTTCTCCCCACCTGAAGTTAAAGATCAGTTCTATGAGGAACTCCATAATATCAATAGTAGCATCCCCAATACCGAACATCTGTTCTTGCTGGGGGACTTTAATGCCAGGGTTGGGGCCGACCATGACTCATGGCCCTCCTGCCTTGGGCACTATGGCATTGGAAGGATGAATGAGAATGGACAGAGTTTGCTTGAGTTGTGTACCGACCACAACCTCTGCATCACCAACTCATTCTTTCATACTAAACCCTGTCACCAGGTTTCTTGGAGGCACCCAAGATCATGTCCTTGGCACCAGCTGGACCTCATTGTCACAAGGCAAGCCTCTTTAAACAGCGTTCAAATCACACGCAGCTTCCACAGTGCGGACTGCGACACCGACCACTCCCTGGTGTGTAGCAAGGTTAGACTCAAACCAAAGAAGCTGCATCACTCCAAGCAGAAGGGCCGCCCGCACATCAACACTAGCAGAATTTCTTATCCACAGCTG
The DNA here is from genome assembly GCF_036365525.1 of Heterodontus francisci. Taxonomy (NCBI): domain Eukaryota; kingdom Metazoa; phylum Chordata; class Chondrichthyes; order Heterodontiformes; family Heterodontidae; genus Heterodontus; species Heterodontus francisci. The sequence goes on from NC_090402.1 coordinate 56,817,304, forward strand.
TTACATAAGTTTCTAAATTAACTTGAAAAATCTCTTCAAAACACTCCTCCAGGGGATGCAGAGACCAAGTGGGCCCACATCAGAGACGCCATCTATGACTCAGCTATGACCACCTATGGCAAACGTGTGAAGCGGAATGCAGACTGGTTTCAATCTCACTTTGAAGAGCTGGAACCTGTCATGGCCGCTAAGCGCATTGCACTGTCCCCAGTGAGTTAACATCCGCTGCACTTAAAGCAGCCAGAAGCGTTGCACAAAGAACAGCCAGGTGCTGCGCAAATGACTACTGGCAACACCTATGCAGTCATATTCAGCTGGCCTCTGACACCGGAAACATCAGAGGAATGTATGATGGCATTAAGAGAGCTTTTGGGCCAACCATCAAGAAGATCGCCCCCCCCTCAAATCTAAATAAGACACAATCACTGACCAACGCAAGCAATTGGACCACTGGGTGGCACATTACCTAGAACTGTAATCCAGGGAAAATGTTGTCACTGAGACCGCCCTCAATGCAGCCCAGTCTCTGCCAGTCATGGATGAGCTGGACGTACAGCCAACAAAATCGGAACTCAGTGATGCCATTGATTCTCTAGCCAGCGGAAAAGCCCCTGGGAAGGACGGCATTACCCCTGTAATAATCAAGAGTGCCAAGCCTACTATACTTACAGCACTCTACGAACTGCTTTGCCTGTGCTGGGACAAAGGAGCAGTACCACAGGACACGCGCGATGCCAATATCATCACCCTCTAGCAGAACAAGGGTGACCGCGGTGACTGCAACAACTACCGTGGAATCTCCCTGCTCAGCATAGTGGGGAAAGTCTTCGCTCGAGTCGCTTTAAACAGGCTCCAGAAGCTGGCTGAGCGTGTCTATCCTGAGGCACAGTGTGGCTTTCGTGCAGAGAGATCCACCATTGACATGCTGTTCTCCCTTTGCCAGCTACAGGAGAAATGCCATGAACAACAGATGCCCCACTACGTTGCTTTCATTGATCTCACCAAAGCCTTTGATCTCGTCAGCAGACGTCTCTTCAGACTGCTAGAAAAGATTGGATGCCCACCAAAGCTACTAAGTATCATCACCTCATTCCATGACAATATGAAAGGCACACTTCAGCATAGCGGTGCCTCATAAGACTCCTTTCCTAACCTGAGTGGCGTGAAACAGGGCTGTGTTCTCGCACCTACACTGTTTGGGATCTTCTTCTCCCTGCTGCTCTCACATGCATTCAAGTCTTCAGAAGAAGGAATTTTCCTCCACAAGATCAGGTGGCAGGTTGTTCAACCTTGCCCATCTAAGAGCGAAGACCAAAGTATGGAAAGTCCTCATCAGGGAACACCTCTTTGCTGACGATGCTGCATTAACATCTCACATTGAAGAGAGTCTGCAGAAACTCATCGCCAGGATTGCGGCTGCCGGCAACGAATTTGGCCTTACCATCAGCCTCAAGAAAACGAACGTCATGGGACAGGACGTCAGAAATGCTCCATCCATCAATATCGGCAACTACGCTCTGGAAGTGATTCAAGAGTTCACCTACCTAGGCTCAACTATCACCAGTAACTTGTCTCTCGATGCAGAAATCAACAAGCGCATGGGAAAGGCTTCCACTGCTATGTCCAGACTGGCCAAGAGAGTGTGGGAAAATGGCACACTGACACGGAACACAAAAGTCCGAGTGTATCAAGCCTGTGTCCTCAGTACCTTGCTCTACGGCAGCAAGGCCTGGACAATGTATGTCAGCCAAGAGCAATGTATGTCAGCCAATTCATTCCATCTTCGCTGCCGCCGGAGAATCCTTGGCATCAGGTGGCAGGACCGTATCTCCAACGCAGAAGTCCTCAAGGCGGCCAACATCCCCAGCATATACACCCTACTGAGCCAGCGGCACTTGAGATGGCTTGGCCATGTGAGCCACATGGAAGATGGCAGGATCCCCAAGGACACATTGTACAGCGAGCTCATCACTGGTATCAGACCCACCGGTCGTCCATGTCTCCACTTTAAAGACGTCTGCAAAATGACATGATGTCCTGTGACATTGATCACAAGTCGTGGGAGTCAGTTGCCAGTGATCGCCAGAGCTGGCGGACAGCCATAAAGGCAGGGCTAAAGTGTGGCGAGTCAAAGAGACTTAGCAGTTGGCAGGAAAAAAGACCCAAGCGCAAGGGGAGAGCCAACTGTGCAACAGCCCCGACAACCAATTTTATCTGCAGCACCCGTGGAAGAGTCTGTCACTCTAGAATTGGCCTTTATAGCCACTCCAGGCGCTTACCCATTGTCTCTCGAGACAAGGAGGCCAAAGAAGAAGAATAAGAAGATTCTGAGAGACAGGATAAACTGTCACTTTGAAAGGCACAGGTTAATCAAGGATAGTCAGCATGGATTTGTTAAGGGAAGATCTTGTTTGACCAACTTGATCAAATTTTTTGAAGAAGTAACAAGGAAGATAGATGAGGGTAGTGCAGTTGATGTGGTCTACATGGATCTTAGCAAGGCTTTAGACAAGGGCCCACATGGAAGATTGGTTCAAAAAATAAAATCCCATTGGATCCAGGCAAATACAGCATGGTGGAGACAAAATTGGCTCAGTGGCAGGAAACAAAGGGAAACTGTTGACGGGAGTTTTTGCGATTGGAGGTCTGTTTCCATTGGCATTCCACAGGGCTTTTAGTGATATATATTAACAATTTGGACATAAATGTAGGGAGCATGATCAAGAAGTTTGCAGACGACACAAAGATTGGCTGTGTGGTACATAGCAAGAAGGATAGCTGTAGGGTGCAGGAAGATGTTGATGGTCTGGTCAGATGGGCAGAAAAGTGGCAAATGGAATTCAACCCAGAGAAGTGTGAGGTGATGCATTTGGGGAGGTCAAAGAAGGCAAAGAAATACACAATCAATGGACAAATACTGAGAAGTGTAGAGGAAGTGAGAGACCTTGGAGTGAATGTCCACATATTCCTGAAGGTAGCAGGGCAGGTCGATAAGGTGGTTAAGAAGGCATATGGAATCCTTTCCTTTATTAGCCGAGGTATATAATATAAGAGCAGGGAGGTTCTGCTTGAACTGTATAACTCATTGGTTGGTCCACAACTTGAGTACTGTGTGCAGTTCTGGTCACCTCATTACAGAAAAGATGTATTGCACTAGAGAGGGTACAGAGGAGATTTACGAGGATGTTGACAGGACTGGAAAAATGCAGCTATGAGGAAAGATTGGATAGGTTGGGGTTGTTCTCCTTGGGACTGAGAAGGCTGAGGGGAGATCAGATTGAAATGTACAAAATTTTGAGGGGCCTGGATAGAGTGGAGGTGAAGGGCCTATTCACCTTCGCAGAGCGGTCAGTGACAAGCGAGCATAGATTTAAAGTGATTGGTAGAAAAATTAGAGGGGAGATGAGGAAAAATATTTTCACCCAGAGGATGGTGGGGGACAGGAACTCACTGCCTGAAAGGGTAGTGGAGGCAGAAACCCACAATTAATTCAAAATGAGTCTGGATATGCACCTCAAGTGAAGTGATTCATTTTGGAAGGTTGAATTTGAATGCAGAATACAGGCTTAAAGACAGGATTCTTGGTAGCGTGGAGGAACAGAGGGATCTTGGGGTCCATGTCCATAGATCGCTTAAAGTTACCACCCAAGTTGATAGGGTTGTTAAGAAGGCGTATGGTGTGTTGGCTTTCATTAACAGGGGGATTGAGTTTAAGAGCCGTGAGGTTATGCTGCAGCTCTATAAGGCCCTGGTTCAACCACACTTGGAATATTGTGTTCAGGTGAGTTTTAGACCAGCTTTAAACAGGGTACACTGAGGCTCTGCTTGCAGCTGTACCTTGTTAATTAGAGAATTGGCTTAAACCAGTTTTCAGGGGCGAGAGTCAGTCAGTATAAAAGTGGGCCATCTTACAGTGCTGACCTTGTTTGTACTGGACGGCTGACTTGGGTTGCATTAGAAAGTGGAAGTTTGGTGACTGAGGAAGTTCGGTGAGGAGGGAGCGAGGAGCTCCTTTCATTTCCTCCCCGTCCTCAGTGAGGGAAGCCGAGAGTTTCCAAAGAGCACAGCTGACTGATGAGTAAGTCCTGGTGGGTATTTTTCAAATGGGATTGAATTGTAAGTCATTGTTTTAGCAAGACTTAGTTGTTTTTTTAAATTATAATAGTCTTCTAAAGTTTTAAATTTAAAAGGTTTAGTCATGGCAGGAGAGCTTAAAGCCATGGTTTGCCCCTCTTGCTGCATGTGGGAATCCGGGAACATTTCCAGTCCCCGGGACCAGCATGTGTGCAGGAAGTGTGTCCAGCAGCAGCTCCTGGAAGCTCAGGTTTCAGAGCTGGAACGGCGGCTGGAAACACTGTGGAGCATCCGCGAGTCTGAGAGCATTGTGGATAGCATGAAAAGAGAGGTGGTGACACCGCAGCTGAAGGGACTTGAGGAAGGAAGGGAATGAGTGACCACCAGGCAGTCCAAGAGAAACAGGCAGGTAGTTCAGGAGTCCCCTGGGGTCCCGCTTGCAAATCAGTATTCCATTTTGGAGGCTGATGAGGCTGGTACCTCCAGGGAGTCCGGTCAGAGCCAAGCTTCTGGCACCACAAGCAGCCTGTCTGTACAGAAAGGGGGAAAGAGAGGAAGAGCAATAGTAATCTGGGATTCTGTAGTCAGGGGAACAGATAGGCGCTACTGTGGCCGTCAACGTGACTCCAGGATGGTGTGTTGCCTCCCTGGTGCCAGGGTCCAGGATGTCACTGAACGGCTGCAGGGCATCCTGAATGGGGAGGGTGATGAGGCAGAGGTCATGCTACATATTAGTACCAATGACATAGGTAGAAAGAGGGATGAGGTCTTGCATCAAGAATTCAGGGAGTTATGCAGTAGACTAAAAAGCAGGACCTCACGGGTTGTAATCTCTGGATTACTCCCAGTGCCACGTGCTAGCGAGTATAGAAATAGGAGGATAGCACAGATGAATGCGTGGCTTAAGAGTTGGTGCAGGAGGGAGGGATTTAGATTCCTGGACTATTGGGACCGTTTCTGGGGAAGGTGGGACCTGTACAAGCGGGATGGTCTACATCTGAACCAGAGGGGGACTAACATCCTTGCTGGTGGGTTTGCTAGTGCTGTTGAGAGGAGTTTAAACTAATTTGGCAGGGGGAGGGGATGCAGACTCCTAGCAGAATAGGGACACAGCTAAACACAGGAAAGCAAACAAGTCAGAGGGAATACAGCGGAAGTAAGTTTCAAGGGAGTAAGACCAGGATGGAAGGCCTCTACTTTAATGCCAGGAGTATTGCAGTTAAAACGGATGAGTTCAGGGCAAGGATTGACACGTGGAATTGTGATCTAGTAGCCATCACGGAGACATGGTTGAGGGAGGGGCAGGATTGGCAGCTCAGTATCACGGGATGTAGAATCGTCAGGCGAGACAGAGGAGGGGGTAAAAGAGGAGGGGGCATTACAATATTAGTTAAGGAGTCAGTTACTGCAGTAAGGAGAGATGATATCTTGGAGGGGGCATCAAATGAAGCTTTATGGGTAGAGTTTAGGAATAAAAAAAGGGACAGCCACATTGCTAGGTGTTTATTATAGACCCCCAGATAGTCAGCAGGAAATTGAGGAGCAAATATGTACGCAATTTGCAGAGGTGTGTAAAAATAGTAGGGTAATTATATTAGGTGATTTCAACTTTCCCAACATTAATTGGGAGAGTCATCGTGTTAAGGGCTTAGATGGAGTGGAGTTCTTAAAATGTATACAGGAGAACCTTTTAGCTCAATATGTAGAGGATCCACCAAGGGAGGGTGCAGTGCTGGACCTAATTCTGGGGAATGAAGCCAGACAGGTGGTTGATGTACTGGTGGGGGAGCATTTTGGTGATAGCGACCACAACATGGTACAATTTAAGCTTGTTATGGGGAAAGAAATAGACAAGTTGCAAAAAAAGGTTTTGGATTGGGGGAGAGCGAATTTTAGTAAAATAAGGCAGGATCTGGCCAAGGTAGACTGGAAAGTGTTACTTGTCGGGAAATCTACAGAAGAGCAGTGGGGGGCATTCAAAAAGGAAATGGGGAGGGTGCAGACCCAACAGGTTCCCTCTAGGGTAATAGGTAGGAGCAACAAGCCCAGAGAACCATGGATGACCAGAAACATTCAGGGTACGATGAGAAGGAAAAGAGAGGCTTTTATCAAATACAAGGGGACAAATCTCCAGGTCCGGACGATTTGTGTCCCAGGATGCTGTGGGAGGCGAGGGTGGAGATTGCAGGGGCTCTGACCCTAATTTTTAATTCCTCTCTGGCCACGGGGGAGGTGCCAGAGGACTGGAGAACAGCTAATGTGGTCCCACTATTTAAGAAAGATTGTAGAGATAAGCCAGAGAACTACAGACCAGTGAGTCTCACGTCAGTGGTAGGGAAACTATTGGAGAAAATTCTAAAGGAGAGAATCTATCTCCACTTAGAACATAGAACATAGAACATAGAAAATACAGCACAGAACAGGCCCTTCGGCCCACGATGTTGTGCCGATCCTTTGTCCTCTGTCAAGGACAATTTAATCTATACCCCATCATTCTCCTTTATCCATATACCTATCTAAAAGCCGTTTGAAAGTCCCTAAAGTTTCTGACTCAACAACTTCCCCAGGCAAGGCATTCCATGCCCCGACCACTCTCTGGGTAAAGAACCTTCCCCTGACATCCCCCCTATATCTCCCACCCTTCACCTTAAATTTATGACCCCTTGTAACGCTTTGCTCCACCCGGGGAAAAAGTTTCTGACTGTCTACCCTATCTATTCCCCTGATCATCTTATAAACCTCTATCATGTCACCCCTCATCCTTCTCCGTTCTAACGAGAAGAGGCCTAGAATGTTCAGCCTTTCCTCGTAAGACTTATTCTCCATTCCAGGCAACATCCTGGTAAATCTCCTCTGCACCCTCTCCAAGGCTTCCACATCCTTCCTAAAATGAGGCGACCAGAACTGCACACAGTACTCCAAATGAGGCCTTACCAAGGTCCTGTACAGCTGCATCATCACCTCACGGCTCTTAAATTCAATCCCTCTGCCAATGAACGCTAACACCCCATATGCCTTCTTCACAGCCCTATCCACTTGAGTTGCAACTTTCAACGATCTATGCACATAGACCCCAAGGTCTCTCTGCTCCTCCACATGCCCAAGAACCCTACCGTTAACCCAGTATTTTGCATTCGTGTTTGTCCTTCCAAAATGGACGACCTCACACTTTTCAGGGTTAAACTCCATCTGCCACTTTTCAGCCCAGCACTGCAACCTATCCAAGTCCCTTTGCAGACGACAATAGCCCTCCTCGGTATCCACAACTCCACCAACCTTTGTATCATCTGCAAATTTACTGACCCACCCTTCGACTTCCTCATCCAAGTCGTTAATAAAACTTAGAGAGGCAAAATTTGATTAGGAATAGTCAGCATGGCTTTGTCAGAGGGAGGTCATGCCTAACAAATTTGATTGAATTTTTTGAACATGTGACCAGGTGTGTAGATTAGGGTAGTGCAGTTGATGTAGTTTACATGGATTTCAGCAAAGCCTTTGACAAGGTCCCACATGGGAGACTTATCAAGAAAGCAAATGCACATGGGATACAGGGTAACTTGATAAGGTGGATTCAAAATTGGCTTAGCTGTAGGAGACAGAGTGATGACAGACGGCTGTTTTAGTGACTGGAAGCCAGTGTCCAGTGGCGTACCACAGGGATCTGTGCTGGCTCCCCTATTGTTTGTCATTTATATAAACGACATAGATGACTATGTGGGGGGTAGGATCAGTAAGTTCGCGGATGACACAAAGATTGGCCAAGTGATTAACAGTGAGGTGGAGCGTCTTGGGTTACAGGAAGATATTGACGGGATGGTCAAATGGGCAGAAAAGTGGCAGATGCAATTTAACGCTGAAAAGTGTGAGGTGATACACTTTGGAAGGGGTAATGTGACACGGAAGTATTCAATGAATGCCCTGACACTGGGAAGTTCCGAGGAACAAAGGGACCTTGGCGTGTTTGTCCATAGATCTCTGAAGGCAGAAGGGCAGGTTAATAGGGTGGTGAAAAAGGCATATGGGACACTTGCCTTTATCAATCGAGGCATAGATTACAAAAGCAGGGAGGTCATGTTGGAGTTGTACAGAAATTTGGTAAGGCCACAGCTGGAGTACTGTGTGCAATTCTGGTCGCCACATTATAGGAAGGATGTGATTGCACTGGAAGGGGGGCAGAGGCGATTCACCAGGATGGTGCCTGGGATGGAACATTTAAGCTATGAAGAGAGGTTGGATAGGCTTGGGTTGTTTTCGCTGGAGCAGAGAAGACTGAGGGGTGACCTGATCGAGGTGTACAAGATTATGAGGGGCATGGACAGGGTGGATAGGGAGCAGCCGTTCCCCTTAGTTGAAGGGTCAGTTACGAGGGGTCACAAGTTTAAGGGGAATTTGAGGAAGAACTTTTTTACGCAGAGGGTGGAGACAGTCTGGAATGCACTGCCTGGGAGGGTGGTAGAGGCGGGTTGCCTCACATCCTTTAAAACGTACCTGGATGAGCACTTGGCACGTCATAACATTCAAGGCTATGGGCCAAGTGCTGGCAAATGGGATTAGGTAGACAGGTCAGGTGTTTTAATGCATCGGTGCAGACTTCTGCACTGTATTATTCTGTGATTCTGTGAAGAGCTGGACCCTGTTGCTACAAAGCAAGCTGACAGGAAAAGCCCCTGAGGTTTATTCCCTGTTGTCAGATGAAAGTTCATCAGATTATGAATTGACTAAAATGCTATCCTCAGGGCATATGAGCTAGTACCGGAAGCGTACCACCAGAAATTCCGAACCCTCGGAGAGCAAGCCTGATGAAGCCTACCTTGAGTTTGAAAGAAGTAAGCAGTTGGCTTTTGACCAATGGTTAAGGGGCCTTAAAGTACAGCCACATATGAGAACCTCAGAGAGGTGATTCATCTCGAGGAATTTAAAAGCTCACTTCGCCTTTCGATTAAAACACACATAGAGGAACAAAAGGTTCAAAGAACCAGGCAGGCTGCAGTGCTGGCTGATGAATTTGCTCTCATGTATAAGTCTGTCCGCCAAGGAAAACCCTTCCCTAGCTACACCCACAACCCTGAAAATGATAAAAGGTGGGAGGGTGATAAGAGCCCAAACAGCCCTGGGCGAGAAAGGAAAGCTGGTCACACAGCAGGACCTCCTCTTGCCTAAAAAGATGATACTGAGAGCAGGAGTGAGACCTGGAGACCTGTGTGTTTCCATTGTAACAAGGCAGGCCACCTCTGAGCTGACTGCAGGAAATTACGGGGAAACCTGTAGGATTAATCAGGGCACACCAGAACAGTACAGGAGAAGGGGCCCTGATGGAAAGCACAGCAGAGCAGGCTTTGGCTTTAACTGCAACAGCAGTAAGGCCCATGAAACATACTGCTGTGGGTGCAGGAAAATTTAACAACATCCCTGAAGGTTATCAGGATTTTATATCCAAAGGGAGAGTAACCCCATACTCAAGTGGGGCAAGAAAACCCTTCGCCATACTCAGGGATACAGGGGCCACCAGATCCCTTCTGCTGAACTGGCACTGCGGACAGATGACCATGCTGTCTGGTTGTCTGAAACATTCTTTGGGGAGTTACAGGACCCGGGGAATGGGTTAAACAAATCTTCCCCACTTGAGGCTCAATGAGCCGACCCAGTATTGAGAGAGTTAGCACAGGTTGCCCAAATTGAAACTGAAGCAGAGGGAGTCCCTGATTACTGCTATGTAAAGAATGAGATGCTGATGAGGAAGTGGGTCCTCCTCACAGACATGTGGACAAAGAGTGAACAGTGGTTCACCAGATAGTGGCATGGCCAAGGTACCGCAGAGAAATATTAAGAATGGCCCATGATCTTACAATGGCTGGACATGTCGGGGTATGAAAAACCCAAACCTGCCCAGGATAGCATTTTGACTGGCCAAAACTCACAAAGATATGGTGGAGTTCTGTAAAACTTGCCATACGTGCCAGGTTGTGGGGAAGCCCTAACCTGCAGTAAAACCTACATCCCTAATTCTCATACCAGCTTTTGAGGACCTCCTCAGCAGAATGCTGGTGGGTGGTGAGGGAACCCTGCCAAAAACTAAAGGGAACAGACAAGCACACGTCTGGCAGACAGTTAAGGGAGAAGGGGATGAAAAGGACAGTGAGGGCAGGTTAAAGGAGAGCCAGGAGGATTCCCAAATGGAACCCTCTACTGTCCAGTCAGCCACCCTGAAATGTTAGAAAAATTAGACCCCACACCCTGCTATGTAAATGCAGGCCAAAGAAGCACCCTTCCAAAGCTGCTAACAACATTTGCAGAAACAGGCAGGGACAAGGAGAGTTCCCAAAAAGGCTCCACCTAGTCGATATGCCGCAGGGGAGTGCAGTGGGAGCTGGACAGATACCTGCGAGCAGGAATGTTCCAGAGGACATGGGGAAGATTAGCAAAGAGACTCTCCCCACAGTAAACAGAAAAGGGAAACAAAAATGCCCTAAAGTGAAAAACACTTGTGTGCCTTACCAGAACATTAAAAGTGAGGTCAGGGTGGATCTTGCCACTGCAGAACCCAATGAATAGGGCCCAACCCCAAAGCTAATCAAATCCCAAAACTGCACTTCAGAATTCAGCAAGAACAAGGGGCCAGAGGAAATTTCAGACACCTCACAGGGGCCTAAAACCAATTTATTACCCACTATCACTATAGGGAGAAAGATTCTCAAGGTACAGGCACCTGGATACAGCCACGTGTTGCAGAAACAACAGCTGAGGGGTTAAAGTTTGTACATACCTGAGAGCTCACCTCAAACAATAATGGAAAGCTGCAGACCCCAAGTTTCACCAGCAACCACATGTTTATTTAGATGCCCAACCCCAGGTTATTACAAATTAATATTAAAGAAACTTTAAACCCATTTAACAACACATAACCATCCCAAACAGATTCCAAGAGAAAAGAAAATTAAATCAACCTTGCTGCTGCAGAGAAAAAAAACCAGCTGTAATAATGCTAAGATTCATGAGTACATTTGAGAGTGAGTGAAAAATGAATGTGTTCTTCCCTACTTTTTCATTTTCACTCCTTTAATGAAATGCATCCATTGTCTGCATGGTACGGAGGTGTCACAAAACCCTATATGCCATAGGGGAAATATTAATTTCATCGGTTGGAACCTTACATTTGGCTTTTAATGGAAAAATCTTACAAGTAATAAAAACAAAAAGTACTGGAAATACTCAGCAAGGAAGAATCTGTGGAGAGAGAAGCAGAGTTAACATTTCAGGTCAGTGACCTTTGAACAGAACTCATTACAAGTTGCAACAAACTTTTTTTTTAAAAACTGGCAGCCAAGATGGCCACTGCAATTTACATTTGAAACACCAAAAGATCAAATTGGACACAAGAAGTCTCATTCAACCTAGCCAGAACAATGGGGTGCTCTCAGTGATTAAATTACCTCGAATGGCCTTATCAATATGGTCGCAAGGCCAACTACACCCATTAACTTTGAAAAAGCCAACCCCCCGCACCCCCTCCCCAAGTGTGACTAGATATCTTGAAACATGTAGAACCTTGAATCTGAGAACATTCCAGAAAAAAAACTCATTTAAAAAAACAAAGGGGCTTGATAGAGTCATGTGACTGCCTGCGAAGTTTTGGAGAAACTGCAAGCTTTGTCACACAGAGCACAGGGAGCTGTAAGCCATCAACGAAGCAGGTCTCTCTCTCTCTCTTCTCAAAGTATCAAGAGAAGATCCAGCTGTGACTGGGAACCCTCTCAAGCCTAACGACCACCACATCCAGCAACCAGGGGACAAGAAGCGACCTCCTCTTCTGCCTTCAGGAGCCCTGAGCAAGGCACCATGCACCTGGCCCAGCGAGGACTTCAGAAATACAATTTCAGCTGAGGACTATTGAACTCACAAACTGTATTTAAATTCCATTTATTCCAGATTTTAATCCAACCACCAAATCTGTTTCCCTCTGTAATCTATTTGTGTGTGTGTGAGACTCTCGTGTGAATGTGTAGCGTATTTCTAGTATTTTTAACCGGGTTAGAGTGTTAGGAGTAATAAACTTACATCTTTCTTGGTTAAACTCAAGAAAGCTGTCTGATTGGTTCTTTTGTAATTACATTAGAGAAACAGGAGCAAGCGCTCACTGAGTTGGTAAGTTCAATCACTGTGTTAAAAAAGAATAAACCCTGTTGCGGTCACACAAGAGAAGGTGCGAAAGGGTAGGTTGAGACCCCACCCCCCTCCTCCTCACCTGGCCATAACACAAAATATCTGTTCAGTTCATCTGCCATCTCCTTATTTTTCATTATTAATTCCCCAGACTCTCTCTCTGGAGGACCAATGCTCATTTTACTTTTTTGCTTTTTAAATACCTGGAGAAACTCGTACTATCTGTTTTTATATTTATTTATTTTTTTTAAGAGATACAGCACTGAAACAGGCCCTTCAGCCCACCGAGTCTGTGCTGACCAACAACCACCCATTTATACTAATCCTACATTGACCCCATATTCCCTACCACACCCCCACCATCTACCTACACTAGGGACAATTTACAATGGCCAATTTACCTATCAACCTGCAAAGTCTTTGGCTGAGAGAGGAAACCAGAGCACCCGGAGAAAACCCACACGGTCACAGGGAGAACTTGCAAACTCCACACAGGCAGTACCCAGAACTGAACCTGAGTCGCTGCAGCTGTGAGGCTGCGGTGCTAACCACTGCGCCACCCTAGCTAGCTTTCTCTCGTACTCTAATTTCTCCTTCCTTATTAACCTTTTAGTCACTCTTTGCTGTTCTTTATATTCTGCCCGATCTTCTGACCTGCCACTCATCTTTGCAGAATTATATGCTTTTTCTTTGAATTTGATACCATCTTTCACTTCCTTGGTTAGCCACGGGTGGAACATCCTTTCCTTAGAGTCTTTCTCTCTCACTGGAAATGTATCTTTTCTGAGTATTCTGAAATATTTCCTTAAATGTCTGCTACTGCATCCCTACTGACCTATCCCTTAGCCTAATTTGCCAGTTTATCTTAACCAGTTCTGCCTTCATGCCCTCATAATTGCCTTTATTTAAGTTTAAAACACAAGCCTTAGATTCACCCTTCTCTCCCTCAAACTGAATGTGAAATTCAATTGTATTATGATCACTGCTACCTAGGGCACTTTCATTCTGAGGACATTAATTAATCCTGTCTCATTGCACAATAGCAGATCTAGTATAGCCTGCTTTCTGGTTGGCTCTAGAACATGCTACTCCAACAAACTGTCCCGAAAATACTCTATGAACTCATCATCCAGGCTACCTGATCAATCTGATAAGTCCAATCTGTATGTAGATAAAAATCACGCATGATTATCATTGTGCCTTTCCCACAAGGCAGCATTTGACCGAGCATGGCATCAAGGAGCCCTCGCAAAACTGAGGTCAATGGGAATCAGGGGGAAAACCCTCTGCTGGCTGGAGTCATACCTAGCGCAAAGGAAGATGGTTGTGGTTGTTGGAGGTCAATCATCTGAGCTCCAGGACATCACTGCAGGAGTTCCTCAGGGTAGTGTCCTAGGCCCAACCATCTTCAGCTGCTTCATCAATGACCTTCCTTCAATCATAAGGTCAGAAGTGGGGACGTTCGCTGATGATTGCACAATGTTCAGCACCATTCGTGACTCCTCAGATACTGAAGCAGTCCGTGCAGAAATGCAGCAAGACCTGTACAATATCCAGGCTTGGGCTGATAAGTGGCAAGTAACATTTGCGCCACACAAGTGCCAGGCAATGACCATCTCCAACAAGAGAGAATCTAACCATCTCCCCTTGACTTTCAACAGCATTACCATCGCTGAATCCCCCACTATTAACATCCTAGGGGCTACATTGACCAGAAACTGAACTGGAGTAGCCATATAAATACCGTGGCTACAAGAGCAGGTCAGAGGCTAGGAATCCTGAGGCGAGTAACTCACCTCCTGACTCCCCAAAGCCTGTCCACAAGGCACAAGTCAGGAGTGTGATGGAATACTCTCCACTTGCCTGGTGCAGCTCCAACAACACTCAAGAAGCTCGACACCATCCAGGACAAAGTAGCCCGCTTGATTGGCACCCCATCTACAAACATTCACTCCCTCCACCACCGACGTACAGCAGCAGCAGTATGTACCATTTACAAGATGCACTGCAGCAATGCACCAAGGCTCCTTAGACAGCACCTTACAAACCCGCGACCTCTACCACCTAGAAGGACAAGGGCAGCAAATACATGGGAACACCACCACCTGCAAGTTCCCCTCCAAGTCACACACTATCCTGACTTGGAACTATATCGCCGTTCCTTCACTGTCGCTGGGTCAAAATCCTGGAACTCCCTTCCTAACAGCACTGTGGGTCTACCTACCCCAAATGGACTGCAGCGGTTCAAGAAGGCAGCTCACCACCACCTTCTCAAGGGCAATTAAGGATGGGCAATAAATGCTGGCATAGCCAGTGACACCCACATCCCATGAATGAATAAAAAAAAAACAAGCCCCGTTATTTCATTCTTTATACTGCATCCTACAACGTAGTTACTGTTAGGGGGCTTAGAAATCACTCCCACAAGTGACTTCTTACCTTTACTGTCTCTCATCTCTACCCAAACTGATTCTGCATCTTTATCTCCAGAATGAAGGTCATCTCTCTCTATTGTACCAATGCCATCCTTAATTAACAGAGCTACCCCTCTACCTTTTCCTAGCTTCCTGTCCTTCCTAAATGTCATGCACCCTTGAATATTCAGGTCTCAGTCTTTGTCACCTTGCAGCCATGTCACTGTAATGGCTATTAGATCATAAGTATCTCCTCCAGGCCTACAACCCTCCGAGATATTAATTCTGGCATCTTCAGCATCCCCAGTTTTCATTGTTCCACCATTAGTGGCTGTGCCTTCAGCTGCCAAGGGCATAAACTGCGGAAATCCCTCCCTAAACCTCGCCGCCTCTCCACCTCGCCTTCCTCATTCCTGACACTCCTTAAAACCTACCTCTTGGGCCAAGCTGTTGGTTGTCTGCCCTAATATCTCCTTATGTGGATCAGTGTCAAATATTGCTTTATAACACTCCTGTGAAACACCTTGGAACACTTTTTTACATTAAAGCACTATATAAATACAAGTTGTTGTTAACTTGCACAAATATCACCGTTCCTTCATCATCATAAATCCTGTAACTCCTTCATGGGAGCACCTTCAGTGCATGAACTGCAGCAGTTCAGGAAGAAGGCCCACCATTGTCTTCTGATGGATTATATATTGGCATGGATAGAGGATTGGTAAATGGACAGGAAGTAAAAGTGGGCATAAATGGGGCATTTTCAAGTTGGCAGGCAGTGAATAGAGGGGTGCCGCAAGGATCAGTGCTGGGGCCTCAATCGATATGAATGACTTAGCAGAAGACTGAGAGTAATGTATCTAAGTTTGCTGACTATACAAAGTTATGTGGAAAGGTAAGCTGAGGGGAGGACACAGAGAGACTGCCAAGAGATATAGACAGGTTAAGTGAGTGGGCAACAAGTTGGCAGATGGAGTATAATGTAGGGAAGTGTGAAGTTATTCACTGGTCATAAGAATAGAAAAGCAGAATATATTTTAAAAGGTGTGAAACTTCTAAGTGTTGATGTTCAAAGAAACTTGGGTGTACAAGGAACACACAAAGTTAACATGCAGGTACAACAGCAATTAGGAAGACAAATGGCATGTCGGCCTTTATTGCAAGGGGATTGGAGTACAGGAATAAAGAAGTCCAACTGCAGCTGTACAGGGTTTTGGTGAGACCACATCTGGAATACTGTGTGCAGTTTTAGTCTCCACATTAAGAAAGGATATACTTGTATTTGGGGTGGTACAGTAAATGTTCACAAAATTGGTCCCTGGAATGAAGGGTTGTCCTGTGATGAGAGCCTGAGTAAATAGGGCCTATATTCTCTGGATTTTAGAAGATTGAGGGGCGATCTCATGGAAACATACAAGATTCTGAAGGAGCTGGATAGGGTAGACACTGAGATTATTTTCGCTGGTCGGGCAATCTAAAACACGGGGACACAGTCTCAGGATAAGGGGTCAATCATTTCGGACTGAGATGAGGAGAAATTACTTCACTCAAAGTGTTGTGAATCTTTGGAATTCTCTACCCCAGAGGGTTGTGGATGCTCCATTGCTTAATATATTTAAGGCTGAGATGGAGAGATTTTTGTCTCTCAGGGAATCAAGGGATATGGCCAGCAGGTGGAGAGTGAAGCCTAAGAAGCAGAGGGTGGTAGTGGAGCGTTGTTTTACAGATTGGAGGCCAGTGACCAGTGGTGTGCCCCAGGGATCAGTGCTGGGCCCTCTGTTGTTTGTCATATATATTAATGACTTGGATGTGAATGTAGGGGCATGATTTGCAGATGATACCAAAATTGGTGGTATAGTGGACAGTGAAAAAGGTTGTCTCAGGTTACAACAGGATATAGATCAACTAAGAAAGTGGGCAAGGGATTGGCAAATGGAATTTAATGCAGACAAGTGCGAAGGGATGCATTTTCGGAAGTTAAACCAGGGCAGGACTTATACAGTGAATGGCAGGGCCCTGGGGAGTGTTCTTGAGCAAAGAGACCTTGGGGTGCAAGTACATAGTTCCCTGAAAGTGGCAGCACAGGTAGACAGGGTGGTGAAGAAGGCATATGGCACGCTTGCCTTCATCGGCCGAGGCATTGAGTTCAAGAGTTGGGACATCATGTTACAGTTGTACATAACGTTGGTTAGGCCGCATTTGGAGTACTGTGTGCAGTTCTGGTCGCAGCACTACAGGAAAGATGTGATTAAGCTACAGAGGGTGTAGAAAAGATTCACAAGGATGTTCCCTGGTTTGGAGGGCTTCAGTTATAAAGAGAGATTGGATAGGCTGGGTCTGTTTTCCCCGGAGCGAAGGAGGCTGAAAGGGGACATGATAGAAGTATATAAAATTATGAGAGGCATAGATAGGGTAGATAGCTAGAGTCTGTTTCCCATGGTAGGGGTGACTAAAACTAGAGGGCACAGATTTTAAAGTGAGAGGGAGGAGTTTTAAAGGGTATCAAAGGGGTAAATGTTTCACACAAAGAATAGTGGGTATCTGGAATGAGCTGCCAGAGGAGGTGGTGGAGGCAGGAACAGTGGCAACATTTAAGAGGCATCTGGACAGGTACTTGAATGAGCAAGGCATAGAGGGATATGGAATTAATGCACGCAGATGGGATTGGTATAGATGGGCATTATGGTCGGCATGGACGCGGTGGGCCAAAGGGCCTGTTTCTATGCTGTACGACTGTATGACTCTATCAGCCATGATCATTTTGAATGGTGGAGCAGGCTTGATGGGCCATATGGTCTACTCCTGCTCCTATTTCTTGTGTTCTCAATGGGCAACTGGGGATTGAAAATATATGCTGGTCTTGCTCGTGACGCCCTTATCCCAAGCATGAAGTAAAAGAAATCTGTATATGTAAAATGGATTAAAAGCCTCTACAGAAATACTTGTTGCTAAAACAATACTCTTTTACATTGAGTGGTTGGTGACTGTTTAGCAACCTCATCTCTCCTGGAATCTACCTACTTTGACAGTCTCACATTGAAAATTGTTGGGTCCAACTGGGCTCAAAGGTACTCGGGGTTAAATCCAGCAGCTTCTCCTCCATCTCAAACTGGTGCAACAAAAAGACCTACACAGGAGGTCAGGGACCGATTTCCGCTACCAACATCCACCCAGGTCCGTCTGTGTTTCTTCAAACACTCCAGGGCAGTGTAGAGGGAACTATATTCTGTATGTAAACAGTGCTGCTCCTGCCCTGGGAGTCTTGGATGCTGACAAGAGCTGCTTGAATTGATAAAATTTCCCGCTTCCTTGCACTGACATCCATCACGACGATGAGCACAAGATTCACCCACAGAAGGGAACACAAACCCCTCAGCTTCTCTCCTGGACACAGATACTGAGGGACAGGGAGTGTCCAGGACAATGACATCTCTCACTCAATAATGTAGGAAATTATCCTGTATCTCTCCCCATTAATCCTGGGCTCCATTCGGCTCGAATCCTGCTCCTGTTTCCCTTCCTGTAACAGCACTGAGTGAAACCCAGCCCATAATGAGCCGGGCTCAGGGAGGTTGGTTACTAGGCAATGCAGTGATGTCATAAAGCAGCATCATTCAGCCCAGCTGGTCCCCTCCTTGTCCTTTTAAAGGTGGAGAGCTGGGACATCCTGTCTCAAAACACATCCCACCCTGTTCATACTGGGAATTCCAGGGTGGAGAGCTGGGACATCCTGTCTCAAAACACATCCCACCCTGTTCATACTGAGAATCCCAGGGTGGAGAGCTGGGACATCCTGTCTCAAAACACATCCCACCCTGTTCACACTGAGGATCCCAGGGTGAAGTGCTGGGACATCCTGTCTCAAAACACATCCCACCCTGTTCATACTGAGAATTCCAGGGGAAGGGCCAAAGCTCAGAGTGTGGAGCAAAACCAAGGTGAGAAATAGGACGAGAGATCGGGAGGTAAATCAAGGAATAGGGACTGAGGGAGACCAGGATCAGTTTTAGAGCCTGTAGACTTCAGGAGGGGAAGACTGAGTCTGGTAGTTTTAGGATCCAGGGAGAGAACAAGGAGCAGATTGGGAAACTGGTGGGGATTCCAGCACAGTGAGGATGTGGGGGGAGAGAGATTGTGTACGGCTGTGTATTAGGGGTGTAGGAGGGACAAGAGAGGAAAGGTCAGAGGAGCAATTACTGCAGCAGTGTCCATAAATAGAAAGAGAGAGGGTGGGGGTTAGAATGGACCATGGACAGTCTGTTAAACTGTCTGTTTGCTTTGACCAGTTTACCTTCTGTTAAAAATATCCTCCTGCAGCCCAGTGACAAACAGCCCATTAAACTCCACCAATGTCCTTTGGTCTGGTGATGTCTCCCTTTGTGAAACATCAGCTGTTGTTAAAGCTTTTCATTCTGACACACTCACAGTGTGAAATGAGCTGCAGAACTGCCGACACCGTCAGCTTTAAGGAGACATTTCTCATTGAAGATGGGATTGTTCATTGAGTTTGATCAGGGGGATATTGGAGAGGAAGCAGACAGCACAGACATTACACTGCAGCTGGGATATGTGAGAGTGTTACAGTGAGGCTTTCAGGCACTTTATTAAACACACACACAGCAGAAGCACATTAATCTGATAGGAGATCACTTACACATGAGCAGCCAGCGGTGTGGAGCCTCCTGAGAGTCCGCTCCCTTTCCAGCCAGTATTTACAAGAGTTGGGTCATGGAAAAGAGTCTCAGTAAAATCAGGGATAGATTTGTTCACACAAACCAACCCCCCAAAAATACTGAAATAAAAACAGAAAATGCTGGAAATACTCAGCAGGTCTGGCAGCATCTGTGGAGAGAGAAGCAGAGTTAACGTTTCAGGTCAGTGGCCTTTCATCGGAACTGACAAATATTAAAAATGTAAAAGGTTTTAAGCAAATAAAGCGGGGGGAGGGGTGGGGTCTGTGACACTGAGTGGGCGGGGCTGAGCCCGGATCTCTCTCATTGGCTGAAACTCTGCATCATTTTGAAAGCTGATTTGTCTCAAACTCCAGCAGCAAACTGGCCCTTTCTGTTGTGGTTTTAAACAGATGAAACCCTGTGGGTGTGGAGCAAATATTTCAACATTTGTTAGTGAAATGGATTCATTCAGGACAGACAGCAGGGATTATTTGAGGGAATAACACAGTGTCATGAGAAAGAAATGCAGTGGATGTTGTGTAGATGGATTGTCAAAAGATGTTTGATAAGGAGCAGGAATAGGTCATTCAGTCTATTGAGTCCTCCCCACCATTCAGAATGTTCATGGCTGATCATCCACTTCAATGCCTTTTTCCCACACTATCCTCATATCCCCTTATGTCATTTGTATTCAGAAATCTGTCAATCTCTTGCTGATAAAATTAAAGCTCAGAGTATTAAAGGGAGTGGGGCAGTGTGGATAGGAAGTTGGGTAAAGGGCAGAAAACAGAGAGTAGTAGTTAATGGATGTTCTTCAGACTGGAGGGATGGAAACAGTGGTGTCCCCCAGGGTCAGTGTTGGGACCATTGCTCTTCTCAATATAGAGAAATGATCTGGGCTTGGGTATATGGGGCAAAAATCAAAATCTCCAGATGACTTTAAAATAGAGAGTGAGGGGAACTGTGAATCGGAATGTAAATGATTCAGTGTGAATATACAGATTAGTAAATGGGACAGGTAGATGTCAGATGAAATTTATCACAGAGAAATGTTACATGATAGATATTTGGAGGAAGGAAAAGGGAGGAAATATACATGAAATAGTAAAAATTTAAAAGGAGTTGAGGAGCAGAACAGTGAAGAGGTGGAACATTCTAGCTGACACCTTGTCTATCAAATTAGCAGGTTTGAGAGTCCAGTCTCAGTGATTTTAATTCCTTAAGAAATATAAGCTGAGCAGATTCTCTGTCCTCTACCGTATCTTACATTGATCCATCAATCAGAGTAAACATGCAAGTTCCACGTGTCCACAGTCACTTACACGAGGTCAGCCCACTGGATGGAACCTCGGGCACCCTGAGCTTGATCTTCGGTGTCCCCAGTCCCGACTGCCCCCTTACATCAGTATCCCCTCACTTTTATACCCTGTAGTGATCCAGCTCTGGTACCTGACTCTTCTTTGTCTTCTCTGCTGGGATTTGGCAGGAAGTGAGGAAAAGACAGCTGGAATTTCTCTAATCTGTGATTTCCGAGGACACATTCCCTGGTTCCCAGCAGTTACTTTTCTTCAGTAATTTTCTCATTATCCCTAAACTACCCTGCCTACTGTTAAATCTGTTCTTTCTTACAGTTTCACAATTATTGGTACAAACATCAAACATTATAATCTGATGAAATGTCACAGACCTGAAATGTTAACTCTGTTTCTCTCTCCACAGATGCTGTCTGACCTGCTGAGTATTTCCAGCACTTTCTGTTTTTATTTCAGATTTCCAGCATCTGCAATATTTCACTTTTATTTTACACATTATAATCTAGTCTATTCTATTGCTCACTCTGGTTTCCATTTATATTGTGGTTAATAACAGACAAACCCTTTCCTTTACCCTGATCTGATTAGAGTTTCCGATGAGTTGATTCTGTGGAATAAAATGTTTTGTCAGTGTTTCCATGGCAACCTTTCTGCCCTGAAGTGCCTGTTTGAGTTTCTAAGTCAGAGTAAACTTCTCCATCCCATAATACACATTATATCAGACATTTGATGTCAATGTATTTTAGCCAGGTTATGTTAATATCTCTAAAACCTACAAGGGGTTCAGAGACACTAACCTTTAAAAGTGGGAGGACAGACTGATACAGTGGTTAAAAAGTACATTGGATCCTATGTTTTATAATTAGGGGTGTAGAGTACAAAAGGACAGAGGTCGTGTAAACCTGTACAAATCATTGGTTAAGCTACAGTTAGAATATTGGGTAAAGTTTTGGGCATCTTACACCAGAAAGGATGTCAAGGTCATGGAGAGGGTGTAGAAGAGATTCACTGAGATGATACCAGGGAAGAGAGGCTTTAGTTATCAGGAGAGATTACAGAAACTGGGGCTCTTTTCATTAGAACAAAGGGCCATTGAAGATCTGAGAGAGGGCTTCAAAATTTCATCAGCTAAATGAGGAAAAACTATTTCCATTTGCTGGTGAGTCAGTAACTAGAGGAGATCAAATTCAAATCATCACCAAAAGACTCAGACCCAGGGATGAAATATCGAGCACGTGGTATAAAATGGTCAAGATACTCACTATCCCTCCAGATCTCTGCCGGGGGGAGAAACTGACAGATTTGTCTTAACTTTGGGTTAACTGTTGTTTTCATCAAGGTGATGGGAATTGGGGCATTCTGAGCTGCTAGTGCCCGCTTGAAGCATTATCCAGTCAGAGACAGCACAGGTTAGATACAGTGTAAAGCTCCCTCTACACCGTCCCCATCAAACACCCCCAGGACAGGTACAGCATGGGTTAGTTAGATACAGTGTAAAGCTCCCTCTACACTGTCCCCATCAGAGACTCCCAGGACAGGTACAGCATCATAGAATAATAGAAAGTTTAAGGCACAGAAAGAGGCCACTTGGCCCATTGTGTCTGTGCTGGCCGAACAACAATCCATTCATTCTAATCCCACCTTCCAGCATTTGGCCCAATGCCCTGCATATTATGGCACTTGAAGTGCATATCCAGACTGCTTTTGAATGAGTTGACGGTTTCGGCCTCAACTACCCTTTCAGGCAGTGAGTTCCAGACCCCCATCACCCTTTGAATGAAAAAGTTTTTCCTCATCTCCCCTCCAATTTTTTTTTACCAATCACTTGAAATCTATGCCCCCCCCCCCAGTCACTTACCTCTCTGCTAAGGTGAATAGGCCCTTCACCTTCACTCTTTTGGAAAAAAGTCAGAATCCGCCAAAATCCCCCCAGTCTTTTGGGAGATGGTTGTTCCCGATGTCAGCGGCTGTCAGCTGTGAAACTGACAATGAACTTTTTTTAAAGAACTTTAAAAGGGCGTTACACTCTCTACAACTGAGAGAGAGTGGGAGAGAGAGAGAGAGAGAGGGAGAGTGAGGGGGAGAGACAGGGAAAGGGGGAAACAGAGAGAGAGAGAGAGGGGACAGAAAGCGAGAGGAGGACAGGCAGAGAGAGAGAGAGGGCACAGACAGAGAGAGAGAGGGGACTGAGAGACGGGGGGAGAGAGAGGGAGGCAGAGATAGAGAGAGAGAGGCAGGGAGAGAGACAGAGAGGGGGGAAAAGAGGGGACAGAGAGGGAGAGAGGGGACAGAGAGGGAGAGAGAGGACAGAGAGAGAGAGAAAGGTGGACAGAGAGAGAGAGAGAAAGGGGGACAGAGAGAGAGAGAGAAAGGGGGACAGAGAGACAGAGAGAAAGGGGGACAGAGAGACAGAGAGGGGGGACAGAGAGACAGAGAGAGAAAAGAGGCCAACGAGAGAGAGGAGCAGAGAGAGAGGGGGAGACAGAGAGAGAGAAAGGCAGAGAGAGAGAGACAGAGAGAGAGGGGACATAGAGCATGGGGAACACTGAGCGGGGAACACTGCAGACACAGGAGGTGGAGAGAGAGAGGGGGGAAAGGTGATGGTGGGGGGAGAGGGAATCAGAGGTGGGGAGAGAAAGACAGAGAGAGAGAGACAGAGAGGGGAGAGAGAGAGTCAGAGTCATTTACTTATGGCACAGAAGGAGGCCATTCTGTCTATCAAGTCCATGCCGGCTCTCCACGGAGCTATGCAGTCAGTCTCACTCCCTGGCTCAATCCCCGTAGCCCTGCAGCTCTATTTCTCTCAAGTGACCAACCAACTTCTTTATGAAGTCATTGATTGTCTCCACTTCCAGAACCCTTGTGGGCAGCAAGTTTCAGGTCATTACCAACTGCTCTGTAAAAAAGTACTTCCTCATATTAACCCTGCATCTTGTGCACAAAGCTTTCAATCTGTGTCCCCTAGTCCTAGAGGGGAGGGGGAGGGAAGAGAGAATGACGCACACGCACGCAGGCGCACGCACGCACAAGCATACACATGATGGACACCTATCCAGAATACTCTGCATCGCTACATCAAGTGTGCGGGCAGAGACGGGCTACTTATTAAAGCAGAAGCATAGAAAATAGGAGCAGGAGTAGGCCATTCGGCCCTTCGAGCCTGCTCTGCCATTCATTATGATCATGGCTGATCATCCAACTCAGTAATCTGTTCCCGCTTTCTCCCCATACCTTTTGATCCCTTTCGCCCCAAGAGCTATATCTAACTCCTTCTTGAAAACATACAATGTTTTGGCCTCAACTGCTTTCTGTGGCAGTGAATTCCACAGGCTCACCACTCTCTGGGTGAAGTAATTTCTCCTCACCTCAGTCCTGAAAGGTTTACCCTGTATCTTTAGACTATGACCTCTGGTTCTGGACTGCCCCACCATCGGGAACACCCTTCCTACATCTACCCTGTCAAGTCCTGTTAGAATTTTAGGTTTCTATGAGATCCCCCTCACTCTCCTGAACTCCAGCGAATATAATCCTAACCGACTCAATCTCTCCTCATACGTCAGTCCTGCCATCCCAGGAGTCATTCTGGTAAACCTTCGCTGCACTCCCTTTATAGCAAGAACATCCTTCCTCAGATAAGGAGACCAAAACTGCACACAATATTCCAGGTGCGGCCTCACCAAGGCCCTGTATAATTGCAGCAAGACATCCCTGCTCCTGTACTCGAATCCTCTTGCTATGAAGGCCAACATATCATTTGCCTTTTTTACCGCCGGTTGGACCTGCATGCTTACCTTCAGCGACTGGTGTTCGAGAACATCCAGGTCTCGCTACACATTGCCCTCTCTCAGTTTATAGCCGTTCAGATAATAATCTGCCTTCCGGTTTTTGCTACCATAGTGGATAACCTCACATTTATATGCATTATACTGCATCTGCCATGCGTTTGCCCACTCCCTTAACTTGTCCAAATCACCCTGAAGCCTCTCTGCATCCTCCTCACAACTCACCCTCCCACCCAGTTTTGTCTCATCTGCAAATTTGGAGATATTATATTTAGTTCCCTCATCTAAATCATATATTGTGAATAGCTGGGGTCCTAGCACCGATCCCTGCGATACCCCACTAGTCACTGCCTGCCATTTGGAAAAAGACCCGTTTATTCCTACTCTTTGTTTCCTGTCTGCCAACCAATTTTCTATCTATCGCAATACACTACCCCCAATCCCATGCGCTTTAATTTTACATGCTAATCCCTTATGTGGGACTTTGTCGAAAGCCTTCTGAAAGTCCAAATAAACCACATCCACTGGCTCCCCCTCATCAACTCTACTAGTTACATCCTCAAAGAATTCTAGTAGATTTGTCAAGCGTGATTTCCCTTTCGTAAATCCATGCTGACTCTGCCCGATTCTACCACTGTTCTCTCAGTGCTCTGCTATAAAATCTTTGATAATGGACTCTAGAATTTTCCCCACGACCGACGTCAGGCTGACTGGTCTATAATTCCCTGCTTTCTCTCTACCTCCCTTTTTAAATAGTGGGGTTGCATTAGATACCCTCCAATCTGTAGGAACTGTTCCAGAGTCTATAGAACATGAACATGATCCATTATTTCTCAGGCCACTTCCTTAAGTATTCTGGGATGCATACCATCAGGCCCTGGGAATTTATCGGCCTTTAATCCCATCAATTTTCCCAACACCTTTTCTCTACTAATACTGATTTCCTTCAGTTCCTCTCTCTCACTAAGCCCTGTGTTACCCAACATTTCTGGGAGGTAATTTGTGTCCTCCTTTGTGAAGACAGAACCAAAGTATGCATTTAGTTGGTCAGCCATTTCTTTGTTCCCCATAATAAATACCCCTGTTTCTGACTGTAAGGGATCTACATTTGTCTTCACCAATCTTTTTCTCTTTACATACCTATGGAAACTTTTACAGTTAGTTTTTATGTTCCCCACAAGCTTGCTCTCGTACTCTATTTTCCCCTTCTTAATCAATCCTTTGGTCCTCCTTTGCTGAATTTTAAACTGCTCCCAATCCTCAAGTCTGTTGTTTTTTCTGGCAGATTTATATGCCTCTTTCTTGGATCTAATGCTATCTCTAATTTCCCTTGTAAGCCATGGTTTGGCTACCTTCCCCGTTTTACTTTTGCGCCAGACAGGGATAAACAATTGTTGCAGTTCATCTATGTGCTCTTCAAATGTTTGCCATCGCCTATCTACCATCATGCCTTTAAGTAACGTTTCCCAATCTGCCATGGCCAACTCGCGCCTCATACCTTCGTAGTTTCCTTCACTAAGATTCAGGACCCTAGTGTCAGAATCAACTACGTCACTCTCCAATGCCAGATATCTCACTAAATCAGTTTTCAATATAGTGACGATAAAGTAAGTCAATAAATTAGTCTTCTCATTTAAAGATTCTTCACAAATATGCACATTCGTTGTTGTTTTTATTAGTAAGATAAAATTTTAATGCCTTTATCTTTTGAAATTTGCTTGCCGGCACCCTGAGCCGAACAAAAATCACAATGTGGCCCTCCGCCCAAAAGGTTGAACAACCCTGATCTAGAGTAATGAGGAAGTGTTAGTTGTGACTCAATGCTTACATTCTTCAAAGTGATTGATGACAACGCTATGTCATCAGAATGCGCCGCGGTGCGCACATGCGCACACGGTCTCGGGCCCTCTGCGCACGTGCTGCGGTCCGGATTGCCAGGACCAGTTTGCGCATGCGCAGACGACGTCATCGCGTAACGTCATCTTCCTCGGGGAACACGCCAGGTTGGCCTTTGCGCATGCGCAAACTGGTCCTGTCAATCCGGACCGCAGCGCATGCGCAGATGACCGGGAGCCAGTGTGCGCATGTGCGTCAATCTTCCGAAAGCTTCGGCGCGAGTTTTTGAAAATGGAAGGAGGAGAGGTTTCGTCGGGCATTTATCTCAATAATTTAGTCATTTTGGACATTTGCTTCATTTTTATTAGACTGAGGAGATTGTTCCAAGGTAAGTTGCTCTGAAAATACATTTCAAGGGAGGGAAGGGGAGGGAGGGGAGGGGAGGGGAGGGAAGGGAGGGAGGGGAAGGGAGGGGAGGGAGGGTGGGGAGGGAGGGGAAGGGAGGGAGGGGGAGGGAGGGGAGGGGAGGGAGGGGAGGAGAAGGGGGGAAGGGGGGGAAGGGAGGTCGGGGGGGAAAGGAGGAAGGGAAGGAGGGACGGGGGGGGGAAGGGAGGTCGGGAGGGAGAGGGGAAGGGAGGTCGGGGGGGAGGGGGGAGCAGCGGAGCGGAAGGGGAGTGCCTTTTTCTGTGCATGTACCATAAACACAAGGATGGCTGATGAGATGGAGCCAATTAATTTGCCCAACAATTGCCCGGAAGCACCTTCGGATGGAGGTGGCCACGCGCTGG
This sequence comes from Heterodontus francisci, assembly GCF_036365525.1. Taxonomy (NCBI): domain Eukaryota; kingdom Metazoa; phylum Chordata; class Chondrichthyes; order Heterodontiformes; family Heterodontidae; genus Heterodontus; species Heterodontus francisci. The sequence continues at coordinate 56,844,344 of NC_090402.1, forward strand.
ACATCAGTCGCGTGCACAATCCATGGATCCTGAGCGTTTCACCCCCTGGCCTAATGATCTGATGGACCATACATACGCCTGCCTGTTCAAAGCTCCACTTCCCCCACCTGCGGTACCCTCTCCTTGCTGTTCAGTTACACAGTCACCTGTTCCTGCACCCATCCAAGCAGTGCATGTGGACACACAGCCACATGTTTCCCCATCCGCCCTTGAAACAACCATGCAGAGCCTTGTGAGACTCCGCAATTGCCAGCTGCTGCCTGTCAAGCAGAGAAGGCGTCCAAAGGGGTCAAGCACTTGGGGAACATTCAGCAAGAAGAGACTGAGCACTAAAAGAAACAAGCATGCCGTGTCCAGTGGTAGCACAAATGTGAATGCTCTTGCTGCGTACACAACTGGTGAGGTGGGAGTGCAGCCACACCATTCTCCATCCTCAGTGTTGCTTTAAGGCAAAGGTAGATAAGAGTGAAAGAAATAGAAGATGATGCTGATAGTAGTAGGCAGGATTAAATGGGAATGGATGGGAAGACGCACGAGTAGCATAACCACTAGCAGGGAACAGCTGGGCTAAATGGCCTGCTTTATGTTCATAGTCCAAAAGAAATGTGCTTCTTTTTCCAGCACCCTCACATCATTCATGTTTTCCCTGAGAGCAGCATTGAACCATCACGAGATAGGGGCAGTTACATCATCCTGACTCCTACAGCTGAGGTGGGTACTAAGTGATTCATTGGCCTATACTGCAGAGCATAAAGCATGCGCAACAGTAATTTCATTGGAGGGAGGGAAGCTCTGACACTGATGTTCTTTCATTATTTCCTTTCGTGTAAAATGTGCCCTTGAGAAAACAATCCTTGACACTTAAGGACGGCATTCCAGCAAAGGAGGCAGTGCAGGAGATGACGCAAGGATGTGCTGATTCCTGCATCTGAGGTGGGTAATAAGTGCTTCATTGGCGACGTTATCAATTGGTGCCTTCACTGCAGAACTTAAAAAGGTGTGCACAACAGTAATTTCAGTGGATGGAGGGAGGCAAGCTCTGACTCTGATTTGCTTTTCTTCTTTTCATGTAAAACATGCCGTCGAGAAAACAATCCTCGAGACTTACGGTCAGCATTCAAGCAACGAAGGCAACTAGATCATGCTGCGGAGCTCATCACGATGTGGAAAGGAACATTGCATTTATGGATGAATTGGGAGTGCACATTGGGATGCGTTTGGGGAACATTCACCAAGAATAGACTGAGCTCAGACTCTTGTGACTTTGCCTTCTTCACATGGACAATACAGTAGTGGAATAGAGAGCCAAGCTTTTATTCACCACAAGGCTCTCCAGGAACAATCTCTTCAGCTGTGCATAGCAGAGACTCGGCCTGTCTGTCTAACGGGAATGCTGGACACAACACTCATGTATCCATGCACAGCAGTTCCTCGGATACTTAATGAACTTAATAAAACTTTTCAATAATTAAACCCAGAATTGTTGAGGTTTTGTTTTGCATGCTATTTCCCCGACTTTGCAACTGCACTTCAGAAATTCAACTATGGTGGAGGTAGGGGGGTAAAGGAGGGGTGGAGGTAGGGGGGTAAAGGAGGGGTGGAGGTAGGGGGGTAAAGGTGGGGTGGGTGAAGAGGGGGAGGGGTGGGTGAAGAGGGGGAGGGGTGGGGAGAGGGAGCATGCAAAATGCAGGGACCAGACAGTTGCAATGCCTGAAGTACTGTGGAGAAGTAGAGAAAGCAACTGGATTGGGCATCCGCTGCTGGAGGGAACGGCTGAATGGAGAGGGCCGGAAGCGAGAGGCTGTAGAGAGCCACGGGGAGTGAGCGTGCGAAGACCTTGGTGTCACCGGGTCCAGGGACTGGCCAGTAAGTCTTTTGCTGTTGTGTTTATGGCGCATGCACAGAAAAAGGCACTCCTCTTCCGCTCCGCTGCTCCCCCCCCCACTCTCTCCCCTTCTTCCCCCCCACTCTCTCCCCTTCTCCTCCCCCCACTCTCTCCCCTTCTCCCGCCCCACTCTCTCCCTCTCCCCCCCCCACTCTCTCCCCTTCTCCCCCCACCACACTCCCCCACTCCCCCTCTCCCCCCACACTCCCCCCCCCACTCTCTCCCCTCTCCCCCCACTCACTCCCCAACTCCCCCCCCCACCTCCTCTCCCTCCCCCACTCCCCCTTCTCCCCCCCACTCTCCCCTTCTCCCCCCCACTCTCTCCCCCTCACTCCCACCTCCCCACCTCCCTCACCCCCCCCACACCCTCCCCCCTCTCACCCCCCTCCCACACCCCCCACTCCCCCTCCACTCTCCCCCCTCCCTCCCTCCACCTCCCCCCTCTCCCCTCTTCTCCCCCCTCTCCCCCCTCTCCCCCCTCCCTCTCCCTCTCACCCCCCTCTCCCTCCCTCTCCCCCCCTCCTCCCCTCTCCCCTTCCTCCCTCTCCCCCCCACTTCCCCCAGCTCTCCCCCTCCCTCCTTCCCCCTCCCTCCCTCTCCCTCTTTCTCCCCCCCTCTCCTTCTTTCTCCCCCCCTCTCCTTCTTTCTCCCCCCCCTCTCCTTCTTTCTCCCCCCCTCTCCTTCTTTCTCCCCCCCCTCTCCTTCTTTCTCCCCCCCCTCTCCTTCTTTCTCCCCCCCCTCTCCTTCTTTCTCCCCCCCCTCTCCCTCTTTCTCCTCCCTCCCTCTCCCTCTCCCTCCCCCCTCTCCTTCTTTCTCCCCCCCTCTCCTTCTTTCTCCCCCCTCCCTCTTTCTCCCCCCTCCCTCTTTCTCCCCCCCTCTCCCTCTTTCTCCCCCCCTATCCCTCTTTCTCCCCCCTCCCTCTTTCTCCCCCCCTCTCCCTCTTTCTCCCCCCCTCTCCCTCTTTCTCCCCCCCCTCCCCCTATTTCTCCCCCCCTCCCCCTCTTTCTCCCCCCCCTCCCCCTCTTTCTCCCCCCCTCTCCCTCTTTCTCCCCCCCCTCTCCCTCTTTCTCCCCCCCCTCCCTCTTTCTCCCCCCCTCTCCCTCTTTCTCCCCCCCCTCTCCCTCTTTCTCCCCCCCTCTCCCTCTTTCTCCCCCCCCTCTTTCTCCCCCCCCTCCCTCTTTCTCCCCCCCCCTCCCTCTTTCTCCCCCCCCTCTCCCTCTTTCTCCCCCCCCCTCTCCCTCTTTCTCCCCCCCCCTCTCCCTCTTTCTCCCCCCCCCCTCTCCCTCTTTCTCCCCCCCCCTCTCCCTCTTTCTCCCCCCCCTCTCCCTCTTTCTCCCCCCCCTCTCCCTCTTTCTCCCCCCCCCCCGGCACCGCTACCGCTACCGCTGGTCTCCCCGCGCTGCTCTCCCCGGCCCGCTCCACTCTCTCACTCCGGCCGTTGTATTCTGCCACGTGTTTGTTAGCTTTCATCTCTGTGATTTTTTGAGCTGCGCCATCTTTAGTCCTGGCAGCTGCTACAGTCGCAGGCTGTGACGTTTTCGAGGCACATGCTGTATCTGCGCATGTGCCAAAACAGCGCCACCTACCGATCGCGTTGTCAACAATTGCGGTCTACATTCTTATCTTTGAGTCAGTAGATTGTGGGTTTAATCCACATCCAGAGACTTGAGCACAAAATCTAGGCTGATGTTCCAATGCAGCACTGAGGGGGTGCTGCACTGTCAAAGGACCTGTCTTTGACATGAGACCTTCAACCAAGACCCCATCTGTCCTCTCAGATGGACGCAAATGATCCCATAAAGTTATTTTGAAGAGCAGGGGTGTTCTCCCCAGTGCTGCCAATTTTTATCCCTCAATCAACATCACTAAAAATGATTATGTGGTCATAGCCACCTATCTGTTTGTGGGACTTTGCTGTGCACTATTTAGCTGCTGTATTTCCGACATTAAAAGAAGGACTTGCATTTATATAGTGCCTTTCATGACCTCAGGCTGTTCCAAAGCATTTTCCAGCCAATTAAATACTTTTGAGGTGCAGTCACTGTTGTAATGTAGGAAACACAGCAACCAATTTGTACACAGCAAGATCCCACAAATTGCATTGTCATAATGATCAGATCATCTGTTCTACTGATGTTGATGAAGGGATAAATATTGGCCAGGAGAACGGGGATAATTCCCCCACTCTTTTATGAATAGTGCCATGGGATATTTTACATCCACCTGAGGGAGAAGACAGGGCATCAGTTTAACATTTCATCTGAAAGACAGCACCTCTGACAGTGCAGCACTCCCTCAGCACTGCACTGCAATGTCAGCCTTGATTTTTGTTCTCAAGTCCTGGAGAAAACTTGAACCCACAACCTTCTGACTATGAGGTGAGAGGGTTACCCACTGAATCACAGCTGCCAACAGCACTGAGCACAAATCAACAGAACTTCATTAGCTGTAAAACACTATGGGATTTCCTGAAGTGAAAGGCACAATACAAATTTAATCATCCATTAACAAAGGAAAAAAGGCCCAAAAATGGAACAGTCAGCAACAGGACATCAGTCTTTTCTTACAGAAATCAAGGACTTGAACACTGTGTGTTTGAAGCAAAGCTGATTTATTTGACATATATCTGGAATATTAAACTCCAGCCCAGTTACAGGGATTATTGACATCAACTGAAATAAACCCCAACTGTCAGAATGAACATGGTTCAGTCCTGGATGTGAATAACAGCAGCAACAAAGGCCTTTTGAAAATCCAAGTTTACCACATCCACCAACTCCCCCTTATCAATTCTGTTAGTAACATTCTCAAAAAACTCCAACAGATTCGTCAAACATGATTTCCCATTCATAAATCCATGTTGACTATGCCCAATCAGATCATTATTATCCAAGTGTCCATTTATCACATCCTTTAGAATAAATTCTAGCATTTTCCCAATGACTAACAGGTCTGTAATTCCCTGTTTTCTCTCTCCCTCCCTTTTTAAATAGTGGGGTGACATTTGCGACCTTCCAATCTGCAGGAACTGCTCCAGAATCTATAGATGATGATCCAAAAAAAGGGTATTAAAAAGGGAGGATTTGCAGACAGGAAATTCAAACCAAACATCACATCACGATCTGACAGAGTCACTGGCACCTGAATATAATCAACCTTTGAACATGGAAGGAAAAAGCACTGTACACGGTGAGGAGCTCATGTACACATGTTCGCTCTCTCTCTGGATGAGCATTCAGCTGATCAGCTAGCCTGTCGAGACACAAATACAGTCACACTGGAGAGAAACCATTCATTTGCTCCATATGTGGGAAGGGATTTACTCGGTCATTAAACCTGCTGACACACCAGCACATTCACACCGGGGAGGGGCAGTTCACCTGCTCCAAGTGCAGGAAGGGATTCACTCATTTCTCTGTCCTGTTGAGACACGAGTGAGTTCACACTGATAGGAGGAGGTTTAAATGTTCTGATTGTGAAAAGACCTTTAAACACTCACTGACAGAGGGAGCACCAACACATTCACACTGGTTCCACACCATTCAGCTGCTCTCACTGTGGGAATAGGTAGAACCTTAGAACTATAGAAATGTTATGGAACAAAAAGAGGTCATTTAGCCCTTCCTGTCTGCGCCAGCTGAAAAATTAGCCACCCGTTCTAATCCCACCTTCCAGCACCTGATCCGTAGCCTTGCAGGTTACAGCACTTCAGGTGCAGGTCGAGGTAGTTTTTAAATGAGTTGAGGGTTTCTGCCACCACCACTGATCCGGGCAGTGAATTCCAGACACCCACCACCCACTGGGTGAAAACGTTTTCCTCATGTCCCCTTCTACCAATCACCTTAAATCTGTGCTCCCGGTAACTGACCTCGCCATTAGGGGCAACGTGTCCTTTCTCTCTACTCTATCTAGGCCCCTCATAATTTTGTACACCTCCATTAAGTCACCCCTCAGACTCCTCTGTTCTAAGGAAAACAACCTTATCCTATCCAGTCTTTCCTCATAGCTGCAACTTTCAAGCCCTGGCAACATTCTTGTAAATCTCCGCTGTACTCTCTCCAGAGTAATTATGTCCTTTCTGTAATGTGATGACCAGAACTGTACGCAATACTCCAGCTTTGGCCTAACCAGCGTTTTATAAAGTTCCAGCATCACATCCCTGCTTTTGTATTCTATACCTCAGCCAATAAAGGAAAGCATTCCATATACCTTCTTCACCACTTTATCTACCTGTCCTGCAGCTTCAGGGACCTGTGGACATGCATTCCAAGGTCTCTCACTTCCTCTACCCCTCGCTCTATCCTCACATTTATTGTGTATTCCCTTACTTTGTTTGCCGTCCCCAAATGCATTACCTCACAGTTCTCCAGATTTGCCACTTTTCCGCCAACTCAACCAAACCATGTATCCCATGGGCTTTTACTTTCCTGACCAGTCTGCCATGTAGGACCTCGGTAAATGCCTTAATAAAATCCACGTACACAAGATCCATTGCACGACCCTCATCAATCCTCCTTGTTACTTCCTCAAAATATTCAATTAAGTTGGTAAGACACAACCTTCCCTTAACAAATCCACACTGACTACCCCCGATTAATCCGTGCCTTTCTAAGTGACAGTTTATCCTATCTTTCAGAATTGGCTCTACTAATTTGCCAACACCGAGGTCAGACTGACCGGCCTATAATTATTTGGCCTATCCCTCGCACCCTTTTTATACATCGGTACAACGTTCACAAGGCTCCAATCCTCTAGGTACCTCAACTGTATTGAGTGAGGTTTTGAAAATGATCCTCAGAGCATCTATTATTTCCTCCCTGGCTTCCTTTAACAGCCAGGGATACAATCCATCCGGCCCTGGTGATTTATTCAAGGATGTCAGACCCTCTAGTACTTCCTCTCTCACTATGCTTATCGTATCTAATATTTCACACTCCTCGGGCTGAATTATACTAGCCCCTCGATGCCGCAGCGCCAGTAAAATGCTACAAGGAGAGGGCCGCCTCGACCCGCGACATCGAGATGGGCCGCTGCATTTTACCGGCAGCGACAGGACCTTGGTGCGCACCTCCCCCCTCCCCACCACACAGCGGTGGCACCACAATTAGCATATGGTAATACTTACTTACCTATGCTGATTATGCAGCCCGCCGCCTGTCCCCTGACACTGCTGGATTTTTCGTTGAACGGGCGGCCGTTCACGATCTGAAAAGCTGGCTGGTCCTCACTCTGCATTACGGAAGGGAGGAGGGAGGGAGAAATACACAGGGGTCGCACTCTGCATTCTGAAAGGGAGGGGGTCTGGGATTACTGAAGGGAAAGCTGTGCTGGCATGAAGGGAAGTACTGTGTACCATCCCTCTGTTAACAGTGTACACTCTGTGTTTGTGAGGGGGCAATGGCACACTAGGCACCCTGTGTGTGGGGAGGGTGCCAGAAAGGGCAGGAGCATTAAGGTTTTATGGATGGTGGGGGCAATCGATTCAGCTGGTAGGATCTTGATGTGGTCATGTCGTGTCACTCTGAGTGTTGGCCAAGATGGGCAATGCCACATAGTTGATCCAGGAAAGCAGCTGATGTACCCGTCAACACCAATCCCCGCCCTGTTAGGAATACATGCAGGGTTTGACTTTATTTATTACATGGAAATAGGTATGGCTCATCCGACAGTGGGGTACCACAGGGATCGGTGCTAGGGCCCCAGCTATTCACAATATATATTAATGATTTAGATGAGGGAACTAAATGTAATATCTCCAAATTTGCAGATGACACAAAACTGGGAAGGTGAGTGGTGAGGAGGATGCAGAGAGGCTTCAGGGTGATTTGGACAAGTTGAGTGAGTGAACTAATGCATGGCAGATGCAGTATAATGTGCACAAATGTGAGGTTATCCACTTCGGTAGTAAAAACAGGAAGGCAGATTATTATCTGAACGGCTATAAACTGAGAGAGGGGAATATGCAGCAAGATCTGAGTGTGCTCGTATACCAGTCGCTGAAGGTAAGCATGCAGGTCCAACAGGTGGTAAAAAAGGCAAATGGTATGTTGGCCTTCATAGCGAGAGGATTCAAGTACAGGAGCAGGGATGTCTTGTTGCAATTATACAGGGCCTTGGTGAGGCCACACCTGGAATATTGTGTACAGTTTTGGTCTCCTTATCTGAGGAAGAATGTTCTTGCTATGGAGGGAGTGCAGTGAAGGTTTACCAGACTGATTCCTGGGACTGACGTATGAGGAGAGATTGAGTCGGTTAGGATTATATTCGCTGGAGTTCAGAAGAGTGAGGGGGGAATCGCATAGAAACCTATAAAATTCTAACAGGATTTGACAGGGTAGATGCAGGAAGGATGTTCCCGATGATGGGGGAGTCCAGAACCAGGGGTCATAGTCTAAGGATACAGGGTAAACCTTTCGGGACTGAGATGAGGAGAAATTACTTCACCCAGAGAGTGGTGAGCCTGTGGAATTCGCTACCACAGAAAGCAGTTGAGGCCAAAACATTGTATGTTTTCAAGAAGGAGTTAGATATAGCTCTTGGGGCGAAAGGGATCAAAGGATATGGGGAGAAAGCGGGAACAGGTTACTGAGTTAGATGATCAGCCATGATCATAAAGAATGGCAGAACAGGCTCGAAGGGCCGAATGGTCTACTACTGCTCCTATTTTCTATGTATCTATGTTTCTACATTGTGTGATCCTCTGCACGGGAGGATCCGTATGCGCCAGAGGCAATATCAACAGTCAGGCGTGATCCTCGTGGAGAACATTGGTTGTGAGCAGCAGCCCCCAAGGGGAGCCCGCCATTACGGTTGCCGTGCATAGACAGGCCCCACATGACATGCCATCGGATGTCACAGCACCAGTGCCAGAGGAGATTGTGCACATAGAGAGAGTGGTGACACGTCTCTCTGCCCTCCTCAAGGAAGACCTGCAGCCCATGAGCTCCGGTGGACATCCCATGCCTTTGTTTCTCATAGTGACAGCAGTTCTCAAACCTGATGCCTCTGCAGCCTTTTAGGTGGCCACCACAGACCTTTGTGGGGTCACACAGCAGTGCACCGCTGTCACCAATGCCCTGCACCGGAGGGCCAGCGAGCATGTCCGCTTCAGGACGGACTCTCACAGCCAGGCCCAGAGGGTGATTGGTTCTGGCACCATTGCTGGAGAACCATAGATTGTAATGTTCATAGACTGCACTCATGTGGCCATCAGGCCTCCCGCCAGGCTACCAGCTGCAGACGTCACCATTAGTGGAGCCCTGTCAATCTCGGTGAAGCTGGTATGTGAACACCGTAGATGCTTGCAGCGAATGTGTGACCGCTTCTCAGGCAGCTGCCATGACACCCGGGTCTTGTGCCAGTCCCGGCTGCCACCGCTGTTCACTGAACTGGCTCAGATGGAGGGGTGGCTTCTTGGAGATAAGGGCTATCCTTTGCAGACATGGCTCCTGACACCGGTGAGAGACTCCACCACTGCTGCAGAGGAGAGATACAACGCCAGCCACTGAGCTACATGAGCAGGAGATCTGCATGCTGAAAGAGCGCCTCCAGTGCCTGTATGGATAGGGTGTTGCCCTGTACTAGGGGCCGAAAAGGCCAGTTCCTGTCTTTGCTGCTCTGCACAACTACGCACCCAATAGGGGCCAGGCCTGGCATGATGAGGAGAGACGTCAACAGGATTCCTCATCGGACTATGAGGACGCTGAGAACCTACAATATGAAAGACGCATGGGAGGGCAGCTGGCACCCAGACTCTGCACACAGGGCTAGCAGTGAGGTAGGGATGTACGGAAGTGGCTTATCAGACAAAGGCTGTCTTCTCCATAGGAACTGACATGAGCTCTGCAAGCCACACATCACCCTCGCTCACCTGCTGTGCACCAGTCCACATCTGCAGCATCCCTGTGTAAACCGTTAGAGGCAGCAGCTGACTGAGCCAATGTCCATGTCACTGCATCTGTGGAGATGCTCATGAGTAATGGTGGCATGGCAGTGATGTTATTGCATACATTGGCTCTTCTGAAAGGCAAAGGGATGTGACATTGGTGCTACATGCTGGCACACATCATTCACACACAGAAAAGGACACACATGTTGGTGAGGAACATTTAGTGAAAGACGAATTTACATTGCTGTGACACCCGTGCATTCCCATTTGTGTCAGTGTGTTCTCTGTAATACAGTTTATGGTGTATTTAAGTCTCACATCCTGGAATGTAAAAATTTAAGATTATTCACCCAGGTGCAGCACACCTACAAGAAGGAATATTACACTTGAGTGGGAGAAGAGGATCACAACTTCACAGGACACTGGGACACAGCAGGGTAGGTATATGGCAGAAAAGCAGAAAGTGCTGGGATCACTCAACAGGTCAGGCAGCATCTGTGGAGAGAGAAGCAAAGCTAACTTTCAGGTCTGTGAATTTGGACAAGTTAACTCTGCTTCTCTCTCCACAGATGCTGCCTGGCCTGCTGAGTTTCTCCAGCACTTTCTGCTTTGCTGCCAGATTGACAGCAGCTTCACTCTTCAGCAGTCAGGTAAGTATACTTTAACAGGTGTCAGGAAGCAGGTGCTGGGGCGCTTAAAATAGGGCCCCAGTACCTGCTGCACAACTGTCAAAAACTCTCTCACTGCACCGAATGTCCCGCCTCTCCCCACGTAATATCGGGGGGGGAGGCTCAGCACAGTGATGCTAATGAGCCCCCGTGCGTAATATCGCAGGGGCTCTGCGGTGGCCGCTAAATGCGGGTGCCGCGCTGAGTTCAAAGGGCATCGCCGTCAGCCCTTCCTCTTTAACAACAACAATGTCTGCATCATCCCTCTCTTTTATGAAGACAGAGACAAAATACTCATTAAGAACCCTGCACACATCTTCTGCATTCACGCATTAGTTACCTTGTACATCTCTTATAGGCCCTACCCTTTTCTTAGTTATCCTCTTGCTCTTAATGTACTGATAAAACATCTTTGGGTTTTCCTTGATTTCACCTGCCAATAATTTTTCATGTCCTCTCTGTGCTTTTCTAATTTCTTTTTTGACTTCACCCCTGCACTTTATATACTCCTCTAGGCTTTCTAAAGTATTGTTATTTGTAACTGGCATAAGCTTTCTTTTTCTGCTTTATCTTACACTGTTTGCTTCTAGATAACCAGGAGATCTAGATTTGGCAGTACCACCATTTTTCTTTATGGGACATGTCTACATTGTACCTGCAGAATCTCACTTTTGAATACCTCCCACTGGTTTGCCACTGATTTTCCTTCAAGTAGCTGTATCCAGTCCACTTTCGCCAGATCACCTCTCAGCTTCGTAAAATTTGCCTTCCCCCAATTTGGAACAGTTTAGGTTCAGGGGATCATCCAACCTGCTGACACACCAGTGAGTTTACACTGAGGAGAGGCCATTCACCTGCTCCGGGTGTGAGAAGGGATTCACTAATTCATTTCACCTGCTTAGACACAAGTAGGTTCACACTGACATGAAACCTTTTAAATGACTGGGCAGCGGGAAGTGCTATAAAATTTCTGGGGAACTGATTTCCCATAAATGTGTTCACACAGGTGCTCTCTGGGACTGGATTCAGATATCAGGTGATCTCACTGTACACCAGCGAGTTCAGACTGGGGAGAGGCCGTTCACTTGCTCCGAGTGTGGGAAGGGATTCACTCAGTCATCGCAGCTCAGTAAACATCAGCTTGTTCCCAGTGGGGAATCAGCTTGTTCCCAGCCTTTTCACCATCACTGCCAAAGGTTGTACATGACTGTAACAAAGGTAAACTATCACTCCAGATTTACCAGAATGGTTCCAGGGATGGAGAATTTTAGTCACAAGGTTAGGTTGGAGAAGCTGAGTTTGTTCTCTTTAGAACAAAGGAGATTGAGGGGAGTTTTAATAGAAATGTACAAGATAATGACAGACTAAGATAAGTTAGACAAGGAAAAGGTGTCCCCATTAACAAATGGTACGAAGACTAGGGGACGCAGATTGAAGGTTTTGAGGAAGAGTTGCAGGGGAATATGAGGAAGAACTATTTTACGCAGTGGGTGGTTATGACCTGGAACTCACTGCTCACAAGGGTGGAGGAAGCGAAGACGATCAATGACTTCAAGATAAAGTTGGATGGCCACCTGAGAGAAATAGACTTGCAGGGCTACAGGATGGGACTGACTGCACAGCTCCGTGGAGATCTGGCATGAACTCAGTGGGTCTAATGGTCTCCTTCTGTGCCATAAATGATTCTATGATTCCTCGTCCTTCTCAACCTGTCTGCAGCCTCTGACACGGTTGACCACACCATCCTCCTCCGACACCTCTCCATTATGTAGGGTAGGACTGTTCTCTCCTCGTTCCATTCTTATCTCTCTAACCGTAGTCAGAGAATCATTTACAATGGCTTTCTTTTCCAGCTCCCGTACAGTTACCTCTAGTCTTCCCCTAGGATCGATCATTGGCACCCTCCCATATCTAGCTCCATTCTGCCCTTTGATAGCATCACCCAAAAGTGCACATCAATTTCCACATTTGCGCTGATGACACCCAGCTCTACCTCACCACCACCTCTCTTGACCCCTCTGTTCTCTCTCTGTTATCAGCACTGGATGGGGAGAAGTTTCTTGCAGCTAAATATTGAGAAGACTGAAGCCATTGTCTTCAGGTCCCACCAGAAACTCTGTTCCCGAGCTACTGACTCCTCCCTCTCCCTGGAAAACATCTGAGGTTGAACCAGACTGTTCACAACCTTGGTGTTGCATTTGACCCCAAGATGAGCTTCCGAACACAGATCCGTGCCATCACTAATACTGCCTATTTCCACCTCCTTATCATCGTCCAATTCCGCCCCTGTCTGAATCGTCTGCTGCTGAAATTTGCCTTTGCTACCTCCAGACTTGACTATTCCAAAGTACTGCTGGCTGGTCTCCCACATTCTACCCTCTATACATTTGATATTATCCTAAACTATGCTACCTGTACCCTGACTCACAACTAGTCCTGTTCATCCATCACTGCTGTGCTTGCTGACCTACATTGGCTCCCGGTTAAGCATTATTTTTATTTCAAAATTCTCATCCTTGTTTTCAAACCCTCCATGATCTCTCACCTCTGTCCCACCCCCACCATCTCCGTAATCTCATTCAGCTCCACAACACTTCTAATTCTTGCCTCTTGAGCATCCCTGATTTTAGTTGCTCTACCATTGGTGGCTGTGCCTTCAGCTGTCTTGGTCCTAAGCTCTGGAATTCCCTCCCTAAACCTCTCTGCCTCACTAGCTCACTTTCCTCCTTTAAGACACTCCTTAAAACCTACTTCTTTAATCAAGCTTTTGGTCATCAACCCGAGTATCTAATATGTTTTATAATGCCCTGTGAAACGCCTTGGAGTATTTTATTAAATTTAAGGCACTACATAAAGGCAAGTTGTTGTTGTCGAGTGAAGTGTTCTGATTAAGATTCCTATTTAAGGTTTTCTGGGACAGTAACAGCCTCATTTCCTTATTCTCGTCATTAATTGCTGTGAGTTCTTTTGTTTCTGTCCATTTGATTTATTCCTGCTTCACTTCCTTCTCTTCAGTCCAATTAATAAGTTCTCCAACTATTGACATTCAATGGCAGCTATGATTCCCCAGAATCCTCTGCAAGGTGGAATCCTCCCTATTCCGGTTACAGGAGCATGGTGTGTAGGCATGGAAGAGGGTCCACTCCGTCTCCAGCCGGAGCTGTGGTTCCAGAGCAGGTCAGTGGAAGCAGAACCAGGAGATTCGGAAACTGCAGGGAGGCTGTGTCCCAGCCCACCCATCTGCCTCAGGGGTTAGGAAGTTAGTGAACATATTTAGGACACTATCCTGAGGAACTCCTGCAGCAACGCCCTGGGACCGCGGTAATTGGCCTCCAACCAGCATAACCATCTTCCTTTGTGCTAGGTATGACTCCAACCAGTGGAGAGTTTTCCCCCGATTTCCATTTTGCTAGGGCTCCTTGATGCCATACTCAGTCAAATTGTGCCTTGATGTCAAGGATAGTTGCTCTTGTCTCAAGACTGAAATTCAACTCTTTTGTCCATGTTTGAACAAGGCTGTGATGAGGTCTGAATCTGAGTGATCCTGGTGGAACCCAAATGGTGGAGATGGTGCGATAGGCCTGGATGTCTGCACAGGGAAGAGGGAGAAGGGAGACTGTATGGGATGCGAACTTACAGGTTTGGGGGAACACGTGAGGGTCCTTAGAAAGACGAATTGTCTGTTCTGAATTTCAATCCTGAACCTACAGTGATGACTTTTGTAAACTCCTTTTACAGGATAGTAGGAGAGGACTTACAGATGGGAAACTAAAACCAAAAATCTTGGCAAGATCTTACAGAATCACTAAATTCATGTACAATCGGCCTCTGATTATAGATGGAAAATATTTGTTCTGCCTGTGGCACCATTGAGACTGGAAAAGCACCAAGACATACACACCCGAGTGCGAGTGTTCCAGTGCACTGACTGTGGAAAGAGCTTTAACCAGTTACACAGCCCAAAAAACATCACCTTTCACAGCGGGGAGAAACTGTACACGTGTTCTGTGTGTGGACGAGTCTTCAACTTATCATCCAACCTGGAGAGACACAAGGACACCAGCACCACAGAGAAACCGTGGAAATGTGGGGACTGTGGAAAAGGGCTGAATTACCCACCAGAACCGGAATCTCATTGGCGCACTCACACAGGCAGAGGCCATTCACCTGCTCTGTGTGTGGGTAGAGATTGACTGCATTATCACAACTTCTGACATATCAGTGAGCTCATACAGAGGAGAGACTGTTCATCTGCTCTGTGTGTGGGAATGTATTCACTCACTCATCCGCCCTGCTGAGACACCAGCCAATTCACATGTGACTGCAGGGGTTGGATTCTGCTGTTATTGCTGCTGTTAATCACATCCAACAAAAACTTGCCTTCATTTAGCATTTTTAATGTCGTAAAATATCCCAAGGAGAGCTGTCAAACAAAATTTGACAGAGCCGCAAAAGGAGAAATTAGGGCAGGTACCAAAAGCTTGAACAAAGAGGTAAATTTGAAGGTGCATCTTAAAGGAGGAGAGAGAGGAATAGAGGTTTAGGGAAGGAATTTAAGAGCTCAGGGACTAAGCAGCTGAATGCACGGCTACAAATGGTGGAGCAAACAAAATATGGGATATGTAAGAGGACAGAAATGGAAGAGGGCTGATATCTTGGAGGGTTGTAGGGCTGGAGGAGATTACAGAAATAGGGAGGGGTGAGGATATACAGAGATTGAAAACAAGGATGAGAATTTTTGAATCAAGGCATTGCTTGACCAGGAGCCAATGTAGGTCAGTAAGCACAGGGGTGACAGGTGAACAGGATTTGGTGCGTTTTAGGACAAGGGCAGCAGAGTTTTGGATAACCTGAAGTTTACAGAGAGCAGAGTGTGGGAGGCCAGCCAGGAGTGTGTTGGAATAGTCAAGTCTAGAGGTAGCAAAGGCATGAATGAGGGTTTCAGCAGCAGATGAGCTGAGACAGGTGTAGAGTCGGGCAGAGGTGGAAATAGGCTGTCTTAGTGATCGAGTGCATATGTGGTCTGACGTTCATCTCGGGTCAGATATGACATCAAGGTTGGGAAAAGGCTGGTTTAGTCTCAGACAGTTGCCAGGGAGAGGGATGGAGTCGGTAGCTAGGGAACATAAAAATGTCTTCATTCTTCCCAATATTTAATTGGAGGAAATTTCAGCTCACCCATCACTGGATGTCAGACAAGCGGTCTGATAATTTAGTAACTGTGGAGGAGTTGAGGGAGGTAGTGGTGAGGCAGCATAGATGCAAAAATTGACAATGTTTTCAGATGATGACATCGAGGGACAGCATGCAGATGAGAAATAGGAGGGGGGCAAGGATAGATCCTTGGGGGACACCAGAGGTAACTGTGCGGAGTGGGAAGAGAAGCCATTGCAGGTGGTATTCTCACTTTGATTAAAATGATAAGAATGGAACCAGGAAGGTGCAGTCCCACCCAGCTGGATAACAGTGGAGAGGTGTTGGAGGAGGATGGTGTTGTCAACCGTGTCAGAGACTGCAGACAGGACGAGGAGGGATTGTTTACCTTCGTCATAGTTTCATAGGATGTCAGTTGTGACTTTGATCAGAGCTGTTTCTGTACTGTGGCAGGGCAGAAACCTGACTGGAGGTGATTCAAACAGGAGTTCCAGGAAAGATGGGCATAGATTTTGGAAGTGACAACATGTTCAAGGATTTTGGAAAGGAAAGGGAGGTTGGAGATGGGGCTTTAGTTTGCAAGGATGGCGGGGCAAAGGGTTTTTCTGGGGTGGGGGTGATGGTGGCAGATTTAAAGGAAAGAGGACTGTGTCTGAAGAGTAAGAATAACAATAGCAGCTAATATGGGGAAGTTGGCTGGTCAGCAGTTTAGTAGGAATAAGGTCGAGGGAGCAGGATGTTAGTGTCATGGACAAGATGAGCTCGGAGAGGGCATGAGGAGAGAAATGAGAGAAACTAGAGAAAGATGTGGGTTCAGGGCTCAGGCAGTGGGGATCTTTAGAGGCAGTTTGGCCTGGTGGGTTAGTGGAAGGGAGGGAATCATCAGAAGCTAATCTGATGATCTCAATCTTAGTGACAAAGAAGTCCATGAGCTTCTCGCACTTGTTGTTGGAGATGAGGATGGAGCAGATGGGGGAGAGGGAGAGCACGTCAGAAGGAACTAAATTGTGTTAGTGATATCAAAAAACTTCACACACTGTGTGTTTAACCCAAAACTGATCTCTTTTACCTTTTTCCAGAATATTAACCCCTATAACTAGGCTAGAGTTTATTAATTTCAGCAGAAACAGATCCCAAATGAACTTAATTTAGTCCTGGATGTGAGTAACAGCAGAATCCAATCACTGTAGTTACATGTGAACTCGCTGGTGCGCCGGAGGTTGGATGAGTGAGTGAATCCTTTCCCACAACTGGAGCAAAGAACAAAAAACAGTACAGCACAGGAACAGGCCATTCGGCCCTCCAAGCCTGCGCTGATCTTGATGCCTGTCTAAACTAAAACCTTCTGCACTTCCGGGGTCCGTAGCCCTCTATTCGCATCCTATTCATGTATTTGTCAAGATGCCTCTTAAACGTCGCTATCGTACCTGCTTCCACCACCTCCCCCGGCAGCAAGTTCCAGGCACTCACCACCCTCTGTGTAAAAAACTTGCCTTGCACATCCCCTCTAAACATTGCCCCTCGCACCTTAAACCTATGTCCCCTGGCAACTGATTCTTCCACACTGGGAAAAAACTTCTGACTATCCACTCTGTCTATGCCACTCATAACTTTGTAAACCTCTATCATGTCGCCCCTCTACCTCCGTCGTTCCAGTGAAAACAATCCGGGTTTATCCATCCTCTCCTCATAGCTAATACCCTCCAGACCAGGCAACATCCTGGTAAACCTCTTCTGTACCCTCTCCAAAGCCTCCACGTCCTTCTGGTAGTGTGGCGACAGAATTGTACGCAATATTCCAAATGTGGCCTAAGGTTCTGTACAGCTGCAGCATGACTCCAGCATGACAGCATGACATTATACTCAATGCCCCAACCAAAGAAGGCAAGCATGCCGTATGCCTTCTTGACTACCTTATCCACCTGCGTTGCCACTTTCAGTGATCTATGGACCTGTACGCCCAGATCTCTCTGCCTATCAATACTCCTAAGGGTTCTGCCATTTACTGTATACTTCCCACCTGTATTAGACCTTCCATGATGCATTAACTCACATTTGTCCGAATTAAACTCCATCTGCCATTTCTCCGCCCAAGTCTCCAACCGATCTATATCCTGCTGTATCCTCTGACAATCCTCATCGCTATCCGCATCTCCACCAACCTTTGTTGAATGCTGTCTTCCCATTGTGACTGTGCTGAATTTCCAGCTCAGATGGGAAATTAAATCCCTTCCCACAGTCCCGACATTTCCACGGTTTCTCTCCAGTGTGACTGTGCTTGTGTTTCAACAGGCCAGATGATCGACTGAAGCCTTGTCCACACACAGAACAAGTGTACAGTTTCTCCACGCTGTGAACGGTGCTTTTTCTTCCATATTCAAAACCCGAAGATATTCAGGTTATGATAAATTGGGCGACTCTGTCAGATTCTGATGTAATGTTTACTTTGAGTTTCCCAGCTAAAAATCTTCCCTTTTTAAAACCCTGTGAAATTGATTTAAAACAGAAAAAATGGAGTGTGAGAGAACCCACAAAAACACAAAGGCAGGTTGCGAAATGGAGCTGAATGAATCTGGTAATTTATGGCACAGATTTGGGAAAAAGTGACCATTATAGCTGCGGGATTGATGTAAAAACCCAACTGATTCACTAATGTTTTTCAGGGAAGGGAACCAGTCTGGACCTACACAAGACTCTGTCCTCTATGGGAGGAGAGAGGGAGAGAGCGAAGTGGGACGGGCAGGAGGTGAAGGAGAGGGATTTTATATATCTACGACTCAATTCAGTTCTGTGAGCAATGCTGGCAATAAAAAAAAGCATAATAGTGCAGATGCTGGAAATCTGAAATAAAAGGAGAGAATGCTGGAAATACTCAGCACACCGTGGAGAGAGAGAAACAGAGTTAATGTTTCAGGCATATCGAGCTGCTGGAGCCTGCAGCCTGGAACTTGGAGTGGAGTGGGAGGAGGAGGAAGAATGAGGACAGGCAATATAGTCCAACACTCACAGCAACCTACAATCCACCTACATTACTGGGATAGGGAGACAGAGTTTAGAAACACTCACCAACACGACTCCAGTAAAACATCCCAGGAGGAAAAGGGGGAGCAGTGTGTGTACCTGCCCTGATATCCCCCTCCCCAGGCCTGTCAGTCAAACCACCCACTCCTCCCAGTCCACAGCTCAGCCTAGCAGCTTCCTGCACCTTGAGCCAGCCCATCCCCAGTGTGGCCCAGTCCAAGGGGAACCAGGGAGTGGGGGAGGGGGTGCCCTCCTGCCCTGTGCTGTGTCCCAAATGGTTCCCCTCTCCCCCATCCCCCTTTAAAGTTTTGCCCTTTGATGTTACTGTTTATTAATCCTTAGTTCCTCCAAAAGAGCTGGCGGCCGTTAACCCGGGCCTGTCACTGGGAGAAGCCCCACAGCTGTCGCCCCGCCTCGGTGCAATCGCGGGTCTGGGAGCTTCTTATTGGGGCGTTATACCTATTTTGGGTTTCTGAAGCCTGCCCGTCCACCGGCTTCATAGCTCCCTCCGACTGCTGCCGCTTATCGGCTGCAGATGTGACTCAAAACGTCTTTCCACCACCGTCACTCACACTGTTCAGCACTACGCCTGCCCACTGGTCTCCTGTGAACAGGGAACATTCTGAACCGCGGGGAATGTTGGGTAAAAGCCCCGCCATTGAACATTTCAGTATGAGCGGTGGAGCGAGCGGCCAGCAGTCGGGATCAACGGGAGGGTGTGGGGAAGAGAAACAGTGACTGAGCTGGGACTGAATGCGGTGATTGAAATGGTGACCATGGCCATTAAGGGGGTTTGGGTTAATTCGCTTTTTGTGTAAAATTGAGCAGCGCCATCTTTCTTACTGGCAGCTGCCTGTGATGTCACAGTCAGTGACGTTTCAGTCGATGAGGCTGCATTTGAGCATGTGCCAGTAGTGTGTGACCGAGTGGTTGCAGTGTCAGAAAACGCCTCAGAACGTTCATTGTGCGTTTGCTCTGATAAGTTGGAGACTGGAGCCGGAGAGCCAATCAATAAAATTCGGAAACAAATCACACTGAAACCCAAGACCACCAACTCTTTATTATCTACCAGAATATAGCGGAATGGGAACTGGTAACCAACCAAGAGTCCCCAAGTAGCAGCTATTGCTACCAACCCCTACAGTCACATGTGAACTCAGTGGTATGTCAACAGGTGGGGCGAAGGAGTGAATCTCTTCCCCCTCACACACATTTAAACAGCCTCGCTCCAATAGGTATATGCTGATTATGAATCAAATCCTTTGAATTTTGAAATCTGGGATGTTAACAGGTGGGCAAACGTCGCACATGTCTCTCTCCAGTGTGACTGTGCTGGTGTATCAGTAAATGGGATGACTGAGTGAATCCATTTCCACATTCAGCTGGTGAACACCCTCTCCCTGACGTTACTGCACCCATGAGTTTCCAGCTCAGTCTGGTGACAGAATCCCTGCCCACAGTCAACAACAACCTGCATTTATATAGCACCTTTAACATAGTAAAAACATCCCGAGACTCTTCGCAGGAGCGTTAACAGTCTCCATATTTGATTCCCCACACATCTGTGCTCGTATCTCCAATATAGTCCCTAAAACACTGCTGTAATTTCCATACAATAAATATGGGAAATGCAGATTTTTTTCAATGTAAATCAGTGGTTCTGATAAATGGTCCATAACACCATGTAACATTCCTATGGTTGTAAAACAACAGATTCTCTGGCTCAGTAAGAGCAGAGCCTTGGTGGATCTGCTAGGGATATATTCTAAACAGGAATTGTTTGTGTATTTGCTACATCACAGACATTTGTTTTAGTCAAGTATCTTACAGCTGTTTATCTCCCCCCAAAAATTCTTCCAACAATCTTAATAACTAGTGTTTCCTGTCTCCCAGTTTTGTTTCCACTTCTCCTGCATTTATCCTATCCCATTGTTATTTCTCACTTCTATTTCTCTTTATTATTTTCTTCACTATCCTTTTTCTTAATCTGTTTCCCTTCTACATCCACCCCAACTCTTCAGATTTTGTTCCCAAAGTTGGTAAGGATGTAAGAAGTGCCATTCAGCATGATATATAACACTATTTCAGGTGGTGGGAGAGGGGAAATGACTGAGCACAATGCAATAGTTCCAACTGTTTAAATTCAGAAAAGGAATAGGCGCACAGTGTAGGGATCCCCTGTGGCCGTCCCCCTCAATAATAAGTATACCATTTTGGATACGGTTGAGGGGGACGACCTACCAGGGGAAAGCCACATTGGCCAGGTCTCTGGCACTGAGCCTGGCCCAGTGGCTCAGAAGGGAAGGGGGGAGAATAGGAGAGCGATAGTGATAGGAGATTCAGTGGTTAGAGGAACAGACAGGAGATTCTGTGGTCGCGAACGAAACTCCCGGATGGTATATTGCCTCCCGGGTGCCAGGGTCAGGGATGTCTCGGATCGAGTCTACAGGATTCTTAAGGGGGAGGGGGAGCAGCCAGAGGTCGCGGTACATATCGGTACCAATGACATAGCTAGGAAAAGGGATGAGGAGCTGAAAAGCGAATATAGGGAGTTAGGTTGGAAGCTGAAAGGCTGGACGAGCAGAGTAGTATTCTCAGGATTGTTACCGGTGCCACGTGCTAGTGAGGTTAGAAACAGGGAGCGAGTGCAGCTGAACACGTGGCTACAGAACTGGTACAGGAGGGAGGGATTCAGATATGTAGATCATTGGGATACCTTCTGGGGAAGGTGGGACCTGTACAAGAAGGACGGGTTGCATCTGAACTGGAGGGGCACCAATATCCTGGGTGGGAGGTTTGCTGGAGCTCTTCAGGAGGGTTTAAACTAGTTTGGCAGGGCAATGGGAACCGGAGCTACGGATCAGTGGATGGGGTAGCTGTTGAACAGGCAGATACCGAGTGCAGAGAGTCTGTGAGGAAGGTTAGACAGTTGACAGGGCAAAGTTGCAGCCAGTATGATGGGTTGAAGTGTGTCTATTTTAACGCAAGAAGTGTCAGGAATAAGGGTGATGAACTTAGAGCATGGTTCAGTACTTGGAGCTATGATGTTGTGGCCATTACGGAGACGTGGATATCACAGGGGCAGGAATGGATGTTGGATGCTCCGGGGTTTAGATGTTTCATAAGGAATAGGGAGGGAGGTAAAAGAGGTGGGGGAGTGGCATTGCTAATCAGGGATAGTATCACAGCTGCAGAAAGGGAGGTCGTCGAGGAGGGTTTGTCTACTGAGTCATTATGGGTGGATGTCAGAAACAGGAAAGGAGCAGTCACTTTGTTGGGAGTTTTCTATAGACCCCCCAATAGCAACAGAGACATGAAGGAACAGATTGGGAGGCAGATTTTGGAAGGGTGCAGAAGTAACAGGGTTGTTGGCATGGGTGACTTCAACTTCCCTAATATTTATTGGAACCTCCTTAGTGCAAATAGTTTGGATGGAGCAATTTATTTCAGGTGTGTCCAGGAAGGTTTCCTGACTCAATATGTAGATAGGCCGACGAGAGGGGAGACTATGTTGGACTTGGTGCTTGGCAACGAACCACGCCAGGTGGCAGATCTCTCGGTGGGAGAGCATTTCGGTGATAGTGATCACAACTCCCTGACCTTTACTATAGTCATGGAGAGGGACAGGAGCAGACGGGATGGGAAAATATTTAATTGGGGGAGGGGGAATTACAATGCTATTAGGCAGGAACTGGGGAGCATAAATTGGGAACAGATGTTCTCAGGGAAATGTTCGACAGAAATGTGGAGGTTGCTTAGGGAGCACTTGCTGCGACTGCTGGATAGGTTTGTCCCGATGAGGCAGGGAAGGGATGGTAGGGTGAAGGAACCTTGGATGACAAGAGATGTGGAACAGCTAGTCAAGAGGAAGAAGGAAGCTTACTTAAGGTTGAGGAAGCAAGGATCAGACAGGGCTCTAGAGGGGTACAAGGTAGCCAGGAAGGAACTGAAGAATGGACTTAGGAGAGCTAGAAGGGGACATGAAAAAGTCTTGGCGGGTAGGATTAAGGAAAATCCCAAGGCGTTCTACACTTATGTGAGGAACAAAAGGTCAGTTTAAAGTAAACTTAATTTCTTTTTGTTTTCGGCGGAGACCAGGGGGCTGCTGGGTAAGTAAAACCCTATATATTTGGGCCGTTTCTGAACCCGAGACACTACACCTGTAGTGTCTCCCACTCGCCATCCTCCTCGAACCAAAAAAAAAGGACTCGGTGGTGTGTAGATAAGGTAAGGCTTTTTCTATTTCTCTTTTTTTTTATCGTGTGATTGGTTAAAAACATTTCGTTCCTTTTTCATTTAACTAAGTTTAAGCTTAAAATTAAACATGGCAGGAGATCTCAGACCTGTGTTATGCTCCTCTTGCTCAATGTGGGAGCTCAGGGACACGGCTGATGTCCCTGACTCCTTCACGTGCAGGAAGTGTGTCCAGCTGCAGCTCTTGTTAGACCGCATGATGGCTCTGGAGCTGCGGATGGACTCAACTTGGAGCAGCTGCAATGCTGAGGAGGTAGTGGATAGCACGTTTAGCGAATTGGTCACACCGCAGATTAGGATTGCTGAGGGAGAAAGGGAATGGGTGACCGAAAGGCAGAGAAAGAGCAGGAAGGCAGCGCAGGTGTCCCCTGTGGTCATCTCCCTCCACAACAGGTATACTGTTTTGGATACTGTTGTGGGAGATGGCTCACCAGGGGAAGGCAGCAGTA
The DNA here is from genome assembly GCF_036365525.1 of Heterodontus francisci. NCBI lineage: Eukaryota > Metazoa > Chordata > Chondrichthyes > Heterodontiformes > Heterodontidae > Heterodontus > Heterodontus francisci. The sequence continues at coordinate 56,867,663 of NC_090402.1, forward strand.
GCCAGATTCATGGCACCGTGGCTGGCTCTGCTGTTCAGAAGGGCGGGAAAAAGAGTGGAAGGGCTATAGTCATAGGGGATTCGATTGTAAGGGGAGTAGATAGGCAGTTCTGTGGTCGAAAACGAGACTCCCGAATGGTATGTTGCCTCCCAGGTGCACGGGTCAGGGATGTCTCAGATCTGCTGCAGAACATTCTGAAGGGGGAGGGTGAACAGCCAGTTGTCGTTGTGCATATAGGCACCAATGATATAGGTAAAAAACGGGATGAGGTCCTACAAGCAGAATGTAGGGAGTTAGGAGCCAAGTTAAAAAGTAGGACCTCAGAGGTAGTAATCTCAGGATTGCTACCAGTGCCACGTGATAGTCAGAGTAGAAATGAAAGAATAGTCATGATGAATGCGTGGCTTGAGAGATGGTGCAGGAGAGAGGGATTCAGATTTTTGGGACATTGGGACCGGTTCTGGGGGAGGTGGGACTATTACAAATTGGACGGTCTACACCTGGGCCGGACTGGAACCAATGTCCTTGGGGGTGCTTTTGCTAACGCTGTTGGGGAGGGTTTAAACTAATGTGGCAGGGGGATGGGAACCAAATGAGGAGGTCAGTGGACAGGAAGGAGGTAGTAACTAAAGCCTGTAAGGAACTAGATAATGAAGTCAGCGTGACTACGGGGAAGAGTAGGCAGGGAGCAGATGATGAACGCAAAGGGAGTGGTGGTCTGAGGTGTATTTGTTTTAATGCAAGAAGTGTAGTAGGTAAGGCAGATGAACTTAGGGCCAGGATTAGTAGTTGGGAGTATGATGTTATTGCTATTACTGAGACTTGGTTGAAGGAAGGGCATGATTGGCAACTAAATATCCCAGGATACCAATGCTTCAGGCGGGATAGAGAGGGAGGTAAAAGGGGTGGAGGAGTTGCATTACTGGTCAAAGAGGATATCACAGCTGTGCTGAAGGAAGGCACTATGGAGGACTCGAGCTGTGAGGCAATATGGGCAGAACTCAGAAATAGGAAGGGTGCGGTAACAATGTTGGGGCTGTACTACAGGTCTCCCAACAGTGAGCGTGAGATAGAGGTACAAATATGTAAACAGATTATGGAAAGACGTAGGAGCAACAGGGTGGTGGTGATAGGAGATTTTAATTTTCCCAACATTGACTGGGATTCACTTAGTGTTAGAGGTCTAGATGGAGCAGAATTTGTAAGGAGCATCCAGGAGGGTTTTCTAGAGCAATATGTAAACAGACCAACTCGGGAAGGGGCCATACTGGACCTGGTGTTGGGGAATGAGCCGGGCCAGGTGGTTGACGTTTCAGTAGGGGACTACTTTGGGAATAGTGATCACAATTCCGTAAGTTTTAGAATACTCATGGACAAAGACGAGAGTGGTCCTAAAGGAAGAGTGCTAAATTGGGGGAAGGCCAACTATACCAAAATTCGGCAGGAGCTGGGGAATGTAGATTGGGAGCAGCTGTTTGAAGGTAAATCCACATTTGATATGTGGTAAACTTTTAAAGAGAGGTTGATTAGCGTGCAGGAGAGACATGTTCCTGTGAAAATGAGGAGTAGAAATGGCAAGATTAGGGAACCATGGATGACAGGTGAAATTGTGAGACTAGCTAAGAGGAAAAAGGAAGGTCTAGGCGGCTGAAGAAAGACGAAGCTTTGAAAGAATATCGGGATTGTAGGCGCAATCTGAAACGAGGAATTAAGAGGGCTAAAAGGGGTCATGAAATAACTTTAGCAAACAGGGTTAAGGAAAATCCCAAAGCCTTTTATTCATATATAAGGAGCAAGAGGGTAACTAGAGAAAGGATTGGCCCACTCAAGGACAAAGAAGGAAAGTTATGCGTGGAGTCAGAGAAAATGGGTGAGATTCTAAACGAGTACTTTGCATCGGTATTCACCGAGGAGAGGGACATGACGGATGTTGAGGTTAGGGACAGATGTTTGATTACTCTAGGTCAAGTCGGCATAAGGAGGGAGGAAGTGTTGAGTATTCTAAAAGGCATTAAGGTGGACAAGTCCCCAGGTCCGGATGGGATCTATCCCAGGTTACTGAGGGAAGCGAGAGAGGAAATAGCTGGGGCCTTAACAGATATCTTTGCAACATCCTTAAACATGGGTGAGGTCCCGGAGGACTGGAGAATTGCTAATGTTGTCCCCTTGTTTAAGAAGGGTAGCAGGGATAATCCAGGTAATTATAGACCGGTGAGCCTGACGTCAGTGGTAGGGAAGCTGCTGGAGAAGATACTGAGGGATAGGATCTATTCCCATTTGGAAGAAAATGGGCTTATCAGTGATAGGCAACATGGTTTTGTGCAGGGAAGGTCATGTCTTACCAACTTAGTAGAATTCTTTGAGGAAGTGACAAAGTTGATTGATGAGGGAAGGGCTGTAGATGTCGTATACATGGACTTCAGTAAGGCGTTTGATAATGTTCCCCATGGTAGGCTGATGGAGAAAGTGAAGGCGCATGGGGTCCAAGGTGTACTAGCTAGATGGATAAAGAACTGACTGGGCAACAGGAGACAGAGAGTAGCAGTGGAAGGGAGTTTCTCAAAATGGAGACGTGTGAGCAGTGGTGTTCCACAGGGATCCGTACTGGGACCACTGTTGTTTGTGATAAACATAAATGATTTGGAGGAAAGTATAGGTGGTCTGATTAGCAAGTTTGCAGACGACACTAAGATTGGTGGAGTAGCAGATAGTGAAGGGGACTGTCAGAGAATACAACAGAATATAGATAAATTGGAGAGTTGGGCAGAGAAATGGCAGATGGAGTTCAATCAGGGCAAATGCGAGGTGATGCATTTTGGAAGATCCAATTCAAGAGTGAACTATACAGTAAATGGAAAAGTCCTGGGGAAAATTGATGTACAGAGAGATTTGGGTGTTCAGGTCCATTGTTCCCTGAAGGTGGCAACGCAGACCAATAGAGTGGTCAAGAAGGCATACGGCATTCTTTCCTTCATCGGACGGGGTATTGAGTACAAGAGTTGGCAGGACATGTTACAGTTGTATAGGACTTTGGTTCGGCCACATTTGGAATACTGCGTGCAGTTCTGGTCGCCACATTACCAAAAGGATGTGGATGCTTTGGAGAGGGTGCAGAGGAGGTTCACCAGGATGTTGCCTGGTATGGAGGGTGCTAGCTATGAAGAGAGGTTGAGTAGATTAGGATTATTTTCATTAGAAAGACGGAGGTTGAGAGGGGATCTGATTGAGGTGTACAAAATCATGAGAGGTATAGACATGGTGGATAGCAAGAAGCTTTTTCCCAGAGTGGGGGATTCAATTACTAGGGGTCACGAGTTCAAAGTGAAAGGAGAAAAGTTTAGGGGGGATATGCGTGGAAAGTTCTTTACGCAGAGGGTGGTGGGTGCCTGGAACGCGTTGCCAGCGGAGGTGGTAGACGTGGGCACGATAGCGTCTTTTAATATGTATCTAGACAGATACATGAATGGGCGGGAAGTAAGGAGATACAGACCCTTAGAAAATAGGCGACAGGTTTAGATAGAGGATTTGGATTGGCGTAGGCTTGGAGGGCCGAAGGGCCTGTTCCTGTGCTGTAATTTGCTTTGTTCTTTGTTCTTTGATGGCCAGAGTGAGGGTAGGGCCAATCAGGGATAGTGGAGGGAACTTGTGCCTGGAGTTGGAGGAGGTAGGGGAGGTCCTAAATGAATACTTTGCTTCAGTATTCACTAGTGAGAGGAACCTGGTCGTTTGTGAGGACAGCGTGGAACAGGCTGATATGCTCGAACAGGTTGAGGTTAAGAGGGAGGATGTGCTGGAAATTTTGAATGATATGAGGACAGATAAGTCCCTGGGCCAGACGGGATATACCCAAGGATATTACGGGAAGCGAGGGAAGAAATTGCTGTGCCTTTGGCGATGATCTTTGCATCTTCACTGTCCACTGGAGTAGTACCAGATGATTGGAGGGTTTCAAATGTTGTTCCTTGTTCAAGAAAGGGAATAGGGATAACCCTGGGAATTATAGACCAGTCAGTCTTTCGTCGGTAGTGGGCAAATTATGGAGAGGATTCTGAGAGACAGGATTTATGATTATTTGGAAAAGCATGGTTTGATTAGAGACAGTCAGCATGGCTTTGTGAGGGGCAGGTCATGCCTCACAGGCCTTATTGAATTCTTTGAAGATGTGACAAAACACATTGATGAAGGAAGAGCAGTGGATGTGGTGTATATGGATTTTAGCAAGACATTTGATAAGGTTCCCCATGGTAGGCTCATTCAGAAAGTAAGGAGGCATGGGATTCAGGGAAAGTTGGCTGTCTGGATACAGAATTGGCTGGCCCATAGAAGTCAGAGGGTGGTAGTAGATGGAAAGTATTCAGCATGGAGCTCGGTGTCCAGTGGTGTTCCACAGGGATCTGTTCCGGGACCTCTGCTCTTTGTGATTTTTATAAATGACTTGGATGAGGAAGTGGAATGCTGGGTTAGCAAGTTTGCCGATGACACGAAGGTTGCTGGAGTTGTGGATACTGTGGGAGACTGTTGTAGGTTGCAACGGGACATTGACAGGATGCAGAGCTGGGCTGAGAAGTAGCAGATGGAGTTCAACCTGGAAAAGTGTGAAGTGATTCATTTTGGAAGGTCGAATTTGAATGCGGAATACAGGCTTAAAGACAGGATTCTTGGTAGTGTGGAGGAACAGAGGGATCTTGGGGTCCATGTCCATAGATCGCTCAAAGTTGCCACCCAAGTTGATAGGGTTGCTAAGAAGGCGTATGGTGTGTTGGCTTTCATTAACAGGGGGATTGAGTTTAAGAGCCGCAAGGTTATGCTGCAGCTCTATAAGGCCCTGGTTCAACCACACTTGGAATATTGTGTTCAGTTCTGGTCGCCTCATTATAGGAAGGATGTGGAAGCTTTAGAGAGGGTGCAGAGGAGATTTACCAGGATGCTGCCTGGACTGGAGGGCATGTCCTACGAAGAAAGATTGAGGGAGCTAGGGCTTTTCTCATTGGAGCGAAGAAGGATGAGAGGTGACTTGATAGAGGGGTACAAGATGATGAGAGGCATAGATAGAGTGGATAGCCAGAGACTTTTTCCCAGGGTGGAAAGGGCTATCACCAGGGGGCATCATTTTACGGTGATTGGAGGAAGGTTTTGGGGAGATGTCAGAGGTAGGTTCTTTACACAGAGAGTGGTGGGTGCGTGGAATGCGCTGCCAGCAGTGGTAGTAGAAGCAGATTCATTAGGGACATTTAAGCGACTCTTGGATAGGTACATGGATGATAGTAGAATGAAGGGTAGGTAGTTAGTTTGATCTTAGAGTAGGTTAAAGTTTCGGCACAACATCGTGGGCCGAAGGGCCTGTACTGTGCTGTACTGTTCTATGTTCTATGTTCTAAATGAGGCTTGGATCTCCCATGTTGCAGGAGGTATTCCTTCTTAAGGATTCTCACCTGAAACATTAACCATTAAGATAGGTTCACTTGGGAGCTTCAGACCGACAGGAATAAGGGAAAGAGATTGCAGAACTGAGTGGAAGAGTCTGTACACAGACATCACTCATTGTTTAAAGATCTACATCATCTTTTTAAACACTTTTCTGTTGTGGTTTTATGAAACCCTGTGGGTGTGGAGCAAACATTTCAACATTTGTTAGTGAAATGGATTCATTCAGGACAGACAGCAGGGATTATTTGAGGGAATAACACAGTGTAGTGTAAAAGGAAATGCAGTGGGTGGTGTGTAGATGCTGTTTAATTAACTGGACACATTGGGAAAATTAATTCATAAATAAAAATATACCAAACTGAAATCCCTCAGTCATTAGGAATTGTTTCCACTGCTGCCAGGTCTCGCAATGAACAGCAAAATAAAAGTTTACTCACAACTTTGACCGAAATGGAAAGGTTATAATAGGCAGGAAAACTGAAACAGGCTGAGGCTCTTTTCTCCAGCAAAGAGAAGGCTGGGAGATGACCTGATAGAATTTAGGATGCGTTGTTCCTGTTTTGTCAACGATTCAAAATGAAAGTTATTCACTCAGCTTCAGGTTTGCATCTGCTGAACCTGCATCGAACAAACAATGAGATGTTTATAGATATGGAAAGAAAGATTCCATATTGAGACGTAATTCTTAAGATCATATTTTGGCCGAACTGTGTCTCATTCTGTTATTAGATCACAGTAGTGTCCACACTTCAAAATTACTTCATTGGCTGTGAAGTGCTTTGTGAGAACCTGAGGTCGAGAAAGGAGCTGTTTAGCTGTAAGTCTTTCTGTCTATTTTTACTTTCTGTCAGTCTCAATTAAGAAAGGTATGGAATTGTAAAGAGTATTTGTTCCTTTCAGTGTCCTCACCACTCTCTTTATCTGTCACTCTCTTTGTTTCTGTATATCTGTCTCTGTCTCTCTTTCTCTGTCTCCGTCTCTTTTGATCTTTGTATCTCTCTCCTCGAACGCTGTCTGGAATATAAATCCTCCCTCTGGGGCTAGTGAATGATATATTAAAGGCTAAGATGGATAGATTTTTGGATTTTGAGGGAATCGAGAGATAACTTGACAGTGCGGAAAGGTGGAGTTGAGGTCAAAGATCATCCATAATCTTTTTGAATGGCGGTGCATGGCCGACTGTTGCTCCAATTTTAATGTCCTTATTCAGTTCCTTATAATTCAAAACAATGGTTAATTAAGATTTTAATGGAGCAACATCTCAGGCTCTGGACATTTTATTTGTAATGAGGATTGATAAAAATATTTGGGTTGGAACTTACTGGATAACAGCAGAGCTGTCAATGTTTCAGGAATATTTTCTTGAGGCCAAAACACACAAGGTGGAACTGTGTGGTAATGAATCCCAAAGGGGAAAACAATGATAAAAGGCTGTATCCCAAGCTGGGATAAAGCAATCAACTTTTTAGTTAACAGTCAAATGTGCCAACCAATTGCACCACAGAGACCATCACATATATTTAATGTAAAGTGTGAGTGAATTAAAGCTTCAGACTGCTGTGACCAGACTGGCAATTTTCTTCTGTCAGTTTTACTTTTCCAAAATAAAGGGTGGGATATTCATTGTAGATACAAGGAAACAGTCTGATTCCGCCCACTGCAGACACATCCATGTCACTGTGAACCAGCTCTCCTACAGCCGGTGCTATCTCCCTTTGAACCTTCAGTGACCCTGTCTGTTACCAAGTGTTCTGATTGTCCCAAAGCCGATATTAGATTTTAATTCCTGATGTGCAGTGATGAGAAAGCTTTCAATGGCTCAGATCAGTCAATTTCACCGATACCATGAGCGTCAATATTCGGGCATCTTACAGAAGGGACTATCTCTACCTGTTGAGCGAGATAGAGTTAAAAAACTAGGGACCATCACCAACCTGACTGAATTATTCCAGGAGCAAAAGAGTGAGTACTGGCTCTGACCCGTTCTGAATGACTCTGACCCATTCGGAATGACTCTGACCCGTTCTGAATGACTCTGACCCATTCGGAAGGCCTATGACTTGTTCGGAATGACTGACCCGTTCTGAATGACTCTGGCCTATTCGGAATGATTCTGACCTGTTCTGAATGACTCTGACCCGTTCTGAATAACTTTGACCCGTTCTGAATGGCTCTGACCGGTTCTGAAGGACTCCGACCCATTCTGAATGATTCTGACCTGTTCTGATTGACTCTGACCTATTCTGAAGGACTCTGGCCCGTTCTGAATGACTCTAACCCGTTCTGAATGACTCTGACCCGTTCTGAATGACTCTGACCCGTTCTGAATGGCTCTGACCGGTTCTGAAGGACTCCGACCCATTCTGAATGATTCTGACCTGTTCTGATTGACTCTGACCTATTCTGAAGGACTCTGACCCGTTCTGAATGACTCTGACCCGTTCTGAATGACTCTGACCCGTTTTGAATGGCTCTGACCGGTTCTGAAGGACTCCGACCCATTCTGAATGACTCTGACCCGTTCTGAATGACTCTGACCCATTCCGAATGGCTCTGACCCGTTCTGATTGGCTCTGACCCGTTCTGAAGGACTCTGACCCGTTCTGAAGGACTCTGACCCGTTCTGAATGACTCTGACCTGTCCAATTTGCCCCTCATTCTCCTCTGATCCCATTTCCCAAAGCGTTTCTAAAGGTTCACAAAGCTGGAGACTGGGTTTTCTCTTTTTTGGTTCTTTTTGATTTTTCCCGCTCCTGGGTGGTAATATTTTCCAAAAGCTCATCACAATCCTTCACCTTGTATCAGTTCCAGGGATGAGGAAATTCAGTTTTGTGGAGAGTCGATAGAACTGGGATTGTTCTCTTCAGAGCAAAGAAGGTAGCGGAGATTGAATAGAGATGTTCAAAATTATAGGCAGCTGAGCAGCTTGATAGAACAGAGAGGGAGAAACTGTTTCCACTGACAAGAGGGTCAGTTAACAGAAGACACAGATTTTAGATAATTGATAAGAAAATTTAAAAAGCCAGGGCAGGGGAGGTGGGGTGAGAAGATTTTGTTCTTCAGCAAGTTGTGATCTGGAATGAACTGCTTGAAAGGGCGGAGAAAGAAGATTCAATAGTGACTTTAAAAAGGGGAGAGTAAAAGAGAAACATTGCAGGACAATGGGGAAAGAGGAGCTGAGTGGAATTAACTGGGTCGCTCTTTCAAAGAGCCGACACAGACACGAGGGGCTGAATGGCCTCCTTCAGTGTTGTGTGATTCTATAATTCTACATTACATCCTTGACGGCAGCCCCTACTCACTGGAAGTGTTTCTCCTCCTCTCCCATGTTCCTAACGTTGCCTCAATGACAATGACCTTGGTCTCATCCTCTGGAACACTCACACAGTCCAGGACGCTGGAAGTGCAACTAAAACACATTCTGGATCTCAATGGGAATTTCAGCAATAACCGAGACAGTGATGCAAACTTTGAACAAAGTCAAACACAGTCTAAAACTTATATATAAAAAGGAGAAAAGGAAAGATAAGCTAAGGAAACAAAGGTGGGCAAATGGAGTTAAGATACAGATGCAGGTAAGAAGTGGAAGATCAGAAAGATGTTCTGAGTGATTGAGCGGAATGCATTGCATTTATCGATTCCCTTCCACATCATGAAATTCAGAACAAGCTGAAGTTCCAGGTGGAAACCAACAGTTGTCTCACTGTAATAAGGGACATGACCTCATATTCTAACCATTAAAACCCTGCAAACATTCTGCTGGATCTGTACTGCCCTGTTTCCAAGGCCAATATGTATCCTTTATAAAGTGCCATGCCCAGAACTATACACAGTACTCCAGGTGGGGTCTAAACAGGACATTATATAACTGTAGCAAAACTGTGTCTCCTTTATATAACTGCCTCTGTAACAGATTGTACAGCTCGGGTAATTAGATTGTATAGTGACTCAGCAAAATAAGTACTTGCTTGATCAGAAGAAACATTTTAAAGTACTCAAATGTGAATGTATAAGAGGTATAAATATTTTTTTAAAAAACAATGCAAAACTGTCTGCAGGCTGCAAAGAGATATAGACAGGTTAAGTGAGTGAGCAACAAGATGCCAGATGGAGTATAATGTCGAGAAGTGTGAAGTTAGTCACTTTGGTCATAAGAATAGAAAAGCAGAATATTTTTTAAAAGGTGTGAAACTTGTAAGTATTGATGTTCAAGGAGACTTGGGTGTGCTTGTACAAGGAACATAGAAAGTTAGCGTGCTCGTACAGCAAGCAATTAGGAAGACTAATGCCATGTTGGCCTTTATTGCATGGGGATTGGAGTACAGGAACAAAGAAGTCTTGCTACAATTGTACAGGGTTTTGGTGAGACCACATCTGGAATACTGTGCGCAGTTTTGGTCTCCACATTTAAGAAAGGATATACTTGCATTGGAGGTGGTACAGCAACAGTTCACTAAATTGATCCCTGGGATGAGGGGGTTGTCCTTTGATGAGAGCCTGAGTAAATTAGGCTTATATTCTCTAGAGTTTAGAAGAATGAGAGGCAATCTCATTGAAACATACAAGATTCTGAAGGGACTGGATAGGGTAGACACAGAGATTGTTTCCGCTGGTCAGAAAATCTAAAACAAGGGACACAGTCTCAGGATAAGGGCCAATCATTTAGGACTGAGATGAGGAGAAATTACTTCATTCAAAAGGATGTGAATCTTTAGAATTCTCTACCCCAGAGGGTTCTAGATGTTCCATCATTGAATACATTTGAGGCTGAATAGACAGATTTTTGGTCTCTCAGAAAATCAAGGGATATGGCGAGTGGGTGGGAAAGTAGAGTTGGAGCCTAAGATCAGCCATGATCGTATCGAATTGAGCAGACTTGATGGGCCATATGATCTTCTCCTGCTCTTATTTCTTGTGATCTGGTGTCCAAGAATCCCGAGTCCAACTTTTGGTGTCATTGGGTCAGGGAATCTTTGTCAATGATCACACATTGTGCATCAACACTGCAGCAGCTCCTGCACTTCTTTCAATATTATTTTTCTTAACTCACGGTTTTGAAAAGGGATTTGGATAATCGCTTGAAAGGGAAAAATTGCAGGGATATGGACAAAGATCAGGGACATGGGACTAATTGGACAGGTCTTTGGAAAAGCTGGTATAGGCATGATGGGCTGAATGGCCTCCTTATGTGCTGTGTCCATCTATGATTCTGTTGCTCGATCAATTTCACTAGAGCCTTCCAAAACATAGCATCAGAACTCTATATCTGAAAGTCAAACGCCTGCAGTGCAGCAGGACTGCACAGTCTAACATTCTAGGCAGGTTCCTATGAGTATTGGCAGAGCAATGTTTTAGTCATGTAGCAGTTGGTGCATTTGCCTCATCCGTGAAAGGTTTCCCATTTTAAAAGCAGGTCGAAACACTTTCAAAACTTGTTCAATTAAGTATGAGGAAGAATTCACATTTACTGGTAAATGTCAACTAGTGAATAACTAACCAGTGGGTGAGGCTCCATGAGCATCCCCATTCTCAATGATGGGTGGAGCCCAGCAGCTCAGTGTGAAAGACCAGGCTGAAGCATTTGCAATGATCTTCAGCCAGAAGTGCTGAGTGAAGGATCAATCTTGTCCTCCTCCTGAGGTCGCCAACATCACAGATTCCAGACTTCAGAGAATTGTGTTCATCCAGTTGACATCAAGAAACGGTTGAAAGCAAAGGCAACTTCCTGTTTTATATCCCTCAGCAAATTATGTACCCATGCTGCCACTGGTCCTTTAATTCCATCCACTTTCATTTTTCTAGCAAGTCAATTATGTGGTACTTCGCCAAATGCATTTTGAAAGTCTGTGTACACAGCATCGACCACACTACCACTACCCTCATCAACTTTCTCCATTATTTCATCAAAGAACACATTTCATGGGTTTGCAGGATATTTTGAACATATAAGCCTTGATGATAGAGGTAAATTGAGTTTTATAAGCACATGCTGGTTATCTCTGGGGATAGGTTGTCTACCAATATCCATTATAAGCCCACTGACTCCCACAGCTACCTCGACTACACTTCTTCACACCCTACCTCCTGTAAGGACTCCATTCCATTCTCCCAGTTTCTCCGTCTCCGACGCATCTGCTCTGATGATGCTACCTTCCATGACGGTGCTTCTGATATGACCTCCTTTTTCCTCAACCGAGGATTTCCCCCCACTGTGGTTGACAGAGCCCTCAACCGTGTCCGACCCATTCCCCGCACCACTACCCTCACCCCTTCCCCTCCCTCCCAGAACCGTGACAGGGTTCCCCTTGTCCTCACTTTTCATCCCACCAGCCTCCATATCCAAAGGATCATCCTCCGCCATTTTCGCCACCTCCAGCGTGATGCCACTACCAGTCGCATCTTCCCCTCCCTTCCCCTGTCAGCATTCCGAAGGGATCGTTCCCTCCGCGACACCCTGGTCCACTCCTCCATTACCCCCACCACCTCGTCCCCGTCCCAGGGCACCTTCCCTTGCAATCGCAGGAGGTGTAATACCTGCCCATTTACCTCCTCTCTCCTCACTATCCCAGGCCCCAAACACTCCTTTCAGGTGAAGCAGCGATTTACTTGTACTTCTTTCAATGTAGTATACTGTATTCGCTGCTCACAGTGTGGTCTCCTCTACATTGGGGAGACCAAGCGCAGACTGGGTGACCGCTTTGCGGAACATCTCCGCTCAGTCCGCAAGCAGGACCCTGAGCTTCCGGTTGCTTGCCATTTCAACACTCCCCCCTGCTCTCATGCTCACATCTCTGTCCTGGGATTGCTGCAGTGTTCCAGTGAACATCAACGCAAGCTCGAGGAACAGCATCTCATCTACCGATTAGGCACACTACAGCCTGCCGGACTGAACATTGAGTTCAATAATTTCAGAGCATGACAGCCCCCCACTTTACTTTCATTTTTAGTTATTTTTTCTTCCTTTTTTTTGCATTCCTTTTTACATTTTTTGCATTTATTTCATTTCATCTTAGTTTGTTCAGTTTGCTTACCCACTGTTTTTTTCAGGTTGTTTTTCTTCAGGTTTGCACTTGCTGATGTTCTATATTCAGTATATTCACACCTAATCTGTACTAATGCTTTGTCTTTCAAAACACCATTAACATATTGTTTGCCTTTGCTCTGTGACCTTTTGGTCAGCTATGTGGCCTGCTCCAATCTGCACCTTCTCCTTTGTTATCTCTTGCCCAACCCCCACCTCACTTGTTTATAATCTGTGACTTTTCTAATATTTGTCAGTTCCGAAGAAGGGTCACTGACCCGAAACGTTAACTCTGCTTCTCTTTCCACAGATGCTGCCAGACCTGCTGAGTGAATCCAGCATTTCTTGTTTTTGTTGCTGGTTAGCTTTGTTGGTTTGAGTGTGGTGTTAATAACACCAAGATCCTGGATTTGATCCCTGTACAGACCAAACCTTTCTTTAAGGATAATGAAAGTTTCTTATCCTCTGATATTGCCTGTGAGCAGCTTTAAAAAAGTTTGGACGGAAATTTACAATATTTTGAATTTCTGCTGCAAAATTTCTGTTCTCATGAGCTTATTGACCTGAAATGTTATCCCTGTGTTTGTCTCTCCACAGGTGTTTCCGGGTCTGTGGAGTTTTTCCAGCATTTTCCCAGCTCCAGCAACCCGGGTTCAATTCTGGGTACTGCCTGTGTGGAGTTTGCAAGTTCTCCCTGTGTCTGCGTGGGTTTCCTCCGGGTGCTCCGGTTTCCTCCCACATGCCAAAGACTTGCAGGTTGATAGGTTAATTGGCCATTATAAATTGCCCCTAGTATAGGTAGGTGGTAGGGAAATATAGGGGCAGGTGGGGATGTGGTAGGAATATGGAATTAGTGTAGGATTAGTATAAATGGGTGGTTGATGGTCAGCACAGACTTGGTGGGCTGAAGGGCCTGTTTCAGTGCTGTATCTCTAAAAAAAAATTCCATATCCAGCACTAGCTGCAGTTTGCTTTTTATTTAATCATAGTTTATTATTGTCCTTGTGATATCACAATGGATAAATAAATTGTAGAGGCCGGGGAATTGCTTTTTAGTGTAAGTTTGACAATTGCTGGTTCATGGTCGAATTTTCACTTCTCACAGTGGGGACATGGGTTCAATTCCCAGCCAATGTTAATTGCATATTCTACTAAAGCATCTCCGAAATACAACATAACTGAAGTTATATGAAGCGTTAAGTACAAGCTGTCAGTAATTTAAATAACAAATTTGAACCCACACCTAGTTAGAGAGTGGAGCTTCAACCCAGCAGCTTTGACCACTTGGTCACACTGCAAGGGAACGTAATAAGGTCTAAATTAGGTTTATTGTGCGTGTAGGTGAATGAAGAGCTGGAACCTGTCATAGCCGCTAAGCGCATTGCACTGTTGAACTACAAGAAAGCCCCCAGCGATTTAACATCCGCAGCACTTAAAGCAGCCAGAAGTACTGCACAAAGAACAGCTAGGCGTTGCGCAAACGACTACTGGCAACACCTATGCAGTCATATTCAGCTGGCCTCAGACACCGGAAACATCAGAGGAATGTATGATGGCATTAAGAGAGCTCTTGGGCCAACCATCAAGAAGATCGCCCCCCTCAAATCTAAATCGGGGGACATAATCACTGACCAACGCAAACAAATGGACCGCTGGGTTGAGCACTACCCAGAACTGTACTCCAGGGAGAATGCTGTCACTGAGACTGCCCTCAATGCAGCCCAGCCTCTACCAGTCATGGATGAGCTGGACATACAGCCAACCAAATCGGAACTCAGTGATGCCATTGATTCTCTAGCCAGCGGAAAAGCCCCTGGGAAGGACAGCATTACACCTGAAATAATCAAGAGTGCCAAGCCTGCTATACTCTCAGCACTACATGACTTGCTATGCCTGTGCTGGGACGAGGGAGCAGTACCCCAGGACATGCGAGATGCCAATATCATCACCCTCTATAAAAACAAAGGTGACCGCGGTGACTGCAACAACTACCGTGGAATCTCCCTGCTCAGCATAGTGGGGAAAGTCTTTGCTCGAGTCGCTCTGAACAGGCTCCAGAAGCTGGCCGAGCGTGTCTACCCTGAGGCACAGTGTGGCTTTCGTGCAGAGAGATCGACCATTGACATGCTGTTCTCCCTTCGTCAGATACAAGAGAAATGCCGTGAACAACAGATGCCCCTCTACATTGCTTTCATTGATCTCACCAAAGCCTTTGACCTCGTCAGCAGACGTGGTCTCTTCAGACTACTAGAAAAGATCAGATATCCACCAAAGCTACTAAGTATCATCACCTCATTCCATGACAATATGAAAGGCACAATTCAACATGGTGGCTCCTCATCAGAGCCCTTTCCTATCCTGAGTGGTGTGAAACAGGGCTGTGTTCTCGCACCCACACTTTTTGGGATTTTCTTCTCCCTGCTGCTTTCACATGCGTTCAAATCCTCTGAAGAAGGAATTTTCCTCCACACAAGATCAGGGGGCAGGTTGTTCAACCTTGCCCGTCTAAGAGCGAAGTCCAAAGTACGGAAAGTCCTCATCAGAGAACTCCTCTTTGCTGACGATGCTGCTTTAACATCTCACACTGAAGAGTGCCTGCAGAGTCTCATCGACAGGTTTGCGTCTGCCTGCAATGAATTTGGCCTAACCATCAGCCTCAAGAAAACGAACATCATGGGGCAGGACGTCAGAAATGCTCCATCCATCAATATTGGCGACCACGCTCTGGAAGTGGTTCAAAAGTTCACCTACCTAGGCTCAACTATCACCAGTAACCTGTCTCTAGATGCAGAAATCAACAAGCGCATGGGTAAGGCTTCCACTGCTATGTCCAGACTGGCCAAGAGAGTGTGGGAAAATGGCGGACTGACACGGAACACAAAAGTCCGAGTGTATCAGGCCTGTGTCCTCAGTACCTTGCTCTACGGCAGCGAGGCCTGGACAACGTATGCCAGCCAAGAGCGACGTCTCAATTCATTCCATCTTCGCTGCCTTCGGAGAATACTTGGCATCAGGTGGCAGGACTATATCTCCAACACAGAAGTCCTTGAAGCGGCCAACACCCCCAGCTTATACACACTACTGAGTCAGCGGCGCTTGAGAAGGCTTGGCCATGTGAGCCGCATGGAAGATGGCAGGATCCCCAAAGACACATTGTGCAACGAGCTCGCCACTGGTATCAGACCCACCGGCCGTCCATGTCTCCGCTATAAAGACGTCTGCAAACGCGACATGAAATCGTGTGACATTGATCACAAGTCGTGGGAGTCAGTTGCCAGCGTTCGCCAGAGCTGGCGGGCAGCCATAAAGACAGGGCTAAATTGTGGCGAGTCGAAGAGACTTAGTAGTTGGCAGGAAAAAAGACAGAGGCGCAAGGGGAGAGCCAACTGTGCAACAGCCCCGACAAACAAATTTCTCTGCAGCACCTGTGGAAGAGCCTGTCACTCTGGAATTGGCCTTTATAGCCACTCCAGGCGCTGCTTCACAAACCACTGACCACCTCCAGGCGCTTACCCATTGTCTCTCGAGATAAGGAGGCCCAAAAGGATGAACACTGGATTGGACAAAGTCAGCATGGGTTTACGAAAGGGAAATCATGCTTAAAAAATCTACTGGAGTTTTTTGAGGATGTAACAAGTAGAATAGATAAGGGAGAACCAGTGGATGTGGTGTATTTGGATTTCCAGAAGGCTTTTGATAAGGTCCCACATAAGAGATTAGTGTGCAAAAGTAACGCATATGGGATTGGAGGTAATATACTGTCATGGATTGAGAATTGGTTGACAGACAGGAAACAGAGAGTAGGAATAAACGGGTCTTTTTCCGGGTGGCAGGCAGTGACTAGTGGGGTACTGCAGGGATCAGTGCTTGGGCCCCAGCTATTCACAATATATATTAATAACTTGGGAGAGGGAACTAAATGTAACATTTCCAAGTTTGCAGACGACACAAAGCTGGGGGGGGGAATGTGAGCTGTGAGGAGGATGCAAAGCGGCTCCAGTGTGATTTGGACAAGTTGGGTGAGTGGGCAAATGCATGACAGATGCAATATAACGTGGATAAATGTGATTGTTTATAAAAACAGCAAGGCAGATTATTATCTGAATGATGATTGGGAAAGTGGGGTGGCGGGGTGCAATGAAACCTGGGTGTCCTTGTACACCAGTTGCTGAAAGCAAGTATTCAGGTGCAGCCAGCAGTTAGGAAGGCGAATGGTATGTTGGCCTTCATTGCAAGAGGATTTGAGTACAGGAGCAAGAATGTCTTACTGCAGTTATGCAGGGCCTTGGTGAGACCACATCTGGAGCATTGTGTGCAGTTTTGGTCTCCATATCTGAGGAAGGATGTTCTTGCCATGGAGGGAGTGCAAAGAAGATTTACTGGGCTGATTCCTGGGATGGCAGGATTGACGTATGAGGAGAGATTGGGTCGACGAGGCCTATATTCACTAGAGTTTAGAAGAATGAGAGGGGATCTCATAGAAACCTATAAAATTCGAACAGGACTGGACAGGCTAGATGCAGGGAGGATGTTCCCGATGGCTGAGGAGTCCAGAACCAGGGGTCACAGTTTCAGGATATGGGGTATGCCATTTAGAACCGAGATGAGGAGAAATTTCTTCACTCAGAGTGTGGTGAACCTGTGGAATTCTCTACCACAGAAAGCAGTGGAGGCCAAGTCATTAAATATATTCAAGAAGGAGAAAGATATATTTTGTAATGCCAAAGGGATCAATGGATATGGGGAGAAAGCGGGAACGGTACTGAATTAGACAATCAGTCATGATTTTTTTTGAATGGCCCAAACGGCCGAATCGCCTATTCCTATTTTGTATTTCCATGCAAACATCACACATGTTGCTACTGTACAGTGGCAGCATGAAACAGCTAGCTTCACCTGTTGCTCAAATATTTGGGATACATTACGCTTCAGGGGTAATTTGAGGTAAGCTGAGCACTCTTCAGGGCTGAAAATGATGGCCTTGGGCCCATTCATAAGTTTGCGCGATATGCAGCAAGAAATGTTCTGACCAGGGTAGCCATCGTCACGCAGGCCGTCTTCGATTTGCCTTATTTCAGCATCAAACCTGCATACAGTATAAAGTCGTTGTTTTCCCTTGCATTGGTATGCTTTCTGATTGTCCTGATGAGTGCAAGATGAAAAGCTTCAACAGCATGTCTCCATTTTGTTTTTGTTTTATTGCAGGTGTTGTTCACAACTGAGTCAAGAAGCATAGATGGTTTGTATTGGGGTGGGTGTTGGATGTGGAAGTCGATCCCTTACCTGTGTAGGTCTTTTTTGTTGCATCAGTTTGACTTGGAGTGGAGATGGAGGAGAAGCTGCTGGGTTTAACCCCGAGTACTTTTGAGCCCAGTCGGACCCAACAATTTCCACTGAGAGATTGTCAAGGGAGTTAGATTCCAGGGGAGATGAGGTTGCTAAACGAACACCAATCACTCAATGTAAAAGCAAGAAATGCTGGAAATACTCAGCAAGTCTGGTAGCAGAGAGAGAAGCAGAGTTAACGTTTCAGGTCAGTGACTCTTCTTCAGAACACTCAATGTAAAAGTGTTGTTTTAGTAACAAGTATTTCTGTAGTGGCTTTTAACCTATTTTACATACATAAATTTTGTTTTAACTTGGGTGTCACTAGCAAGACCGACATACATTGCCAATCCCCAGTTGCCCATTGAGGTGGTGATGGTGGGCCGCCTTCTTGAACTGCTGTAGTCTGTGTGGTGAAGGTGCTCCCATAAGAGTATTGGGAAGGAGTTAGAGAATTTTTACTCAGCGGTGATGAAGGAACGGTGATATATGTGCACGTCAACATCAACTTCTGTTTATCTAGGGCCTTTAATGGAATAATATGTTCCAAGGCATTTCACAGGAGTATCAGAAAGCAATATTTGACACTGAGCCACATAAGGAGATATTAGGGCAGATGACTAAAAGGTTGGTCAAAGAGGTAGGTTTTAAGGAGTGTCTGAAACAAGGAAAGTGAGGTAGAGAGGTAGAGAGGTTTAGGAAGGATTTCCAGAGCTTCTGGCCTTGGCAGCTGAAGCCACGGCCACCAATGGTGGAGCAATAAAAATCAGAGATGCTGAAGAATTAGATGAGCCCTGATATCTCGGAGGTTTGTAGGGCTGGTGGAGATTATAGAGATAGTGAGGACGAGGGCATGGAGGGATTTGAAAACAAGGATGTGAATTTTCAAATTGAGGTGCAGCTTAACTGGGAGCCTGGTAGGCCAATGTGCGCGGTGGTGATGGGTGAACAGGACTTGGTTTGAGTAAGGATACAGACAGCAGAGTTTTGGATGATCTGAAGTTTACGGAGGGTAGAATATGGGAGGTCGGCCAGGGGTGTGTTAGAATATTCAAGTTTATTTATTTAGAGATACAGCACTGAAACAGGCCCTTCGGCCCACCGAGTCTGTGCTGACCAAGAACCACCCATTTTATACTAACCCTACAGTAATCCCATATTCCCTACCACCTACCTACACTAAGAGCAATTTACAATGGCCAATTTACCTATCACCTGCAAGTCTTTGGCGGTGGGAGGGAACCAGAGCACTCGGCGAAATCCCACGCGGTTACAGGGAGAACTTGCAAACTCCGCACAGGCAGTACCCAGAATTGAACCCGGGCCCCTGGAGCTGTGAGGCTGCAGTGCTAACCACTGCGCCACTGTGCCGCCCTGAGAGTTGAGAGGTAACAAATGCATGGATGTAAGTTTCAGAGGCAGATGAGCTGAAGCAGAAGTGATGTTACTGAGGTGGAAATAGGCGGTCTGAGTGATGATGCCGATATGCAGTTGGAAGCTCATTTTGGGGTCAAATATGACACCATGGTTATGAACAGTCTGGTTTAGCCTCAGACAGTTGCCAGGAAGATGGATGGAGTTGGTAGCTAGGGAGTGGTGTTTGTAGCAAGGACCGAAGACCATGGCTTCAGACATCCCAATATTTAATTGGAGGAAATATCTGTGGATCCATTACTGGATGTCAGACAAGACAGGATGGTGTGTGACTTGAAGGGGAACTTGGAGGTGGTTGTGTTCATGTAAACCTTCTCGATCAGGGTTGTCCATAAAGCTTGGCTACCCGACCTGAACCCGTCTAGACCCGACTACATGCGTCAGAGTCAGCTTGGGTCTATATTCCGAGTCCAGCATTCGGGCTTGGGACGGGTCAGGCTGGACAGTGCTGTCTCCAGGAAGTCATGGGATCAGGTTTACCCATCATTCCCCACAGCTCCATCTGCATGTATAGCAGCTGCTGCCGGAACGGATGAAGGAGATTCGTGTCAGGTCGGGCGCAAAAAAAAAAATTAAAGGACTCCGGCTCGGGTCGGGTTCAGGTTGGCTGTGGTCGGGTCGGGTGTTAATTTTATACCCGAGCCAGGCTTTAGTTCGCCAACCTTTTCCGGCAGAGGACCCTATGATGATTTTTGCTTGGCCCAGAAGGCCGGTGTGTAAATTTCGAAAGATAAAGGCATTAAAAATTTATCTTATGAACAAACACAGTGACAAATGTGCATCTTTGTGAAGAAGCTTTAAATTAAAAGACTAATTTATTGAATAACTTTCTCATCACAATATTACAAACTGATTTAGTGACACATCTAGCATTAATAAGTAGTCAGTCTCTGCCGGCACACTTGATGTAGCAAGTATTCTGGATAGATAGCCATCTGTCAGGAGAGACCTTGAACTCTCTTTTCCCCCCTCTCCCTACACTGTGTGTGTGTGTGTCTCTTTTCCATTTCGAATACCAGAGGACAAAGATTGAAAGTTCTGGGTAAAAGATGCAGGGGGCATATGAGGAAGCACTTTTTTTACACAGCGAGTGGTAATGACCTGGAACTTGCTGCCCATAGGATAGTGGAAGTGGAGATGATCGATTACATCAAGATGAAGTGGGATGGCCACCTGAGAGGAAGAGACTTGGAGGGTTATGGGGATCGAGCCAGGGAGTGGGACTGACTGCACAGCTCCATGGAGAGCTGGCTTGGACTCAATGGGTCAAATTGCCTCTTTCTGTGTCGTAAGTAAATGACTCTATGATCCTCGCTTCCCCGTCTCTCTGTTCCTCGCACCCGTCCTTCTTCACCACCCCCACCACCGTGTCAGTCACGGCATGACCAATCACAGATGGGTCCCTTTGCCCATCAGACACAGGCCCCGCCTACACACACTGCCTAATGTTCATGTGAGTTGTCAATCAGAACTGAGCCACATGTTGGGTCACCCTGATCTAGGTGGTGGAAGTTGAGGGTTTGGGAGGTTCTGTCAACATAAAATCCCTCTCCTTCGCTCACTGCCCCTCCCACCTGGCCCTTTCTCTCTCTCTCTCTCTCTTTCTCTCTCTCTCTTTCTTTCTTTCCTCCCATAGAGGGCAGTCTTGTGTAGATCCAGACTGGGTTGCAGGTTCCCTTCCCTGAAGCACATTAGTGAACCAGTTGTGTTTTTGTGACAATTCAGCAGCTTTTATAGTCACTTTTTTCCAGTTCTTGTCCCACAAATTACCAGATTCATTCAGCTCCATTTCACAATCTGCCTTTGTGTTTTTGTGATTTTTTCACACTCCCTTTTTTCTGTTTTAAATCAATTTCACAGGGTTTTAGACGGGGAGGATTTGCAACTGGGAAACTCAAAGCAAACATCACATCTGCATCTGACGGAGTCGCCCAATTTATCATGACCTGAATATCGTAGAATTTTGAACATGGAAGAAAAAGGTCTCGTTCACAGCATGGAGATACCGTCCACGTGTTTTGTGTGTGGACGAGGCTTCAGCCGATCATCTAGCCTATTGAAACACAAGCACAGTCACACTGGGGAGAAACTGTGGAAATGTCAGGACTGTGGGAAGGGATTTAATTACCCGTCTGAGCTGGAGACTCACCGGCGCATTCACACTGGGGAGAGGCCGTTCACCTGCTCCGTGTGCAGGAAGGGATTCACTCAGTCATCCCATCTGCCGAGGCACCAGCGAGTTCACAGGTAACTACAGTGATTGGATTCTTCAGGACTGAAATAAGTTCGTTGGGGTCTGTTTCTGCTGATAATAAACTCCAGCCCAGTTATGGGGGTTAATATTCCAGATAAAAGTCAAATAGATCAGTTTTGTATTAAACACACAGTGTGTGAAGTCTTTTTAATATCTCAAACACATTAGTTCCTTTTGACGTGCTCTCCCTCTCCCCATCTCCTCCATCCTCATCTCCAACAGCAAGTGGGGGGAGCTCATGGTCTTCTTTGTCAGTGAGTTTGAGACCATCCTCCAATCTGCTGCTTCCCTCCCTGCCACTAACCCACCAGGTCAAACTGCCTCTAAAGTTCCCCCCCTGCCCGAGCCCTGAACTCACATCTTTCTCGAGTTTCTCTCCTATCTCTCTTCATGTCCTCTCTGAGCTCATCTTGTCCATGTGACCCACCTCCTGCTCCCTCGATCCTATTCCCACTAAACTGCTGACCAGCCAACTTCCCCATGTTTGCTGATATTGTTATTCTTTCTCTTCCGGTACTGTCCCTCTTAAATCTGCCATCATCACCCACTTCTCAAAAAATACCCTTTACCCTGGCATCCTTGCAAACCATAGCCCCATCTCCAACCTCCTTTTCCTCTGCAAAATCCTTGAATGTGTTGTCACCTTCCAAATCTGTGCCCATCTTTCCCGGAACTCCTTGTTTGAATCTGTCCAATCAGGTCTCCGCCCTGTCACACTACAGAAACAGCTCTTAGCAAAGTCACAAATGACATCCTATGTAATTGTGACAAAAGTAAACTATCTCTCCTCATTCTTCTTGACCTGTCTGCAGCCTCTGACATAGTTGGCCACACCATCCTCCTCCAACCACTGTTGTCCAGCTGGGTGGGACTACACCTCCTGGCTCCATTCTTTTTTTTTTAGAATTAGAACATTACAGCGCAGTACAAGCCCTTCGGCCCTCGATGTTGCGCCGACCTGTGAAACCATCTGACCTACACTATTCCATTTTCATCCATATGTCTATCCAATGACCACTTAAATGCCCTTAAAGTTGGCGAGTCTACTACTGTTGCAGGCAGGGCGTTGCACGCCCCAACTTATCTATCTAATCAGAGCCAGTGTATCACCTGCTCGTTAAAATTTAATTTGCATGTGCTTATCTACATATTTTATGGGAAGGCGGTGGCATAGTGATAATGTCACTGGACTAGTAATTTAGAGGCCCAGGCTAATGCTTTGGGGACATGGGTTCGAATCCCACCATGGCAGAAGGTGAACTTTTAATTCAATTAATAAAACCTGAAATTTAAAAAAAAGCTAGTCAAATGGTTACCATGAAACCATTGTCAATTGTTGTAAAAACCCATCTGGTTCATTAATGTCCTTTAGGGAAGGAAATCTGCTGTCTTTACCTGGTCTGGCCTACACATGACTCCAGACCCACAGCAATGTGGTTGACTCTTAAATGCCCTCTGACATGGTCTAGCAAGCCACTCAGTTCAAGGGCAATTAGGGATGGCCAATAAATGCTGGCATAGCCAGCAACATCCATATCCCATGAACAAATTTTTAAAAAAAGCCTCTCTTCCCACTCCCACACAGTTATCTTTGGTGTCCTCCAAGGATTTATCCTTGGCCCCCTTCTGTTTCTCATCTACATGCTGCCCCTCCATGACACCATCCGAGAACACAACATCAGTTTTCACATGTATACTGACCGCACCCAGCTCTACCTCACCACCGTCTCTCTCGATTTTTGGTACATTATCAGACTGCTTGTCTGACATCCAATACTGGATCAGCAGAAATTTCCTGCAGTTAGATCTTGGGAAGACTGAAGCTATTTGTTTTTGTTGCCCAGCTACCAATTCCATCCCTCCAGCACTCGCCTGGCTCCGATCACAGTGACACTGCACATGTGCCAGATACAGCCCAGCACAGCACCAGTGTGCTGGGTTCCTGTAGAGTGAATAGGCCACATTTACTACTGCAGGGAATGCTGGGTAACAACCCTGCCATTCAAAGACATAATTAGTGACTAGGAATGATCTGTAATCGGATTGTGATTTAATTATTAAATAATTGATACAGAGACAAAAGTGTATGGGCCCTCAGTGATTGTTGAGTCCTGGATGTGATTAATAACAGCTTTGGATACACTTCTCTGAGAGGCAGTACAACAAAGGTTCACTAGACTGATTCTTGGGATCGGGGGTGATTGTCCAGTGAGGAGCGATTCGAGTAGATCAGGCCTATATTCTCTTGGGTTTAGAAGAATTCAAAGAGATCTCATTGAAACATATCAATTTCTTAAGGAGCTTGACCAAGTAGATGCTCAGATGATGTTTCCCCTGGCTGGGGAGTCAAGAACTCGGGGTCATAGTCTTAGAATTAGACTTCAGCCATTTAGAATTGAGATGAGACATTTTTCACTCAGAATTGAAATTCTCTACCCCAGAGAACTGTGGATAGTCAGTCATTGAGTATATTCATCGCAGAGAGTGATACATTTTTCAATAATGGGGGAAGTCAAGCAATATGGGGATAGTGAGGGAGTGTGGTTGAGGTGGAAGATCAGCCATGATCATATTGAATAATGGATCAGACTCAAAGGGTCGAATAGCCCACTGCTGTTCCTATTTATGTTCTTGTGTTCTTCTCCTGAAAATGCTGACTGTGGCTGGGTTCAGTTCGACACTCACTGGTTCCCATCTGTGTCCTCCACTGAAGGTGTTGACTCTGACTGTGTTCAGTTCTATACTCACTGGTTCCCCTCCCTCTCCTCCCTTGAAGGTGCTGAGTCTGAGTGGGTTCAGTTCTATACTCACTGGTTCCCCTCCCCCTCCTCCCTTGAAGGTGCTGACTCTGAGTGGGTTCAGTTCTACACTCACTGGTTCCCCTCCCTCTCCTCCCTTGAAGGTGCTGAGTCTGAGTGGGTTCAGTTCTATACTCACTGGTTCCCCTCCCCCTCCTCCCTTGAAGGTGCTGACTCTGAGTGGGTTCAGTTCTACACTCACTGGTTCCCCTCCCTCTCCTCCCTTGAAGGTGTTGACTCTGAGTGGGTTCAGTTCTATACTCACTGGTTCCCCTCCCCCTCCTCCCTTGAAGGTGCTGACTCTGAGTGGGTTCAGTTCTATACTCACTGGTTCCCCTCCCCCTCCTCCCTTGAAGGTGCTGACTCTGAGTGGGTTCAGTTC
The DNA here is from genome assembly GCF_036365525.1 of Heterodontus francisci. Taxonomy (NCBI): domain Eukaryota; kingdom Metazoa; phylum Chordata; class Chondrichthyes; order Heterodontiformes; family Heterodontidae; genus Heterodontus; species Heterodontus francisci. The sequence goes on from NC_090402.1 coordinate 56,892,304, forward strand.
TACACTCACTGGTTCCCCTCCCTCTCCTCCCTTGAAGGTGTTGACTCTGACTGGGTTCAGTTCTATACTCACTGGTTCCCCTCCCCCTCCTCCCTTGAAGGTGCTGACTCTGAGTGGGTTCAGTTCTATACTCACTGGTTCCCCTCCCCCTCCTCCCTTGAAGGTGCTGACTCTGAGTGGGTTCAGTTCTACACTCACTGGTTCCCCACACTCTCTTCCCTGACTCGAGTTCTCCTCGAGAAGAGATGCGTCAGTGACGGCCTGAAAATTGGTGGCATGGTTTTCAATAACTGAGCCATGGTTCCTGAGAGACAGGGAGACTTGTATCTCTGTAAGGAAAGGGTTAATCAGATTAGCAACAGCATTTTGCAAACTGACTTGAAGGGGTCTGCTGAAGATACTAATATAACACTACAATATAACACTGCTGTGTCTCGATGTAGTGCTTCTGTGTGTTAAATAGGTAAGTCTGCTTCTTTACAAAGACTTTCTTCATAGACGATCCCTGACCTGTACCAAATCTCTTCACTTCACAGGTGATCTGACTCGACAACTGCATCAATTACAGACATTCCCAGAACAGTTGCCTTTGCTTCTCATTTGAAGATACTCCCTAATCTTCCTCAATTTCTCCTGATTTAGAGACACTCTCCAGCCAGTCTGCATTTATCCCCATTTACAGACGTTCCCTGGCATGGCTCAATTTCTCTTTCATTTACAGATGCTCTCTAACAAGTCCCCAATTGTCAGTCATGGTTCAATTGTTAGTACTCTTGCCACTGAAGGTTATGGGTTCAAGACCCACTTCGGGACTTTAGCACAAAAGTCAAATCTGACACTCCAGTGCAGTACTGAGGGTGTGTTGTACTGTTGCAAGTGCCATCTTTCAGATAAGATCTTAAACAGGTCCTGTCTGCCCTCTCAGGTGAATGTAAAAGATCCCATGGCACAAACTCAAAGATGATCAGGGAGTTATCCCAGGTGTCCTAGCTAACATTAAGCCCTCAATATCATGAAACAAACTATCTGGTCATCATACTGCTGTTTGTGGGAGCTTGCTGTGCACAAATTAGGTGCTACCATACCGACATTACAACAATGATTACACTTGAAAACTACATCATTGGCTATAAAGCACTTTGGGTCTGTGGTCATGAAAGGCATTACAGAAAGGCAATGTGTGCTATTTAATTTCTCCTCTATTTACAGATGCTCCCTAACCAATCCCCATTTCTCCTCCATTTAGACACCTGCTGCCCAGTCTCCATTTTTCTTCCATTTACAGACGCTCCCTGACCAGCCTCCATTTCTCTTCCATTTACAGATGATCCAACTGCTAAGTGATTGATGGGAGCCCTGGACCAATAGGAAGAGCAGGGAGGAGCTGGAGGACTGAGCAGGCAGTTGGTCCTCCAACCATTCCGAAGAAGGGGCAAGACCTATGGCACCGAGTGGGCGGGGCTGAGCCCGGATCACACTCATTGGCTGAAACTCTGTATAATTTTGAAAGCTGATTTGTCTCGAACTCCAGCAGCAAACTGGCCCTTTCTGTTGTGACTTTAAACAGATGAAACCCTGTGGGTGTGGAACAAATATTTCAACATTTGTTAGTGAAATGGATTCATTCAGGACAGACAGCAGGGATTACTTGAGGGAATAACACAGTGTAGTGAGAAAGGAAATGCAGTGGATGTTGTGTAGATGGATTGTCAAAAAGTGTTTGATAAGGTGCCGGACAGGAGGCTTGTTGATAAAATTAAAGCTCACATTATTGGAGAACTTCATTTTAGATGGAGTTTGCAACAGGTGATGGACAGCGACAGTGCATTTACTCTGTTCAATTATTCCTCTGGCTTCTGATTTATGTCATCAAATGTTTATACATTTTAATCATTAAGATAAATAGTGCATGATTTTTCTAAGCACAATTCAGGATGAGATTTTGATGAATTGACACAAAAGCAATGTGGTAACATGAAACAATGAACAAACGATTCAAGGGCTGGTTTAAAGGAATAACTGGGCTGACAGGGGATGTCACCATTAGCACAAGGAGAGTTCCTGGTTCAATAAATGAACTGGCAGCAGGGTTAGGAGAGGTTAGGGAGAAGGTTAATCCTGTCATCATTCAGAATAACAGAGTATAAAGGAAGAACTGACCTCAAAGACAATCTCTTGCAGCATGTATGGAAGGGATGTACTGAATCAGGTTCAAAGGGGTTAAATGATATGTTTTTTATATTGGACAATCAAATTACAATCTGGAACTCAGATGTGGATTGGTGTTCGGTGAGAAGATTTTGGATCAGTGTATTACTCCAGAAAGTCCTGCAATCAGAGTAACATATTTCCAAACTGATTCCTGTGATAACAGCAAATCCCATTGCTATCTGTTGGTGTCAGACTGATGGAAGTATTTAAAGTGGAGACCACAGGTGTGTTAGAGGATGATGTATACGAGGAATTTGTGAACTATCTGAGGATAATAGTGAGGGGAAAGGAAGGGATCTGGAAAGCAGCAGACACTTCATGTTGTTCTGCGAGAAGTGGGGCCTGGTTGTGCAGGTGTCACAGCACACAGTCAGCCTGTGATTTCACCCTGGATGAAAAATCTCTGACTTGTACCATTCAAATCACTCGATGGATTCTCCGAGGACCAACATCATCTGCTTGGAGAGAGGAAACTTTGTGCTGCTTCTCATTAGCTTAATACAAACGCACGGGGATACCTCCTGTCCCATCAGCTGGACAACACCAACCAGCCTGAATAAAACTGGGGATGACATAGCAGTGTCTGTAAGTGTTCCAAAAATTCAAATAAACATCATCCTCCAGGGACTGCGAGCAGTTTTGGCTGTCCATTTCCACTCCTTTCTCTGAACCTTAAATCTATACTGAACAACATCTGGGACAGAGGCAACAACAAAATGATGACATTGAGCAGTTTATTAAAACCCTGGGTGATCAGCCTCAGTGGGAGATAGTATACAATACAGACAACATCCCAGGATAATTACAGCCTCAGCTTTCCTCTTGGTATTCCAGATGATACTCATTACCTTTATAGTAATGATCGGGTTGATGAGGAGAACTCCGAGACCGGTTACAAGGAGAAAGAGACAATAGAATGGAAATGTTTGCACTGAGCGAGAGGCTCACTCCTGGCATTGATGCAACAAAAGGAAGAATCTTTTTGAGCCTCGAGGTGGATCAGGTGGGGAAGACCCGAATAATTCTAATAACTTTATTAAACATTGCTCAATAGTAAAGACACTTATACATATTAAAACTGAGAAACTGCAATAGAAGCAGGTTCTAAGACGCTATATTCAGGATAAGAGTAGAACCTGTGAACAGACATGAACAGGTTAATGATCTGAAAGGACAGACATGGTATATTCTCAGCACCAAGCCACATGGTCAGGAGAGGAACTGAATACAAGGACGTTATTAAGCTGCTCAGAAAGAGTTGAGATATTTGGGTACAAACCAGGAGAAAAGGAATGATAGTATTGCACAGACTCACGAAAGAGGATTTACATCATTTACAAGATGACTTAATGGGTTAACATGTTAATACGAAATAACCAGAGCATGTTAACATGTTATCATCATGTTAGCAAGACATTACTAAAACCAAACAGGTTCCAATACACAAAAGCTCGAGGTTCTTGGCCTGGTCTATCTTTGAGTAGACTAACCAGATTAAAACGATGCACTCACAGCTCTTTCCAATGAGTTCTCCTGTGAGTATCCAGTAATCTCATCCAGTAATTCCCATCTGGTTCATTAATGTCCTTTAGGGAAGAAAATCTGTCGTCCTTACTTGGTCTGGCCTACATGTGACTCCAGACCCACAGTAATGTGGTTCACACTTAACTGCCCTCTGAACTGGCCGAGCAAGCCACTCAGTTCAAGGGCAATTAAGGGTGGGCAATAAATGCTGGCCTGACCAGTGATGCCCACATCCCACAAAAACAAATATAAAAAAAACTCATGGTCTCTGTATTGACTGGATTGTGTAATACAAATAAAAAGCATTCAACCAATGTCTCATTGCTCATTTCCGAACTTGTTTGGATATGGAAAATCCTTTAAAAACCCAATATGTATTTAGCCTGTTAGGGGACAAAAACCTAAACCCTTGTAACAATTTGAAACATATTATCAGTGAATTTGTTTCCACACAGGAAGCAGATGATTCGCCTCTCTCCACTTTGTACTTGAAGTTTTTGTAGATGTGTTGACTGATTAAATCCTTTTCCACAGAACCACAGGTGAACACCCTCTAGTGTGAATATGCTGGTGTGGCAGAACTTTGAATGACCAAGTGAATCCCTTCCCACACAAGGAGCAGGTGAACTATCTCATCCCAAGGTGAACTCCCTGCTGTGTTGGGAGGCTGGATGAATTTGTAAATTCTTTCCGATGTAGGGTGCAGGTGAGAGGCCTTTCCTCAGTGTGAACCCATTGGTGTAGTCAGAAGCTGTATGAATTAGTAAATATAGTCCCACATGTGTAACATGAACAGCCTTTCCCTAATGTGAACATGCTGCTTATTCAGCAGCTCAGTTGATTACATGAATCTGTTCCCACACATGGAGCATGCGAATGCCTGTGTAACAGCAGGCTGGATAACTGAGTGAATCCCTTCCCACATACGGAGCAGATGAACGGCCTCTCCCCAGTGTGAACTCGCTGGTGTAACAGCAGGCTGGATGATTGAGTGAACCCCTTCCAGCAGACGGAGCAGGTGAATGGCCACTCTCCAGAGTGAGTGCGCCGATGACTTTCCAGCTTGGATGGGTAATCGAATCCCTTCTCACAGTCCCTGCATTTCCATGGTTTCTCCATGGTGCAGGTGTCGTTCTGTCTCTCCAGGTTGGATGATCAGTTGAATCCTTGTCCACACACAACACGTGTACGGTTTCTCCCTGCTATAAATGGTGTAATGTTTTTTTCAAGCTGTGTAACTGGTTAAAACTCTTTCCACAGTCAGTGCACTGGAACATTCGGGTGTGTGTGTCTTGGTGTTTTTCCAGTTACAGTGACGTTTGAAATCTTTTCCCACAGACAAACATTTCTCCTTCCATATTCAAAGGTCAATGATATTCAGGTCCTGATGAAATGAGTGACAGTCAGATCCTGATGTGATGTTTGGTTTGAGTTTCCTGTCTACAAATCCTCTCCTTCAAATACCCTGTAAAAGGAGTTTGCAAAAGTCATCAATGTACAGGATACAAATTCAGAACAGACAATTCCAGTTTCTATGGAACATTCTTTCCTCCCTTGTTCCCCCAAAGCTGTAAATTCTCGTCCCACGCACTCTCCCTCCTCCCTGTGCTAAAATCATAGAATAGTTACAAGTACAGAAGCCGGCCATTCAGCCCATTGTGTCCATGCTGGCTCTCTGCAAAATCAGCTCACGTTATTACAGTCTCCTGCATTTGCCCCATAGTCGTGCAATTTTTTTCTCTTCAGATAATTATCCAATTCATTTAAAAGTCTTGATTGAATCTTTCTCCCCTACAGTTTCAGGCAGTGCATTCCAGATCCTAACCACTCACTGTAAAAAAAAATGTTCTTCATCTCACCATTCCTTCTTTTGCTAATCACTTTAAGTCAATGTTCTCTGGTTCTGGATCCTTACGCCAATGGGAACAGTTGCTCCCTTATCTGCTCTGTCCATACCTCTTATGGTTGAAAACCTCTAACAATTCTCCTTTCAACCTTCACTTCTCTAAGGAGAACAGCCCAAGCTTCTCCAATCTATCCACGTAACTGATGTTCCTCATCCCTGGAACCATACTTGTGAATCTTTTATGCACCTTCTTTAATGCCTTCTCATCTGATTCTGATTGTGGTTGGAGAAACACACTCATAATTCAATCCCGTCGCTCCATGGATCGCCTAACATATCATTTAAAACTTTACAAATTAAAGAAAGACCCAGCCAAATTGTACTATCTATTAACCTCCGAATGAAGCTAACCAAACCAGGTATTTTTAAATCAACAAATTAACTCTTTAATTAGAAGAACTAAATTCTTAAACACTACGAAGATATAAACAACATTTAAAATAGAAAAAATTAGAGTCCTTGCAAATTTACAGTCCAATGTTGCCCGAAGTCCTCACAGGATGTTGCACGAAGTCCTCACAGGATGTTGCTTTCCTTCTCCAGCGAATTTGAACAATTAATGACTTGTAAACACTTTCAACAGAATCAATCTGACTTTAGAGTTTTTGAGGGATAAAAGATTGTCACAGTCTAACTTCCCTTTCTTCAATTTAAATGACCAGAGATCTCTGTTTTGGCTTGATTTTTTTTTAGAATTTTGAGAGATAATAACATTAAAATCCTCTTCCTTCAGTTTAAATGGTTGAGAGCTCTTTTTCCAGGTTCTGTCATCACAGCTGTGTCCTGTGTCGGAATTCTTTTAGAACAACTGTCTTCAACAAAAGCCAGTTCAAAAACTGAATTGTAACAAATGTATCGCATGAAACTCACTCCCAGTGGCTGTTTCCATGGTATCGAGAATGCACCCTTTGGATCGCAGTCTCCAAATGGCTGTTTCTAAGGCAACGAAAATGCACCTTCCTATAACTCCTGAGGCTTGCTTGTTCTTAAAGCAATACTGATCCTTTGCAAGCCTTAAAGGCAAACTGCATATTTTGAAAAAAAAACTACAGGACCATGACACCTCCACCCCTAGCGGAATGAAACGCCATTCCTGAAAAGCGTTTCATCACAATGGATAAAAAATACAAATTGAAAAAACGGTAACTTTTTTTCACTCATTTACAGATATACACATTTCTAAAAAAAAATGTTTAGACTATAGCAACAAGTTCCACCAGAACATTTCAGCTTTAAATTTTCAAAAAGGTTGTTTCAATTAAATTTCCAAGAATAGTCTTCCAATTGTTTCGTGTTTTCCTTCCAACTGTCCCCATTGTCCACGACCACAGCTAGGAGCACTGACCACTACTGGGTTCACTATTCTCTGAGAAGTTTCTCGAGTACGCCTTAACCTATGTGGCCTCAGATGACACTGGAAAACTCTGTCCGGTGTAAGACAAGCTGATTTTTTCTTACCCTGGGGTGTCAAAGGAATTTGACAGTATCCTTCCAACACATCTGTCTCTTTAAGACACATTGTGTTGCCCACTCTGTCCATACAGTGCTTCAAATGAGAATTTGGGTAAGAGTCTGCCTTCTTTACCAGAGTGACTTTTCTAGAGTCTATGCAAGTTTGAGCCTTCCCACCAGGTTTAGTCATGAAGACCATCTGCGAATTCCAGCTGTCCTGACTAGGTTTATCTAAGCTGCCCTTTAGCATGCATTGTACCTCTGCTTCCACTTGGGCCTGTCTGTCTGGACCTAAGCAATAAGGATATTGTTTTAAAGGAATGGCTCTCCCTATACCCACATCATGTGTGGCTAAGGTTGTACATCCTGGCTTATCCTTACAAACTTTTTGAAACGTTGTGAAAACCCTGGTTAGGACTTCACGCTGTTTTGCCTCTCAGTGTAAAAGCCTATTGTTTAATTTTCCTAGCCATTCTGCATTCGCTAATGAGACAGTTGGAGGTTCAAACTGAGAATTTCCTAGGCCCACATCTGCCTCATCCTCACTATCCTTTTCCTTCTCCACAGTCCCAATTACCTGACATACCTGTACTGGCTTATCCTCCTCCCTGCGATAATATGGTTTGAGCATATTAATGTGACACAACCGGTTCTTCATCTGGCAATCAGGGGTGTCAAGTAATCTACCTTACCCACTCTTTTGATCACTCTATATGGGCCACTGAACCGTGCTTTCACTGGTTCTCCCTATGATGGTAACAACACTTCATCCCCTGGTTTTATGGTGGGTTATGGTTTTCCCATCGTTTGACAGGTGTGGCATGCCCTACAAAATTGTCTCTCATCCTTTGTAAGACCTGGCCAGTAATAATGTTTGCTTATGTGTGATTTGGTCTTCTGAATTCCCCTAGGTCCTAAAAAGGAATGTCGTGTGCTAACCTTAATAATCCTTGTCAATATTTAGGTGGTACTACTATCTGTTCAACAACTATCCAGTCTTCATTGGCAGGCCTATGAGGCAGTCTCCATTTCCTCCTCAATACCCCGTTTGCCATATAATAGCCTTCCAGAACTCCTTTCTCCTCAGCTTCTGACAGAGCCATCTGTGCTATTTGGTAGATCTCTGGATCAGCATGCTGTGCTGCAATGATAGACGATCTGTTAAACATCTCATTTGGATTATCTAAATCCCAAATAAGGTTTCAGATGTCTAATTCTCTATTTGTGGTGCCCCTTTTACCTCTGACAATGGATCCTGTTTAGCCATTGCTCAGGTAACTACACACGCAGGAAATATTCCCAGAACTTGCTCCAGTAATTGGTCCGTTTCCTTAATTTCACATGGTTCCTCTGTAACCATAGGAGAAACTGATATTTGTGATCCTGCCAAATCATTTCCTAGGAGTAGATCAATTCCCTTTACTGGTAAACTGTGGACAACACCTACAGTTACTATCCCAGTTATTAAGTCACTCTCTAGGCATACTTTATACAAAGGTACAGGTATACAGACCCCGTCAATTCCATTAACTAAAACTTTAGCATTCAAGGCGCTCTCTGGTGGAAACCTCATATCTTTCCCCAGCAAGAGTGTTTGGGTTGCTCCTGTATCCCTGAGTATAATGATAGGTTTTCCTGCCTCACTTACAGGATACGGAGTTACTCTCCCCTTTGACCAAAAATCATTACAACTCTCAGGCATTTTACTCTTAACCGCTACACTCCTCTTAGTTTTAGTATCTGGTTTCATATTCACAGCTGTCGTTAAAGCTATAGCCTGGTCTGCTATACTCTCAGTCAGAGTCTTTTCCTCTGCACGAACTTTGCATACCCCAACAAGTCCTATCGGTTTACCTCGCAATTTCCAGCACTCTGAACAAAGGTGACCTGTTTTGTTGCAATGATAACACTTTGGCTTGCGAACCTCACTTCCACCCTCAGCACCTTTCTTTCTGACCTGAGGAGGTGATCCTGGGGCATTCCCAGCTGTTCCTTCTTGTCCCCGGCTACTTGCCTTCCTTTCAGTCTCCCACTTTCTATCCTTCTTGGGTTTATGGGAATGACGGTCAAAATAGGTTGGCTTATTCACAAGCTCAAAATCACCAGCAATCTCTGCTGCTTGCCTTGCTTTCAAAACTTTCAGGTTTTGAATTCTCACTACTGAAGGAATGAAGGTTTTAAACTCTTCTAAGAGAATTAATTCTCAAAGGTTCTCACATGTGGCTTCTATTTTTAATGCTCATATCCAATGGTCAAAATTCATTTGCTTCACCCTCTCAAATTCTACATATGTCTGCCCAGTCAATCTCCGTAAGTTCCTAAACTCCTGACGGTAAGCTTCAGGGACTAACACGTATGCAGCGGGAATAGCCTTTTTTGCCATCTCATAATCTGCAGAAGCCTCTTCAGAAAGCATGGAATAAGCTTCATGATCCCTGCCTACCAGCCTGCCCTGCATGAGCAATGTCCAGTTTTCTTTCGGCCATTTCATCTGTTTGGCTATTTTTTAAAAAGATATGAAAAATGCCTCTATGTCCCCTTCCTCGAACCTAGGAAGAGCCTGTATAAATTTAAACAACTTCTCGCTGGGTCCTGATCTAAATTCAGATTCTTCCTGACCTGAATTTTCCCTGGATTTAAGACTACCCCTGTGTCTTAGTTCCATCTCTTTTAGGCTAAATTCCTTCTCTTTCACTTTCTCTCCGAAATGCTCTCTCTTTCTCCCTTTCCTCCAATTGAAGTTTTCTTATTGCTATTGCGTTTTCTTTTTCCAATTCAAGTTTTCTTATTTCTTTTTCTGCCTCAATTTTTTTTGTTTCTTTTTCCTGCTGAAGCTCCAGTTTTTTCATTTCTAACAGAATCCTAGCCAATTCCACTGCACCACTCTCGGACCTACTACCCTCTTGTCTTTCGGTATTCGCTTTCTTGTTCCTTGTATTGCCCTTCATCTATATTACCCTCATCATCATCTTCTTCTACTAATTCCAGATGTTCATCTATTAATCCAATTATCACTGCTTTTTTGGCATCTGATTTCAATTCCAACCCCAGTTTTGCTGCCAATTCTTTTAATTTGTTCTTAGTTAAAGTTATCAAGTCACTCAGGGAAACATTCTGCTTTCCCAAAAACTCTGTTACGACCATTAATGCCATAACAATGGTTTAGACTGTACCTTATTATACAAGAGACCTGGTTCTTTTAATTTCTTTGTAATTGGTGTCAGATTTAGATCCCAACAATCAAGTTTCCAATTGACAAGATCCCAGACTTGAGAGCAATTAATCTGATGCCAAACGCAAGACACCAATTTAAATATGTTATCCCAGAGATGAGTAATTACTATGATTCCAAATGCAAGCCCTCCAAATTTGACTGATTCTGATCCCAGACGTGAGCCACTGAATTAAATATGATTCAACTGCGAGCGAGCCCCCAATTAAGAATAGATTCAAATCCAGAAACCCAATTAATATGTGATTCAAGTCCCGGATGAGCCCCCAATAAATATGATATGACCGACCGCTCCAGTTGAAGCCCGCAATCAAAATATTTGATTCTGATTGTGGTGGGAGAAATGCACTGATAATTCAATCCCGTCACTCCACAGATCGCCTAACATATCATTTAAAACATATCAATTAAAGAAAGACCCAGCCAAATTGTACCATCTATTAACCCCTGAATGAGGCTAACCAAACCAGGTGTCTTTAAATCAACAAATTAACTCTTTAATTAGAAGAACTAAATTTTTAAACACTATGAAGATACAAGCATTAAAATAGAAAAAAAATAGAGTTCTTGCAAAGTTACAGTCCAATGTTGCTTGAAGTCCTCACAGGATGTTGCTCCAAGTCCTCACAGGATGTTGCTTTCCTTCTCCAGCGAATTTCAACAATTAATGACTTGCAAACACTTTCAACAGAATCAATCTGGCTTTAGAGTTTTTGAGGGATAAAAGATTGTCACAACTTTCCTTTCTTCAATTTAAATTACCAGAGATCTCTGGGTTTTTTTTTAGAATTTTGAGAGATAATAATAAACAGACTAAAATCCTCTTCCTTCAGTTTAAATGATTGAGAGCTCTTTTTCCAGGTGCTGTCATCACAGCTGTGTCCTGTGTCTGAGTTCTGTTAGAACAAACTGTCTTCAACAAAAGCAAGTTCAAAAACTGAATTATATCAAATGTTTCACTTGAAACTCACTCCCAGTGGCTGTTTCCATGGTATCCAGAATGCTTTGGATCACAGTCTCCAAATGGCTGTTTCTAAGGCAACGAAAATGTACCTTCCTATAACTCCTGAGGCTTGCTGGTTCTAAAGCAATTACTGATCCTTTGCAAGCCTTAAAGGCAAACCGCATATTCCGATAAAAAAAACTAGAGGACCATGACACTAGCACAAAGAAAGATGGTTGTGGTTGTTTGAGGTCGATCATCTCCATCCCAGAACATCACTGCAGGAGTTCCTCAGGGTAGTGTCCTCAGCCCAACCATTTTAAGCTGCTTCATCAATGGCCTTCCCTCCATCATAAGGTCAGAATTGGGGATGTTAACTATTGATTGTATGAAATTTCATTCGCAACTCTTCAGCTATTGAAGCAGTCCATGTCCATATGCAGCAAGACCTGGACAACATTCACACTTGGGCTGATAAGTCGCAAGTAACATTTATGCCACACATGTGCCATTCAATGACCATCTCCAACAAGATAGAATCTAACCATCTCCCCTTGACATTCAATGGCATTAACATTGCTGATTCCCCCCACTATCAATATCCTGGGGGGTTACCATTGACTAGAAACTGTACTGAAACAGCCACATAAATACTGTGGCTACAAGAATAGGTCAAAGATTGGGAATTCTGAGACGAGTACTCACCTTCTGACCCCCCAAGTCAAGAGTGTGATGGAATACTCACCATTTGCCTGGATCAATGCAGCTCCAACAACACTCAAGAAGCTCAACACCATCCAAGACAAAGCAGCCCACTTGACTGGCACCCCATCCACCACCTTCAACATTCACTTCTTCCACCATGAATACACAGTGGCAGCAGTGTGTACCATCTAAAAGATGCACTGCAACAATTCACCACACCTCCTTCAACAGCACCTTCCAAAGCTGTGACCTCTGCCACCTAGAAGAAGGGCAGCAGATGCATGGGAACACCATCACCTGCAAGTTCCCCTCCAAGTCATACACCATCATGACTTGGAACTATATCGCCATTCCTTCACTGTCGCTGAGTCAAAATCCTGGAACTCCCTCCCTGACAGCACTGTGGATGTACCTACACCACATGAACTGCAGCGGTTCAAGAATGCGGCTTACCACCACCTTCTCAAGGGCAATTAGGGATGGGCGACAAATGCTGGCCTTGCCAGCGTTGCCCACATCCCATGAAATTACAAAAAAACTCCAGTTGAGGCCGAACCAGTGTTTTGTACAGGTTGATCATAACTTCCTTGTTTTTGTACTCTTTGGCCCTATTTATAAAGCCCAGGATCCCAAATGCTTTATTAACTTCTCTCTCAACATGCCCTGCTACCATCAATGAATTGTGCATATATACCTGCAGGTCCCTTTGCTCCTGCACCCCCTTTAATATATATTGCTTCCCCTCAGTCTTCCTACCAAAATGAATCACTTCACACTTCTCTACATTAAACTTCATTTGCCACTTGTCTGTCCATTCCACCAGTCTGTCTGTTTCCTCTTGAAGTTTATCACTATCCTCCTCACAGTTCAAGATACTTGCAAGTTTTGTATCATCTGTAAATTTTCAAATTGTGCCTGTACACTCAAATATATATATCAAGAAAAGGAGAGGTCCCAACACCGTTCCTGGGGAACTCCACTATATGGAAACATAGAAAAATAGGAGCAGGAGTAGGCCACTTGGCCCTTTGATCCTGCACCACCATTCAGTACGATCATGGCTGATCATCCAAACTCAGTACCCTGTTCCCGCTTTCTCCCAGTATCCCTTGATCCCTTTAACTCTTCCACCCGTCCGCAAAACAACCATTCACAACTAGTCTCTGTTTCCTGTCACTCAGCCAATTTTGTATCCATGCTGCCACTGCACCTTTTATTCCATGAACTCTAACTTTGCTAACAAGGCTGTTATGTGGCACTTTATCAAATTCCTTTTGGAAGTCCATGTACATCACATCAACTGCATTACCCTCATCAGTCCTGTCTGTTACCTCTTGAAAAACCTCAAGCAAGTTACTTAAATACAATTAGGCCTTAGCAGATCCATGCTAGCTTTCCTTAATTAATCCACATTTGTCTAAGTGACTGTTAATTTTGTCCCGAATTAGCGCTTCTAAAAGCTTTCCCACCACTGAGGCTAAACTGACTGGCCTGTAGTTGCTGGGCTTATCCTTGCACCTTTTTGAACAAGGGTGTAACATTTGCAATTCTCTAGTCCTCTGGCACCAGCCCTGTATCTAAGGAGGATTGGACAGTTATGGCCAATTCCTCTGCAATTTCCACTCTCACTTCCCTCAATGTCCTTGGATGCATCTCATCTGGTCCTGGTGCCTTATCAACTTTAAGTACAGACAGCCTATCTAATACCTCTTCTTTATCAATTTTCACCCATCCAGTGTCTCAACTACTTCCTCTTGCACTATGATGCGGGAAGCATCTTCTTCCATGGTAAAGATAGATATAAAGTACTTCTTTAGTACCTCAGCCATGCCCTCTGCCTCCATATGTAAATTCCCTATCAGGTCCCTAATCAGCCCCACTCCTCCTTTTTCCACCCTTTTACGATTTATAAGAGCAGGCTCGAAGGGCCGAATGGCCTACTCCTGCTCTTATTTTCTATGTTTCTTTTTTTTTCTATTTTAGGCCCCCCTCTGCCTTCTTTCTTCAAGAGAAGAGAGCCAGCCTGTTCATCCTTTCCTGATATGTATACACACTCATTTCTGATATCATCCTTGTAAATCCTCTCTACACCCTCATTGCTTATCGTATTTGTTTTTTCACTTCCCCTCTGAAGCTTCTATATTCAGCCTGGTTCTCAATTTATTATCCACCTGACATGTTTCATAAGCAAACCCATGGCACCATCTGCCCCATTTCTTTCCCCCACTGCCAGTTTTCTCCCTCCCTCTGCTCTGGCTGGATTCCATTCTCCAGCCCCTGTGTGTAGAGTGAGAATAAAATCATTGAGTCTTTGGAATTCTCTTCCCCAGAGAACAGTGGAGGCTGGGTCATTGAATATATTCAAGGCAGTTAGACTGGAGTTTATGGGGTAGGCAGGAAAGTGGAGTTAAGGCCACAATCAGATCAGCCATGATCTTATCGAATGGCCGAGCAGACTCGAGTGGCCTCCTCCAGCTCTTTGTTCTTATGATCTTGATGATTTTCTGTCCTGGTCACTCCGACCCTGAAGCCCCGCCCACTCTCTGTTGTCACCAGGCATGCGCGCTGCTTCTCGCCTTCCAAACATGGCTGCCGTTAACCTAGGCCTCCGCTCGGGAAAAGGTTCTGAAGCTGCAAACGTGGGATTTGGAGCTTCTTATTCGGGGCGTACGGCCTACACCGGGTCTTTCTGAAGCCTCCTCCACCCGCCGGGTCCATTCCTCCCCTGCGCACCCCCCTCCCACCCCCCAACTCTCACCCGCTGCAAAAGCGCCTCCAGCACGCTCACAGCACTGATCACAGTGACACTGCACATGCTCCAGATACAGGCCCGCACTCTTGTCGAGTAAATAGGGCAAATTCACTACCACAGGCAATGCTGGGTAACAGGCATGCCATTGAAAGCAAAAGTTATTATCCAGAAATAATATTTGTTCATTTGATTTGAGCAGAGAAGGCTGAGGGGGGGGGGATCTGATTGAGGTATACAAAATTATGAGGGGCATAGATAGGGTAGATAGGAAGAAACTTTTTTCCCTTAGCAGAGGTGTCAGTAACCAGGGGGCATTGATTTAAGGTAAGGGGTAGGAGGTTTAGAGGGGATTTGAGGAAGCAATTTTTCACCCAGAGGGTGGTTGGAATCTGGAACACACTGCCTGAAGGGGTGGCAGAGGCAGGAACCCTCACAACATTTAAGAGGAGAGATTGAGTCGGTTCGGATTATATTCACTGGAGTTCAGAAGAGTGAGGGGAATCTCATAGAAACCTATAAAATTCTAACAGGACTTGACAGGGTAGATGTAGGAAGGATGTTCCCGATGGTGGGGGAGTCCAGAACCAGGGGTCATAGTCTAAGGATATGGGGTAAACCTTTCAGGACTGAGATGAGGAGAAATTTTTCACCCAGAGAGTGGTGAAACTGTGGAATTTGCTACCAGAGAAAGCAGTTGAGGCCAAAACATTGTATGTTTTCAAGAAGGAGTTAGATATAGCTCTTGGGTCTAAAGGGATCAAAGGGTATGGGGTGAAAGCGGGAACAGGTTACTGAGCTGGATGATCAGCCATGATCATAATGAATAGCAGAACAGGCTCGAAGGGCCGAATGGCCTACTCCTGCTCCTATTTTCGACGTTTCTATGTAAGTATTTAGATGAGCACTTGAAACACCATAGCATACAAGGCTATGGGCCAAGTGCTGGAAAATGATAGAATAGATAGGTGCTTGATGGCGGGCACGGACACGATGGGCCGTAGGGCCTGTTTCTGTGCTGTATAACTCTATGATGAAGTCATTATATATTACACACAGAACGCACGTGCTGGGATCTCTGCTCATGTTGCACGAAGGATGTGCTTTGGAGACACTAGCCTGAGAGGCAGGGGTTCAACTAAAGTTTACTGGACTGATTCTTGGGATGGAGGAGATTGTCCTGTGAGGAGAAATTTGAGTAAACTCGTTCTATATTCTATCGAGTTTAGAATAATTCGAGGTGATCTTATTGAAATATTAACTTCTTAAAAGGCTTGGCAGATTGATTCTGAGAGGATGTCTCCTCTGGCTGGTCACAGTCTCAGAACAAGAATTCAGCCTTTTAGGACTGAGAAGAGGAGAATTGTTTCACTCAGAATTGAAAGGATTGCAATTCTCTACCAAAGAGGGCTATGGATGCTCAGTCATTGAGAATACTCAAGATAGTGATAGAGTGTTTGATACCAGGAGAAACATGAAGACAGTGCAGGAGGGTGGGGTTGAGGTAGAAGGTCACTCATGACCTTATTGAATGATGGATCAGACTCAAAGGGCCGAATCGTCTCTGTCTGCTCCTATTTATCTTCTTTGGTTCCATCTCCACAACACCATCCCCTTAAGGTGCTGACACTGGCTGGGTTCAGTTCTACACTTACTGGTTCCTCTCTCTCCTACCCTGAAGGTGCTGATTGTGACTGGGTTCAGTTTTCCACTAGAAGAGATTTGTTCACTGGTGGTCTGAGAATTGATGATCTGGTTTTCAGTTATGGAGCCATTTTCCAGGGGAAAAAGGGGGAGTTGTGTCTCTTTAAGGAAAATGTTAATCACATTAGCAACAGAGTTTCACAAACTGACTTGAGGTGATCTGAAGATGCGAATGCTGTGTCTCTCTATAGTCATTATGTTAATTTTTAGCCTGTGTGTTGAATAGTTAAGTCTGATTCTTTACAAACACTTTCTTCATGGAAGATCCCTGACCTGTTGCCAGATCTCTTTATCTCATAGATGATCCATGACCCGAACCCATAGCTGTTTTGTTTATAGACAACCCCCAAAACCATCGCAATTGCTTCTCATTCACAGAAGCTCACTGACAAGTTAATTTCTCCTGATTTACAGATTCTTCCTGACCAGTCCCCATTTCTCCTCCATTTACAGACACACAGTCTTCATTGCTCTTCCATTTAGAGTTGCTCCCTGCCCAGTGTGGAAAAAATATATCGCTTTATTTTACTTTAGTTCAGACAAGACAGCTAGTTTGATGAGACAGGGATAATAGCCAAAGTATAGTCAATCAACAAGAATTTATTAAGGTATACTTAACACTAGGCAATGAGCAATGACTCTCCACGGGTCCTTGCTTCCCTGAAACTGTTGGTTCCAGGTGATGTTGCCTTTTTTTGGTCTTCAGTAGTAACTACAGTATCATGGACAAGCTCCAGGGATTTTTATAACGTTCTAATCTCGCATTCTGATAGTTCAGTCTCTGGTGTCATACATTCCTTTTTTGGTCTTAGATCTCATTGGTTACTAATTATCCACTTTCTTGTTAATGACGAAACCTTTTCCCAATCTACATTTACAGTTGGGCCCAGCCGTCTGGTTAATCGTATTCTTCTCTTCTTTCTTTGGCCCCCTTGTCTCGAGAGACAATGGGTAAGCGCCTAGAGGTGGTCAGTGGTTTGTGAAGCAACGCCTGGAGTGGCTATAAAGGCCAATTCTAGAGTGACAGACTCTTCCACAGGTGCTGCAGATAAAATTGGTTGTCGGGGCTGTTACACAGTTGGCTCTCTCCTTGCACTTCTGTCTTTTTTCCTGCCAACTGTTAAGTCTCTTCAAGTCGCCACTCTTTAGCCCCACCTTTATGGCTGCCTGCCAGCTCTGGCAATCACTGGCAACTGACTCCCACAACTTGTGGTCGATGTTACAGGACTTCATGTCGCGTTTGCAGTCATCTTTAAAGCGGAGACATGGACAGCCGGTGGGTCTGATACCAGTGACGAGCTCGCTGTACAATGTGTCTTTGGGGATCCTGCCATCTTCCATGTGGCTCACATGGCCAAGCCATCTCAAGCACCGCTGGCTCAGTAGGGCATATAAGCTGGGGATGTTGACTGCCTCAAGGACTTCTGTGTTGGTGATACGGTCCTGCCACCTGATGCCAAGTATTCTCCGGAGGCAGCAAAGATGGAATGAGTTGAGACGTCGCTCTTGGCTGACATACATTGTCCAGACCTCGCTGCCATAGAGCAAGGTACTGAGGGCACAGGCTTGAAACACTCAGACTTTTGTGTTCCACGTCAGTGTGCCATTTTCCCACACTCTCTTGGCCAGTCTGGACATAGCAGTGGAAGCCTTTCCCATGCGCTTGTTGATTTCTGCATCGAGAGACAGGTTTCTGGTGATAGTTGAGCCTAGGTAGGTGAACTCTTGAACCACTTCCAGAGCGTGGTCACCGATATTGATGGATGGAGCATTTCTGACATCCTGTCCCATGATATTCGTTTTCTTGAGGCTGATGGTTAGGCCAAATTCATTGCAGGCAGCCGCAAACCTCTCAATGAGTCTCTGCAGACACTCCTCTATGTGGGATGTTAATGCATTGCTTAGCACATTACTCATACACAGGGAACACATTCCACTGTTCATTTTACATCTTGTCCTAGCCTGCATCATGTGGCTCCTCTGTTTATTGATTGTTTAACATTGTCGACACTTGTAATTTCCCAATGATTACAAATGTCTAAAGCTAACTCTATAGTTACTGAAGGTTCATGCACATTTAATCAGACAAAAGCATAAGATTTACCCCAGTATAAGAGGTTCACAAGCATTACAACAAGTGCTTAAGCTTCAACAAGACCCACCAGATTCATGACTGCTCCAGGATATTTGGTGAATATAATCAATAGTCTATTTACAGTTACATCAGTAGAGCATTACACATAATCGTGGCCATCTGCCAGATCACAATCAACAAAGTTGGCATGCAGACACCTTAAAGACATACATTGTCCTTCACAATTGGGATCTTTTAACAGTATAGCCATTTGACTGTCTTCTTAGAGTCATAGTCATAGAGTCATACAGCATAGAAACAGGCCCTTTGGCCCACCGCGTCCATGCCGACCATAATGCCCATCTATACTAATCCCACCTGCCTGCATTAATTCCATATCCCTCTATGCCTTGCTCATTCAAGTACCTGTCCAGATGCCTCTTAAATGTCGCTACTGTTCCTGCCTCCACCACCTCCTCAGGCAGCTCATTCCAGATACCCACTATTCTTTGTGTGAAAAATTTACCCCTTTGATCCCCTTTAAACCTCCTCCCTCTCACCTTAAATCTATGCCCTCTAGTTTTAGTCACCCCTACCATGGGAAACAGACTCTGGCTATCTACCCTATCTATGCCTCTCATAATTTTATATACCTCTATCATGTCCCCTCTCAGCCTCCTTCGCTCCAGGGAAAACAGACCCAGCCTATCCAATCTCTCTTTATAACTCAAGCCCTCCAAACCAGGCAACATCCTTGTGAATCTTTTCTGCACCCACTCTAGCTGAAACATGTCTTTCCTGTAGTGTGGCAGGAAAAAAAACACAGAAACACATTCCTCAGACAGCCTCAATTATTTTACTGTGGATGCTGGAACTCTGAAATGAGAGCAGAAAGTGCCAGAAATACTTAGCAGGTGTGGCAGCATCTGTGGAGAGAGAAACAGAGTTAACATTTCAGGTCTGTGACATTTCATCAGAACTGGCAAAAGTTAGAAATGTAACAGTCTTTGAGCAAGGGAAGGGGGGAAGAAGAACAAGAAAGAAGGACTGTGATAGGATGGAGGGGGGGAGAGATTAAATGACAGATATCATGGACCAGAATGCAAATAGAGTGCTAAATAGTTGTAGCAAAAGACAAAGCATAAGTCCAGAGAGAGTGCTAATTGCAGAATAATGAACAGATCTGTACGAAAGCAAAAACATGAAAAATAAGTTTAAGATGAACACATGGTTAAAAATAAATAAGAATATATATATATAAAAGAAAAAAAGAAAAATAATAAAGAAAGAAAAAATAATGGGGCTTTTGGTTTAAAATTATTGAACTTAGTATTGAGTCCAGAAGGCTGTAGAGTACCTAATCTGGATATGAGATGCTGTTCCTCAAGCTTGCATTGATGTTCACTGGAACACTGCAGCAGGCTGAGGACAGAAATGTGGGCAATGGAGTAAGGCGGAGTATTAAAATGGCACACAACCGGAAGCTCGGGATCATGCTTGTGGACCGAATGGAGTTGTTCTGCAAAGCGGTCACCCAATCTGTGTTTGGTCTCCCCAACGTAGAGGAGACTGCACTGTGAGCAGCGGATACAATATACTAAATTGAAAGAAGTGCAAGTAAATCACTGCTTTCCCTGGAAGGAGTGGTTGGGGCCTTGGATGGTGAGGAGAGAGGAGGTAAAAGGGCAGGTATTGCACCTTCTGTGGTTACACGGGAAGGTGCCATGGAAAAGGGAAGAGCTGTCAGGGGTGATGGAGGAGTGGGCCAGAGTGCGGCGGAGGGAACGAGCCTTTCAGAATGCTGATGGGAGGGGAGGGGAAGATGTGTTTGGTGGTGGAATCATGCTGGAGGTTGCAGAAATGGGTGTGGAGGCTGGTGGGATGGAAAGTGAGGGTAAGGGGAACCCTGTCGCAGTTCTGGGAGGGAGGGGAAGGAGTGAGGGTAGAAGTGTGGGAAATAGGTCGGACATGGTTGAGGGCCCTGTCAACCACAGTAGGGGGGAATCCTTGGTTGAGGAAAAGGGAAGACATATCAGAGGTGCTGTTGTGGAAGATTGCATCATCAGAGCAGATGCATTGGAGATGGAGAAACTGAGAGAATGGAATCCTTACAAGAGGCTGGGTGTGAGAAAATGTAGTCAAGGTAGCCGTGGGAGTTGGTGGGCTCATATTAAATACCAGTGGACAGCTTAGTAAAGCTCCTTAGGCGGTCCTGATGTCATGAAAGGTGCTATATAAATGCAAGTCTCTCTCTTCCTCGATCGTGCCTCTGTCATCTCCTCCCTTGCACCATTGAGCACAGAAGTTTTATCTTCTCTAGTTTACTGGATTGTCAACAAACTCTCCCTTTTTATCTTCAATGCCTTCATTTCTTTGTTGATCTCATCATGTCCACCCTGTTAGTGTCCCTGGTAAATATGGCAGTAAATTAATTATTCAATATTATGGTCGTTTTGTTGCCATTACCTGTGAGTTTATCCTGTGCATGCTTGAGTCTCCTTATCCCTATCCTGATTTTTCCTATATTGTTCAAGTGTGTGTCGAGTACTTTATTATTTCTAGTTATCCCTCCTTGTTCAGAACTCCACAATCAGATAGTTTCACTCCATCAATCCATTAAATACCTCAATGATATCACACTTGTAGCTTCTATACTAAAGGGACTGAGCTAAGCAGTTGGGATGTGTGAATGTCCTTTACATTCTCTGATGCATTCTGAGTATTCCTTATCCTCTCTGATACATCCTGAGCATTCCTAAGACACTCTGATTCTCCTTAAGCTCAAGATCTTCTCTAACACGCTCTGTCTCTATTTCTTCGATATACTCTGACAGTCTCTTTCTCTCACTGGTACCCACTTATAGCCTTCAGATCCCTGGATAACATATTAACCCCTTATATTCCTCACAGCCTCTGTGATCCCTGAGCTCTTGCAAATTCACTAAGAAACACTTTGATTGCCTGAAACCATGAGAAAAGGTTTTTGAAAGCCATGGCACAGGCCGATGTGTGTGGAAATGGCTGACTTTGCAGCATGTGCAGGAAAATAAAGAGCAAACTCGTGTGTGAGAAGAGCAAAGAAAAATTGAGCCTGGAGCTGTGTCCTTGAGGCAAGTCAAAAAAATTGCTGTTGTGAAAGTGTAAAATTTGAAAAAACAGACAATGCTGGAAACATTCAGCAGGTCAGGCAGCATCTATAGAGAGATATTCCTTTCATCAGGATTTAATTATCCACTTTGATACTTTACATAGCTCAGATTTTACACTCTCTGCATCTCCGTGTGAGGAACAGTTTAAGTGGAAATTATGGTTTTGCGGATTTGAGCAAACAGAGTAAGACAGCAATGCAGAACTCCCCCATGGCGGCTTGGGGAAGGATGGGACTCAGATGCAGGACTATTGGGTGCATTGAAAAAAGGAAAAACATATTGAGACTTAAACACAATAATGATGAGAATGGAATTTAAAACCATGAGTGCAGTATATAATGGATTTGTGATCTGCCAAGTTAACCTCTCGGCCACATCGTCCCGGGCACCAGACTCAGAAAGTTCTCTTATTTCCTTCATTCTCATTATGAAGCCCCGGACTCACAGGGCACACAGCAAGAAAGCTCACTTTCAATTACCAGTCATCAATGCCAGAATCCAAACTCCGTTAGCGTGGTGATGTGGATTTATGTTCCAGTCTTCAGAAGGTTCCAATCCAATGCTGTCATAATTTGCGTTATATTATCAGAAAAGCTGCTAAGATGAAAAGATCAAAATAAAAACAGAAGATGCTGGAAATATTCAGCAGCT
This sequence comes from Heterodontus francisci, assembly GCF_036365525.1. NCBI lineage: Eukaryota > Metazoa > Chordata > Chondrichthyes > Heterodontiformes > Heterodontidae > Heterodontus > Heterodontus francisci. The sequence continues at coordinate 56,914,604 of NC_090402.1, forward strand.
CAGGCAGCTTTTGTGAAGAGATACTCTTCACCAAAAAGATCTTTCTCTACCAATCATTGCTGTAATCTGTGTAAGACTATCAGTAAGTTGCAATAAAGAAATAAGAAATTTACAAATGGATATGGTTGGTTAGGTGAATGGGCCAAAATTTGGCAGATGGAGTTTAACGTGGATAAGTGTGAGGTTATCCACTTTGGTCGGAAGAATAGAAAGGCAAATTATTATCTAAATGGAGAGAAACTTCAGAGTGCTTCAGTGCAGAGAGGTCTGGGTGTCCTCATGCAGAAAGCTAGTATGCAGGTGCAGCAGGTAAAATAAGGAAGACAAATAGAATTTTGACATTTATTGCTAAAGGAATAGAATATAAAAGTAGGGAAGTGTTGCTACAACTGTACAAGGCATTAGTGAGACCGCACCTGGATAATTGCATACAGTTTTGGTCCCTTTACTTGAGGAGCGATGTAGTTGCATGGGAGGCAGTTCAGAGGAGGTTCACTAGATTGATTCCAGAGATGAGGGGTTTGTCTTGTGAAGAGAGATTGAGCAGTTTAGGCTTTTACTCTCTAGAGTTTAGAAGAATGAGAGGAGATCTAATTGAGGTATATAAGATGATTAAGGGGATTGACAAAGTAGACGTAGAGAGGATGTTTCCTCTGGTGGGGCAATAGTTTTAGGATAAGGGGTAGCAGATTGAAAACAGAGATGAGGAGAAATTATTTCTCGAAAAGGGTCGTGAGTTTGTGGAATTCACTACCCCAGAGTGCAGTGGATGCCGGGACATTGAGTAAATTTAAGGTGGAGATAGACAGATTTTTCATTAGTAATGGGTTGAAGGGTTATGGAGAATGGGCAGAAAAGAGGAGTTGAGGCCGAGATGAGATCAGCCATGATCATATTGAATGGCGGAGCAGGCTCGAGGGGCTGAATTGCCTACTCCTGCTCCTAGTTCTTATGTTCTTATGATCAGCTGAGTTAGTGGTGCTGTGACTGGAGAATGGTGAATATTCTGTGTTGTGGTCACAGCAAAACCGATTCAAACTGAATCAAGGCAGAGCTTGCTTTATGTCTTAAACCAGCTGCTGCACCTGCTAATGGAGCACAGCAAATAAGCAAACTTTACTCCATGAAAATGTATTTCTTCATGATGGAGAAAACCTATTGACTGCTTTTACATTGTCACACTTACACAGGCCTGTGCTTCACACTCCAACAATCAAACCCACATCTTCTCTCAGATTATTCCTTCCACTATTACTACTGACTTGCTTCCATTTTATTTTACCATGGCTTAGCTGATTGTGGCATGAGAGTCATAGAGATATACAGCATAGAAACAGGCCCTTCGGCCCATCATGTCCATCCCAGCCATCAAGCACCTATCTATTCTAATCCCATTTTCCAGCACTTGGCCTGTAGCCTTGTATGCTATGGCATTTCAAGTGTTCATCTAAATACTTTTTAAATGTTGTGAGGGTTCCTGCCTACACCACCCCTTCAGGCAGTGTGTTCAAGAGTCCAACCACCCTCTGAGTGAAAAGGTTTTTCCTCAAATCCCCTCTAAACCTCCTGCCCCTTACCTTAAATCTATGCCCCATGGTTATTGACACGTCCGCTAAGGGAAAACGTTTCTTCCTATTCACCATATCAATGCCCCTCATAATTTTGTATACCTCTCAAACCCTCCTCAGCCTTCTCTGCTCTAAGGAAAACAACCCTAGCCTATCCAGTCTCTCTTCATAACTGAAATGCTCCAGCCCAGGTAGCATCCTGGTGAATCTCATCTGCACCCTCTCCAGGGCAATTAAATCCTCCCTATAGTGTGGTGTCCAGAACTGTACACAGTACTCCAGCTGTGGCCTAACTAGCATTTTATGCAGCTCCATCATAACCTCCCTGCTCTTATAATCTGTGCCTCGGCTAATAAAGACAAATATCCCATATGCCTTCCTAACCACCTTGTCTAACTGTGCTGCTACCTTCAGTGATCTATGGACAAGTACACCAAGGGCCCTCTGACCCTCTGTACTTCCTAGGGTCCTACCATCCATTGTATAGTCCCTTGCCTTGTTAGTCCTCCTAAAATGCATCACCTCACACTTCTCAGGATTAAATTCAATTTGCCACTGCTCTGCCCATCTTACCAGCCTATGTATGGGCTGTAATCTAAGGCTTTCCTCTTCACTATTTACGGCACCACCAATTTTTGTGTCATCTGTGAACTTACTAATCATATCTCCTATATCCACATCTAAATCTTTAATGTACACTGCAAATAGCAAGGGTCCCAACACCGATCCCTGCGGTACACCACTGGTCACAGGCTTCCAATCGCAAAAACAACCCTCGACCCTCACCCTCTGCCTCCAGCCACTAAGCCAATTTTGGATCCAATTTGCCAAATTGCCCTGGATCCCATGGGCTCTTACCTCCTTAACCAATCTCCCATGTGGGACCTTATCAAAATCTTTACTCAAGTCCATGTAGACCATATCAACTGCTTTACCCTCATCTACACATCTAGTCACCACCTCGAAAAATTCACTTCCAAATTCTTAAAGCCTTTAACATTGCTTGGCTATCACCGCTGTTTCTCGGTTGCACATGTTCCATTCGCACCAATGCTCTTTTGGACCTTGAGCTCAGTCCATACATTTAGGTCTGAGTGACCGCTCGGCAGACATGCGCTACAAAAGCAGGGCTGGTCTTTGGAAGGACAGCAGTGGGTTCTTGACACTATTTCTTTGTGGAATCTTCTGAGACAAGGGATGTGAACTGAGGAACTGGATTTTGCTTTCATGGTAGCTGGTGCTTTTCTCATGAAATGTGTTCTTTGATGAAGTAACGGAGAAAGTTGATGAGGGTAATGATAGTGTGGGCGATGTTGTGGATATGGACTTTCAAAAAGCATCTGGTGAAATACCACATAATCGATTTGTTAGAAAAATTAAAGTGAATGGAATTAAAGGACCAGTAGCAGCGTGGATACATAATTTGCTGAGGGACATAAAACAGAAAATAGCGAGCGAAAAGACAAGAGGACTAATTCCCAGGGTGATGGGGAAAAGCTGGACTGTGGGATTAAACTGACATTTCTTTCAAAGAGCCGGCACAGGGTCGGCAAGTGGACAATGATTCCATCAGGTTCATTTTCACATCAACAGGCAGATACAACACAACTCAAGACTCAAAGACAACGAATTCCCAGAATATCTGCAGGCCAATTCTCTAATGCTTTATATGGATGATTTAATTACAGAGCAGCCACAGCATTGAGCTGTGATGGCTGAGTGGTTAAGGTGTTGAGCTTGAAATCCTCTGGGATCTTCCTATGCAGATTCAAATCCTGCTTCTAGTGAGTACACTGCCACTATTTTTAGTTGGCAGCCTGGGAAGATCAGAGACTTGTAAACCAATCACATTGACTTCTGCTGTATTCTATTAAACCAATTGATGCAAAAAATTGGAGGAACGTATTAGCAAGTTTGCAGACGACACTAAGATTGGTGGAGTAGCAGATAGTGAAGGGGACTGTCAGAGAATACAGCAGAATATAGATAGATTGGAGAGTTGGGCAGAGAAATGGCAGATGGAGTTCAATCAGGGCAAATGCGAGGTGATGCATTTTGGAAGATCCAATTCAAGAGTGAACTATACAGTAAATGGAAAAGTCCTGGGGAAAATTGATGTACAGAGAGATTTGGGTGTTCAGGTCCATTGTTCCCTGAAGGTGGCAACGCAGGTCAATAGAGTGGTCAAGAAGGCATACGGCATGCTTTCCTTCATCGGACGGGGTATTGAGTACAAGGGTTGGCAGGTCATGTTACAGTTGTATAGGACTTTGGTTCGGCCACATTTGGAATACTGCGTGCAGTTCTGGTCGCCACATTACCAAAAGGATGTAGATGCTTTGGAGAGGGTGCAGAGGAGGTTCACCACGATGTTGCCTGGTATGGAGGGCGCTAGCTATAAAGAGAGGTTGAGTAGATTAGGATTATTTTCATTAGAAAGACGGAGGTTGAGGGAGGACCTGATTGAGGTGTACAAAATCATGAGAGGTATAGACAGGGTGGATAGCAAGAAGCTTTTTCCCAGAGTGGGGGATTCAATTACTAGGGGTCACGAGTTCAAAGTGAGAGGGGAAAAGTTTAGGGGGGATATGCGTGGAAAGTTCTTTACGCAGAGGGTGGTGGGTACCTGGAACGCGTTGCCAGCGGAGGTGGTAGACGCGGACACGATAGCGTCTTTTGAGATGTATCTAGACAGATACATGAATGGGCAGGAAGCAAAGAGATACAGACCCTTAGAAAATAGGCGGCATGTTTCGATAGAGGATTTGGATCGGCGCAGGCTTGGAGGGCCGAAGGGCCTGTTCCTGTGCTGTAATTTTCTTTGTTCTTTGTTCTCATTTTTCTAATTGGAAATATTAACATTTATCGGCATCAATTAGATATTATGGATTTGTTAGAATCTAAATGGAATGTAAAAATGAGTGAGAAATAAACACAGAAAACAGCCAAAGAAGGTATTTTAATTCTGATCTTTGCAATGGTTGGAGGGAAAATGGCACCTTCACGGAACGAATGAGAATGCGGTTTGATTTTATTAAGTTGAACCAGATTTCTGTGTGTAAAACGACCTGAGCAGAACTCGAATCTTCATAGAATTATAGAAATTTTCTGTTGCTATGGGAACATTCACGAACATGACTTACTTGCTGAATGAAAGCAGAAAATGCTCAGCACCTCTGGCAAAATCTGTGGAGTGAGAAACAGAATTAAAGCTCCAGGTCGCTGATCATTCATCAGAGCTGCAGCAGTTAGAGATGTAGCAGGTTGATAACAATTACAGAGACAGAGCTCGGGGAGTGAAAGAAAACAAGTGAAGGGCTGTGAAAAGTTGCAACACAGAGTGATACACTGACTAAAAGGTGCAATACAAAATGTGGGTGATAATGGGACAGCTTTTTCTGCCGCTGTTCAAACTGGCACAAATATCACTCCTGATCAACCAAACACAACTGCTCTGTCAAAGAAGCACGCTGGGACAAATGGCTTCCTTCTGTCCTGTACTTTTCTATAATTGTATGTTTCTCAACACCACAGTGGCTGCCTTCACAGTCATTCTGCCATCTTACAACCCACTGCAGTGAAATAACTTTCCTTCCTTGTGTTCTTGCCTTTTGACCTCATGACACTGAGGAAATTCAGCGAGAAGTTTTCTTGTCATTTCTATCACCAAATTTGGAAGCAGACCTGCTGAATGACATTTTAAACTGTGCTAACCCTTCACTGCAGCTCAGCTCATCAAAACATTTACTGTTATCATCAGCCTGTTAAATAGCTTCTTGCACTACATCTGCTAAACATGAGGTTCTTGTAGCTCTGCTTTCTTCACTTTGAAAACCAGTCAGAAATGTTTTAAAAATTCATTCATGGGATGTGGGCGTCACTGGCCAGGCCAGCATTTATTGCCCATCCCTAATTGCCCTTGAGAAGGTGCTGGTAAGCTGCATCCTTGAACCGCTGCAGTCCATGTGAGGTAGGTACACCCACAGTGCTGTTAAGAAGGGAGTTCCAGGATTTTGACCCAGCAACAATGAAGGAACGGCGATATAGTTCCAAGTCAGGATGGTGTGTGACTTGGAGGGGAATTTGCAGATGGTGGTGTTCCCATGCATTTGATGCCCTTGTCCTTCTAGTTCGTGGAGGTCACGGGTTTGGAAGGTGATGTCTAAGGAGCTTTGGTGCATTGCTGCAGTGCATCTTGTAGATGGTACACACTGCTGCCACTTTGCATCGGTGGTGGAGGGAGTGAATGTTTGTGGAAGGGGTGCCAATTAAGCGGGCTGCTTTGTCCTGGATGGTGTCGAGCTTCTTGAGTGTTGTTGGAGCTGCACCCATCCAGGCAAGTGGAGAGTATTCCATCACACTCCTGACTTGTGCCTTGTAGATGGTGGACAGGCTTTGGGGAGTCAGGAGATGAGTTACTCGCCACAGGATTCCTAGCCTCTGACCTGTTCTTGTAGCCACAGTATTTATGTGGCTACTCCAGTTCAGTTTCTGGTCAATGGTAGCCCCTAGGATGTTGATGAGTACAGTTGACGATGAACAGTTTCAAAGCTAAACAACATGTAAAAGATTGGAAGGAGCGTGTGACTGTGGATAATTTCTAATGGAAACAACTCTTACATATTCAGTATCTGGAAAAAGCAGGAAGATGAGAACCCGATGCTTATTTTTCAGGAATGTAGTGGGAGTAGGGGACAGTATAGTTAGGGTGAATGACACTGTTCTCGACAGCAAAGAGTGAGAGTCCAGACGGCTGTGTTGCCTGCCAGGTTTTGGAATGTCTGCTCAGGGCTGGAGAGGAATTTACAGTGTGAGGGGGAAGGTCCAGTCGTGGTGGTCCATGTAGCTATCAAGGACATGGGCAGGACAAGGAAAGAGGTTCTGCACAGTCAGTATGAGGAACTAGGCACCAAATTGAGAAGCAGAACCTCAAAGGTAATAATCTCTGGATTATTACCTGAACCATGTGAAAATTGGCATTGGGCAAATAAGATCAGAGAAATGAATGCGTGGCTCAAAGACTGGTGTGGTAGAAGTGGGTTCCGGTTCATGGGGCACCAGCACCAGTACTGCGGAAAGTGGTGGCTGTACGAATGGGACAGTCTACACCTGAACCATGCTGGGGCTGGTGTTCTAACAAGCTGCATAATTAGGGAAGTAGAGAGGGTTTTAAACTGAATAATGGGGGCAAGGGATCAAATTTAGGAAGGTATGGTAAATCAAGGAGTAGAGACAAGGCAAGAGAGAAAGGTATTAGTATGAGAAATGATAAACAGAGTGTGACAGGAAGGGACAGTGCACACAAATCTAAGAGTAAATCAACAAATAAGGCTAGAGGTTACAGAAATAATAAAAGGACACAACTAAAGGCGCTGAATCTGAATGCACATAGCATTCAAAACAAAACAGATGAACTGAGAGCACAAATAGAAATAAATAAGTACGATCTGATAGCCTTTACAGAGACATGGCTGCAGGATGATATGGACTGGAACCTGAATATTGAAGGGTACATGGCATTTAGGAAGGACAGGAAGCTAGGAAAAGATGGAGGGGTAGCTCTGTTAATTAATGATGGTATTAGCGCAATAGAGAGGGATGACCTAAGTTCAGGAGACCAGGATGTAGAAGCAGTTTGGGTAGAGATGAAAAAACATAAAGGCAAGACATCACTTGTGGGAGTGGTGTACAGGCCACCTACCATTAACCACACTGTGGGACGGGGTATAAAGGAAGAAATAATGGAAGCTTGTCAGAAAGGTACAATGATAATTATGGGGGATTCTTACCTTCATATAGGCTGGAAAAATCAGATGGGCAGAGGTAACCTAGATGAAGAGTACATAGAATGTTTTTGGGATAGTTTTTTGCAACAATACGTTCTGGAGCCAACCAGAGAGCAGGCTATACTAGACCAGGTATTGCGCAATGAGATAGGATTAAATAATGACCTCATAGTTAAAGCACCCCTAGGTAGCAGCGATCATAATATGATTGAATTTTACATTCAGTTTGAGGGAGAGAAGAGTGGGTCCAAGACTAGTATTTTAAACTTAAATAAGGGCAATTATGAAGGCATGAAAGTGAGCTAGCTAAAGTGAACTGGTAAATCAGATTAAGGGACAGGTAAATAGAGATGCAGTGGCAGAAATTTAAGGGGGATATTTCAGAATACACAGAATAGATACATTTCAATGAGAAAGAAAAATTCCAAGGGTGGGACCTGCCATCCGTGGTTAACTAAAACAATTAAAGATAGTGTTAAACTTAAAGAAAAAGCCTATAATTGTGCGAAGTTGGGAGGCAGGTCGGAAGGTTGGACAGAATATAAAAAAACAGGAAATAAGGACTAAAAGATTGATAAGGAAGGTAAAATTAGAATACAAGAGAAAGCTAGCTAGAAATATAAAGACAGATAATAAGAGTTTCTATAGATATTTTAAAAAGTGAAGAGTTAACAAAGTGAGCATTGGTCCTATAAAAAGTGAGTCTGGGGAATTAATAATGGATAATAAGGAGATGGCAGATGAATTGAACAGGTATTTTGCATTGGTCTTCACCATAGAGGATACAAGTAACATCCCAGTGTTAGCTGTAAGTCAGGAAATGGAAGGGAGGGAGGAACTCAAGAAAATTACAATCACTTGGGAAGTGGTACTGAACAAATTGTTAGAGCTGTGGGCTGACAAGTCCCCGGGTCCTGATAGACTTCATCATAGGGTCTTAAAAGAGGTGGCTAGTGAGATAGTTGATGCGTAGTTTTAATTCTCCAAAATTCCCTACATTCGGGGAAGGTTCCACAAGATTGGAAAATAGCGAATGTAACTCCTTTATTCAAAAAGGGATGGAGGCAGAAAGCAGGAAACTACAGGCCAGTTAGCCTAACATCTGTCTTGGGGAAAATGTTTGAAGCTATTATTAAAGACGTTGTAGCAGAGCACTTAGAAAAAATAAAGGTAATCAGGCAGAGTCAACATGGTTTTGTGAAAGGGAAATGATATTTAACCAATTTATTGGACTTTATTTTATTTATTTTATTTTTTTATTTTATTTAGAGATACAGCACTGAAACAGGCCCTTCGGCCCACTGAGTCTGTGCTGACCATCAACCACCCATTTTTACTAATCCTACACTAATTCCATATTCCTACCACATCCCCACCTGTCCCGATATTTCCCTACCACCTACCTATACTAGGGGCAATTTATAATGGCCAATTTACCTATCAACCTACCTTCTTTGAGGGAGTTACATGTGCTGTGGATAAAGGGGAACCGGTGGATGTACTGTACTTAGATTTCCAGAAGGCATTTGATAAGGTGCCACATCATAGGTTATTACAGAAAATAAAAGCTCATGGTGTAGGGGGTAACATATTGGCATGGATAGAAGATTGGTTAGCTAACAGGAAACAGAGAGCATGTGTAAATGGGTCATTTTCTGGTTTTACAATTTATATAAATGACTTAGATGAAGGGACTGAAGGTATGGTTGCTAAATTTGCTGATGACACAAAGATAGGTAGGAAAGTAAGTTGTGAAGAGGGCATAAGGAGGCTACAAAGGGATATAGATAGGTTAAGTGAGTGGGGCAAAGACCTAGCAAATGGAGTATAATGTGGGAAATTGGGAAATTGTCCACTTTGGCAGGAAGAATAAAAAAGAAGCATATTATCTAAATGGTGAGAGATTGCAAAGCTCTGAGATGCAGAGGGATCCGGTTATCCTAGTGCATGAATCGCAAAAGGTTAGTATGCAGGTACAGCACGAAATTAGGAAAGCTAATAGAATGTTATCGTTTATCGTGAGGGGAATTGAATACAAAAGTAGGGAGGTTATGCTTCAGCGATACAGGGCATTGGTGATACCACATCTGGAGTACTGTGTACAGTACTGGTCTCCTTATTTAAGGAAGGATGTAAATGATTTGGAGGCAGTACAGAGAAGGTTTACTAGACTAATACCTGGAATGGGTGGACTGTCTTAAGAGGAAAGATTGGACTGGCTAGGCTTGTATCTGCTGGAATTTAGAAGAGTAAAAGGTGACTTGATTGAAACATATAAGATCCTGAGGGGTTGATGTGGAAAGGATGTTTCCTCTTGTGGGAGAACCTAGAACTAGGGGTCACTGTTTAAAAATAAGGGGTTGCCCGTTTAAGACAGAGATGAGGAGAAATTTTTTCTCTGAGGGTCGTTGGTCTTTGGAATTCTCTTCCTCAAAAGGCAGTGAAGCAGAGTCTTTGAATATTTTTAAGGCAGAGGTAGATAGATTCTTGATAAGCAAGCGGGTGAAAGGTTATCGGGGGTAGGTGGAAATGTGGAGTATTCAGTTCAGCCATGAACTTATTGAATGGCGGAGCAGGCTCGAGGGGTCGTGGCCTACTCCTGCTCCTAATTCGTATGTCCGTATCTGAAAAACCCATCGCTTCTCGATTTTAAAATTCTCATCCTTGCTTTCAATCTCTGTATATCCTCACCCCTCCCTATTTCTGTAATCTCCTCCAGCCCTACAACCCTCCAAGATATCAGCCCTCTTCCATTTCTGTCCTCTTACATATCCCATATTTTGTTTGCTCCACCATTAGTAGCCGTGCATTCAGCTGCTTAGTCTCTGAGCTCTGAAATTCCTTCCCTAAACCTCTCCACCTCTCTTCCTCTCTCTCCTCCTTTTAGATGCTCCTTCAAATTTACCTCTTTGTTCAAGTTTTTGGTCATCTGCCCTAATTTCACCTTTTGCGGCTCTATGTCAAATTTTGTTTGACAGCTCTCCTTGGGATATTTTACGACACTAAAAATGTTAAATGAAGGCAAGTTTTTGTTGGATGTGATTAACAGCAGCAATAACAGCAGAATCCAACCCCTGCAGTCACATGTGAATTGGCTGGTGTCTCAGCAGGGCGGATGAGTGAGTGAATCTATTCCCACACACAGAGCAGATGAACAGTCTCTCCTCTGCATGAGCTTGCTGATATGTCAGCAGTTGCGATAATGCAGTCAATCTCTTCCCACACATGGAGCAGGTGAATGGCCTCTCCCTGGTGTGAGTGCGCCAGTGAGATTCAAGTTCTGATGGATAATTCAATCCTTTTCCACAGTCCCCACATTTCCATGGTTTCTCCGTGGTGCAATCAGTTGATGCCTCGTCCACACACAGAACACACATATAGTTTCTCCCCGCTTTGAATGGTGCAGTTTTCTCAGACTGTATCACTGCATAAAGCGTTGTCCACAGTCAGTGCACTGGAGCACTCTCACTCGTGTTATGTGTGCAACTTAGTGCTTTTCCAGCCTCAAAGTTAATTTAACTCTTTTGCGACAGATAGAACAAATAAATATTTTCCTTCCATAATCAGAGGCAGATTGTACATGAATTTAGTGATTCCGTAACATCTTGCCAAGATTTTTGGTTTTAGTTTCCCATCTGTAAATCCTTTCCTAATATCCTGTAAAATGAGTTTACAAAAGTCATCACTGTCAGTACAGGATAGAAATTCAGAACAGACAATTCTTGTTCCTAAGGACCCTCATGTGTTCACCCAAAGCTGTAAATTCGCATCCCACACACTCTCCCTCCTCCCTGTGCAGAAATCCAAACCCATTGCACCATCTCCACCATTTGGGTTCCACAAGGACCACTCGGATCCAGATCTCATCACAGCCTTGGTCAAACATGGACAAAAGAGCTGAATTTGAGAGTTGAGGCAGGAGTGACTATCCTTGACATCAAGGCATGATTTGACTGAGTGTGGCATCAAGGAGCCCTAGCAAAATGGAAGTCAATGGAAATCAGGGGCAAAATTCTCCACTGGTTAGAGTCATACCTAGTACAAAGGAAGATGGTTGTGCTTGTTGGAGGCCAATTATCTCAGTGTCAGGCCATTGCTGCAGGACTTCCTCAGAGTAGTGTCCAAAATAAATTCACTGACTTCCTAACCCCTGCAGTGGGTGGGGCAGGGCACGGCCTCCCCCCAGTTTCTGAATCTCCCAGTCCTGTTTCCAATGACCTGCTCCAGACCCAGCTGGTGACAGAGTGGACCCTCTTCCGTGCCTGCCAGCCGGGCTCCTGTAAAGGGAATAGAGCGGATTCCACCGTGCAGAGCATTCTGGGGAATCATAGCCACCATTGAATGTCAATAATTGGTGGTGGTGGGAGCTGGGGGGACACGGGGGGTGAGAGGTCATGGAGGGTTTGAATACAAGGGTGAGAATTTTGAAATTGAGACATTACTTAACTGGGAGCCAATATAGGTTAGTGAGCACAGCAGTGATGGATGAACAGAACTAGTTGCGAGTCAGGGTACAGGTGGCATAGCTTTGGATAATATCAAATTTATAGAGGGTAGAATGTGAGACACCAGCCAGGAATGCATTGGAATAATCAAGTCTGGAGGTAGCAAAGGCATGAATGAGGGTTTCAGCAGCAGATGATTGAAATGGGGTGGAGCAGAGTTGGGTGGAAATAGACAGTCTTAGTGATGGCACAGATATGTGGTCAGAAGATCATCTCGGGGTCAACTGTGATACTAAGGTTGTGAACAGTCTAGTCAATCTCAGATGTTCACCAGGGAGAGGGATGGAGTCGGTAGCAAGGGAATGGAGTTTCTGGTGGGAATTGAATGCAATGGCTTTGGTCTTCCCAATATTTAGCTGGAAGAAACTTCTCTTTATCCAGTGTTGGTAACTTAGAGAGAGCGGAGGGGTCGAGAGAGGTGGTGGTGAGGTAGAGCTGGATGTCATCAACGTAAATGTGGAAATTGATGTGCACTTTTGGGTGATGTCATCAAAGCGCAGCATATAGATGTGAAACAGGAGGAGCCAAGGATAGATCCTTGAAGGAAACCAAAGGTAACTGTATGGGAGCTGGAAGAGAAACCATTGTAAGTGATTCACTGGCTACGATTAGATAGATAAGAACGGAACCAGGAGAGAGCAGTCTTACCCGGCTGGACATAGTGGAGAGACATTGGAGGAGGATGGTGTGGTCAACCGTGTCAAAGACTGCAGACAGGTCGAGAAGAATGAAGAGTGATAGTTTACCTTTCTCACAGTCACAAACAACCTTCAGCAGGATCAGTGGTACAGAAAATAAAATCTACAACCATGTGTTTAAAACAAAGCGCTTATCTTACATTTATCCAGAATATTAAACTCCAACCTAATTGTAGGGGTTATTAACATCAACAGAAACAAACACCAACTGTCAGAATGAAGATGGATGTGATTATCAGCAATAACTGCAGAACACAATCCCTGCTATTACTTGTGAACTTGCTCGTGTCTCAGCAGGTTAAATGACTGAATGAATCCCTTCCCACATATGCAGCAGGTGAATGGCCTCTCCCCAGTGTGAGACCATTGGCGCCTCAGCAGATCCTTTTTGCTTTTAAAACTCTTCTCACAGTCAGAACATTGACGAGGTCTCTTATCAGTGTTAACGAGCTGATGTTTACTGAGCTGTGATGGCTGAGTGAATCCCTTCCCACTCACGGAGCAGGTGAACGGCCTCTCCCCGGTGTGATGTACAGTGAGGTCACTTGATCGTTTGAACCCAGTCCCGTAGTGAGAGCACCTGAATGATCTTTCATCAGTGTGAACACGTTGATGGGATATCACTTTCCTGGTTATCACAAGAGGATTTGAGAACAGGAACAAATAAATCTTGCTTCAATTGTATAGAGCATTGATGAGGCCGCACCTGGAATATTGTGTGCAGTTCTGGTCTCCTTGCCTGAGGAAGGATATACTTGCCATAGAGGGAGTGCATGGGAGTTTCATCAGACTGATTCCTGGGATGGTGGGTTTGTCTTACGAGAATAGATTGAGGAGATTGGGCCTGTATTCTCTGGAGTTTAGAAGAATGACAGGCAATCTCATAGAAACTTACAAAATTCTTAAAGGGCTAGACAGGGTAGATGCAGAATGGATGTTTCCCCTGGCTGTGGGGTCCAGAACCAGGGGACACAATCTCAAAATAAAAGGCAAGCCATTTAGGACTGAGATGAGGAGGAACGTCTTCACTCAGAGGGTGGTGAGTCTTTGGAATTCTGTGCCGCAGAGGGTGGTAGAAGCTCAGTCACTGAGTAAGTTCAAGACAGAGATCAATAAATTTCTAGTTGCTAATGACATTAAAGGATACGGGGATAGTGTGGGAAAATGGCATTGAGATAGACAATCAGCCACGATCTAGAATGGCAGAGCAGGCTCGAAGGGCTGAATGGCCTACTCCTGCTCCCATGCTCCTCTTATATTAATTGCAGTGATCGATTTGATTTTAAATAGTTTAGTTTTTAAATTGAATCATATTCCTCTAAATAGGTTTCCCATCTCCAATTCATGGCCTCACATTTTTTCTTCTTTTGAGCTCCTGAACTTCACCTGGCAGTTTAATGTTGACGAGTGGTGATTGATTGTCCTGGGAACCAAGAGGAAGAAGCTCAGAGGCCGGAGGACCAAGGGAGCAACATGTTCTGTAACCAATCGCAGTGCTTGAGGGGTGGAACCTGAGTCAGTCAGGTGAGTCTGTAAATACCCTGTTAAACAATTCTTCTTATAAAACTTAAATCAATATTTCTTTTATCAACAAAACAGTTTCACATTTAAAGCTGGGTTACAATCCTGGAACTCCCTTCCTAACAGCACTATGGGTGTACCTACACCCCAAGGACTGCAACGGTGCAAGAAGGTAGCTCACTGCCACCTTCTCAAGGGCAATTAGGGGTGGGCAATAAATGCTGGTCCAGCCAGCGATGCCCACATCCCAGGAACAAATAAAAAAAGTAGTTTGTTTTCCAGGCATTCCTGTTTTGAATTTCAGACACTTCAGTGCCAAGCGGACCAGGTGTTTAACATAAACATAGAAAGAGTAATGGCCATTCATATCACTTCCTGTCGCTGTTAGTTAAAGCTATTGAGATTAATTTCTCCTCATTATTTATCTATTAGTGATATTTAGAGGGACAATGTCTCACCTTTCTGTACCTTTATTAGTTAAAGTAACCCTTGCTCTTCACAATGAGTCACATTCTGCACTGGGGCGGAGGAGGAGGAGTGGGGGGCAGTGTCAGGCAGCTGGTGGCTTCAGCCTTTAACATTGCCAGCCTCTTGTTCAAATCCTCCACAGCCTCACCCCTCCCTATCTCTGTCACTTCCTGCAGGCCTTTAACTCGCCGAGATCTCTGCGTTTTTTCATCTCTGGCTACTTGTGCAACCCCCGCTTCCTTAACTCCACCATTGGTGGCCGTGCCTTCAATAGATTCGGCCTTACGATATTTGACCAAGCTTTGGTCACTGCTCCTAATGACTGCTTTGGCTCGTTGTCAGTTTTTTACACTTTTATGAATGTTTTACTATATTGAAGGTGCTATGTAAATTCAAGTTGTTGTTGATGCACTACCATCGGCCTCAGATTTCTCAGACAGAAACAGCCATGGATGGCGGCTGTGCTGCTCCCCATGGTCGAAAAGCTGACAGCTCATGGTATAGGATCACAGCTCAGAAATACCACTGGACAAGGTACTGGAGGGTAAACAGTGACAGCGACTGAACCCCACCATCACACAGCACCTTCAGGAAAGCGAGTAAAATCTGTGTCTGTGATGAATCTAGATTTCAAACGGCATCAAGGAGGGAGAGTGTGGGGGATTTAGCTGAATATGAGTGAGAGGGGAAGGAATGTTCCATCGAAACTAGAATGTCTGTTCTGAATTTCTATCCTGTACTGACAGTGATGACTTTTATAATCTCCTTTTACAGGGTATTAGAAGGGGAAGATCTGCAGATGGGAAACTCAAACCAAACATCACATCAACATCTGACAGAGTCACTCAATTCATCAGAAGCTGAATATCATCAGCCTTTGAATGTGGAAGGAGAAATGTTTGTCTGTGGGAAAAGATTTCAAACATCGGTGTGACTGGAAAAGCAGTGAGACACACACACCCGAGTGAGAGTGTTCCAGTGCACTGACTGTGGAAAGAGCTTTAACCAGTTACACAGACTGAAAAAACATCACACATTCACATCTTCTGCGCATGGACGAGGCTTCAACCGATTAACCAGCCTGGAGAGACATAGGACACCTGCACCATGGAGAAACCATGGAAATGTGTGGACTGTGGGAAGGGATTCAATTACCCATCCATGATGGAAACTCATAGATGCACTCACACTGAGGAGAAGCCGTTCACCTGCTCCATGTGTGAGAAGGGATTCACAAATTCATCCAACCTATTGACACAGCAGTGAGTTCACACTGAGTGAGGCCGTTCACCTGCTCTGTGTGTCTGAAAGGATTCACTAATTTATAGAATCATGGAGTCATTTATGACATAGAAAGAGGCCATTCGGCCCATCGAGTCCATGGAGCTCTGATGTCAGTCCCATTCCCCGGCTCGATCCCTGTAGCCCTGCAAGTCTATTTCTCTCAGGTGGCCATTTATCTTCCTCTTGAAGTCATTGATTGTCTCCACTTCCACCACCCTCGTGGGCAGCGAGTTCAAGGTCATTACCACCCACTGTGTAAAAAAGTGCTTCCTCATATTCCCCCTGCATCTTTTGCCCAAAATCTTCAATCTGTGTCCCCTAGTCCAAGTACTATTAGTTAATGGGGACAGTTTATCCTTGTTTGACTTATTTAAGCCTGTCATAACCTTGTACACTTCGATTAATCTCCGCTCAATCTCCTTTGTTCTAAGGAGAACAAACCCAGCTTTTCCAACCTAACCTTGCATCTAAAATCCACCATCCCTGGAACCATTCGAGTAAATCTCCTCTGCATCCTCCCAAGGACCCTCACATCCTTCCTGACGTATGGTGACCAGAATTGGAAGCAATACTCCAGTTGGGGCCTATCCAGAGCTTTGTAAAGATTCAGCTAACCTCCCTGCTTTTGTACTCAATGCCTCTATTTATGAAGCCCAAGATACTATTTGCTTTACTAACCACTCTGTCAGAATATCTTGCCACCTTCAAAGATTGCTGCACATGCACCCCCAGGTCCGTCTGTTCCTGCTGTGAGAAGTATGGGGTTTTATAGAGCATGGATTTTTATACAATGTTCATGTAACTTTGAATTTTAGGCACCATAATATACAGTTGTGCAGTGTGGATTCTTTTGGGAAGTGAGGAATTGAACTGCTGGTATGTGGAAAGCTGCATTGTTTAAGTTAAGCGTAAACAAACAATGTTACGTGATGATTAGGGACAATATGTCGGTGGAGATTGTAGACACAGAGGGCAGAACATCATAAAGGTGGAGCTAAAGAGTGGCGAGTCGAAGAGACTTAGCTGTTGGCAGGAAAAAAGACAGAAGCGCAAGGGGAGAGCCAACTGTGTAACAGCCCCGACAACCAATTTTATCTGCAGCACCTGTGGAAGAGTCTGTCACTCTAGAATTGGCCTTTATAGCCACTCCAGGCGCTGCTTCACAAACCACTGACCACCTCCAGGCGCTTACCCATTGTCTCTCGAGACAAGGAGGCCAAAGGGGGGGGTGCAGAACATTGAAACTATCCCGGTTGATTGGATGGAAATGAGAACAGTTTAGAAGAATTAAGTCTGTCTGGGGAATGTGTAGTTGAAGACGACAAGACAGTTACCGGGGTGCACTGTTAAAGGATCCCACTGTTAAAAACAATGCAAGCCCTTAAGATGTGTGCATGTTAACCTCACCCAGGGTAATCCAGGAGATGGCCATGAATCTGTGTGACGGTCTACTAACATAACCATAAATGGGCTATTTATTGTATCAATTATGATGTGGGTGGTGCGGGTCAAGTTAATCGCTTTTACCAAATAGGATGAATGCTGTCTGATGACCATAAAACCTCAAAAGAAAAGGAATGTATGGGGTCAGAGTCTGGACCACTGGAAATACACAGTTGCACCTGTATAAAGATGCTCTAATTCCACTTGAAGGAGAAGGAGCAACCCAAGGGGAGAACATCGCCTAGAGTCCGGCCGTTTGGGGAAATCAAGGACCCATGGACTGTTGTTGCTCATTACCTATTTGTTATGTAGACCTGAATAAATTCTGATTGATTGATGATACTTTGGCTGTCGTCTCTCTGTCTCACCAGATTGGCTGTCTTGTCCAAACTAAATCAAAATAGAGGACTATGATTGTCCTGAGAAATGGTGACTATGACAGGACAACACTGAGAGACAGACGACAGACGTCAGACCATAGTTGAGTCAAGCAGATTTCAGTTTGCCTGATCAGCAACCACCTTGGAGAGGGCAGAACCTGGTGGCCAACCTGGGAATGCAGAGGTTTTAAGGCACGCCAGTGAGTTAGATGTTTGGATCTTCTTAGAAAAACAGATAGTTTGTATATTTAATAGGAATTGTGTTTTTTGGTACTGTGATCAAGTATGTCGGGTAAAAATATTGTTGCAAGATATAAATATAGTAAGGCATATGCAGAAGAAACAAAAGTTCTGTTGACAGAATATTTAAATAAGGGAGAGAGTCCTGTTTGAAAAAGTAATGAATTTCATACAAAAGCGAGTTAACCAGGAGAAAATTAAGGCAGATAAAGCTACCAAATTGATCACGTATGCAGCCTTCTATTGCACTCAGCGAGATGATGAGCAATGTAGGAAGTTGAAAGATGAAACGGACAAAGACAGGCAGTATAATTCAGGAACTACAGGAAACAAAGAGGTTCCTAGAGAAATGTAAGAAATAAAGTACTGTCCTTAAACGCACCCTCGAGGTTACAAGAGGGACACTGCGGGAAGCCCTAAGACAACCCCATAGAAAGGCTGACCACTCACAGTGTCATTTAAAAATCCATGAGTTACAAGAAAAATGAGGAGACAAAAAACCCTGGTCTCGGCAGTAACTCTGAGGCTGCAAGAAATATTAGAGTATCTGGGAGAAAATCCTCACTGAGATGTAGATTAGAGAAGCATCATGACATAGCCCCCATGATGATTGGTCCCTGTGGAGTTCCCCAGAGCCTCTACTTGCCCCCGTAGCAGTGATTCATTCTCGCCAACTATTAGATGCCCAGGGAAATGTCCAGGGCAGAGATCATGTATCCATGCCTCTGACTGCTACTGAAGTCTAGTCATGTGCAAACAATTAGGAGCCATCCGTCAAAAGGATTGCCCCCTTGAAGTTAACCAAAGAGTTGTCAACTTCAGACGAGCCCATCACGAGCTCAAGGATGGCGACATTGAACGACTCTTCTTTGGTGCCTGTGAAGGCCTGATAAAACAACAGGTCAATAATGTACTATCTGCTCCTGCCATCCCCCATGATAGGCTCCTGAACAGTATCTAGCACTGGGACTCGGAAATATCAACCTCACTGAGAAGATAACACCGCCGTACAGAAACCAGATGAGCACCATCAGTGTTTGCTGATCAACTGAACAGATGCTACGTTTTAGCTCAAGGGCACATATCAGCAAGTTCAACAGTTGATATGGATCACGCTCCTTTTAAAAAAATGTTTGTGGCCCAGGTGCAGACCGCAGTCAGGAGTGCCTTGAGTTACTCCATACATGCAGGTTTCCCCTGGCCGTAGCCATTGACCATTCTACCAGAACTTGGGATATAATAAAGGACACTCTGGTTAAGCCCCCTAAAAAGCTGGTCAGTGCTGTGGAAGGACCCTACTTAGGTTCCCAATCAGGCCAAATTCGGAGTAAAATCCCGATCACCTGCTATAACTGCGGACGATCCAGCCACCTCACTTGAGATTGTCATGTGCCAAAATGCTCAGATAGAAGCAGATCCCTTCATCAAGGGCAAGGGATCCCCCAGACCACCTCCCTACGCACCGTGCCTGCCTAGCGTCATGGAAACCAAGATTGATTAATTGGCCACGAACGTAGACAAATTGGTTGCAGCCGCAGAGTCACACTCGAGAACCTGTGTGCCACTGCATCCAGTGAATACAAGAACACAAAAAATAGGAGCAGAAGTAGACCATATGGCCCATTGAGCCTGCTCTGTCATTCAATACGATCATGACTGATCTCGGGCTTCAATTCCACCTTCCTACCCACTCCCCATATCCCTTGATTTCCTGTGAGACCAAAAATTTATCTTTCCCAGCCTTAAATGTATTCAATGGTGGAGCATCCACAACCCTCTGGGGTAGAGAATTCCAAAGATTCACAACCTTTTGACCTTGAGGGTCCATATGAAGGAGAGAGGCCCCCTCATGGTCGGAATTAGGGTTCCGATGTGATGCTAATGGGCGACCAGTGATGACAGTTGTTTTACTCGGGGGCTGGCAACAAACCATGTTAGTCGACACTGGCTCTGCTGTTACGATTATCCACACCTTACTCCTGAATATTATTTGGGTAAGGGTTGCTTACAGCTTTTGGAATTTAATAGTCAGGAATTTACCGCTTTCAAGGGAAAATTTCCCCACGCTAGTCACATGCAATGCTGCCATTGATACTGCAAAGCCCGTCTGGATGACCACCCCAGACAGATGCAGTATCTTGAGAAGTGATGCTTTAAAACATTTTGGTGCAATTATTAGTTTCAATCAGGATTGCATGCGGCTTGGATTGGGAGGTAGTGAACTGGTCAAGATATCAAATGTCCACTCTGTGTTCACAATTAAAAAGACTAGCCCTTATGAGCCTTATGGGGCGGCACAGTGGCGCAGTGGTTAGCACCGCAGCCTCACAGCTCCAGCGACCCAGGTTCAATTCTGGGTACTGCCTGTGTGGAGTTTGCAAGTTCTCCCTGTGTCTGCGTGGGTTTCCTCCGGGTGCTCCGGTTTCCTCCCACAAGCCAAAAGACTTGCAGGTTGATAGGTAAATTGGCCATTATAAATTGCCCCTAGTATAGGTAGGTGGTAGGGAAATATAGGGACAGGTGGGGAAGTGGTAGGAATATGGGATTAGTGTAGGATTAGCATAAATGGGTGGTTGATGGTTGGCACAGACTCGGTGGGCCGAAGGGCCTGTTTCAGTGCTGTATCTCTAAACTAAACTAAACCTATACACCCCAATGTGATAGAGCAGGTAGAGCAGTTAATGGCTCGGCACTCAGGAGCTTTTGCCACCAGAAAGCATGATTTTGGAAGGATGAGCGGCGAGGAGGTCATTGATGGACTATCCCACCCGCCCGTCAAGCAATATCCAATCCCTAAAGGGAGCTACCCCGATGTTAAGGATGTCATTGACTCCTCACTGCAACAGGGGGTAATACACACTGGATCCTTTACCACCAAATCCCCTATACGGCCAGTCCGCAAGCCTGATGGCAGCTGTAGATGGATGATAGATTACTGTAAGCTCAACTCCGACCCCTATTGTTAGAGAGGCCCCTACTCTTTTAGCTGAGATCCCGAAAGGAGACAGATTTTTCTCCGCCCACGACATCACCTGATTGCACCTGAACAGAGCCGGGACTGAGTTCCTTGCGGGACGTTTTGCTAGTGCTGTTGGGGAGGGTTTAAACTAGTTTGGCAAGGGTTGGTGAACTGAGGGTAGACTCAGCTGGGACAAAATCAGAAATTAAAATGGAAGGCGGAAAATTAATGGATGAGTCTGGAAGAGAGAGGAAACGAAGGTTAGAAAATAAAAAAAGAGTTTGGCAGTGCTCAAGGGTATCTATTTCAATGCAAGGAGTATAGCAAATAAAGCAGATGAGCTGAGGGCACAGATAGACACGTGGCAGTATGATATCATAGCTATTACAGAAACATAACTTAAGGAGGGACAGGAATGGCAGCTCAATGTTCTTGGTTACAGGGTTTTCAGACGTGATAGGGAGGGGGATAAAAAAGGAGGGACAGTGGCAATTTTGGTCAAGGAAACTATTACAGCTGTGAGGGGAGATGATACGTTGGAAGGTTCATCAAATGAGGCCATATGGATTGAGCCAAGGAACAAAAAAGGGGCAATCACACTGCTGG
This sequence comes from Heterodontus francisci, assembly GCF_036365525.1. NCBI lineage: Eukaryota > Metazoa > Chordata > Chondrichthyes > Heterodontiformes > Heterodontidae > Heterodontus > Heterodontus francisci. Next base: position 56,936,062 of record NC_090402.1, read on the forward strand.
GAGTGTACTATAGACCCCCAAACAGTCAGAGGGAGATAGAGCAGCAGATATGTAGGCAAATCTCTGAGAAGTGCAAGAACAATCGGGCAGTAATAGTAGGGGATTTTAATTACCCCAATATTAACTGGGATAGTTTTAGTGTGAAAGGAATTGAGGGAGCAGAATTCTTGAGGTGCATTCAGGAGAACTTTTTTGCCCAGTATGTAGCGAGTCTAACAAGAGAGGGCACCGTTTTAGACTTAGTTTTAGGAAATGATGATGGGCAGGTGGAAGGAGTGGCAGTAGGAGAGCATTTTTGTCACAATTCAGTCAGTTTTAACATAATTATGGAAAAGGACAGAGATAGATCAGGAGTAAGAGTTCTCAATTACTAAACTGAGGAGTGATTTAGCGAAAGTGGACTGGAAACAGCTACTTGAAGGTAAATCAGTGTCAAAACAGTGGGAGGCATTCAAAGGGGAGATTCAAGGGGTTCAGGGTAAACATGTTCCCACAAGGAAAAAGGGTGAGGTGGCCAAATCTAGAGCCCCATGGATGTCAAGGAGCCAACAGGGTAAGATAAGGCAGAAAAGGAAAGCTTATGTCCGACACCGAGAACTCAATACTACAGAAAGCCACCAGCAGTATAGAAAGCAGAGGGGTGAAATCAAAAAAGAAATTAGGAAAGCAAAGTGAGGGAATGAAAGAATATTGGCAAGCAAAATCGAGGTGAACTCAAAGATGTTTTATCAATACATTAAGAGTAAGAGGATAACTAAGGAGAGAGTAGGGCCCATAAAAGACCAAAAGGTAACCTATGTGTAGGAGTGGAAGATATTGGTATGGTTCTGAATGAATACTTTGCATCTGTCTTCACAAAAGAGAGGGACGATACAGATATTGTAGTTAAGTGTGAAGTATTGGATGTGATAAACTTAGGGAGAGAAGAAGTATTAATGGGATTAGCATCCTTGAAAGTTGATAATTCACCAGGGCCAGATGAAATGTATCCTAGGCTGTTGAAAGAAGTAAGAGAGGAAATAGCAGAAGGTCTGACCATCGTTTTCCAGTCCTCACTAGATACAGGTGTGGTACCAGAGGATTGGAGAATTGCTAACGTTGTACCCCTGTTTAAAAAGGGAGCAAAGGATAGACTGAATAATTACAGGCCAGTCAGTCCAACCTCAGTCGTGGGCAAATTATTGGAATTTATTCTGAGAGACAGGATAAACTGTTACTTAGGTTGCACAGGTTAATCAAGGATAGTCAGCATGGATTTGTTAAGAACGATACCTGGACTACAGGGGTTAAGTTACGAGGAGAGATTACACAATTTAGGCCTGTTTTTGCTAGAATTTAGAAGGTTAAGGGGTGATCTGATTGAAGTCTTCAAGATATTAACAGGAAAAGACAGGCTAGATAAAGATAAACTATTTACACTGGTTGGAGATTCTAAAACAATGGGGCATAGTCTAAAAATTAGGGCCAGACCATTCAGGAGCGATGTTAGGAAGCACTTCTTCACACAAAGGGTGATAGAAGTTTGGAACTCTCTCCCACAAACAGCAGTTGAAGCTAGAACAGTTGTTAATTTTAAATCTGAGATAGATTTTTGTTAAGCAAAGATATTAAGGGATATGGGCCAAAGGCAGGTATATGGAGTTAGGCCGCGGATCTGCCAGGATCTCATTGAATGGCGGGACAGGCTCGAGGGGCTGAATGGCCTACTCCTGTTCCTATCTTCCTATGTTCCTATGGGAAGATCTTGTTTGACCAACTTGATCGAATTTTTTGAAGAACTAACAAGGTAGATGAGGGTAGGGCAGTTGATGTGGTCTACATGGATTTTAGCAAGGCTTTTGACAAGGTCACACATGGCAGACTGGTTAAAAAAAAAATCCCATGGGATCCAGGGAAATGCAGCAAGGTGGATACAAAATTGGCTCAGTGGCAGGAAACAAAGGGTAATTGTTGACGGGTATTTTAGCGACTGGAGGGCTGTTTCCAGTGGCATTCTGCGGGGCTCAGTACTGGCTACCCTGCTTTTTGTGGTGTATATTAACAATTTGGATGTAATGTTGGGGCATGATCAAGAAGTTTGCAGACGACACAAAGATTGGCTGTGTGGTAGATAGTGAGGAGGATAGCTGTAGGCTGCAGGAAGATATTGATGGTCTGGTCAGATGGGCAGAAAAGTGGCAAATGGAATTCAACTTGGAGAGGTGTGAGGTGATGCATTTGGGGAGGTAAAACAAGGCAAAGGAATACATGATTAATGTGAAAATGCTGAGTAGTATAGGGGAAGTGAGGTACCTTGGAGTGAATGTCCACATATCCCTGAAGGTAGCAGGACAGGTCAATAATGTGGCTAAGAAGACATATGGAATCCTTTCCTTTATTAGCCGAGATATAGCGTATAAGAGCAGTGAGGTTATGCTGGAACTGTAAAGCTCATTGGTTAGGCCACAACTTGAGTACTGTGTGCAGTTCTGGTCACCTCATTACAGAAAGGATGTAATTGCACTAGAGAGGGTAGAGAGGAGATTTACAAAGATGTTGCCAGGACTGGAACAATGCAGCTTATGTGGAAAGATTGGATAGGCTGGGGTTGTTCTCCTTGGAACAGAAAAGGCTGAGGGGAGATCTGATTGAAATGTACAAAATTTTGAGGGGCCTGGATAGAGTGGAGGTGAAGGATCTATTCACCTTAGCAGAGGGGGCATAGATTTAAAGTGACTGGTAGAAAAATCAGAGGGGAGATGAGGAAAAACTTTTTCACCCAGAGGGTGGTGATGGTCCGGAACTCACTGCTTGAAAGGGTAGTTGAGGCAGAAACCCTCAACTCATTCAAAAGGAGTCTGGATATGCACCTCAAGTGCCATAATCTGCAGGGCTACGGACCAAATGCTGCAAGGTGAGATTAGAATAGGTGGATAATTTTTTGGCTGACACTGATACGATGGGCCAAGTAGCCTCTTTCTGTGCCTTAAACTTTCTACGGTCATGAATGGGCTTTTGAGCACACCCGTCCCTAGGGAGGACCAGTATAAATTTGTCTTCACTTTTGCAGATCAAAGTTACACCTGGACATGCCCACCCCAATGCGCCCACCGTCTTTCACACCAATACAGCCCACATCCTGAAATCCTATTCCCGACCTGACTGTCTTCTACAATATGGTGATGACTTGCTGTTGGCCATGAGCACAGTCGAGTAACACCTTACACTACTTGATGAACTTTTACAACTCCTAACAACAGCAGGGTTAAAAGTCAAGCCATGAAAAGCACGATTGATCCAAGTGAAGATCACCTCTTAGGCATCACTATTTCTCCAAGAGGACTGAGCCCCGATCTGTACAAAGTTCAGACTATTCAGCGACTCCCGATCCCCACCTCCAAGACGGCTTTGAGATCACTTTTGGGTCTCGTTGGTTATCAATGCAGTTTTATTCCTGGCTTCGCTGAGACAGCCAAACTTCTATATGAACTGTTAAAGCTGGAAAGTGATAACCTCCTACTGGCATGGACTGCAGCGCACACTGAAGTGTGGCCAGTTAAAACAAGGTGTCATCCAGAACAACCTGTCTCATCACTCCAGACCATAACGAGCCATTCCACCTAGAGAAAGCAGCCACTGATCAGAGTTTGACTGTAGTATTGTGTCAGGAACTAGATCACAAGCTCATGTCCATTGCATATACCTCTCAGATAATTCTGGGAGCTGAAAGTACTTATTCCACCTGTAAGCGCCATTTGCTTGCAGTATTTTGGGCAGTGAAACATTTTACCTACATTAGGGCTTACAGAAGGTTGTTGTTCATTCAGCACACATGCCCTTGAACCTGCTGTTAAAGCCTGGAGACTCTTTAGTCTCATCACAAAGACTGAGTCGTTGGACACTTGAACTTTTACAGCGAGACGTAGATATTACACCCACCCGTACGACTCTTCTACCAGCCATGTTGGCATATGAAGGCCACCTCCACAAGTACCTTTTACCACTGGTCAACTTTGATTCCCACCCGGTGGAACAGGAAGCCATTCCAGATGTACCAGATGTCTATGTCAACGGCTCCTCATTCTATGTCGAGGGGAAGCCACATATTGGGTTTGCTGTCATAGTACCAGATGACACCATTAAAATTAAGTGCGACCATCACTCAGCCCAGTATGCCGAGATCCTGGCTTTACTCACAGCCGTGCAATGTACCGCCACCCAGGCTATCAACATATGGTATGACAGTGCATATGGCATTAATGCAAAGCTGCCCCTGTCATTATATCACAAGAATAGGGCTGGAGAGGAACTTACAAAGGGAGGGGGAGGATCCAGGCGTCATGGTCCAGGTAGGTACAAATGACATAGGCAGGACGAGGAAACAGGTTCTGCAGAGTCAGTATGAGGCACTAGGCAGCAAATTAAGAATAATCTCTGGGTGTACAGGCCCCCTAACAGTAACCACACAGTCGGACAGGGTATAAAAGAAGAACTAATGGGTGCTTGTCAGAAAGGTATGGAAATAATCATGGGAGATTTTAATCTACATATAGACTGGAAAAATCAGATGGGCAAAGGTGCAAATTGGCATAGGACAAGTAAGATTAGAGAAATGAATGCGTGGCTCAAAGACTGGTATGGTAGAAATGGGTTCAGGTTTGTGGGGCCCTGGCATCAGTACTGGGGAAAGTGGGGGCTGTTCCATTGGGACGGTTGTAAGACCCTCTACCCTAATTGGTTATAGCCTTTACTCTGGATATCAATGGCACACAACAACTTAGATACTGTTCCACTAAATGTGGTACACCTTTATTAAACCACTAAGCAATAGTACATACTCACGATAATACCGGTTGCTTAGCAATCCTGCGAGCCGGAGTCCGTCTGGGTGGTCAATGCACCAACTAATCCTCCGTGCGTAACTTCTGGATGGCCGACCACGCCAACCTAACCACTGCAGCAATGATGTTCCTGTGAGCTCTTTCTTTATACCTTTTTTTTCTACTATGGCCCTGTTCCATATAAGGTAAAACCTATTTTTAACTGCAATTACCTCACTGTCCTTTTGGAAAAACAAGTCCTGGTGACCGGAGCAGTGGCAGGCAGACCTGGGAGGAGGCTGATCTGGAGCGGGAGCTGAAAAAGAGAGCGCGGGGCTCGAGGTCCTCACTTACCCGGTGACCGGACCAGAGTGGTGATTAGATTAGATTGGAGATACAGCACTGAAACAGGCCCTTCGGCCCACCGAGTCTGTGCCGAACATCAACCACCCATTTATACTAATCCTACACTAATCCCATATTCCTACCAAACATCCCCACCTGTCCCTATATTTCCCTACCACCTACCTATACTAGTGACACTTTATAATGGCCAATTTACCTATCAACCTGCAAGTCTTTTTGGCTTGTGGGAGGAAACCGGAGCACCCGGAGAAAACCCACGCAGACACAGGAAGAACTTGCAAACTCTCTCTCTCTCTCTCTCTCTCTGTGCTGGCGCGCGCTGAGGTTCGAAAGAGAGGGAAAAAAAACTTACAGTGACATCATGGAAAATCTGCAAGGTGATTGGTTGGGTAAGTAACAGCTGTCAGTGCATTTAAATAGCTTAAAAAAAAGGAAAAATTTTTTTTTTAAAAACCTCAAAACCTACCATATAAGTGATAAGGTGAGTACTACTAAAGTGTGTTTTATTTAAAATAGTGTAATTTATTAAGAACTTTAGATTGTAGTGGGTAGTGTTTGGAGTAGAACAAGGCCCCTACTGTAATTAATATTTTTTATCGGGAGTAACTAATTAACATAAAAGTAAGTCATGGCAGGAGAGCTCAGCCCCATGATCTGCTCCTCCTGCGCTATGTGGGACGACCATGTGTGCAGGAAGTGTATCCATCTGCAGCTACTGACTACACGCATTACGGAGCTGGAGCTGCGGGTGGATTCACTGTAGAGCATCCGCGATGCTGAGATCGTCGTGGATAGGACGTTTAGTGAGGTGGTCACGCCGCAGGTAATGGCTGCACAGGCAGAAAAGGGATGGGTGACCATCAGGTGGAGTAGTAGGTGCAGGCAGGTAGTGCAGGAGTCCCCTGTGGTCATCCCCCTCTCAAACAGATATACCCCGATTTGGATACTGTTGGGGAGGATGGCCTCCCAGGGGAAAGCAGCAACAGCCAAGTTTGTGGCACCACGAATGGCTCTGCTGCACAGCAGTGGGGGAAAAGATTGGGAGAGCCATAGTGATAGGAGATTCAATTGTAAGGGGAACAGACAGGTGTTTCTGTGGCCGCAAACGAGACAGGATGGTATGTTGCCTTCCTGCTGCTCGGGTCAAGGATGTCTCGGAGCGGCTGCAGGACATTCTGAAGGGGGAGGGTGAACAGCCAGTGGTCGTGGTACATGTTGGTACCAATGACATAGGTAAAAAAAGGGATGAGGTCCTGCAAGATGAATTTAAGGAGTTAAGAACTAAATTAAAAAGACCTCAAAGGTAGTAATCTCAGGATTACTTCCTATGCCACATGTTAGTGAGTATAGGAACGGGAGAATAGACCAGATGAATGCGTGGCTGGAGAAATGGTGCAGGAGGGAGAGATTTAGGCTCCTGGGACATCGTGACCGGTTCTGGGGAAGGTGGGACCTGTATAAGCGGGAAGGGTTACACCCAGGCAGGACTGGAACCAATGTCCTCACGGGGGCGTTTGCTAATGCTGTTGGTGAGAATTTAAACTAGAATAGCAGGGGGATGGGAGCCTGAGCGGGAAGACTGAGGAAGAGGAAACAAGGATAGAAACGAAAGACAGGAAACAAAAAGGCAAAAGTGGGAGGCATATAAATCAAGGACAAGAAACAAATAGGGCCTTAGTGCAAATTAATGCTAAGATAACAAAGAATGTTAAAAAGACAAGCCTAAAGGCATTGTGTCTCAATGCGTGGAGTATTCGCAATAAGGTAGGTGAATTAACTGTGCAAATAGATGTAAATGGATACGATATAGTTGCAATTACGGAGACATGTCTGTAGGGTGACCAAGGATGGGAACTGAACATCCAAGGGTATTCAATATTTAGGAAGGACAAGCAAAAAGGGAAAAGGAGGTGGGGTAGTGTTGTTAGTAAAAGAGGAAATCAATACAATAGTGAGGAAGGATATTAGCTCAGAGAATCCTGATGTGGAATCTGTATAGGTGGAGCTAAGAAACATCAAGGGGCAGAAAATGTTGGTGGTGGTTGTATACAAACAGCAATGGTGAAATAGAGGATGACATTAAATAGGAAATTAGACACACATGCAATAAGGGTGCAACTGTAATTATGGGTGAATTTAATCTACATATAGATTGGGCAAACCAAATTAGCAATAATACTGTAGAGGAGGAATTCCTGGAGTGCGTACGTGATGGTTTTTGGACCAATACGTTGAAGAACCAACTCGAGAACAGGCCATCCTAGACTGGGTATTGTGGAATGAGAAAGGATTAGTTAACAATCTTGTGTGGGGTCCCTTGGGGAAGAGAGGCCATAACATGATAGAACTCTTCATTAAGACGGAGAGTGAGAAAGTTGAATCCGAGACTAGGGCCCTGAATCTAAATAAAGGCAACTATGAAGGTATGAATTGGCTATGATAGATTGGGGAACGTTACTTAAAGAGTTGACAGTGTATAGGCAACGGCTAGCATTTAAAGAGTGCATGGATGAATTACAACAATTGTTCATTCCTGTCTGGCGCAAAAATAAACCAGGAAGGGTGGCTCAACCGTGGCTTACAAAAGAAATTAGGGATAGTATTAGATCCAAGGAGGAGAAATATAAAATGGCCAGAACAAGCAGCAAATATGAGGATTGGGAGCAGTTTAGAATTCAGCAAAGCAGGACAAAGGAATTGATTAAGAAGGGGAAAATAGAGTATGAGAGTAAGCTTGCAGAGAACATAAAAAACGTCTGTAATAGCTTCTATAGATATGTGAAGAGAAAAAGATTAGTGAAGACAAATGTGGGTCCCTTACAGTCAGAAACAGGGGAATTTATAATTGGGAACAAAAAAATGGCAGACCAATTAAAGACATACTTTGGTTCTGTCTTCACAAAGGAGGACACAAATTACCTCCCAGAAATGTTGGGGAACATAGGGTCTAGTGAGAAAGAGGAACTGTATGAAATCAGTATTAGTAAGGAAATGGTGTTAGGGAAAGTGATGGGACTGAAAGCCAATAAATCCCCAGGGCCTGATAATCTACATCCCAGAGTACTTAAGGAAGTGGCCCTAGAAATAGCAGATGCATTGCTGGTCATTTTTCAAAATTCTATAGACTCTGGAATAGTTCCAATGGATTGGAGGGTAGCTAATGTAACCCCACAATTTAAAAAAGGAGGTAGAGAGAAAACAGGGAATTATAGACTGGTTAGCCTGACATCAGCAGTGGGGAAATTGCTTGAGTCAATTATAAAAGATGTAATAGCAGAGCACTTGGAAAACAATAACAGGATCGGACAAAGTCAACATGGATTTACGAAAGGGAAATCATGCTTGACAAATCCACTGGAATTTTTTGAGGATGTAACTAATAGAATAGATAAGGGAGAACCAGTGGATGTGGAGTATTTGGACTTGCAGAAGGCTTTCGATAAGGTCCCACATAGGAAATTAGCGTGCAAAATTAAAGCACATGGGATTGGGGGTAAGGTACTGACATGGACAGAGAACTGGTTGGCAGACAGGAAACCAAGAGTAGGAATAAACGGGTCTTTTTCCGAGTGGCAGGCAGTGACTAGTGGGCTACCGCAGGGATCAGTTCAAGGACCCCAGCTATTCACAATATATATTAATGATGTAGATGAGGGAATTAAATGGAATATGTCCAAGTTTGCAGACGACACAAAGCTGGGTGTGAGTGTGAGCTGTGAGGAGGATGCAGAGAAGCTCCAGTGTGATTTGGACAGGTTGAGTGAGTGGGCAAATACATGGCAGATGCAGTATAATGTGGATAACTGTGAGGTTAGTCACTTTGCGGCAAAAACAGAAAGGCAGATTATTATCTGAATGGTGATAGATTGGGAAAGGGGGAGGTGCAGCAAGACCTGGGTGTCCTTGTGCACCAATCGCTGAAAGTAAACATGCAGGTGCAGCAGGCAGTTAAGAAGGCAAATGGTATGTTGGTCTTCATTGTGAGAGGATTCGAGTACAGGAGCAAGGATGTCTTGCTGCAATTATACAAGGCCTTGGTGTGACCACATCTGGAGTATTGTGTGCAGTTTTGGTCTCCTTATCTGAGGAAGGATGTTCTTGCTATGGAGGGAGTGCAGCGAAGGTTCACCAGACTGATTCCTGGGATGGCAGTGTGTCCAGTCCTGTTAGAATTTTGTAGGTTTCTATGAGATTCCCTCTCATTCTTCTAAACTCCAGCGAATACAAGCCTAATTGACCCAATCTCTCTTCGTGAATGGTGGTGGACAATTAAACAACTAACTGGAGGAGGTGGCTCCACAAATATCCCCATGACTGGATGTGGCAGGACTGCAGAGCTTAGATCTGATTCGTTGGTTACGGGATCGCTTAGCTCTGTCGGTCGCATGCTGCTTGGCACGCAAGTAGTCCTGGCTTGTAGCTTCACAAGGTTGACACCTCATTTTGAGGTATGCCTGGTGCTACTCCTGGCATGCCCTCCTGCACTCTTCATTAAACCAGGGTTGGTCTCCTGGCTTTATAGTAATGGTTGAGTGGGGGGGCATGCCAGGCCATGAGGTTACAGATTGTAGTTGAGTACAATTCTGCTGATGGTGGCCTACAGCACCTCATGGAAGCCAAGTTTTGCATTGCTAGATATGTTCAAAATCTATCCCATTTAGCACAGTGGTAGTGCCACACAACACAATAAAGGGTATCCTCAATGTGAAGACAGGATTTCATCTCCACAAGGACTATGCAGTGGTGACTCCTACCAATACTGTCATGGACAGATGCATCTGCGGCAGGCAGATTGGTGAGGACGATGTCAAGTATGTTTTTCCCTCACCACCTGCTACAGACCCAGTCTAGCAGCTATGTCCTTTAGGACTAGGCCAGCTCGATCAGTACTGCTGCTACCGAGCCAACCTCTGTAATGGACATTGAAGTCCCCCACGCAGAGTACATTCTGCATCCTTGTCACCCTCAGTGCTTCTTCCAACTGTTGTTCAACATGGAGGAGTACTGACTCATCAACTGAGGGTAGGTGTTAAGCAGCAGGAGGTTTCCTTGCCCATTTTTGGGCCGATGCCATGAGACTTCATGGGGTCCAGAGTCGATGTTGAGAACTCCCAGGCCAACTCCCTCTTGACTGCATACCTACACCTCTGCTGGGTCTGTCCTGCTGGTGGGACAGGACATACCTGGGAATTGTGATGGTCGCGTCTGGGACATTATAAGGAATGATTCCATGAGTATGACTATGTCAGGCTGTTGCTTTCCCAACTTTGGCACAAGCCCCTGTGCCTAGGTCGATGTTGGGTGGTCTATCCGGTTTCATTTGTTATTAGTGGTTTGATACAACTGAGTGGCTTCCTAGGCCATTTAAGTTTCAACCACATTGCTCTGCGTCTGGAATCACATGTCTGTGACCAGGTAAGGGCAGCAGATTTCCATCCCTAAAGGACATTAGTGAAGGCTTTTACAACAATTAACAATGGTTTCATGGTCATCATTAAACTAGGTTTTAATTCCAGATTTATTAATTGAATTCAAATGCCACCTTCTGCTGTGGTGGGATTTGAATCCATGTGCCCAGAGCAATACCTTGGATCGCTGGGTTACTAGTCAGTGACAATACCACTACACCACCACCTCCCCCACACAACAAGATAGGAGTAATTAATGACCTCATAGTGAAAGTACCCCTAGGCAGCAGCAATCATAATATGATTGAATTTTAAATTCAGTTTGAGGGAGAGAAGAGTGGGTCTAAGACAAGTATTTTAAACTTAAATAAGGGCAATTCTGAGGGCATGAAAGCAGAGCTAGAAAAAGTGAACTGGCAAATTAGGTCAAGGGATAGGTCAATAGAGATGCAGCGGCAGACATTTAAGGGATATTTCAAAATACAGAATAGATACGTTCTAATGAGCAAGGACAATTCCAAGCCCACCATCCACGGTTAACTATAAAAGTTAAAGATAGTATCAAACTTAAAGAAAAAGCATATAATTGCACAAAGAGGGGAGGCAGGTCAGAAGAGTGGACAGTATATAAAAAACAGCAAAGAATGACTAAAAGATTAATAAGGAGGAACAAAATTAGAGTACGAGAGAAAGCTGGCCAGAAATATAAAAACAGATTGTAAGAGTTTCTATAGATATTTTAAAAAGAGTTAGCAAAGTGAGCATTGGTCCTACAGAAAGTGAATCTGGGGAATTAATAAGGGAAAATAAGGAGATGGCAGATGAACTGAACAGGTATTTTGCATCAGTCTTCACTATAGAGGATACAAGTAACATCCCAGAAATAGCTGTAAATCAGGAATTGGAAGGGAGGGAGGAATTCAAGAAAATTACAATCACCAGGAGAGTGGTACTGAGCAAATTGTTGGAGCTGTGGGCTGACAAGTCCCCAGGTCCTGATGACTTCATCCTAGGGTCTTAAAAGAGGTGGCGAGTGAGATAGTTGATGCATTGGTTTTAATTTTCCAAAATTCCCTAGATTCTGGGAAGGTTCCACTAGATTGGAAAACAGTGAATGTAACTGCTTTCTTCAAAAAGGGAGGGAGACAGAAAGCAGGAAACTACAGTCCAGTTAGCTTAACATCTGTCATAGGGAAAATGTTAGAAGCTATTATTAAAGACGTTGTAGCAGGGCACTTAGAAAAAAAATAATGGTAATCAGGCAGAGTCAACATGGTTTTGTGAAAGGGAAATAATGTTTAACCAATTTATTGGAGTTCTTTGAAGAAGTAACATGTGCTGTGGATAAAGGGGAACTGGTGGATGTACTATACTTAGAATTCCGGAAGACATTTGATAAGGTGCCACATCAAAGCTTATTGTGGAAAATAAAAGCTTATAGTGTAGGGGGTAACATTTTGGCATGGTTAGAAGATTGGCTAGCTAACAGGATTCAGGGATAAATGGGTCATTTTCTGGTTGGCAAGATGTAACGAGTGGTGTGCTGCATGGATCTGTGCTGGGGCCTCAACTTTTTACAAATTATATAAATGACTTAGATGAAGGGACCGAAGGTATGTTTGCTCAATTTTCTGACGACACAAAGATAGATAGGAAAGTAAGTTGTGAAGTGGACATAAGGAGGCACAAAGGAATATAAATAGTTTTGTGAATGGGCAAAGATCTGGCAAATGGAGTATAATGTGGGAAAGTGTGAAATTGTCCATTTTGGCAGGAAGAATAAAAAAGCATATTATCTAAATGGTGAGAGATTGCAGAGCTCTGAGATGCAGAGGGATCTGGGTGTCCTAATGCATGAATCGCAAAAGTTTAGTATGCAGGTACAGCACGAAATTAGGAAAGCTAATAGAATGGTATAGTTTATTGCAAGGGGAATTGAATACAAAAGTAGGGAGGTTATGCTTCAGTTATACAGGACATTGGTGCGACCACATCTCGAGCAATGTGTACACTATTGGTCTCCTTATTTAAGGAAGGATGTAAATGCATTGGAAGCAGTTCAGAGAAGGTTTACTAGACTTGTATCTGGAATGGGTGGGTTGTCTTATGAGGAAAGGTTGGACAGGCTAAGCTGTATCCGCTGGAGTTCAGAAGAGTCAGACACGATTTGTTTGAAACATATAAAATCCTGAGGGGTCTTGACAGGGTTGATGTGGAAAGGATGTTTCCCTTTGTGGGAGAATCTAGAACTAGGGGTCACTGTTTAAAAATAAGAGGTCGCCCATTTAAGACAGAGATGAGGTGAATTTTTTCTCTCAGAGGGTCGTGAGTCTTTAGAATTCTTTTCCTGAAAATGTGGTGGAAGCAGAGTCTTTGAATATTTTCAAGGCAGAGGCAGATAGATTCTTGATAAGCAAGGGGATGGAAGGTTATCGGGGGTAGGTGGAAATGTGGAGTTCAGGCTACAATCAGATCAGCCATGGTCTTATTGAATGGCGAAGTAGGCTCGAGGGGCCGAGTGGCCTACTCCTGCTCCTAATTCGTACGCTTGTAAGAACTTGTACTGTTCCTCTGATGGAAAACCACTGGCTCATGGGCCATTATTACAACACTGTGGAAAGCCCTGCAGGGGAGACAAGGCCCATGTCACATTGGGAAAGTCAGGGTTCACTGCAGGGGCGACTCCACACACACAGAGGCATCAGAGCTGCAGATGCTGCTGTGAAAGATGCCGCGGGATCAACAGGCAGCCTATGACGTCTCCAACTGGTACACATCATGCTCCAGGAACTGCAGTCAACTCGGCCACTGACCTAGACTCACCTCAACGTGACTATAGCCCATATATGACTACCAGATTTTGGCATGACCAAGGACGACTCCTCTCCACCCCAACTCCTTGGGCACAGTCGACGCTTTTGTCAGGTTCCCTGCCTTTACTCATGTACCAAATGATACGCAGGTGTCACCTGTTGTCTGCGTTCCCCCAGACTTAGGTGATGGATTGTTGTTTATATTCCACTCCCACCCCACATTGTTTAGCAAGCACCACATTAGAGAAACTTTCCATGACCTTGTGGTGGCCTGGTATTAAGGAACATGTGTCCTCTTTTGTGTCCCATTGCCTCCCATATTTGCCCGTTAACACGTCCCCCTCCTCCAAACTTTCACTGCTCCATAGCCAGGCGCTCCCCACCCCCCCCCCCCCACCCCACCCACCCCGAGTGATCCTGAACCCATATTCAGATCGATTTCATTGGTTCCCTCCCTAGCTCACAAGGCAACTATACAATGCCCTAGTAGTCACGACTAGTTCACTGAATGGATTGAGGCTTTTCCCTGTCGCACCAACACTGTGATTGTTGCTGCAAGGACCCTTTTGAATGAGGCGCTCTGTAAATGGGAACTGCTGCTATAGGTTGACGGTGACCAGGGCACTCATTTTACGGGAAAAACATTGCTGAATTGCAGACGTTAATGGGGATAAGACACAAATGACAGATTTCACACCACCCACAATCCTCGAGGACAGTGGAACAGGGTAACAGGACATTTAAAAATATGCTAAGTTAATTTTACAGATCATCCCAGTCAATGGATTAACATGCTACCGATGTTTTGATGGCCACCACACAAGACTACAGAAGTGTCCCCTTATCGGGCAATGACTGGGAGACTTATGAGGGTACCTGGTCACCTGACCCTGACAGAGACCACTCCCTTGGCAATACAACCATGCAGTTCTAGGTGGGTAGGGCAAATGGGTAAACACCTTGAGGAGGTGAACAAATAGGTTGCCAGAAACCTGGGGAAGTCAAAGACCCAGACTAAGAAATATGTTGATAAAGAGTTACACTCCTATGAACACCAAACTGGGGACACCATGACAGTCCTGAATTATGGGAAAAAGCACCACTCTCTTAGCCCAAAATGATGGGACTGTTCCCCATTATTGATAAACTGAACCCCGCGATGTATTTGATCCAATTCCCTGAGAAGCAAAAGGGAAGGATAGGGAAAGGGGAAGACAATCGCAAAAGGGCAGGAGCAACCACAAAATGGTATCATAGTAATCAGATGAAGGCTGTAAAAGAATAAATACTACAGTTTTTCCCACAGACCTTTGACAACAGAGATGTGGTGGATCCTTCTCCCTCGTTACTAGTGGAAATGAAAGTGACAGTAATACAACAAGGAGCACCAACTGACCACACAGAAAACAGCCAGTAGCAAGCCATGGACTGTGATGGGACAATCCAGTATGATGAATGTCACTGGTCGGGCCCAGATGGAATTACAGTGACTGAGGGTGGGGGTATTAAGATCACCGTAGATTGCACAGGGGGATGGAATGATAGTGTCATATCGACTGGAGGTTATGGGACCAGCAATTAGGGCAGGGAATGCCATACGCACTGGATAATGGGCACTCACTCAACTGGCCAAGATATTCAGTCAGACATATGGGAAAGATAGAAGCCCTCGGGGGGTGGGAGACCTATCATTGTGCCCTGGTGTGGAATGTAAGAATACATTGGAAGCCACATCCAGCAAGCAGGGGAAAGCCACCTGCCGGATGTACAAATGGGAAGTACAAGGGAACGCGACAGAGAGCAGAAAGAACAAGAGCAATAAGCCGCAGAGACCACCACCCCCACCACCACCCAGAGTGCCCACAGTCAGAGGAAGGACCAACTCATGGTCTTGTGGTGACCCAGACATACAAACAATTGCACAATAACATTCGATATGAGATAGTTCCAGTAATACTTAACTTCAAGGGCATCCCTCTCCCATCAGGGTTATGCCTGCATGGATATCAGACTTACTACAACCAAGGGGTAGGGAAAATGGTAAAAGATTTCCTGGGAAGGAATCATGCTCAGGACTGTGGGGCACCCGGGACCCAGGCTAAACACCTGTAGAAATAATCACACTTGTTCTCGAAGGAGAGATTGTGGGAGTGGCAGGCATTGGGGCCACAGCAGTCACATCTGCCTGGAACCGAGTTGCTGGAGTGGCGCAGTGGTTAGCACCGCAGCCTCACAGCTCCAGACACCCGGGTTCGATTCTGGGTACTGCCTGTGCGGAGTTTGCAAGTTCTCCCTGTGACCGCGTGGGTTTACACCGGGTGCTCTGGTTTCCTCCCACCGCCAAAGACTTGCAGGTTGATAGGTAAATTGGCCATTGTAAATTGCCCCTAGTGTAGGTAGGTGGTAGGAGAATGGTAGGGAATATGGGGTTAATCTAGGATTAGTATAAAATGGGTGGTTGTAGGTCAGCACAGACTTGGTGGGCCGAAGGGCCTGTTTCAGTGCTGTATCTCTAAATAAAATTAAATAAACATGTGGGAGCATAATGAAGCAATAAGAAGGCAGTTGAAAGGTTTGTTGTCCTACATGAATAAGAACTCAGATGTGATACAGGAATTGGGGAGTTTGCTAATAAAAACAAGAGACAAGATCACAACATTCAACCAAATTGAGTGAGATGCCAATTATATCACCAAAGACCTAGGGGAGGCAGAAAAGAGCATCTCTAAGGCTATAGGATGCTCCATTTAAGGGAGCTACATGTTAGACCAAGTAATGGCAGGGATTGAATGATATAGAATGTAACTGAATCTCCTCATTTGTCAATGATTCCATGATCAGAATATGGCTGCACGATCATGATGAGGTACAGGAGGCCAAACAGCCTGGCTGGCATACCGAGTTAAAGGGAATCCAGATTATAGTAACCACCCAATAGTGCCCATAGTCTTTTGGTTTCCCCGGATTAGCTCAGATACTGTATGGGAAGTATTCAACGTGGAATCAATAGGAGTATTAGAGGAAGAGATCCCTACATCTTTTGCGATCTAGATTAAACAAAACACATGGGAGAGCCCTAGCACTGATTGTTGCACAGAAAGGAGAGGGATATACATGTGTCAGATGTCAGAGAACAAAGTCAGACAGCATGTGGGTTCGTTTTAGATTCGGAATCACCACTCTGTGATATGAGGGT
The DNA here is from genome assembly GCF_036365525.1 of Heterodontus francisci. Taxonomy (NCBI): domain Eukaryota; kingdom Metazoa; phylum Chordata; class Chondrichthyes; order Heterodontiformes; family Heterodontidae; genus Heterodontus; species Heterodontus francisci. The sequence continues at coordinate 56,952,644 of NC_090402.1, forward strand.
GCAGAGGTCAGATGGAGGCTGGCTAAGTTACGTCTATCTCCTAATGGGTACATATTGTGTACCACTCGTGCAAAATCATTCATGCATGGTGAGACTGAATGCCCAATAAAGAAATCCACCTTTTGTTTTAAGCCCAGCCAAGTTACTCAAATAGGGACCCAAGTATTGCTCCCCATAGTGGTACACAACATCACTGAGCTACAAGTGAATTTCTCCACGCAAGGAGAAAAGCTTGGTGCAGTCACCCAGTTTGGACACCCAAAACCCGCTCTGTCACTGAACCTTAGATCCATCATTGCAAGGTCAGCCACATCCCAAAAGCATCTAGTGCATATGAAGCAGGATAACTCTAAGACAAGAGGAGGTACAGCATTTAGGATTGGCTCAATGGTAGGAAACAACTTACATTGTGGGTCAACACCCCTGGTACTGAATCATCTCCATGATGGTGTTACCGGTACAGTTGTTTTTGATGACTGTGGTTTATATCGCGCTGTGCTAGTTGCGATATTTGATTAAGAGAATGTTACGTTGAGCCATTGCAGTGGGAAACCTGGAACTGCAGCAGCAAGTGTTGAGCAACAGGTGATGAGGAATCAAATATTGGGACACTTTCATCCTCAAGTTGGGAACTGTAAGAAGTATGGGTTTTATAGAAGCATGGCTTTCTCTATAATTGTTCATGTAACTGAATTTTAGGCACCGTAATATATATTTGTGTGGAACAAAAACAAGAAATGCTGGATTCACTCAGCAGGTCTGGCAGCATCTGTGGAAAGAGAAGCAGAGTTAACGTTTCGGGTCAGTGACCCTTCTTCGGAACTGACAAATATTAGAAAAGTCACAGATTATAAACAAGTGAGGTGGGGGTGGGGCAAGAGATAACAAAGGAGAAGGTGCAGATTGGACCAGGCCACATAGCTGACCAAAAGGTCACGGAGCAAAGGCAAACAATATGTTAATGGTGTGTTGAAAGACAAAGCATTAGTACAGATTAGGTGTGAATATACTGAATATTGAACAGCAGCAAGTACAAACCTGAAGAAAAACAACCTGAAAAAAACAGTGGGTAAGCAAACTGAACAAACTAAGATGAAATGAAATAAATGCAAAAAAAGATTGTAAAAAATGTAAAAAGGAATGTAAAAAAAAAGGAAGAAAAAATAACTAAAAATGACTAAAAATGAAAGTAAAGTGGGGGGCTGTCATGCTCTGAAATTATTGAACTCAATGTTCAGTCCAGCAGGCTGTAGTGTGCCTAATCGGTAGATGAGATGCTGTTCCTCGAGCTTGCGTTGATGTTCACTGGAACACTGCAGCAATCCCAGGACAGAGATGTGAGCATGAGAGCAGGGGGGAGTGTTGAAATGGCAAGCAACCGGAAGCTCAGGGTCCTGCTTGCGGACTGAGCGGAGATGTTCCGCAAAGCGGTCACCCAGTCTGCGCTTGGTCTCCCCAATGTAGAGGAGACCACACTGTGAGCAGCAAATACAGTATACTACATTGAAAGAAGTACAAGTAAATCGCTGCTTCACCTGAAAGGAGTGTTTGGGGCCTGGGATAGTGAGGAGAGAGGAGGTAAATGGGCAGGTATTACACCTCCTGCGATTGCAAGGGAAGGTGCCCTGGGACGGGGACGAGGTGGTGGGGGTAATGGAGGAGTGGACCAGGGTGTCGCGGAGGGAACGATCCCTTCGGAATGCTGACAGGGGAAGGGAGGGGAAGATGCGACTGGTAGTGGCATCACGCTGGAGGTGGCGAAAATGGCGGAGGATGATCCTTTGGATATGGAGGCTGGTGGGATGAAAAGTGAGGACAAGGGGAACCCTGTCACGGTTCTGGGAGGGAGGGGAAGGGGTGAAGGTAGAGGTGCGGGGAATGGGTCGGACACGGTTGAGGGCCCTGTCAACCACAGTGGGGGGAAATCCTCGGTTGAGGAAAAAGGAGGTCATATCAGTAGCACCGTCATGGAAGGTAGCATCATCAGAGCAGATGCGTCGGAGACAGAGAAACTGGGAGAATGGAATGGAGTCCTTACAGGAGGTAGGGTGTGAAGAAGTGTAGTCGAGGTAGCTGTGGGAGTCAGTGGGCTTATAATGGATATTGGTAGACAACCTATCCCCAGAGTTGGAGACAGAGAAGTCGAGGAAGGGAAGGGAAGTGTCAGAGATGGACCATGTAAAGGTGAGAGAAGGGTGGAAATTGGAAGCAAAGTTGATAAAGTTTTCTAGTTCGGGGCGGGAGCAGGAAACAGCACCGATACAGTCATCAATGTACCGGAAAAAGAGTTGGGGGAGGGGGCCTGAGTAGGACTGGAACAAAGAATGCTCGACATATCCCACAAAAAGACAGGCATAACTAGGACCCATGCAGGTACCCATAGCGACACCTTTTACTTGAAGGAAATGCATGGAGTTGAAGGAGAAGTTGTTCAATGTGAGAACAAGTTCAGCCAGGCGGAGGAGGGTGTTGGTGGATGGGGACTGGTTGGGCCTCTGTTCCAGGAAGAAACGGAGAGCCCTCAAACCATCCTGGTGGGGGATGGAGGTGTAGAGCGATTGGACGTCCATAGTGAAGAGGAGGCGGTTGGGACCAGGAAACTGGAAATTGTCAAAATGACGTAGGGCGTCAGAAGAGTCACGGATGTAGGTGGGAAGAGACTGGACCAGTGGAGAAAAGATAGAGTCTAGATAGGAAGAAATAAGTTCAGTGGGGCAGGAGCAGGCTGACACAATGGGTCTGCCGGGACAGTCCCGTTTGTGGATTTTGGGAAGGAGGTAGAAGCGTGCTGTCCGGGGTTGCGGGACTATGAGGTTGGAAGCTGTGGAGGGAAGATCTCCAGAGGAGATGAGGTCAGTGACAGTCCTTTGGACGGTGGCTTGATGTTCGGTGGTGGGGTCATGGTCCAGAGGGAGGTAGGAAGAGGTGTCTGTGAGTTGGCGTTGAGCTTCTGCAAGGTAGAGGTCGGTACGCCATACAACAACAGCACCACCCTTGTCTGCAGGTTTGATGACCATGTCGGGGTTAGACCTGAGAGAACGGAGTGCCTCAAGTTCAGAGGGGGACAGGTTAGAGTGAGTGAGGGGGGCAGAGAAATTGAGACGACCAATGTCTCGCCGACAGTTTTCAATGAAGAGATCAAGAGCGGGTAAGAGGCCAGGGGGAGGGGTCCAGGTAGAGGGAGAATGCTGGAGGCGGGTGAATGGGTCTGCTGGTCGGGGGAAGGACTCCTGGTCGAAGAAGTGAGCCCGGAGGCGACGGAAGAAGAGCTCAACGTCATGCCGAGCGCAAAATTCATTGAGGTGGGGGCGTAAGGGGATAAAACTGAGACCTTTGCTGAGTACAGTCATTGCTCATTGCCTATTTGTTAAATATACCTTCATAAATTCTGATTGATTGGTTATACTTTGGCTGTTGTCTCTGTCTCACCAGATTGGTTGTCTTGTCCGAACTAAATCAAAATAGAGGGATATATTTGTCCCTATAAATCAATATGTCCTGCCACCATCAAAGATCTATGCACATGCACCCCCAGGTCCCTCTGTTCTTGCACACTTTTTAGAACTGTGCCATTAAGTATATATTGCCTCTTCCTATCCCTTCTGACAGAATGCATCAGCTCACTCTTGTCAGTATTAAACTCCATCTGCCACCCCTCTGCCCAATCTGCTAGCCAATCTATGTCCTGTTGCAGGCAGTTCAGATCATCCTCACTGTTTGCCACACCTCCAAGTTTGGTGTTGATAAGAAACACACAGAAGGGTGAAGTTGTGTCTGTCCCTTTAACTGCATGATCCCCACTGTACTATTATCAATGAGTGAGGTGTTCAGCTGAAGATTCCTAGTGATATTTTTCTGGGCATCTCCTTATTCTGATCATTAATGGTGTTTGCTATTACCCAGCGAGCCTCGGGCAAGTGAACCTGCTGTATGTGGTGCTGGGCCGTGGGCTCTTGTGTTTTTCTCTCCATCTTGTTTATTCCGGCTCCTCCAGGCGATTCCCGCTCCCATCTCAGAGGATCAGACCCAACTTTGGCTTTCAATGGTGGGTGTTATTGTGCAGAATGGGCCGGGGAAGGGGTAGGTCTACGGGCATGCGTGGGGAGGAGGAGGGTCTGTGCGCCAGCGTGGGGAAGGGGAGGGTCTGTGAACAGGCGCGGGGAAGGGGAGGGTCTGCGCGCAGAGCCAGAGCCGGGAACAGTGGAGGATTGAGCCGCAGGGAGGCAGTGTTGCAGCACTTTAAACAGGGAGCACGTCCTCAGGGCCACAATTAGAGGGCACAGCAGCTCACAGTGTTTGTACCCTGGGGACAGGGGAATAGGGCAACTGCACCCCAACTTGCTGCAAATGGTTTGAAATCAGGCTGATTTATTATAGAGTTTGGATCTCTATTCTGGGGGAATAAAAGCAAAATACTGCAGATGCTGGAAATCTGAAATAAAAACAGAAAGTGCTAAAAATTCTCATCAGGTCAGGCAGCATCTGTGGAGAGAGAAGCAGAGTTAATGTTCCAGGTCTGTGACCTTTCATCGGTTGTGTTCTGATCTGCATCTCAACTCCATTTTCCCACCTTCAATCCATTTCCTTTGATTTCTTTATGTAACAAAAAATCTATCAATTTGTGTGTACCTATCCCGTGTTTGACTAATTTGCTAGAGTTCTTCGAAGATGTAACAAGTAAAGTGGATAATGGGGATCCTGTAGATGTAGTATATCTGGACTTCCAGAAGGCATTTGATAAGGTGCCACACAAAAGGTTAATACACAAGGTAAGATCACATGGGGTTAGGGGAAATTTATTAGCTTGGATAGAGGATTGGCTAACCAATAGAAAACAGAGAGTCGGGATAAATGGGTCCTTTTCTGGTTGGCAAGATGCAACTAGTGGGGTGCCAAAGGGTTCGGTCCTCGGGCTGGACTTGGATGCAGGGATAGAATGTACTATAGCCAAATTTGCAGATGACACTAAAACAGGTGGGACAGTAAGTTGCAATAAAGAAATAAGAAATTTACAAATGGATATGTATAGGTTCGGTGAATGGGCCAAAATTTGGCAGATGGAGTTTAATGTGGATAAGTGTGAGGTTATCCATTTTGGTTGGAAGAATAGAAAGGCAAATTATTATCTAAATGGAGAGAAACTTCAGAGTGCTTCGGTGCAGAGGGATCTGGGTGTCCTTGTGCATGATTCGCTGAAAACTAGCATGCAGGTGCAGCAGGTAATAAGGAAGGCAAATGGAATTTTGGCATTTATTGCTAAAGGAATAGAGTCTAAAAGTAAGGAAGTGTTGCTACAACTGTACAAGGCATTAGTGAGACCGCACCTGGAGTATTGCGTACAGTTTTGGTCCCCTTACTTGAGGAGGGATGTAGTTGCATTGGAGGTAGTTCAGAGGAGGTTCACTAGATTGATTCCAGAGCTAAGGGGTTTGGCTTATGAAGAGAGATTGAGCAGTTTAGGCTTTTACTCTCTAGAGTTTAGAAGAATGAGAGGAGATCTAATTGATAATAAGATGATTAAGGGGATTGACAAAGTAGACGTAGAGAGGATGTTTCCTCTGGTGGGGCAATAGTTTTAGGATAAGGGGTAGCAGATTGAAAACAGAGATGAGGAGAAATTATTTCTCGAAAAGGGTCGTGAGTTTGTGGAATTCACTACCCCAGAGTGCAGTGGATGCCGGACATTGAGTAAATTTAAGGAGGAGATAGACAGATTTTTCATTAGTAATGGGTTGAAGGGTTATGGAGAATGGGCAGGAAAGTGGAGTTGAGGCCGAGATGAGATCAGCCATGATCGTATTGAATGGTGGAGCAGGCTCAAGGGGCTGAATTGCCTACTCCTGCTCCTAGTTCTTATGTTCTGATGTATTCCACATGGACTGTAGGGGTTCAAGAAGGCATCTCACCACCACCTTCTCATGGGAAATTAGGGATGGGCAATAAATGCTGGAATAAAAACAAGAAATGCTTTAAATACTCAGCAGGTCTGGCAGCATCTGTGGAGAGAGAAGCAGAGTTAACGTTTCAGGTCAGTGACCCTTCTCCAGAACTTCAGAACAACAATAAATGCTGGCCTGGCCAGCGACGCCCACATCCCCATAAACAAATAAAAAAAGATGTTCAGAATTTCAAATGACCCCCAGCATCCACAGCCTTTTGGGGAGATTGGTCTGGATTTCCACCACCTTTTGAGAACAAGTTGTTCTTAGTTTTACTCCAAGCTCTAATGTTTAGACTGTGACTCCTTGTTCTGGATTTCCCAGCAGAGGAAATAGTTTCTCTATATCTACCCTCTGAAGAACCTTAATCATTTTAAAGACCCTTGTTAGATCACCCCTGAAACTTCTAAACACAATGAAATACAAACCAAGTTTCTGCAGCCCGTTTTCATAATTTAACCCATTCTGCCCTGGTGAATGTGCTCTGGACTGTCTCCAAGTCCTGAGGTTTGATGCTAAAACTGAAAACAGTTCCTGTTGGATATTAAATGTGCTTCTATACAGGTTGAGTATTAACCAATGACTGAATGAACAATACAGGCACCAGGGACACAATCGAGTCATCCTGAGAGAATCCATGCAGCTGGACAAGTTGCTTCACTGAATTCTGAGCACAGGAAGTTCACTCGAGTAAAACCAGACTGAACAGGAAGATAAAGCAGAAACAGAAGCAGATGTGATAGTCCATGATTAACCACAATGCAAACTGAATTAGAATGAACATCGGAGCAGCTTGATTAGATAGAGAAATGCATCATCAATAATAAACGGACACATTTAATGTGAGGCTAATGGAAATACTGGACAAAGATAGGAATAGTTTGATTCTGAGAGGATGAGGACAGGTTTGGGAGAGGATAGATAAAGATTTGGTTTCGGCAGCTTCTGTAGTTCCACATTCTCACAAGGGAGGAGGTGGGTAGTTGATGTAAGTTCCAACATTAAGCTGTTATTAGGGTTATTAATAAAAAAAAATGACTGTTAGCATTTCCACATCTGAGTCTGAAACCACACTGCAGACAGTCCTGGTGAGTGGAGATGGCTCTCCAGCTCATTCTGGGTTGATATCAGGCAGGACAGGTGTGTCTGGTCAGTGTGGCTGTCCACCCCCATTGTGGGATCTGTGGAAGCTCATCGAACTCTCCTGGTTAAAGACTGACCAACAGATCGGGTGGAATCAAATGGTTCTAGCCGTAGAGGAAGTGTTAAACAGCCTGTGAATCCTTCCACTAATTCACACATTTCTTCCCTAAATACACATTGATATCCATCCAGGACAAAGCAGCCCAGTGGTGATTGGCACCCCATCCACCACCTTCAACATTCACTCCCTCTACCATCAATGCACAGTGGCAGCAGTGTGTACCATCTACAAGATGCACTGCAGCAACTCACCAAGGTGCCTTCGACAGCACCTTTCAAATCCGTCCGTGACCTCTACCGCCTAGAAGGACAAGGGCAGCAGATGCATGGGAACACCACCACCAGCAAGTTCCCCTTTAACCATCCTGCCTTGGAACTATATCGCTGTTCCTTCACTGTCACTGGGTCAAAATTTTGGAACGCCCTTCCTAACAGCACTGTGGGTGTACCTACACCCCATGGACTGCAGTGGTTCAAGAAGGCAGCTCACCACCACCTTCTCAAGGGCAATTAGGGATGGGCAATAAATGCTGGCCTAGTCAGCGACACCCACATCCCACAAATGAATAAATAAAACACACTGTATCAGACATTTAATATCAATGCATTTTAAAAATGTCATGCTCCTATCTCTAAAACCTACAAGGGGTTTAGTACATAAATCTTTAAAAGTGGGAGGACAAGTTGATACAGTGGTTAAAAAGCACATGGGATCCTATGTTTTATAATTCGGGCTGTAGAGTACAAAAGGACAGAGGTCATGTAAACCTGTACAAATCATTGGTTAGGCTGCAGATGGAATATTGGGTTAAGTTTTGGGATCTTACACCAGGAAGGATGTAAAGGCCATGGAGAGGGTACAGAAGAGATTCACTGAGATGATACCAGGGAAGAGAGGCTTTAGTTATCTGGAGAGATTAGAGAAGCTGGGGCTCTTTTCATTAGAACAAAGGGTCATTGGAGATCTGAGAGAGGGCTTCAAAATTTCATCAGGCAAATGAGGAAAAACTATTTCCACTGGTCAGTGCGTCAGTAACTAGAGGACATCGAATTCAAATCATCACCAAAAAACTCAGACCCAGGGATGAAATATCGAGCACACTGTACAAAAATGTTCGGGACGCTCACTGTCCCTCCGGATTTGCGACCAGGGAGAAACTGATGGGTTTCTCTGAATTTTGGGTTAAATGTTGTCTTCATCAAGGTAATCAATGCCTGCTTGAAGCATTCTCCAGTCAGATGCAGCATTGGTTAGATACAGAGTAAAGCTCCCTCTACACTGTCCCCATCAAACATTCTGAGGGTAGGTACAGCATGGGTGAGACACAAAGTAAAACTACCTTTAGACCGTCCCATCAAACACTTCCAGGATATTACAAGGGCATGTTATCAAGACCTTCCCTGAATACCAAGATTAGCAGTGGCACTCGGGAATATATAGGGAGCTGGGACTTGTCCGTGAGAATATCCAAAGGTCTGAGAACTGAAATAATCTAGAGTAATGATGAGGTGTTAGTCATGGCTCGTTCTTATATTCTCATCTCTGTGTCAGTAGGTTATAGGTTCAAATTCACATCCACAGACTTGAGTTTAAAATATAGGCTGATATTCTATTGCAGTACTGAGGGGGTGCTGCACTGTCATATGTCAACACATAACCATCCAGCCTATCCCCACCTTCCAGCTCTTGGTCTGTAGCCTTGTAGGTTACGGCACTTCAGGTGCATATCCAAGTACTTTTTCAATGTTATGAAGGTTTCTGCCTCTACCACCCTCCCAGGCAGTGAGTTTTAGATCCCTACCACCCTCTGGGTGAAAATATTTCCCCTTGAATCCGCTCTAAACATCCTACACATTACCCTAAATCTCTGCCCCCTGGTTATAGACCCCCTCAAACAAGGGGAATAGGTCCTTCCTATCCACTCGATCTAAACCCCTCAATTTTATACAGTTAAAATAGGTCTCCCCTCAGCATCCTCCGTTCCAAAGAAAACAACCCTCACCTTTTTATTTAGAGATACAGCACTGAAACAGGCCCTTCGGCCCACCAAGTCTGTGCCGACCATCAACCACTCATTTATACTAATCCTACACTAATTCCATATTCCTACCACATCCCCACCTGTCCCTATATTTCCCTACCACCTACCTATACTAGGGGCAATTTATAATGGCCAATTTACCTATCAACTTGCAAGTCTTTGGCATGTGGGAGGAAACCGGAGCACCCGGAGGAAACCCACGCAGACACAGGGAGAACTTGCGAACTCCACACAGGCAGTACCCAGAATTGAACCCGGGTCGCTGGAGCTGTGAGGCTGCGGTGCTAACCACTGCGCCACCCTATCTTTCTTCATAACTAAAATTCTCCAGTCCAGGCAACATCCTTGGATACCATAATATGATAGAATTTTACATTATGTTTGAAAGTGAGGTAGTTGAATCTGAAACCAGGGTGTTAAATTTGAACAAAGGAAATTATGACGATATGAGGGGCAAATTAACTGAAGTGGATTGGGAAAATACATTAAAAGGTATGACAGTACATAGGCAATGGATAGTCTTTAAAGAAATATTACATAGTTCATAGCAAATATACATTCCTTCAAGGCTCAAAAACCCCAAAAGTAAAGGCAATCAACTGTGGATAACAAAGGAAGTTAAGGATTGTATGAGATGAAAAGGCCTATAAAGTTGCCAGAAATAGTAGTAAACGTGAGGAGGATTTTAGAATGCAGCAAAGGAGGATGAAGAAACTGATAAACAAAGGGAGAATAGAATATGAATGTAAGCTCGCAAAAAATATATAAACAGACTGTAAAAGCTTCTATAGGTACGTAAAAAGGAAACATTTGGCTAAAACAAATGTGGGTCCATTACAGGCAGAGTCAGAAGAATTTATAATGGGGAATAGAGAAATGGCAAAGAAGCTAAATGATTACTTTGTGCCAGTCTTCACTGAGGAGGATACAAGAAATCTCCCAGAATTAGAGATCCAAGGGATTAGGGGGAATGAGGAATTAAAGGAAATTAGTATTAGTAAGAAGGTTGTATTGGAGAAATTAATGGGGCTGAAGGTTGATAAGTCCCCAGGACCTGATATTCTACATCCCTGAGTGTTGAAAGAGGTAGCTATGGAGATAGTGGATGCATTGGTGATCATTGTCCAAAATTCTATAGATTCTGGAGTAGTTCCTACAGATTGGAAGGCAGCAAATGTCACCCCACTATTTAAGAAGGAGGGAGAGAGAAAACAGGGAATTACAGACCTGTTAGCCTTACATCAGTCATTGGGAAAACGCTCAGATTTATTCTAAAGGATGTGATAAATGGACACTTGGATAATAATGATCTGATTGGGCAGAGTCAACATGGATTTATGAATGGGAAACCACGTTTGACAAATGTGTTGGAGTTTTTTGAGGATGTTACTAACAGAATTGATAAAGGGGAGTCAGTGGACATGGTATACCTGGATTTTCAGAAGGTTTTTGATAAAGTTCCCCACAGGAGGTTGGTTAGCAAAATTAAAGCACATGGGATAAGTGGTAATTTACTGGCGTAGATTAAGGATTGGTGAACAGGCAGAAAACAGAGTAGGAATAAATGGGTCACTCTCATGTTGCAGGCTGTGACTATTGGGGTACCACAGGGAGCAGTGCTTGGGCGCCAGCTGTTCCCAATATATAACAGTGGTTTGGATGTGGGGACCAAATGTAGTATTTCCAAGTTCTCGGATGACACAAAACTAGGTGGGAACGTGTGTTGTGAGGAAGATGCAAAGCGGTTTCAAGGGGATTTGGACAGACTTAGTGAGTAGGCAAGAACGTGGCAGATGGAATATAATGTGGAAATACGTGAGGTTATCCACTTTGGTCAGAGGAACAGATGTGCAGAGTAGTTCTTAAATAGTAAGAGATTAGAAAGTGTAGATGTACATAGGGACCTGGGTGTCCTTGTCAATAAGTCACTTAGGAAGGATATTATTGCCATAGAGGGAGTGCAACGAAGGTTCACCAGACTTGTTTCCGGGATAGTGGGACTGTCCTATGAAGAGAGATTGGGGAAACTGGGCCTGTATTCTCTAGATTTTCGAAGAATGAGAGGTGATCTAATTGAAACCTACAAAATACTGAAAGGGATAGACAGGGTAGATGTAGGTAAGATGTTTCCCCTGGTTGGGGAGTCTAGAACCTGGGGACACAATTTCAAAATAAGGGGAAAGCCACTTAGGACAGAGATGAGGAGAAATTTCTTTACTCAGAGGGTTGTGAATCTTTGGAATTCTCTACCCCAGAGGGCTGTGGAAGCTCAGTCATTGAGCATGTTTAAAACAGAGATCAACAGATTTCTAAATATAAATGACATAAGGGGATATGAGGATAGTGTGGGAAAAAGGCATTGAAGTGGATGATCAGCCATGATCATATTGAATGGCAGGGCAGGCTCGATGGGCTGAATGGCCTACTCCTGCTCCTATGTTCCTATACCTTCTCTGTAAACCCTCTCCAGTGGACTCACATCTTTCCTACAGTGTGGTGACCAGAACTGCACGCAGTACTCCAGTTGTGGCTGAACCAGTATTTTATACAGTTCCAGCACAACCTCCCTGCTCATATATTCTATGCCTTGATGAATAAAGGCAAGAATCTTGTATGCCTTCTTGACCACCTTATCTACTTGCCCAGTCACCTTCAGGGATCTGTGGACATGCACACCAAGGTCTCTCTGTTCCTCTGAACTTCCCAGTACCCTACCATTTAGTGTGTATTCCCTTGCCTTGTGGGCTGTCCCCAAATGCATTATCTCACACACTCTTCTGCCCACCTGACTAGTCCATTGATATCTTCCTCCAGTCTACAGATTTCTTCTTCCTTACCAATCACACGGCCAATTTTTGTATGGTCTGAAAACTTGTTAATCATACCCCCTAAGTTCAAGTCTAAATTATTGATATATACCACAAAAGGCACGGGATCTAGTCCTGAGACCTGCAGAACCCAACTAAACAGCCTTATCCTGGAGAAAGCAAATACTCAACACGCTGTATGTTGGAAACAAAGCTGATTTCTTTAACATTTATTCAGAATATTAGACTCCAGCTCAGTTACAGGGATTATTAAGACCAACGGAAACAAATCTCAACTGTTAGAATGAACATTGGTTCAGTCCTGGATGTAATTAACAGAAGCAATAACAGCAGAATCCAACCCCTGCAGTACCTTGTGAACCCGTTTGTGCCTCAGCAGGTGGGATGAACAAATGAATCCCTTCCCATAAACGGAGCAGGTGAACGGCCCCTCCCCAGTTTAAACAGACTGCTGCATCCACAGGTTTGATGACTGTGTGAATCCCTTCCCACACGAAGCAGATGAACAGCCTCTCCCTAGTGTGAGTGCATCGATGAATTTCCAGGCCAGATGGATCCTGCCCGGTGTGGAGGGGCTGGGTAAGTTGGAGGACCTTCTCCTGGACCTGCTCTTGGGCCTGGTTGAAACAGTAATTTGCAGATCCAAGTTGGGTGGGGCCCATGGTGGGGGTCACTCTAGTTGCCAGTCTGTCTTCCATGGCTTCGTCCATGCCTGGGTGGCCTTGGAAAGGGAGCACGCTTGATGACTTCTGTGACCAGTGTGCACCTAAGGGTACAGAGTGTCTCAGACACTGGTAACAACAAACTGGGATTTTGCTGCTTATTTTGAATACTTTACCTGGATTAGACAACATGTTTGGGGAAACGAAAGGAAGGAAATAATATTCCATAATGACTAGAATTTCTGAATTTCTATCGGTCTCTCCAGGTTGGAGGATCAGTTGAAGCCTCATCCACTCTCAGAACACGTGGACAGTTTCTCCCTACTGTGAACGGTGCAACGTGTAACTGGTTAAATCTCTTTCCACAGTCAGTGTACTGGAACCACCTCACTCGGGTGGGTGTGTCTCGGTGCTTTTCTAGTGAAATCTTTTCCCACAGACAGAACAGACAAACATTTCTCCTTCCGCATTCAAAGGCTGATGATATTCAGGTCCTGATGAACCGAGTGACTCTGTCAGATCTTGATGTTTGGTTTGAGTTTCCCGTCTCAAATCCTGCCCTTCTAATACCCTGTAAAAGGAGTTTACAAAAGTCATTACTGTAAGTACAGAATAGAAATTCAGAACATTCAGAAAATTCAGTACCCAAAGATTCGGAGCATGGGGCTAAAGTGTAACCAAAAGTTGAGCAGCAGCCCCTTCAGGGACTATACAGAGACTGTAACCTCTCATACTGAATATTTACATGGTCCATGGACTCCTCTAAGCTGCAAACATAACATGTAGCCTGGAAGTGGGTGAAAATTCTTTTTAATTCATTCGTGGGATGTGGGCGTCACTGGCTAGACCAGCATTTGTTGCCCATCCCGAATAGCCCTTGAGAAGGTGGTGGTGAGCTGCCTTCTTGAACCGCTGCAGTCCTTGGGGTGCAAGTAGACCAACAGTGCTGTTAGGAAGGGAGTTCCAGGATTTTGGCCCAGCAACAGTGAAGGAACGCTGATATAGTTCCAAGTCAAGAGGATGTGTGGCTTGGAGGGGAACATGCATGTGGTGGTGTTCCCATGCACCTACTACCCTTGTCCTTCTAGGTGGTAGAGGTCGCGGGTTTGGAAGGTGCTGTTGAAGGAGCCTTGGTGAGTTGCTGCAGTACGTCTTGTAGATGGTACACACTGCTGCCACTGTGCGTTGGTGGTGAAAGGAGTGAATGTTGAAGGTAGTGGATGGGGTGCCAATCAAAGAGCTGCTTTTTCCTGGATGGTGTTGAACTTCTTGAGTGTTGTTGGACCTGCACCCATCCAGGCAAGTGGAGAGTATTCCATCACACTCCTAACTTGAGCCTTGTAGATGGTGGACAGGCAGTGGGGAGTCAGGAGGTGAGTTATTCGCTGCAGAATTCCTAGCCTCTGACCTGCTCTTGTAGCCACAGTATTTATGTGGCTGGTCCAGTTTACTTTCTGCTCATTAGTAACCCCCAGGATCTTGATAGTGGGGGATTCAGCAATAGTAATGCCATTGAATGTCAAGGGGCGATGGGTTAGATTCTCTCTTGTTTGAGATGGTCATTGCCTGGCACTTGCGTGGCACAAATGTTACTTACTACTTATCAGCCCAAGCGTGAATGTTGTCTTGCTGCATCTGGACATCGGCTGCTTCAGTATCTGAGGTGGTGTAAATGTTGCTGAACCTTGCACAATCAGCGAACATCCCTACCACCAACCTTATGATGAAGGGAAGGTCTTGATGAAGCAGCTGAAGATGGTTGTGCCTAGGACACTACCCTGAGGAACTCCTGCAGTGATGTCCTGGGACTGAGATGATTGACCTCCAACAACCACAACCATCTTCCTTTGTGCTAGGTATGACTCCAACCAATGGAGAGTTTTCCTGCTGATTCCCATTGACTCCGGTTTTACCGGGGCACCTTGATGCAATATTTGGTCAAATGCAGCCTTGATGTCAAGGTCAGTCATTCTCACTTCACCACTGAAGTTCAGCTCTTTTGTGCATGTTTAGACCAAGGCTGGAATGAGGTCAGGAGCTGAGTAGACCTGGCTGGATCCAAACTGAGTGCGGTGAGCAGGTTATTGCTGAGCAAGTGCCACTTGATAGCACTGTTGACGACCCCTTCCATCACTTTGCTGATGATCAAGAGTAGACTGAGCAGGCAGTAATTGGCCAGATTGGATTTGTCCTGCTTTTTGTGGACAGGACATACCAGGGCAATTTTCCACATTGCCGGGTAGATGCCAGTGTTGTAGCTGTACTGGAACAGCTTGGCTCGTGGCATGGCTAGTTCTGGAGCACAAATCTTCAGTTCCATTGCCAGAATGTTGTCAGAGCCCATAGCCTTTGCAGTATCCAGTGCCGTCAGCTGTTTCTTGATATCACGTGGAGTGATTCGGATTGGCTGAAGGCTGGGGACTTCAGAACACTCGGCCCTTCTGGCTGAAGATGGATGCAAATGCTTCAGCCTGGCCTTTTGCACTGATTTGCTGGGTTTCCCCATCGTTGAAGATGGGGATATTTGTGGAGCCTCCCCCTCCTTTTAGTTGTTTAATTGTGCACCACCATTCACAACTGGATGTTGCAGGACTGCAGCACTTAGATCTGATCCGTTGGTTGTGGGTTTGCTTAGCTCTGTCTATCGCATGCTGCTTCTGCTGTTTGGCATGCATGTAGTCCTGTGTTGTAGCTTTACCAGGCTGACACCTCATTTTTAGGTATATCTGGTGCTGCTCCTGTCTTGCCCTCTTGCACTCTTCATTGAACCAGGGTTGGTCCCCTGGCTTGATGGTAATGGCAGAGTGGGGGATATGCTGGGCCAAGAGGTTACAGATTGTGGTTGAATACAATTCTGCTGCTGCTGATGGCCCACAGTGCCTCAGGGATGCCCAGTTTTGAGTTGCTAGATCTGTTCGAAATCTATCCCATTTAGCACGGTGGTGCTGCCACACAACACGATGGTGAGCATTCTCAATGTGAAGACGGGACTTGGTCTCCACAATGAATGTGCGGTGGTCACTCCTACCAATACTATCAAGGACAGATGCACCTGCGACAGGTAGATTGGCGAGGACGAAGTCAAGTAGGTTTTTCCCTCTTGCTTCTTCCAAGTGATGTTCAACATGGAGAAGCACTGATTCATCTGCCGACTGGGGGGGCGGTAAGTGGTAATCAGCAGGAGGTTTCCTTGCCATGTTTGACCTGATGCCATGAGACGTCATGGGGTCCAGAGTCAATGTTGCGGATTCCCAGGGCAACTTCCTCCCGACTGTATACCACTGTGCTGCCAACTCTGGGAAGTCTGCCCTGCTGGTGGGACAGACATACCCAGGGATGGTGATGGCGGTGTCTGGGATATTATTTGGAAGGTATGATTCCGTGATTATGACTCTACAAGGCTCTACAGCAGAGCAGCGTTTTGGGTAAAAATAAGCAGCGTGGGTCAGGAGGGACAGTGAGAGTGACAAAAGTAATAGGGCATTAATGACTAAGGTGATGTCAGGGGAAAATGAGAAAATGTCAAAGCTAAAGGCACTATATCTGAATGCAAGAAGCATTCAGAACATATTTGTTGAATTAATAGCAGAGGTAAAAATTAATAGCTTTAATCTAATAGCCATTACAGAGACATGCAAAGTGACCATGTTGGGAACTAAATATTCCAGGATACTTAACCTTTAGAAGGGATAGACAAAATGGAAAAGGAGGAGGGGGTCACCCTGATAATAAAGGATGGGATAAAGACAGTAGAAAGGATCTTAGCTCAGCAAACCAAAAATAGCAGTTTGGGCGGAGCTAAAAATATAGTAAGGGGAAGAAAGACTGCCAAAGTCATTTGGTTGAATGCCTCATCACCAGAACTTTCAAACAATCACCAAGACGTAGCTTGGCTGGTGGTGAGAAGGGCCCTCCCCATTAAATCCTTCCTGCACACCCAGAGTCTCGCCCCCTCCACATGCTGCCCTCGAGGTGGCTGTGGTGGGGAAGAGATAGTTGCCCACTTCCTTCTGGAATGTGACTTTGCAAAGCAGGTGTGGAAAGAGATTGTGTTTTTTGTCGAGGTTCATCCCAAGTAGCTCTGTAACACAGGTGTCTGTGCTCTACGGGCTGTTCCCAGGGACGCACACCGAGATAAACATCAACTGTTGCTGGAGGACCATCAATTCGGTGAAAGACGCTCTTTGGTCTGCCCGAAACTTGCTGGTCTTCCAGCGCAAAGAGTTGTCCATGATCAAGTGTTGCAGATTGGCATATTCAAAGATCTAGGACTACGTGCTGAGGGACACACTAAAGCTTGGGGCAGCCGCAGCAAAGGCTCAATGGGGAAAGATCACAGTGTAAGGTCCCCCCACCAAAGTGAACTGAGGGGCTGGACCCATGGGAAACCCCTCGGGCTGTATACACCAAATATGGGTTTGCTGTAAAATGTACATGGCAGGTAAAATGGAATGGAAGGGTTGTGAGGCAACTCACTCCTGTATTGAAGAAAACTGATTTCCTTCGCACTTTTTGGAATGTCAACTTGGTGTTGTTTTGAACTGTTTTGCAATGCATTTTTTACAGATTTTTATGAATAAAGTATATTTTTGGGAAAAAAAGGGGAAGAAAACATTGTGGGAGTTGTTTATAGACCTCCTAACAGTAGCTGTTGTATAGGGCAGAATATAAATCAGAAAATTAGAGGCGCATGTAACAAGGGTAATCCAGTAATCATGGGGGCTTTAATCTCCTCCCACCTTCAGAGCCGCCTGTTCGCCCTCAGTTCATCTCCACTACCAACCGTGCATGCTCAGAGCACAGACAGATCCCACACGGTGCACTCTTGTAGTCATTGATAGGGCACTTTCTGACACACGGGGAGCCCTGGGTAACTAATCCGCCATTGATAGCTCCAACTGTTGAGTCAGAGAGTCATTTACGGCACAGACGGAGGCCATTCAACCCATCGAGTCCATGCCAGCTCTCCACAGAGCTATTCAGTCAGTCCCCCTCCACCACTTGATCCCCGTAGCCCTACAAGTCTATTTCCTTCATGTGGCCATGCAATTTCCTTTCGAAGTCACTGATTGTCACCACCACCCTTGTGGGCAGCAAGTTCCAGGTCATTCCCACCTGCTGCATAAAAAAAAGTGCTTCCTCATATTTCCCCTGCATCGCTTGCCCCAAACCTTCAATGTGTCCCCTAGTTCTTATGCCATTAGTTAATGGGAACAGTTTTTCCTTGTTTAACCTCAGGGGAGGTGGTGGTGTACTGGTATTGTCACTGGACTAGTAACCCCGAGACCCAGATATTGCTCTGGGGACATGGGTTCGAATCCCACCACAGCAGAAGGTGGAATTTGAATTCAATTAATAAAAATCTGGAATTTAAAGCTAGTCTAATGATAACCATGAAACCATTGTCGATTGTTGTAAAAACTAATGCCCTTTAGGGAAGAGAAATCTGCTGTCCTTACCTGGTCTGGCCTACATGCGACTCAAGATCCACAGTAATGTGGCTGATTCTTACATGCCCTCGAAATGGCTGAGCAAGCCACTCAGTTCAAGGGCAATTAGGGATGGGCAATAAATGCTGGCCTGGCCTGCGATGCCCATGAAAGAATTTTTAAAAAGCTTATCCAAGCCTGTCATAATCTTGTATATTTCTATTAAGTCTCCCCTCAATCTCCTTTGTTCTAAGGAGAACAGAACCCCAGTTTTTCCAACCTAACTTTGTAACCGAAATCCCCCATCCCTGGAACCATTCTCCTCTGCACCCTCTCAAGGACCCTCACATCCTTCCTAAAGTATGGTGACCAGAACTAGAAGCTATACTCCAGTTGGGGGCCTAACCAGAGCTTTATAAAGGTTCAGCATACAGGTTCACCTGTTTCTGTACTCAATGCCTCTGTTTATGAATCCCAAGATCCCATATGCCTTACTATCCACTCTCTCAATATGTCCTACCACCTTCAAAGATCAATGCACATGCAACCCCACATCCCTCTGTTCTTGCACACTTTTTAGAACTGTGCCACTAAGTATATATTGCCTCTCCCCAACACTTCTGCCAAAATGCATCACCTGACACTTGTTAGTATTAAATTCCATCTGCCACCTCTCTGTCCACTCCGCTAGCCTATGTCCTGTTACAGGTGGTTCATATCATCTTCACTGTTTGCCACACCTCCAAGTTTGGTGTCATCAGCAAATTTTGAGATTCTACTCTGTATTCCAAGATCCAAATCATTTATAAATATCAAAAAAGCAGTGGTCCCAGCACTAACCCTTGGGGAACACCACTGTCTACCATCCTTCAGTCTGAAAAACAACCATTTACTACAACTCGCTGTTTCTGTCCTTAAGTCAATTTTTTTAAATCCAATTGGACACTGAGCCTCCCCCACTCCATTCCATGACAGTCAGTTTTGTTAACCAGCTTTTTATGTGGTACTTTATCAAATGCTTTCTTAAAATCCATATAAACAACATCCACCACATTCCTTTCATCAACCTTCTCTGTTATTTCATCAAAAAATTCAATTAGATTAGCCAAGCATGATCTGCCTTTTACAAATCCTTGCTGGCTATCCTTAATTAACTCAAACCTCTCCAAGTGTGTGTTGATTTTTTTCCACTGACTAATGTTTCTAAAACCTTCCGCACCACTGATGTTAAACTAACTGGCCTGTAGTTACGAGGACTGTCCTTACACCCTTTCTTGATTAAGGGTGTCACATTTGCCACTCTCCAATCCTCTGGCACCTCTCCTGCATCCAAGGAAGGTTGGAAGACTATGGCAAGCCCTTCCACAATCTCCATCTCCACTTCCTTTAGCAACCTGGGATGTAAGCCATCCGGACCAGGTGACTTATCTACCCTAAGCATAGCCAGCTTTTTTAGTACCTCCCCCGCTCACAATTCTTACCCTATCCATTGCCTCTACTCTCTCTGCTTCTACCAGTATTTTGTCAGATTCCAATTCCTTAGTGAACACTGATACAAAGTACTCATTAAGTATTCTAGCCTTGTCCTGTACCTCTAACCATATATTACCCTCTTGGTCCCAATAGAACCCACTCCACCTCTTACCAGCCACTTACTATTTACATGCCAGTAGAAGATTTTGGGTTTCCTTTTATGTTGATTGCCATTCTATTCTCATATTCTCTCTTTGCCAGTTTAATTTTCCTCTTCACCTCCCCTCTCAACTTATTGTATATGGTCTGGTTCTCACTTGAAAAATTCACCAGACATGCATCATACACCCTCTTTTTTGTTTCATCATAATCTCTATCTCTCTCGTCATCCAAGGAGCCCTGTTCTTGGCTCCCTTACCTTTCGCTCTCATTGGAATGTTCCTAGCCTATACCTGAAGCAGCCCTTCCTTAAAGATCACCCTTTGTTCCAATACAGCACCTCCTGCCAGTCTTTGGTTCCATTCTACCTTGGCTAGATCCCTCTTCCAATCTAGACGTTCTACCTTATTTTATTGCTTGCTTTTGTGTATTACGATTCTAAAGCTCATGATACAATGGTCACTGTTACCCAACTGATCCCTGATAGACACTTGTTCCTTTTGGCCCACCTCATTTCCCAGCACCAGATGCAGCAATGCCTCCTTTCTAGTTGGGCTGAGAACATACTGATCAAGCAAGTTCTCCTGAACAAATTTCAGAAATTGCTCCCATTCCTGACCCTTTACTCTAGAATTATCACAATCCATTTTTGGGTAATTAAAATCCCCCAATATCACCACTCTATAGTTGTTGCATATCTCGATGATTTCCCTGCCGATTTGCTTCTCTATCTCTCTCCCACAATTTGGAGGCCTATAGAATACCCATAGTACCATGATCATAGCCTTTTTGCTTCTTAACTCTAACCAAATGGATTCTGTCCTTGCCATTCAAGGACATTCTCCCTTTCCAACACTATTATGCCTTCCCTAATCAGCACTGCCACCCCACCTCCCTTTTTTCTTCTCTATCTTTTCTGAACACTTTATATCCTTGTATATTAAGCATCTAGTCCTTGCCATTTTTAAGCCAAGCTTCCGTTATTAACACTACATCATATTCCCACACAGCTATTTGCGCTTGTGGCTCACCAACCTTATTCACACTTTGTGCGTTTACACACCTGCATTGTTATCCTGTCTTTGCATTCGTCGTAGCCCTTTTCAGTCCACTCTTATCTAATATGGAACTGCTCCCTTCGCTAGTACTGTCCAACACTCTCACATTATGCCCCTTATTCCACTTCTATATGCTGGTGCCCATCCCCCTGCCAATTTAGTTTGAACCCTCCCCAACCACACAGGTGAACTCCCCCGTGAGGACATTGGTCCCAGTCCTGCTGAGGTGCCTCCTGCCCCAGAACTGGTCCCAATGTCCCAAGAATGTGAAGCCTTCCCTCCTGCACCATGCTTCAAGCCATGCATTGATTCTCCCTATTTCTACTCTCACTAGCACATGGCACTGGGAGTAATCTAGAGATTACTACTCTCGAGATCCTACTCTTTAACTTCCTCCCTAGCTCCTGAAAATCTGACCATAAGACCTCAGTACCTGCCCTCTCTATGTCATTGGTACCAATGTGTATTACAACTTCTGGCTCACTCCCTTCCCCCAGCAGAATATTTATTTATTTAGAGATACAGCACTGAAACAGGCCCTTCGGCCCACTGAGTCTGTGCTGACCAACAACCACCCATTTATACTAACCCTACAGTAATCCCATATTCCCTATCACCTCCCTACACTAGGGGCAATTTACAATGGACAATTTACCTATCACCTGCAAGTCTTTGGCATGTGGGAGGAAACCGGAGAACCCGGCGAAAACCCACGCGGTCACAGGGAGAACTTGCAAACTCCGCACAGGCAGTACCCAGAATCAAACCTGGGTCACTGGAGCTGTGAGGCTGCAGTGCTAACCACTGCACCACTGTGCTGCCCAAATATTCTCTCAGTGATGTCCATTACCCTAGCACAAGAGAGGCAACACACCATGCGGGACTCACGGCAACAGTTACACAAATGCCTATTTGTCCCCCGGACTATGGAATCACTGATAAGTGCATTTCTGCACTTTGCTGATCCCTCCTGGCCATTGGTGCCATGGTCTCGACTGCAATCCTTCAAAGTGCTGTCACTCCCAGCAGTCTCCAAAGCTGAGTACTGGTTTGAGAGTGGCACACACCCTGTAAACTCCTACACCTCCTGCTTCTTCCTACTCTTCCAGATGGCCACCTACCTACTATCCTGAACTCTTACTGTCTGTGGGATGACCATCTCCTGGAACATACGATCCAGGAAACTCTCCTGCTCCCTGATGCTGTACAGTGATTCTAGCTGCCCCTCAAGGTCAGAAATCCTGAGCTCGAGCTGGAGACAATTCCTACACATGTGGTTGCCAAAGAAACATGATGTATCCTGAAGTTCCCACATGGCACAGGAATTGCAAGCAGCAGGTCGCAGCTGTTCATCCATGATCGAAACAAAAACCTATTCCCTTTTTAAAACAGTCTATTTAATATCCTATTTAAACGATCAATTTTAATTAGTACCTCTAGTCCTGCTCTGAGCTTATATTCCTATTACAACACTTACTGTTACACTCCCCGATTGAAAATTTTTAATTTCCCAGCTCCTAATTTGAACCAATACCCTCCTTGCTAGTTTCGCTCTCTCTCTCTCTTTATGATAAATTATAAAATCCGCCTTAGTTTTTAGTTGCTGAACTAATGAATCGATCAAGTCTTATTTTACATTCATTTAATTTAGATTAAATTAAAAGCTTCCCAGTATACACACCCCGGCCGTCTTTCTGTTTCCTCATGCTCTCTGTTGATTGTAGCATCACTCTGATGTCACTTTTTGATTTGGCTCCGAATCTCCTCTCTGGCCTCCAAGGTTTGGGCGTGCTTTTTAAATCCTCTCCTCTCCTGCTTCTCTTTTAGGATTGATGTAAAAATTCATAATTTTATTACAACTAATTTCAGATGAGAGTCCCTGAATTAGGGGAAATATCACAGGCAGTGAGTATGAAAGGGATACTGCAGCCCTGAGAACACTATAAGCTACAGATCCATAATATTAAACTGCAGCCCAGTTATAGAAATTATTAATATCAGCAGAAACAAAGCCCACTGTCAGCGTGAACATGGTTCAGTCCTGGATGTGATGGACAGCAACAATAACAGCAGAATCCCACCCCTGCAGTCACTTGTGAACTCGCTGGTGTGTCAGCAGGTGGGATGACTGAGTGAATCCCTTCCCACACACAGAGCAGGTGAACGGCCTCTCCCCAGTGTGAACTCGCTGGTGTCTCACGAGGTTGGATGAAGCAGCGAATCCCTTCCCACACACAGAGCAGGTGAAAAGCCTCTCCCCAGTATGAACTCGCCGATGTTTCAGCAAGTGGGATGACTGAGCGAATCCCTTCCCACACACGGAACAGGTAAATGGCCTGTCAGCGGTGTGAATTCGTTGATGTGTCAAAAGGTTGGATGAAGTAGTGAATCCCTTCTTACATAAGGAACAGATGAATGGTCTCTCCCCAGTGTGAACCCGCTGGTGTGTCAGCAGATGGGATAACTGAGTGAATCTCTTCCCACAAATGGAGCAGGTGAACGGCCTCTCCCCAGTGTGAACTCGCTGGTGTTTTTGAAGCTCAGATGACTGAGTGAATCCCTTCCCACACACGGAGCAGATAAACGGTCTCTCCCCAGTGTGACTGCGTTGATGAATTTCAAGCTCAGATGGGTAATTGAATCCCTTCCCACAGTCCCCACATTTCCACGGTTTCTCCATGGTGCAGGTGTCCTTGAGTTCCTCCAGGTTGGATGATCAGTTTAAGCCTCGTCCACACACAGAACACATCTATGGTTTCTTCCTGCTGTGAATGGTGTGATGTTTTTCAGGCTGTGTAACTGGTTAAAGCTCTTTCCACAGTCAGTGCACTGGAACACTCTCACTCGGGTGTGTCTCTCACTGCTTTTCCAGTCACACTGATGTTTAAAATCTTTTCCCACAAACAGAACAGACAAACATTTCTCCTTCCACATTCAAAGGCTGATGATATTCAGGTCCTGATGAATCGAGTGACTCTGTCAGATCTTGATATAACGTTTGAGCTTCCTGTCTGCAAATCCTCCCTTTTTAATATCCTGTAAAAGGAGTTTACAAAAATCATCACTGTCAGTACAGGACAGAAATTCAGAACAGACAATTCTAGTTTCTATGGAACATTCTTTGCTGTCTTGTTCCCCCAAACATATGATCCAATCAAACTAAAAAGAAACCAAAATAAGCAACAAAATGACAATAAAAGCAATAGGAACCTTCCTAACTAAACCAGAATGTTGCTCCCAGTGTCTGTGAGACACTCTGTACCCTGAGGTGCCCAACGATCATGGAAGGTATCAAGCGTGCTCCCTCTCCAGGGCCACCCAGGCACGGACACGACCATGGAAGACAGGCCACCAGCCAGAATGATCCCCCCACCCCCACCACCATGGACCATCCTGGACCTATAAATTGCTTTCATAGCCGGGCCCAACAGCAAGTTCAGGAGAAGATCCTCTAACTTACCACCCCCTCCACACCAAGTGACAAAAGATTAGGAGAGTGGGGCTAATGTTTAACCAAAAGTTGAGGAGCAGCCCCTTCAGGGAATGTAACCTCTCACACTGGATATATACATGGCCCATGGACTCCACTGGACTGCAAACATCACATGCAACCTGGGAGTGGATTAAGCTGCTTAAAATCCTGTTCCAGAGATGCCCAGAGCTGGGGGTAGGATTCAGGAAAGGGTAAATTCCAAAGCAGCAAGGGAAATGTCAAGGCTCTAGAGCAGAGCAGCATTTTGGGTAAAAATAAGCAGAGTGGGTCAGGAAGGGACAGTGAGATTAACCAAGGTAATAGGGCATTCGTGACTAAGGTGACGCCAGGGAAAATCAGAAAAAAGTCAAAGCTACAGCCACCATATCTGAATGCACAAAGCATTTACAACAAATTAGATGAATTAATAGCACAGATAGAACTTAATAGGTTTGATCTAATAGCCATTACAGAAACATGTGCCGGAATTTTACGCCACCCTAACTGTCAGATGGTGGTGTAAAATGGAGCGGGAGGGTCTGGCAGGCTTTCCCAACCTGCTCCCACCTCTGCCCGCCCCAGGCCAATCAAGGCCCATATGTGGCCACTTAACAGCCACTTAAGGGCCTTCGCCCGCCTCCACGCGGATTTTACTCGTGGCAAGTGGGCATCCTGGAGCCATGAAAAGCAGCCTGGGAAAAGCAGGCAGCTTCCGATCGTCTTGGGGAGGGGGGTGGGGGGTTGGTGGTAGCGCCTGCTTATTGGGCACTGGGTGCCCGATGGAGGGCTGTTCCTGCTATCCCAACCAGCCCCAAGACCCAACACGCACCCCCCTTCCCTCCAAACGACCACCCTTGCCTCACCGGGGCCCGACTGATTACCCGTGACGACGCAACCAAAACTTACCTGGAATCCCGGCTCCATGCCTCGGAACAATTAAAGCCTGGGGACCTGTAAAATGTGGGTCAGATCCCCAGGCCAGGCGGAAGCGGGTTCGCCACCGACTTTTCAGTCAGTGGCCAGCTCCCGTCCGCCCAATGTGAAATCCCGGCCATGGCTACAAAGTGACCAAGGTTGGGAACTAAATATTCCAGGATATTTGACCTTTAGAAGAGATGGACAAGATGGAAAAGGAGGAGGGGTTGCCCTGATAATAAAGGATGGGATAAAGACAGTAGAGAGAAACAATGTTAGCTCAGCAAATCAGTTTGGGTGGAGCTAAGAAATGGGAAGGGGCAGAAAACATTGGTGGGAGTTGTTTATAGGCACCCGAACAGTAGTTGAGGTGTAGGGAAGAGTATAAATCAGGAATTTGGAGGCGCATGTAACAAGGGGAATACAGTAATCATGGGGGCTTTAATCTCCTCCCTCCTCCCGAGCCGCCTTTTCCCCCCTCAGTCCATCTTCACTATCCGGACTGCACATGCTCAGAGTACAAACCAATTCCATGCCGGTGCACTGGGCTCCTGTAGTCATTGATATGGGCCTTTCTGGCCCACGGGGAGTCCTGAGTAATTAGTCTGCAATTCAAAACTCTAGTTGTTGAATCGAGGCTTATTTTTATGTCATCCCATCAAGATTGGGCCCAGAGAGGCAATGAACGAAATTATTAAATAAATTATACGGACACCTCAGTACTCCGGCCATCAACCATGGTGTGAAGTACAATCTACATGCCCGAGGTGGATTAAAGCTCAGGTTTACCGGGCCTAGCAATGGATTAATGCTCGGGTTTACTGAGCCAGGTGATAGGTCT
The DNA here is from genome assembly GCF_036365525.1 of Heterodontus francisci. Lineage (NCBI taxonomy): Eukaryota > Metazoa > Chordata > Chondrichthyes > Heterodontiformes > Heterodontidae > Heterodontus > Heterodontus francisci. The sequence goes on from NC_090402.1 coordinate 56,978,665, forward strand.
GGCTTAAAAACAAGAAATGCTGGAACCACTCAGCAGGTCTGGCAGCATCTGTGGAAAGAGAATCAGAGTTAACGTTTCGGGTCAGTGACCCTTCTTCGGAAGGTCTGGCTCTACGTTTTAGACAATGCCCCCTAGTACTGGATTCCCCAACAAGCAGAAATAGTTTCTCTCTATCTACCCTATAAGTTCCAATTAATATCTTGAAAACTTTGATCAAATCACCCCTTAATCTGCTAAGTTCCAGGGAATACTAACCTCATAATGGGGTGATGCATTTTGGCCAAGAAGATCAGGAGAGAATATACACTGAATGGTTCGAAAGAGTGTGCAGGGAGAGAGGGACCTGGGGGTTCGTGTGCATCGATCTTTGAAGGTAGCAGGACATACTGAGAGTGTAGTTGGAAAAGCATTTGGGATCTTGGGCTTCACAAACAGAGGTATTGAATGCAAAAGCAGGGAATTTATACTGAATCTTTATAAAGCTCTGGTTAGGCCACAACTCAAGTATTGTGTCCAATTCTGATCACCACACTTTAGGAAGGATGTGAAGCTCCTTGAGAGGGTGCAGGTTGAAGAAGCTGGGGTTGTTCTCCCAGGAGCAAAGGAGATCAAGGGGAGATCTGATAGAGGTGTATAAGATTATGATTGTCACTGCTTTCAATCAGGCAGACAAAGAAAAGCAGTTCCCATTAGCTGATGATACAAGGACTAGGGGACACAGATGAAACTTTTGGTCAAGAAATACAGGAGGATGTGAGGAAGAAACTTTTTATGCAGCGAGTGGTTATGACCTGGATCTCAGTGCCTTTGAGGGTGGTGGAAGCAGTGACAATCAATGATTCCAAAAGGAAATTGAATGGATACTTGAGGGAAATAAATGTGCAGGACTACAGGGATAGAGCAGGAGAATGGGACTGACTGGATTGCTCCACAGAGAACTGGCATGGAATCAAAAAGCCGAATAGCCGCCTTCTGTGCCATATGACTCTTCTGTGTAAGGCTGCGTTTGTTGACAATGCAACCACTAGGTGGTCCTGCAGTGGTACATGCACAAATGCAGCCTGTACCTCGAAAACGTCACAGTCTGCGACTTCAGGCAGCTGCCAGGACTAAAGATGGGGCTGTTCAAATAATCACACATAGGCAACTGAAACACATGGCAGCACACAATGGCCGGAGGGAGTGAGCGAGCCTGCCGGGGAGGGAGTGAGCGAGCAGGCCGGGGAGGGAGGGAAGGAGCGAACGGGCTGGGGAGGGAAGGTAGGGAGGGAGGGAGCGAGCGGGCTGGGGAGGAGAGCGAGCGAGTGGGCTGAGGAGGGGAGGGACCGAGCGGGCTGGGGAGGGGAGGGAGGGAGGGAGCGAGCGGGCTGGGGAGGGGAGGATGGAGGGAGGGAGGGAGCGGGCTGGGGAGGGGAGGGAGGGAGGGAGCGGGAGGGGAGGGAGGGAGGGAGCGGGAGGGGAGGGAGGGAGGGAGCGGGCTGGGGAGGGGAGGGAGGGAGTGAGCGGGTTGGGGAGGGGAGGGAGGGAGGGAGGGGGGGAGCGAGCGGGCTGGGGAGGGGAGCGAGCGAGCGGGCTGGGGAGGGGAGGGAGCGAGCGGGCTGGGGAGGGGAGGGAGCGAGCGGGCTGGGGAGGGGAGGGAAGGAGGGATGGAGCGGGCTGGGGAGGGGAGGGAAGGAGGGATGGAGCGGGCTGGGGAGGGGAGGGAAGGAGGGATGGAGCGGGCTGGGGAGGGGAGAGAAGGAGGGATGGAGCGGGCTGGGGAGGGGAGGGAAGGAGGGAGGGAGCGGGCTGGGGAGGGAAGGAAGGGAGGGAGGGAGCGAGCGGCCCAGGGAGGGGACGGGAGGGAGATGGAAGGGAGATGGAAGGGAGGGGAGGGAAGGGGGGAAGCGGGGAGGGAGGGGAGAGGAGGAAGAGAGCGCGCCAGGGAGGGAGGGAGTGAGCGGGCCGGGGAGGGGAGGGGAGCGGGGAGGGAGGGGTGGGGGGAGTGGAGGGGGGGAGCGGGAGGGGAGCAGAGGGGGGGAGCGGGGGGGGAGCAGAGGGGGGCGCAGAGGGGGGCAGCAGGGAGGGGGGAGGGGGGAGTGGAGGGGAGGGGAGGGGAGGGGAGGGGGGGAGCGGGGAGGGGAGGGGGAGAGCGGGAAGGGAGGGGACTGGAGGGGAGGGGGGAGGAAGGGGAGGGGAGGGAGGGGAGGGGGGAGCGGGGAGGGGGTGGAGGGGAGGGGGGAGCGGGGAGCAGGGAGGGGAGGGAGTGGGGAGAGGAGGGAGGGAGCGGGGAGAGGCGGGGAGGGAGGGAGTGGGCCATGGGGGGGGAAGCAAGCGAGTGGGCGGGAGGTAGAGGAGGACAGCGCACCCCTTACCGCCAAGGTTTTCTGCCTCACTCTCCCCGCTCCCACCCAGCCAGCTCTCTGCCCGCATTACGCGATGACGTCTTCCGCGCACGCGCCATCCAGTCCTGGCAATATGGAACGCATCGCATGTGCGCAGATTGACGCAGTCTGATGACATCACCTGCCGGCTGCGTTGTCAATAATCACTTTGTGTAATCTTTCATTATTTAACCCTGCACTCCGTCCAAGGCCAATATTTCTCTCCTCAGGTGTGGTGCACAGAAATGAACACTCCAGCTGTGGTCTAACCAGGACTTTGTGTGTCTCAGTCCTTTTCCAGTCACACTGATACCTGAAATCTCTTCCCACAGACAGAACAAACCTTTTTCCTTTCACGTTCAAAGCTGAAGATATTCAGGTCCTGATAATTCGAGTGGCTCTGATGTGATGTTTGATTTGAGGTTCTCCATCTGCAAATATTCCCTGTAAAAGGAGTTTACAAAAGCCATCACTGTCAGTCCAGAACAGAAATCAACATTCTCTGCTCCTGCTTCCGGGCCAGGATGGCCGCGCATGCGCTCTGTTGCACATTGCGCCCTACAAAGATGGCGGCTGTTAACCCGTCCCTGTCACAGGGAGAAGCCCCGTAGCTGCCGCTCAACTCGGTGTAAACGCGGGACCAGGAAGTGGTTATTGGAGGTGTTTCGGAAGCCTTCGCGCTTGCTCCATCGCTACCTCCGCCTCTTACCGACTGTAGATACAGCTCACAACCGTCTCTCCATCGCATACATTGCACCTGCTCGGCACTGCGCATGCGTACTGCTCTCCTGTCGTGTGAATGAGGACATTCCTGACTGTGGATAGTGTTGGGTAGAAACCCCCAGTGTGTGATTTGTGATTTTTTTTTTGTTGTGAAGGGTGGAGACTGGGGCCGGACCAGTTACTCTCAATCATCAATAAAGTGATGGACGGGGTCATGGCACTTGCTTCGCAATAACCTTCTCACTGACGCTCAGTTTGGGTTCCGCCAGGGCCACTCAGCTCCTGAGCGCATTACAGCCTTCGTTCAAACATGGACAGAAGAGGTGAGGTGAGTGCCCTTAACATCACAGCAGGATTTGACCGAGTATGGCATCAAGGAGCCCTAGCAAAACTGGAGTCAATGGGAATCAGGGGGAAAACCCTCCGCTGGCTGGAGTCATACCTAGCACAAAGAAAGATGGTTGTGGTTGTTGGAGGTCAATCATCTGAGCTCCAGGACATCACTGCAGGAGTTCCTCAGGGTAGTGTACGATGCCCAACCATCTTCAGCTGCTTCATCAATGACCTTCCTTCAATCCTAAGGTCAGAAGTGGGGATGTTCGCTAATGATTGCACAATGTTCAGCACCATTCGCGACTCCTCAGATACTGAAGCAGTCTGTGTCAATGCAGCAAGACCTGGACAATATCCAGGCTTGGGCTGATAAGTGGCAAGTAACATTCACGCCACACAAGTACCAGGCAATGTCCATCTCCAGCAAGAATCTAACCATCCCTCCTTGACATTCAATGGCATTATGATCGTTGAATCCTCCACTATCAACACTGTGGGGGCTACCATTGACCAGAAACTGAACTGGAGTAGCCATATAAATACCGTGGCTACAAGAGCAGGTCAGAGCTAGGAATCCTGCAGTGAGTAACTCACCTCCTGACTACAAGGCACAAGTAAGGAGTGTGATAGAATACTCTCCACTTGCCTGGATGGGTGCAGCTCCAACAACACTCAAGAAGCTCGACACCATCCAGGACAAAGCAGCCTGCTTGATTGGCACCCCATTTACAAACATTCACTCCCTCCACTACTAATGCACAGTGGCAGCATCTACACGATGCACTGCAGCAACGCACCAAGGCTGCTTAGACAGCACCTTCCAAACCCACAACCTCTAGCGCCTAAAAGAACAAGGGCAGCAGATGCATGGGAACACCACCACCTGCAAGTTCCCCTCCAAGCCACATACTATGCTGACTTCTAACTACATTGCCATTCCTTCACTGTCACTGGGTCAAAATCCTGGAACTCCCTTCCTAACAGTACCTACCCCACATGGACTGCAGCGGTTCAGGAAGGCAGCTCACCACCACCTCCTGAAGGGCAATTAGGGATGGGCAACAAATGCTGGCCTGGCCAGTGACTCCCACATCCCATGAACAAATTACAGAAACCCAAGTGCATGGACGTTCCATTATCCACCAGAAACAAGGAGAATGGGAACTGGGGACCAATCGAGCAGCAATAACAACAGCAATCTCTTCCCACACACAGAACATTTAAATAGCCTCTCCAGTAAAAATGTGTTGATTATGGATCAAATCCTTTGAACTTTGAAATCTGGGATGTTAACAGGTGGGAAAACTGTGTAAATCCCTTTGCACACGTGAAGTATCTGAACAGTCTCTGTGTGACAGTGCTGGTGTATCAGTAAATGGAATGACTGAGTGAATCCATTTCCACATTCAGCTGGTGAATGTCCTCTCCCTGACATGACTGCACCCATGAGTTTCCAACTCAGACTGGAGACTGCTCACAGTCAACAACATGCATTTATATAGCACCTTTAAAATAGTAAAAACATCCGGAGACTGTTCACAGGAGTGTTAACAGTCCCCATTTTAAGACATTTGATCCCTGAAACATCTGTGCTTGTATCTCCAATTTAGTCCCCAAAGCACTGCTATAATTTCCATTCAATAAATATGGGAAACACACAGATTTTACCAATGTAAATCAGTGGTTCTGATAAATGGTCTATACACCAGGTAACACTCCTGTGGTTGTTTTTTTTTATTCATTCATGGGATTGAACTGAGTGGCTTGCTAGGCCATTTCGAGGGCATGTAAGAGTCAACCACATTGCTGTGGATCTGGAGTCACATGTAGGCCAGACCAGGTAAGGACAGCAGATTTCCTTCCCTAAAGGACATTAGTGAACCAGATGGGTTTTTACAACAATCGACAATGGTTTCATGGCCATCATTAGACTAGCTTTTAATTCCAGATTTATTTAATTGAATTCAAATTCCACCTTCTGCTGTGGTGGGATTCGAACCCATGTCCCCAGAGCAATACCCTGGGTCTCTGGGTTACTAGTCCAGTGACAATACCAGTACGCCACCGCCTACCCTAAAACAGCAGAACCTCTGGCTCAGTAAGAGTCGAGCCTTGGTAGATCTGCTAGGGATATATTCTAAACAGGAATTGTTTTGTGTATTTCATAGTTGTTACATCACAGATATTGATTTCCGTCAAATGTCTTACAGCTGATTAGCTCCCAGGCAAATTTATTCCAATCTTAATAACTAGTGTTTCCTGTCTCCTAGTTTTGTTTCCACTGATCCTGCATTCAGCCAATCCTATTGTTCTCACTTCTATCTTTCCTTATTATTTTCTTCACTATCCTTTTTCTGCATCCACCCCATCTCTTCAGATTTTGTTCCCGTAGGATGTGAGAAGTGCCATTCAGCATGATATATAACACTATTTCAGGTGGTGGGAGAGGGGAGATGACTGAGCACAATGCAATATTTCCAACTGTTTAACATCAGAAAATGAGCTTGGATCTCCCATGTTGCAGGAGATATTCCTTCTTAAGGATTCTCACCTGAAACATTAACCATTAAGATAGGTTCATAAGAGAACTTCAGACCATCTAATCATGAGTTGTTCAGTGAGCTGATTCTTGGTGCCAGTCTGTTGTAAAGTGATGGACGAGTGAGATTTAAACTGAGCAGCATTTCAAAATTCAGCAAACTTTTACATCTGCTGAATCTGCATCAAACAAAGAGACAAAATGGAAACAAAGATTCCATTCAGATGCTACTTTGCACTCTCCGATTCTGCATTTTTCTCTAATGCTGTCCTTACATTACAACAGTGACTACACTTCAAAAATACTTCATTGGCTGGAAAGCACTTTGGGGTTTCCTGAGGTTGTGAAAGAAGCTATAAAATCTTTTGCTCTGTCTGTCACTTTCAATGAACAAAGCAATGGAATTGTGACATGTATGTACACCTTTCCGTCTCTACCTCTCTCTGTCTCTCTGTATCTGTCTCAGTCCGTTTCTCTGTCTACCTCTCTCTCTGTTTTCCTTTCCTTGATTGCTCTCCAAAATAAATATACCTCTCTCTAGTGCTGGTGAAATAGACCAGTATTGTTCCCAATGCGATTCTTGCTGTGACCCACAGAGAAAGCACAGTCTGTCCATGTGTCAGCTTCTCATTGGTGTAGTGTTGAGTGTCCCCGCCTGTCACGTGAGTAGAGGGCGGAAGCATTTTGAAGATGTCACATTTTGTTTCTATTGCTTTGTGCCAATTCATCTTCAATAGCGACAAAGAAAAACAAAGAGTAAAAATATACAAGAGGAGATTGTGCCTTTGAGAATTTTCTTCAGCAGAGACTGTTTAAGGACTAAGACTAATAACTGGAATATTGGTGTTTATTGCAAGGGGGCTGGATTACAAGGGTAAGGACATCTTGCTACAATTGTACATGGCATTGGTAAGATCAGGCCTGGAGTAACGTGTACAGTTTTGGTCTCCATACCTAAGGAAGGATGTCCTTGCCTTTGTGTGGGTGTCACAATGGGTTAACGAGAATGATTCCTGGGATTAGAGAGTTGTCCTATGACGAGAGATTGAGTAGAATAGGCCTATACTCTCTGGAGATTTAAAGAATGGGAGGTGATCTCACTGAAACATATGAGATTCTGAGAGGGTTTGACAGGTTAGGTGCTGATAGGCGGTTTCCCATGGCTGGAGAGTCTCGAGCTAAGGGGCATAGTCTCAGGGTAAAAGGACAATCATTTTGGTCTGATCTGAGGAGACATTTCTTCACGCAGACAGCTGTGATTCTTTGGAATTCTCCACCCTGGAGGCCTGTGGATATTCATTAATTGAGAATATAACATAAAAATATAACAATTATATCATATAAAAATATAATATAAATATAAAAGAGACTATAAATGCAATTTAGTGAAAAGTAAGTTTAGAATATGTAGATTCACTGAACAGATGATAAAAATTTTCCATCTATTCCAGTGAAGAGGAAGGACCCTGCCTAAGATCACCATCTTTAAACGACATGTAGCCAGAGACTGGAGTTGGCCTTGAACTCCCTACCTGAGCAATCAAACCAGCCTTTTGCTATTGAACTATGACTGAGATATAACAATTCTCTTCTGGCACTACCCCTGAATCCAAGGAAGACTCAAAGATTATGGCCAGTGCCTCTGCAATTTCCACTCTCACTTCCCTCTGTATCTTTGGATGCATCTCATTTGGTCCTGGTGCCGTGTCAATTTTAAGTACAGATAGCCAATCCAGTACCTGCTCCTTATCAATTTTAAACGCTTCAAGTATCTGAATTACCTCCTGTTTCATCATGAGCTGTGCAGTATTTTCTACCTTGGTCAATACAGAAGCAAAATATTCATTTAATACTCAACTATACCCCTGCCTCCACATTTTGGTCCCTAATCGGCCCCACTCCCCTTTTACCACCCTTTTACTATTTATATGCCTATAGAAGACTTGTGGATTTCTTTTTATGTTCTCTTTCCAGTCTCTTTCCATACTGTCTCTTTACTTTATTTTATTTGCTTTTTCACTTCCCCTCTGAACGTTCTATATTCAGCCTGGTTCTTGGTTGTATTATCCACCTGACATCTGTCATAAGCACACTTTTTCTTCTTCATCTTAATCTCATCTCTATTGTCATCCAGGGAGTTCTGGATTTGTTCGCGCTACCTTTCCCCTTCGTGGGAATATATCTGTGCCTTTGAAGCAGCCCATTGTACAATTACCGTTTTGCCTCCCAACCTTTTATTCCAATTTATCTGGGTCAGATCCATTCTTACAACACTGAAGTTGGCCTTCCCCTCGTTCATTATTCTTACTCTGATCTGTGCATTGTCCTTTTCCATAGCCGACCTAAACCTTATGATACAAAGATCACTGTCCCCTAAATGTTCCCCTACTGACACTTGATCCACTTGACCCACCTCCATGTCAAAAACCAGGTCTAGCAGTGCCTCCTTTCTCATTGGACTGAAACATATTGCTGCAGGAAATTGTCCTCAACACAGTCTAGGAACTTTTACCCCTCTCTGCCCTTTACACTACTACTATCCCTGTTTTAATTAGATAATTAAAGTTCCCCCATTACAACTACTCTACAATTCTTGCACCTTTGTAATTTCCTTGCAAATTTATTCCTCTCCATCTTTCCACTAGTTGGTGGCCTGTAGACTACACCGAGCAATGTAATTGCAACTTTTTGTTCCTTAACTCTAGCCATAGATTCTGTCCTTCACCTGTCTGGGACATCTCTCTCCAGCACTGCAATGTTCTCCTTAATCAATACTGCCAGCCCTCCATATTTCCTTCCTCTCCAGGAATATTTAATACCTAGTCCTGCCCTTCTTTGAGCCAGGTCTCTGTTCTAGCCACATCATATTTCCACATGGAAATCTGCACCTGTAACCCACCAATCTTATTTACCGCGCTCCGCACATTCACATACATGCACAGTAAGCATATTTTGGATTTTATTTCTTTCTCCCTTACTCTGAGCTTACTATTTCCTACTCTAGTGCTAACTGTCTCTCCCACACCTTGGTGTTCCTCTCTGATATTACCTCCTGGTTCCCATATCCCTGCCAAGTTAGTTTGAACCCTCCCCAATAAGCATAAGCAAATAGCCCCGCAAGGAAATTTGTCCCGGCTCTGTTTATGTGCAACCTGTCTGGCCTGTACAGGTCCCAGCTCCCCGAGAGCTGGTCCCAATGTCCCAGGAATCTAAAGCCCTCCTTCCTGCACCATCTTTCCCACCATGTATTCATCTGCTTTATCCACCTATTTCTAAATTTACTTGTGAGTGGTACCGGAAATAATCCCGAAATTACTACTTTTGGGGTCCTGCTTTCTAATTTCCTACCTAGCTCCCTATATTCTGACTGCAGGACCACATCCCTTTTTCTGCTATGTCATTGTTACTCCTTTCTCGTTTTCCACCCCCACCACCACCAAGGGTGCTCTGCAGCTGCTCGATGACATCCTTGACCCTGACACTAGCGAGGCAACACACCATCCAGGATTCACATCTGCGACTGCAGAATCCCCTGTTTATTCCCCTAACTATCAAATCTTCTATCACTTATTACTCTTCCAGTCTTCTTTGTGCTCCCCTATGCAGTAGAGCCAACCGTGGTGCCATGGACCTGGCTCTGGCTACACTCCCCAGACAAACTCTCACTTTCATCAGTATTCAGAACTTAATACTGGTTGAAGAGTGAGATGCACTCAGGGGTCTCCTGCACTACCTGCCTGTTTCTTCTTGACTGTCTTGTTGGCCACTTATTGCCTATCTCCTTGCATACTCTTAAGCTGTGGGGTGACCACATCTACAAATGTGCTATCCACGTAGCTCTCAACTTCCGCAGTGCACCGCAGTGATGCCAGCTGCTGCTCATGCTTCGAAACCCAGAGCTCGAGCTGCTGCAAGTGACAACACTTCCTGCACAAATGGTTATCCAGGACATGTGAAGCATCCTGGAGTTCTCACATAGCACAGGATATGCACTCTAGGCGTCAGAACATAGAAGCAGGAATGGGCCATTCAGTCTGAGCCTGCTCTGTCATTCAATTAGATCATGGCTGATCATTTACCTCAAATCCATTTTCCCGTGTTATCCCCATATCCTTTAATGTCATCAGTAACTAGATATCAATTGATTTCTGTTTGAACATGCTCAATGATTGAGCTTCCACAGATTCACCACCTTCTGAGTGAAGAAATTTGTCCTCATCTCAGTCTTAAGGAACAACCCTGCCATTCCTCCATTAGATAATAAACCTTGTCACAACTAATAAAGCTTACTACTTAAAAATAAAAGGGAAGACACACTAGCTACTTCCCTTCTGTTGGTGTTACTTAAATATAGGGACGTTAATATAGTATAAGGTTATGAAAGGGTTAATCTTGAGAGATTGTAAAGATTACGGCCCACCATAAGAGATCATCTGGGAGAGACTCAAGAACAGATACAGTGTGGCCTTTGAAGGAGACATGCAGGCTAGTGTGGAGTGTATAATAGTTGTTATGACATTAATATTAATGTTACTACAGACTAAGAATCTCTGGTAGACTCAATAAGGTGGCAGCATACAGAACCAAACATACAACGTGAACAATGGTGGGGATGGGAAACAGACCCTGAAGAAAAAGTTTGAAGCAACCACCATCCTCCAGCCAGAAGAAAGTTTATAACAATGAACTGGAAAGAAGAAAAACAAAACTACAGACCTAAAGAGGTGGAGAGAAGATCTACAGCATGGCTGCCTGCAAATCAATCTATCAGGTGAGTCATGGTGCCGACTATTAAAGAATCCCAGTAAAAAAAAACAGCCTTTGAAGGAGCTTAAATTAATTTTCTAAAGGCATCGTCTGAAAAAAAGGGGAAAACCCAATCCCTCACTTTGGCTGAAGGTAAGGGCGAAGAGCGCAAACTGCCAAAAATCACAGGAAACCCCGGAACCCAGCAGGGAGATTCCATTAATGTAGCTAAGACTGAAAAAGAAAAAAAATAACTTGCAGCTCTCAAAGAAAGAGGTAAACCCTAGAAGAGTCTGTCGAAACAGCCGGGAACTCTCAAATAGCTGCGTCTACTGCATTAGACAAGCTGAGTAAACAAATAAAGTGAAATGCTCAAGCAAAGTGAAAAACCCTAGAACTACCTATTAAAAACAGCAGGGGACACACAAAAGCACCTGCTATACTCCATTAAAGCAAACTAGCCTGAAAAAAAGAGTTTCTTAGAAGAGAACACTCTAAAAATGTCCATAAAATAAAATAACATGGATCAAAAATTGGGAATGCCAGAGAGTTTTAAAAGTAATGAGAGACCCAATCAGACTCAAAACTGGGTATTATGGAGAAAAAGGTTTCTTCGTTATAGAAATGGGTCAAAATTGGACAGCAGGTCTGAAGCAGAGCAAGTGAATACACTATTATATTTAATTGGTGCTATAGCTGATGATATAATAGCAAGACAAAGTATTAATGAAACATCAACCAAATTTGTAAAGCTTGAGATTCTTGCTTCAACCTGTGCAGCAAAAACAGACTAATCCTGCATCATGAACAAAGACCTCCTGCAATTGTTCAGTTCCTTCACCAGAGGGCTGAGAAAAGAGGCACCAGGAGAAACGATACACTGGGGATTGGCGAGGGTGGGGTGGGGGCTGTGAAGGACACCATTAAACCCTGCCAGTGCTGTGGTGCCAAAATTACTCACAGGCGTGAACAATGTCCTGCCTATAGAACAGAATGCTTTTATTGCAGAAAAGTAGGCCATTTCAGAAAGATGTGTCAAAATTAAATGCCAACTACCTCAAGCTCTAAAGAAAAAGCATTTAAGATTCGACAGGTTAACAAAGTTAAACAACCTCCTGCAGACCAATCAAAATATTTTCTTGGAAAGATCAATGATCTGAATCAAGCATTTTGGTCAGCAGACGCAATGGACAGATCACAACTTCCAAACTCGACACTGGATCTGCAACCAATGGAAACTCAATTATATGACCCAGGAGGGGTTGAAATGCAAGTCATGGGGAAGTTACAGGAAATATTTCAGTACAAGGGAAAGCAGATATTAGAAACACTGTATGTCCTAAGAAATCAGGAGTTCTCGCTCCTAAGCAGAAGCGCTTGTATTGACCTTCATCTTATAGTGAAACTAGAAGAGGTTAAACAACAAGAATCCAGGAATTACCTTCAAAAGGAATTCCCAAAATTGTTCACAGGTCTAGGGAGACTGAAGACTGAATATAGTACTTAGGGGAAAGATGCTAAACCAGTATGTCTCTTCATGCTGAAGTAGATTCCACACCCACTAATGAAGTAAGTTCAACATCAATTAGAAGACATGGCCAGGAGTCATTTCTCCTGTTACCAAGCCTACAGATAGGTCTTCAGGAATGGTTCCAGTTCCTAAACCAACTGGGGGGTCTTCGCATTTGTGTAGACTTGACTCAACTTAATAAGGCAGTGGCAGGAGAAGTCCATCTGATGTCCTCAGTTGGACAAAAGTTTGGCAAAGTTATTCAGAAACACTGTCTTCTTAAAGCTTAATGTGAATAGTGGCTTTTAGCAAGTTCCCTTTGGAAGATTTTGTTTCAACCATCCTCCATTTGATATCACGTCAGCACCGGAAATATTCCAGAGAATTATGTCAAATATTCTACAGGGCTTTGATGGAGTAATCTGCCACATGGACGACATCCTAATTCAATGGAGTCCATAGGGCGGCACAGTGGCGCAGTGGTTAGCACCGCAGCCTCACAGCTCCAGGGACCCGGGTTCGATTCCGGGTACTGCCTGTGTGGAGTTTGCAAGTTCTCCCTGTGTCTGCGTGGGTTTTCTCCGGGTGCTCCGGTTTCCTCCCACAAGCCAAAAGACTTGCAGGTTGATAGGTAAATTGGCCATTATAAATTGTCACTAGTATAGGTAGGTGGTACGGAAATATAGGGACAGGTGGGGATGTTTGGTAGGAATATGGGATTAGTGTAGGATTAGTATAAGTGGGTGGTTGATGTTCGGCACAGACTCGGTGGGCCGAAGGGCCTGTTTCAGTGCTGTATCTCTAATCTAATAGAGAAACATAACCAAAGGGTTAGCGCAGTTTTGAATCATCTGCATGACGAAGGTGTAACACTCAATGAGAAGCGCCAGTTTACAAAAAGGTCCATTTGTTTTTTGGGATGCATTGTCTGCAGTAGCGGCATAATGGCACACCCACAAAATACTAGAGCCATTAGCGAATTTCCACTTCCTATTTCGACTCATGATCTCCAACTGTTTGTTGGCATGGTAAATCAGTTGGAAAAATTCCTACCTAATATAGCCCACGTAAGCAAACCTTTGTGACAACTACTAAGAAAAGCTCAGGCATGGTGCTGGGATGCACTTCAGAAAGAAGTATTCCAACGGATCAAGGAGATGCTGATTTCACCGGATGTTTTAGCTCATTATAACCCTTCACTTCCAACTACGATCACAGCTGACATCTCGTCCACAGGGATGTGGGCAGTCTTTTTCCAAGAACAGCCCAATAGAAGTTGAAGATCCATTTATTGTGCATCACAAGCACTATTTGACACGGAGTACAGACATGCAGTGCTAGAGAAGGACTCTCTCACAGTCACTTGGGCTTGTGAGAAATTTTCAAACTACATTATTGCTTTAAGGATTATCATTGAGACAGACCACAAACCCGTAGTTTCCTTACTCGATGAAAAGAAACTCACTTGAAAGCCACCACGGAACCAGAGATTCTGGTTGAGGCCCATGCAGTTCACCTGCAAAACAGTATACGTGCAGGCCAAGCAACAAACAACAGCAGATGCATTGTCTCGAGTGATGGTCGATCATCGAGTCATATTCACAGGTCACTACATCATTATGGCCAGAAAGTTCAAATAGACTCCAACAAACTTGTCAGGCACAAAGGCACGATGAAGAATGCATTTACATTTGCAAAAATTAAGAGCAAGGTTGGCCACAACAGAGCCCCAAGGAAAAGAGGATGAAAGTCTTCTTCGAACAAAGAAGACACTTTACCATAGTGGATGATTTGCTGGTTTCGGACGAGAGACTGATGATTCCAGAGTCACTCAGACTAGACATCTTGGACAAAGTACACCAGGGTCATATGACATAACTAAATGTAGAGCACAGGCTAAAGCATCGTGCAGTAGCCAAGAATCTCAAAGGATATAGAAGAACTGATTTCTAATTGTGACATATGCACAGTGCATCTACAAGATGCACTCACCAACGCTCCTTCGACAGCACCTTCCAAACCCACGACTACTACCACCCAGAAGGACAAGGGCAGCAGATGCATGGGAACACCACCACCTGCAAATTCCCCTCCAAGCCATACAACATCCTGACTTGGAACGACATCACCGTTCCTTCACTGTCATTGGGTTACAATCTTGGAACTCCCTTCCTAACAGCACTGTTGGTGTATCTACACCCCAAGGACTGCAGCAGTTCAAGAAGGCAGCTCACCACCACCTTCTCAAGGGCAATTAGGAATGGGCAATAAATGCTGGCCTAGCCAGCGATGTCCACATCCCACGAACGAATAAAAAGTTCACAGATAGGATCAAAGAGAACCTCTAATTTAGACCCAATTCCCAACAAGACCGTGAGAACAACTGGCGATGGATTTATTCTTCTTTGAGGGGAGATCCTATCTAATTATAGTTGACTACTTCTCAAGATGGATTGAAATTAAATGGATGCACACAACAACTGCAGCAGTCATCAGAGTTTTGCAAGATGTTTTCACAACACATGTACACCTGATTAGACAGTATCCGATAATGGACCACAATTTGAAAATGATTACTTCATACATTTTGTGGGAAAGTGTGGATTTGTTCATTTAACAAGTTCTCCTAAGTATCCACAATCAAATGTAGAAGCTGAGGGAGTGGTCAGAACCATTAAAACTATGTTGAAGCAAAATCAAGATTTCCAATTAGCACTACTCCATTATTATGTGGATTAACACCATCAGAACTCTTAATGGGAAGAAAACTTTGAATACAACTTCCAATTGTACCCAAGAAATTACTTCCAAGGTTAAAAGCAAAGATTATCAGAAAGTACAAGACAAAGAAAAGTTGTAGCAAAATAAACAGACCTATAATTATAACAGGAGGTGCAGTACCACAAACCTACCTTAAGTTGTCAGAAGGGCAACAGGTATGGGTACGAGACCATAATAGAGGAGTAATTCTCTCGGAAGACAAGAATCAACAGTGATTTTGTATACTATGAACTAAAGAAGATAGTCTACAGAGAAACAGAAGGAATCTTATTCCTTTACAGCAAAGCCGTCAATTGATCATACATCTGGACAACTCACATGTTGAACTGGAAATTCAAAAAGCACCGAAGACTACAAACCTCAATGAAGGCTATTCAAATCAAGACACAACAGATCAGAGAAAGACTACCAATCTTCCACAACTGACAACAAGAAGCCTAGGGAGTGTTGTGAAGCCTCCTGACAGATTGAATATATGAAGTCAGAGACTTGGGGGGAGAGGGGGTAGTATATAAATAAAAAAGTAAAAATGTGAAAAAAGTGAATGTATGACGACTGAATTCTGAGGTGCAGAAGGATCTAGGTGTTCTACTGCCCCAGTGTACCTTTTCTCCTGGTGCCTCTTTTTTCAGCCCTCTGGTGAGGGAACTGAACAATTGCAGGAGGTCTTTGTTCATGCAGGATCAGTCTGTTATTGCTGCACAGGTTGAAGCAGGAATCTCAAGCTTTTCAAATTTGGCCGATGTTTCATTAATATTTTGTCTTGCTATTATATCATCAGCTATAGCACCAACAGCTCTGTGGGTGTGCCTAGACCACATGGATGGCAGCGGTTCAAGAAGGCAGCTCACCACCACCTTCTCAAGGGCAATTAGGGATGGACAACAATGTTGTTTTTTCCAGTGATGCCCACACCCCATGAATGAATTCTAAAAAGAAAAACTAGAATTGTTTGCTCTGAATTTCTATCCTGTACTAACTTCTGAAAACTCCTTTTACAGGGTATTAGAATGTGAGAATTTGCAAATGGGAAACTCAAACTAAATATCACATCAACATCCATAATTGGCCTTTTAACATAGGAGAAATATTTTAACCAGTTACACAGCCTGAAGAAACATCAGTGCACTGACACTGGGAGAGACCATTCTGTTGCTCCACATGTGGAAATGGATTTACTCAATCAAACGACATTCCGAGACACCAATGAGCTCAGACTGGGGAGAGACCATTCACTTGCTCCGAGTGTGGGAAGGTATTCACTCATGCATCCCACCTCACTGAATACCAATGTTACAGCCAGGTGAGGAGGGGTCTCAGGCTCCCCTTTCGCCCCTTCTCTGGTTTGACCACAGCAAGCTTTATCCTTCTTTTAACACAGTGATTGAACTTACCACCTCAGTGAACGCTTCGCTCCTGTTCGTCTAATGTAATTACAAAAGAACCAGATAGGTTTTCTTGAGTTTAAACAAGAAAGATGTAGGTTTATTACTCCTGACACTCCAACCAGGTTAAAATTACTAGAAATACGCTAAATATTCATGCAGATTCACACGAGAGTCACACACACACAAATAGATTACAGAGGGAAAACAGATTTGGTGGTTGGATTACAGTCTCGAATAAATGGAATTTAAATATGGCATATTAGTCCCATAATCCTCAGTTAAAATTGTAGTCCTGAGGTCCTTGCTGGGCCATATGCATGGTAATGGGCTTGCTTTTCTCAGAGCTCCTGAAGGCAGAAGAGGGTTTGTTTCTTGTCCCCTGGTTGCTGGCTGTGATGGTCTGTAGGCTTGAGGGAGTTCCCAGTTGCACAGGATCTTCTCATGATAATTACTGGAGAGAGAGAGAGAGAGACCTGTTTCATTGATGGCTTTTTGGTTACTCTGTCTCTGTGACAAAGCTTAGTTTCTCCAGAGCTGCGCAGGCAGTCACATGACACTATCAAGCCCCTTTGTTCTTTTAATGAGTTTTTTCCTGGAATCTTCTATGAGATTCAAGGTGCTATACCTCAAGATGTCCTGTCACACTTGGAAGGGGATGGCTCTTTCAAAGCCAATGGGTGTAGATGGCCCTGACGACCATATTGGTTTTGGCCATTTTAGGGAATTTAATCACTGAGAGCACCCCATTGTTCTGGCTAGGTTGAATGAGACCTGTCATCTCCAGTTTGATCTTTTGTTGTTTCAAATGTAAATTGCAGTGACCATCTTGGCAGCCACCTTTCTTTGAAAAAAAAGTCAATTGTAAGATTTTCCAGTTAAAGTCTAATGTAAGGTTGCAAACAATGAAATGACTATTTCCCCTTTGGCATATAGGGTTTTCATGACACCAACATTTTCACACTGATAAGAGACCATTTAAATGTCCTGACTGTGGGAAGAGCTTTCAAAGCAGAAAATATCTGATGAAACACCAAAACACTCACACTGGGGAGAGGTCGTTTACATGTTCCATGTGTGGAAAGGAATTCACTCAGTCATCCCACCTTCTGACACACCAACTTGGTCGGAAGTGCCGGAAGACTGGAGGATAGCAAATGTTGTCCCATTGTTCAAGAAGGGGAGTAGAGACAGCCCTGGTAATTATAGACCTGTGAGCCTTACTTCGGTTGTGGGTAAAATGTTGGAAAATGTTATAAGAGATAGGATTTATAATCATCTTGAAAAGAATAAGTTCATTAGCGATAGTCAGCACGGTTTTGTGAAGAGTAGGTCGTGCCTCACAAACCTTATTGAATTTTTCGAGAAGGTGACCAAACAGGTGGATGAGGGTAAAGCCGTGGATGTGGTGTATATGGATTTCAGTAAGGCGTTTGATAAGGTTCCCCACGGTAGGCTATTGCAGAAAATATGGAAGTATGGGATTGAAGGTGATTTAGTGCTTTGGATCAGAAATTGGCTAGCTGAAAGAAGACAGAGGGTGGTGGTTGATGGCAAATGTTCATCCTGGAGTTTAGTTACTAGTGGTGTACCGCAAGGATCTGTTTTGGGGCCACTGCTGTTTGTCATTTTTATAAATGACCTGGATGAGGGTGTAGAAGGGTGGGTTAGTAAATTTGCGGATGACACGAAGGTCGGTGGAGTTGTGGATAGTGCCGAAGGATGTTGTAGGTTACAGAGGGACATAGATAGGCTGCAGAGCTGTGCTGAGAGATGGCAAATGGAGTTTAATGCGGAAAAGTGTGAGGTGATTCACTTTGGAAGGAGTAACAGGAATGCAGAGTACTGGGCTAATGGGAAGATTCTTGGTAGTGTAGATGAGCAGAGAGATCTTGGTGTCCAGGTACATAAATTCCTGAAAGTTGCCACCCAGGTTAATAAGGCTGTTAAGAAGGCATATGGTGTGTTAGCTTTTATTAGTAGGGGGATCGAGTTTCGGAGCCACGAGGTCATGCTGCAGCTGTACAAAACTCTGGTGAGGCCGCACCTGGAGTATTGCGCGCAGTTCTGGTCACCGCATTATAGGAAGGATGTAGAAGCTTTGGAAAGGGTGCAGAGGAGATTTACTAGGATGTTGCCTGGTATGGAGGGAAGGTCTTACGAGGAAAGGCTGAGGGACTTGAGGTTGTTTTCGTTAGAGAGAAGGAGGAGGAGGGGTGACTTAATAGAGACATATAAGATAATCAGAGGGTTAGATAGGGTGGAAAGTGAGAGTCTTTTTCCTCGGATGGTGATGGCAAACACGAGGGGACATAGCTTTAAGTTGAGGGGTGATAGATATAGGACAGATGTCAGAGGTAGTTTCTTTACTCAGAGAGTAGTAGGGGCGTGGAACGCCCTGCCTGCAACAGTAGTAGACTCGCCAACTTTAAGGACATTTAAGTGGTCATTGGATAGACATATGGATGAAAATGGAATAGTGTAGGTCAGATAGTTTCACAGGTCGGCGCAACATCGAGGGCTGAAGGGCCTGTACTGCGCTGTAATGTTCTATTGGTCGCACTGGTAAGAGATCTTTTAAGTGTTCTGACTGTGAGAAGAGTTTTGTAAGCAGAAAGGGTCTGATGAAACACCAACAACCTCATGCTGGGGACAGGCCACACGTGCTGCGTGTGTGGGAAGGAATTCACTTCGTTATTCAACTTGCAGAGACAGCAGTGAGTTCACAAGTGAGTGCAGGGGTTGGATTCTGCTGTTATTGCTGCTGTTAACACATCCAGGACTGATCCATGTTCTAACAGTTGGGATTTCTTTCCATTAATATTAATAATCCCTGTAACTGGGCAGCAGTTTAAAATTCTGGATATATGTGAAATAAATCAGCTTTGTGTCCTTGCTTTTTCTAAGGTAAGAGAAGACTGATGTCCTGTTACTGACTGTTGCATTCGTGGGCCTTTTCTCTTTTGTTAATGGAAGACTTGTATTTGAATAGCACCTTTCACGACTTCAGGATGTCCCATAGTGTTTTACAGCTAATAAAGTTCTTTTGATGGTGCACTCAGTGCTCCTTAAAGGTGATGGTGTCGGCAGTTCTGCAGCACATTTTATACTATTGGCATGCCAAAATGAAAAGCTTTACTAACAGCTAATGTTTCACAGAGGGAGTCCTCCCCAGACCAAAGGAAATTGGTTGAGTTTAATGGCTGTTTGTGTCACTGGGCTACAGGAGGTTATTTTTAAAGAAGGAAAACTGATCACAGCAAACAGACTGCCAATGGTCCACTCTAACCCTCACCCTCTCTCACTATTTATGGACACTGCTGCAGTAATTGCTCTGCTGACCTTTCCTCTCTTGTCCATTCAACACCCTTAATACACAGCCCTACACAATCTCCCTTCCCATTAATTCTCACTATTTTGGAATCCACACTGGTCTCCCCATCTGCTCCTTGTTCTCACCCTGTATCCTAAAACTACTGAACTCAGTCTTCCCCTCCTGATGTCTACAGGCTCTAAAATTGAAGACTGGTGTCCCTCAGTCCCTTCTCCTTGATTTACCTCCTGTTTTCTCCCCCTCTTTCCCCCTTGATTTTGTTCCATATTCGGAGTCTTGGTCCTTCACCTGTGATTCTCAGTATGAATAGGTGGGATGTGTTTTGAGACATGATGTACCAGCTCTCCACCTTTAAAGAAACAAGGAGAGGAACAGCTGGGCTGAAAAGATGGTTCTTTACGACATTATCGCATAGCCTTGCACCCAAACTCCCTTAGCCCTGCTCAGTACAGGCTGGGATTGTTTGATGGGACAGTGCAGAGGGAGATTTACCCTGTATCCCAGCCACAGTCAGCACCTTCAGGAGAGGAACAGAAGAATATAAATAGCAGCAGGAGTAGGCTACACGCCCCTTCAACTCTGCTCTGCCACTCAATAAGATCATGGTAGATCTTCTACCACAACACCACCCTTCCACACTCTTCCCATATTTCTCGATTCCAAGAATCTATCAATCTCTGCCTTGCTACTTATTACTTGCTCAGTCAATGACTGAGCATCCATGGCCCTTAATCATTTTGTTGAAAACAATTTTCATCATATCGGCTCAGCACAACCTTCTCGAGGGAAATTAGGGATGGGCAACAAATGCTGGCCTTGCCAGAGACGCCAACATCCCATGAAAGAATACATTTTTTGTAAAAGTCCTAAATGGCTGAACTCTTATTCCGAGTCTGTGGCGTCCAGTTCTAGACTCACCAGTCAGGGGAAACATCTTCCCATCATCTACCCTGTCAAGTCCCTTAAGGATTTTATATGTTTCAGTTGATTCAAATTCATCAAACTTAATGCAAAAAAGGCCTTGTCTACTTAGTATCTCCTGATAGAACAATCATAGAATCAGTCTCGAGAGCCTTCATTATAATCTGTCAGACAGATATATCCAAAGATGTGAAATATCACATCCAGGATTCAACGATTACACAGCATCCATGCGCTTGGGTTTTTGTATGAGTTGTTTAATAATTTCATCACAATCCGATCACACAGTATCACTTCTCGTCACCAACTGCGGCTGCCAATGGCAGGGCAATGTTACCCAGCATTCTGCACGGCAGTGAATGTGTCCTAAAATAAAAACAAAAAGTGCTGGAAATACTCAGCGGGTCTGGCAATATCTGTGGAGAGAGAAGCCGAGTTAACGTTTCAGGTCTGTGACCTTTCATCAGAACTGGCAAAGGTTAGAAAAGAATTAGGTTTTGAGCAAGTGAAGGGATTGTGTGTGTGGGGGGAGGGGGGGCGAGAAAACAAAACGGGAGGTGTGTGATAGGGCAGAGGACAGGAGAGATTAAAAAACAAAGCTACCCTGGGTCAAAGGCAAAGAGTGTGCTAATGCTTGTGAAAGACAAAACATTAGTCCAGAGAGAGTGTTAATAGCAGAATGAGCAGCTCTGTCTACATGAAAAATAGGCACTTGATTAAAAAATAAAATAAAATAAAAAATATAAAACAAGGCCAGTCATGCTCTCAAGTTATTGAACTCAATTTTCAGTCCGCAAGGCTGGAGAGTGCTTAATCGAAAGATCAGGTGCTGCTCCGAGCTTGCGTTGATGTTCACTGAAACACTGGAGCAGGCCAAAGACAGAAATGTTGTCGAGAGAGCAGGGGTGGTGGGGGTTGAAATGGCAAGCAACTGGAAGCTCAGGATCATGCTTTCGGACTGAGCTGAGGTGTTCCGCAAAGCGGTCACCCAAACTGTGTTTGGTCTCCCCAATATAGAGGCAATTGCATTGTGAGCAGCGAATACAGTATATTAAATTGAAGGAAGTACAAGTAGATCGCTGCTTCACCTGGAAGGATGTTTGGGGCTTTGGATGGTGAGGAAAGAGGAGGTAAAAGGGCAGGTATTACACCTCCTGCGGTTGGATGGGAAGGGGATGAGGTGTTGGGGGTGATGGAGGAGTGGACCAGGGTGTCATGGAGGGAACAATCCCTTCAGAATGCTGACAGGGGACGGGAAGGGATGATGTATTTGGTAGTGACATCACGCTGGAGGTGGTGGAAATGGCGGAGGATGATCCTTTGGATGTGGAGGCTGGTGGGTTGGAAAGTAAGGACAAGGGGAACCCTGTCACGGTTCTGGGAGGGAGGGGAAGGGGTGAGGGTAGAAGTGCGGGAAATGGGTCGGACATGGTTGAGGGCCCTGTCAACCATAGTGGGGGGGAATCCTTGGTTGAGGAAAGAGGAAGACATGTCAGAAGTGCTGTTGTGGAAGGTTGCATCATCAGAGCAGATGTGTTGGAGATAGAGAAACTGGGAGAATGGAATGGAGTCCTTACAGGAGGCAGGGTGTAAAGAAGTGTAGTCGAGGTAGTTGTGGGAGTCAGTGAGCTTATAATGAATAGACAGCCTATCCCCAGAGATGGAGACAGAGAAGTCGAGGAAGGGAAGTGTCGGAAATAGACCATGTAAAGGTGAGAGAAGGGTGGAAATTGGAAGCAAAGTTGATGAAGTTTTCCAGTTTGGGGTGACAGCAGGAAATGGCACCGATACAGTTATCAATGTACTGGAAAAAGAGGTGAGGGAGGGGGCCTGAATAGGACTGGAACAAGGAATTTTCAACATATACAACAGGCATAACTAGGACCATGTGGGTACCCATAGCAACACCTTTTATTTGAAGGAAGTGAGTGGAGTTGAAGGAGAAGTTGTTCAATGTGAGAACAAGTTCAGCCAGGCGGAGGAGGGTAGTGGTGGATGGGGAGTGGTTGGGCCTCTGTTCAAAGAAGCAGAGATCCCTCAAACCGTCCTGATGGGGAATGGAAGTGTAGAGCGATTGGATGTCCATAGTGAAGAGGAGGCAGTTAGGGCCAGGAAACTGGAAATTGTCAAAATGATATACGGCATCCAAAGAGTCCCGGATGGAGGTGGGAAGAGACTGGACCAGGGGAGAAAAGACAGAGTCAAGATAGGAAGAAATAGGTTCAGTGGGGCAGGAACAGGCTGAAATAATGGGTCTGCCGGGACAGTCCTGTTTGTGGATTTTGGGAAGGAGGTAGAAGCACGCTGTCCAGGGTTGCAGGACTATGAGGTTGGAAGCTGCAGAGGGAAGATCTCCGGAGGAGATGAGGTCAGTGACAGTCCTGGAGGCAGTGGTGTTCATGGTGGGGTCATGGTCCAGGGGGAGATAGGAAGAAGTGTCTGAGAGTTGGCGCTCAGCCTCTGCAAGGTAGAGGTTGGTACACCGTACAACAGCACCACCCTTGTCTGCAGGTTTGATCACAATGTCGGGGTTAGACCTGAGAGAATGTAGTGCAGCAAGTTTGAAGGGAGACATGTTAGAGTGAGTGAAGGGAGCAGAGAAATTGAGACGGCTGATGTCACGCCGCCAGTTCTCAATTAAAAGATTAAGAGTGGGTAACAGGCCAGAGGGAGGGGTCCAGGTAGATGGAGAATACTGGAGGTGGGTGAAAAGGTCCGCTGGTCGGGGCGAGTATTTTACTTTCATTTTAGTGATTGTGTCCTATTCACATTACAGGAGCCCAGCGTGCAGGCGTAGTGCTGGACTGTAACTGGAGCATGCGCAGTGTCACTGTGATCAGTGCTGGAGACGCTTTTGCAGCAGGTGAGAGTCAGTGCAGGGGAGGAATGGAGCCGGCAGGTGGGCGAGGAGGCTTCAGAAACACCTGTTGTAGGCCGCAAGCCTCGAATAAGAATCTCCTGGTCTCGCATGTGCACCGAAAGGCGCGGCAGCTGCGGGGTTTCTCCCGGTGACAGGCCCTGTTTGAAATTAATAATAAATTAAAAGGAGGGACTAAGTTCCCCATTGAAGGGAGATCAGGAATATCCGTGAACAAAAAACACTGATGGACTGAGGGGGAAGAGGAGGCGGGAGGTGATTGTGGGCGCAGGGGAGGAATTGGAGCTGTGTGTGGGCTGGGAAGCTTCATAAACACCTGGGGTCGGCCTGAGTGCTGCTGGAACGCACGGAGTGCAGGTATTTTGCATTAGTCTTCACTATTGAGGATACAAGTAGCATCCAAGAAACAGCTGTAAGTCAGGAAATGGAAGGGAGGAAGGAACTCAAGAAAATTACAATCACCAGGAAAGTGGTGCTGAGTAAATTGTTGGAGCTGCGGGCTGACAAGTCCCCAGGTCCTGATGGACTTCATCTGAGGGTCTTAAAAGAAGTGACTGGTGAGATAGTTGATGCTTTGGTTTTAATTTCCCAAAATTCCCTAGAATCGGGAAGGTTCCATGAGATTGGAAAATAGCCTTTATTCAAAAAGGGAGGGAGACAGAAAGCAGGAAACTACAGGTCAGTTAGCTTAACATCTGTCATAGAGAAAATGTTAGAAGCTGCTATTAAAGACGTTATAGCAGGGCATTTAGAAAAATTCAAGGTAATCAGGCAGAGTCAATATGGTTTTGTGAAAGGGAAATGTTTAACCAATTTATTGGAGTTCTTTGAAAAAGTAACATGTGCTGTGGATAAAGGGGAACCAGTGGATGTACTGTACTTAGATTTCCAGAAGGTATTTGATAAGGTACCACAAAAAAACTTCTTGCGGAAAATAAAAGTTCATGGCGTAGGGGGTAACATATTGGCATGGATAGAAGACTGGCTAGCTAACAAGAACCAGAGTAGGCATAAATGGATCATTTTCTGGTTGGCAAGATGTAACGAGTGGTGTGCCGCAGGGATCAGTGCTGGGGCCTCAACTTTTCACAATTTATATGAATGACTTGGATGAAGGGACCAAAGGTATGGTTACTAAATTTGCTGATGACACAAAGATAGGTAGGAAAGTAGGTTGTGAAGATGACATAAGGAGACTACAAACAGATATAGATAGGTTAAGTGAGCAAAGATCTGGCAAATGGAGTATAATATGGGAAAATATGAAATTGTTCATTTTGGCAGGAAGAATAAAAAAGCATATTATCTAAATGGTGAGAGACTGCAGAGCTCTGAGATGCAGAGGGATCTAGTTTTTCTAGTGCATGAATCTCAAAAGGTTAGCATGTGGCTGCAGCAAGTAAGATATAAAGTGAAAGGTTGTGGAAACTAGAACCCTTTTTTTGAGAATCGAAATTTGCAAAGGAGTACAGGATCACCGGAAATCACATTATCCACGTCTATCCAGGTCAGAGGTGCTTGGGGAAGTGAACGAAGGAAAACATTGTTTTTGTTTTCAAAAGTCTGTGAGATCAAGCCCATTGAAACTGGGATGAATTTGGGAGTTTTAACCACAAAGGATTCCATCGTCAAAAAGGACTGTGCAATGTGTAAGTGTGGTGTGAGAGATATTCAAGTGTCGAATAAGTAAAGAAAATACCTTTGATTGTAATTTAGGCTAGCAGCTATTTAGTGCTATTTAGTTAATTGGGGATTTCTCTTAGTTTAGTTGTTATAACGGAAGACTTGAAACGTGAAATCTTGTGTAATTTGTTCAGTTGGTCTCAAGAACACAAGAAATAGGAGCAGAAGTAGACCACATGGCTCATTGAGCCTGCTCCGTCATTCAATGTGATCATGGCTGATCTTGGGCTTCAATTCCACTTTCCTGTCTGCTCCCCATTCCCTTTGATTCGCTGTGAGACAAAACATTTATCTATTCCAGCCTTAAATGTATTCAATGATGGAGCATCCACAACCCTCTGGGGTAAAGAATTCCAAAGATTCACAACCCTTTGAATGAAGTAATTTCTCCTCATCTCAGTCCTGAACGATTGACCCATTATCCTGAGACTGTGCCCCCGTGTTCTAAATTCCCTGACCAGTGGAAAAAATCTCTCAGCTTCTACCCTATCAAGCCCTTTCAGAATCTCTTATGTCTCAATTAGATCACCTCTCATTCTTCTAAACTCCAGAGATTATCGGCCCAATTTACTCAGCCTCTCATCATAGGACAACCCCCTCATCCCAGGGACCAATTTAGTAAACCTTTGCTGCACTGCCTCCAGTGCAAGTATATCCTTTCTTAAATGTGGAGTCCAAAACGGCACACAGTATTCCAGGTGCAGTCTCACCAAATCCCTGTAGTTTTAGTAAGACTTCTTTATTCCTGGACTCCAATCCTCTTGCAATAAAGGCCAACATGCCATTTGCCTTCCTAATAGCCTGCTGCACCTGCATGTTAACTTTGTACGAGTACCCCCAAGTCTCTGAACATCAACACTTACCAAATTCACACCTTTAAAAAAACTACAATGAAGTGTTTAAAACAAAGCTGATTTATTTGACATTTATCCAGATTATTAAACTCCAGCCCAGTTATAAGGATTATTCACATCAGCAGAAACAAATCCCAACTGTCATAATAGAAACACAGAAGGAGGCCCTTCAGCCCATCATGTCCACATTGGGCTTTAAGAGTTAACCAGCCTAATCTCACTTTCCAGCTCTTGATCTGTAGCCTCCTAGGTTACAGCTCCTCAGTTGCATATCCAAGTACTTTTTAAATGTGATGAGGGTTTCTGCCTCTATCACCCTTTCAGACAGTGAATTCCAGACACCAATCCCCACAACCCTTTGGTTGAAAATATTTCTCTTCTAATTCTTCTAATCATTCTGCCAATTATTTTAAATCTATGCCCCTGGTGATTGACCTCTCTGATAAAAGAAATAGCTCCTTCCTATCCACTCTATCTCAGCCTCTCAATTTTATACACTTCAGCCTCCTCTGTTCCAAAGCAAACAACCCTAATCTCACAGATAAAATTCACTAAATCTGGCAACATCCTTGTACATCTCCTCTGTATTCTTTCTCATGCAATCACAACCTTCCTGTAATGAATGAGGTGACTCGAACTGCACACAGTACTCCAGCTGTGACCTAACCAGAGTTTTATACAGTTCCAGCATAACCGCCTAGCTCTTATATCCCATGCCTCGACCAATAAATGGAAGCATCACGTACACCTTCTTAACCACCTTATCTACCTGTTATGCGCTCCAAGGTCCCTCTGTTCCTCTCCACTTCTCAGTATCCTACCGTTTAGTGTGTATTCCCTTGCCTTTTTTGCCTTCTCCAAATACATTATTTCACACTTCTCCGTATTGAATTCCATTTGCCGTTTTCTGCCCACCTGACCAGTTCATTGATAACTTCCTGCACTCTACAGCTTTCTTCCTCACTGTCAACCACACGGCCACTTTTTGTCTCATCTGTAAACTTCTTAATCACATGCCCTCCATTTAAGTCTTAAGCATTGATATATACAGTAAAAGCTTTGTTATCTAGTACTTTAACAACGGCAAAGTTCGATTATCCGCTCCCTGACCAGTATCCATTTCTACTCCATTTGTGGTATTTAACAACAATTTTGACATAAATGTAGGGGGCGTGATCAAGAAGTTTGCATACGACACAAAGATTGGCCGTTTGGTAGATAGCAAGGAGGAAGCTGTAGGCTGCAGGAAGATATTGATGGTCTGGTCAGATGGGCAGAAAAGTGGCAAATGGTATTCAACCCAGAGAAGTGTGAGGTGATGCATTTGGGGAGGTCAAACAAGGCAAAGGAATATACAATTAACGGAAAAATACTGAGAAGTGTAGAGGAAGTGAGGGACCTTGGAGTGAATGTCCACAGATCCCCGAAGGTAGCAGGACAGGTCGATAAGTGGTTAAGAAGGCATATGGAATCCTTTGCTTTATTAGCCAAGGAAAAGAATACAAGAGCAGGGAGGTTATGCTGGAATTGTATAAATCATTGGTTTGGCCACAACTCGAGTACTGTGTGCAGTTCTGGTCACCTCATTACAGAAAGGATGTAATCGGAAAAAATTGCACTAGAGAGGGTACAGAGGAGATTTACGAGGATGTTGCCAGGACTGGAAAATTGAGCTATGAGGAAAGATTAGATAGGCTGGGGCTGTTCTCCTTGGAACAAAGTAGGCCGAGGGGAGATTTGATTGAAATGTACAAAA
Organism: Heterodontus francisci; assembly: GCF_036365525.1. Classification (NCBI taxonomy): domain Eukaryota; kingdom Metazoa; phylum Chordata; class Chondrichthyes; order Heterodontiformes; family Heterodontidae; genus Heterodontus; species Heterodontus francisci. The sequence continues at coordinate 57,006,471 of NC_090402.1, forward strand.
TTTTGAGGGGCCTGGATAGAGTGGATGTGAAGGGCCTATTCATCTTAGCAGAGACAAGGGGGCATAGATTTAAAGTGATTGGTAGAAAGATTTGAGCGGAATTGAGAAAAGTTTTTTTTACCCAGAGGATGGTGGGGGTCTGGAACTCACTGCCTGAAAGGGTAGTTGAGGCAGAAACCCTCAACTCATTCAAAAGGAGTCAAGTGCCGTAATCTGCAGGGCTACGGACCAAATCCTGGAAAGTGGGATTAGACCAGGCGGATCATTTTTCGACCGGCACAGACATGATGGCCTCTTTCTGTGCTGTAAACTTTGTACAATTCCAGAGACATTCTCTGCCTCCCCTGCATTTTGGGACAGTCTCTTGTCAGTCAAACCCCCCACCTGCCAAGACTGAGGCACACATTACGTTGCCACATGAACATTAAACTTAAAATTGCAAGACGCTGACTGGAAGGACATTTGTATAGTACTAGGACTTTTCTGGCCCTATCTGCATGTTTATGTCACGTGTGCATGCTAGCATGACATCATATATCCATAGGTGTGAACTGTATTAGAGTTTATGTTTAACAAATTTCATCTTCTGAAAACCAAAGTCTGTTTGTGCTAATTTTTTTTACTTATAATTGGAACGTTGCGAACAAGGATCACAAAGGGGTAGCTCAAAACACAGTGTGTTTAAAATTAAACCCTCTTGTAATAAGACAAGGTGAAGATAGTAACAGACACCTTTCGCACCTGGTCGTAACACTCTGCCCTTGGCTTTTTGAGATTCGGGCCAGAGGGAAGTAGTGAAAGCCGCAGCTGGGAGTTGATCTTGTTGTTGGCTGTGATCTCGCTGTTCAGATTATCTCCTGGCCCCGCACTCAGTATGTCTGCGGCCTGCGAGCCCCGGGCTTGACTAACCCGCCTCCCCCTCAACTGCCGGAACCGCGCTCGCTGCCTCAGGTCCTGCCAGCCGCGCATGCTCAGCGCATACCGCCCGGCTGATTGGTGCGGCTCCGGACCAATAGGAAGAGCGGGGGCGGGCCTGCGCACAGAGCAGGCGGTGGATCCTGCAATCAATCACCCGGACATTGCGAGCGGGAGCTCAAGTACCGAGTGCGCAAGCGCAATGCCCAACTGTGTTTGGTGTTGGCAATGGAGAGATGGTTGAGTCGCATCTGCAGCCGGTAAGCGGCGGCGGAGGGAGCGATGGTGACGGCGGGTGGGTGCGAGGCTTCAGAAACACCCAGTGTAGGCCTCAACACTCCCAATAAGAAGTTCCCGGTTCCGCGATTGCACCGAGCGGGGGCAGCAGCTGCGGGGCTTCTCCCGGTGACAGATCCGGTTAACGGCCGCCAGCTTTCCAGCTCTTTTGGAGGAACTAAGGATTAATAAACTGTAACATCAAAGGACAAAACTTTAAAGGAAACTTAGCTCCGTTATAAAGGGGTTTGGGGGAGGAGGGGGAACCATTCGGGACACAGCACAGGGCAGGAGGTTACCCCCTCCCCAACTCCCTGGTTCCACAAAGACTACCCTTGGACTGGGCCACACCGGGGCAGGGCTGGCTCAAGGTGCAGGAAGCTGCTAGGCTGAGCTGTGGACTGGGAGGAGTTGGGGGTTTGACTGACAGGCCTGGGGAGGGGGATATCAGGGCAGGTACACACACTGCTTCCCCTTTTCCTCCTGGGATGTTTTACTGGAGTCGTGTTGGTGAGTGTTTCTAAACTCTGTCTCCCTATCCCAGTAATGTAGGTGGATTGAAGGTTGCTGTGAGTGTTAGACTATATTGCCTCTCCGCATTCTTCCTCCTCCCACTTCGAGTTCTGGGCTGCAGCAGCTCGATGTGCCTGAAAGGTTAACTCTGTTTCTCTCTCCACAGATGTTGTCTGACCTGCTGAGTATTTCCAACATTTTGTCCTTTTAGTTCAGATTTCCAGCATCTGCAATATTTTGCTTTTGTTTTATTGCAGATGTTGTTCACAGAACTCAGTGGAGAAACACAGATGAAGAGCTGGTTTGTTTCGGGATGTGGAAGTTGATCCCTGACTTTCTGTGTAGGTCTTTTTCTTGCATCAGTTTGAGCTGGAGTGGAGATGGAGGAAAAGCTGCTGGGTTTATCCCTGAGCACTTCTGAGCCCAGTCAAACCCAGCAATTTCCAATGTGAGACTGTCGAGGAAGGTAAATGCCATGGGAAATGAGGTTACCAGATTCATTCAGCTCAATTTCACAACCTGCCTTTTTGTTCTTGTGGGTCCTCTCACACTTCGTTTTTTCTGTTTTATCTCAATCTCACAGGGATTTAGAAGAGGAGGATTTGCAGCTGGGAAACTCAAACCAAACATCGCATCAGGGTCTGAAGGAGTCACCCAATTTAACCTAACCTGAATATCACAGCATTTTGAACATGGAAGGAAAAAGCACCATTCACAGCGTGGAGAAACCGTACATGTGTTCTGTGTGTGGACGAGGCTTCAGTCGATCATCTGGCCTGTTGAAACATAAGTGCAGTCACACTGGGAAGAAATCATGTAAATATGGGGCCCTTGGGAAGGGATTTAATTATCCAGTTGAGGTAAAAACTCATCCACGCAGTCACACCCTGGAGAGGCTGTTCACTTGCTCCGTGTGTGGGAAGGGATTCACTAAATCATCCAACCTCCTGACACACCAGCGAATTCACACTGGAGAGAGGCCATTCATCTGCTCTGTTTGTGGGAAGGGATTCACTCAGTCATCCAACCTGCTGATGCACCAGCGAGTTCACACTGGAGAGAGGCCATTCATCTGCTCTGTGTGTGGGAAGGGATTCACTAAATCAAGCGACCTTCGGACACACCAGCGAGTTCACACTGGAGAGAGGCTGTTCACCTGCTCTATGTGTAGGAAGGGATTCACTCAGTCATCCCACCTGCTGACACATCAGCGAGTTCACACTGGGGAGAGGCCATTCACCTGCTCCGAATGTGGGAAGGGATTCACTAATTCATCTGATCTGCTGAGACACCAGCGAGTTCACACTGGGGAGAGGCCGTTCACCTGCTCCGAGTGTGGCAAGGGATTCGCTCAGTCATCCAACCTGCTAACACACCAGCGAGTTCACACTGGGGAGAGGCCATTCACCTGCTCCAAGTGTGAGAAGGTATTCACTAATTCATCCTACCTCCTGAAGCACCAGCGAGTTCACAATGGGAAGAGGCCATTCACCTGCTCTGTGTGTGGGAAGGGATTCATTAAATCAAGCGAACTTCTGCTTCACCAGCGAGTTCACACTGGGGAGAGACCGTTCACTTGCTTCGAGTGTGGGAAGGGATTCGCTCACTCATCCCACTTGCTGACACACCACAGAGTTCACACTGACGAGAGACCTTTTAAATGTCTGGACTGTGAGAATTGCTATAAAAGTTCTGCTGAACTGATGTCCCATCAACATGTTCACACAGATGAGAGACCATTCAGGTGCTCTCGCTGTGGGACTGGGTTCAGACGATTAAGCCACCTTACTGTACACCAGCGAGTTCACACTGGGGAGAGGCCATTCACCTGCTCTGTGTGTGGGAAGAACTTTGCTCAGTCATCCACCTTGCTGAGACATCGGCAAGTTCACACTGGGGAGAGACCTTTTAAATGTCCAGACTGTGGGAATTGCTATAAACGTTCTGGGGCTCTAATGTCCCATCAACGTGTTCACACTGACGAGAGACCGTTCAGGTGCTCTCACTGTGGGACTGGATTCAAGCGATCAGGTGACCTCACTGTACACCAGCGCATTCACACTGGGGAGAGGCCGTTCACCTGCTCCATGTGTGGGAAGGGATTCAGTCACTCATCCACTCTGCTGAGACACCAGCGAGCTCACAAGTAACTACAGTGATTGGATTCTCCTGTAAATCACATGCAGCACTGAACTATGTTCATTGGGGTCTGTTTCTGCTGATAAACTCCAGCCCAGTTATAGGGGTTAATATTCTGGATGAATGTCAAATAAATCCGCTTTTTGTTAAACACATAGTGTGTCAAGTCTTTTTAATATCTCGAAAACAAGTTATTTCCTTTTGAAGTGCTCTCCCTCTCCCCATCACCTCCTTCAGCTCTAACAATAACTGCGAGAAGCTCATGGATTTCTTTGAGAGGAGGGGGAGTTGCACTATTGATTAGGGAGGACATCCAGGGGGGAATGTCCAGCGAGGCCATATGGGTAGAACTTAGAAATAAGAAAGGGGTGATCACTTTGATGGGATTATACTAAAGGCCCCCCAATAGTCAGAGGGAAGTGGAGGAGCATATATGGAGGGAAATCACAGATAGGTGTAGGAATTATAGGGTTGTAATAGTAGGTGATTTTAACTTCCCTAATATTGACTGGGACTGCCTTAGTGCTAAGGGATCAGATGGGGAAGAATTTAAGTGTGTCCAGGATAGTTTTCTGAAGCAGTATGTGGATGGCCCGACTAGAGAAGGGGCTACACTCGACCTCCTCTTAGGAAATGAGGCTGGGCAGGTGGTTGATGTGTCAGTGGGGGAGCACTTTGGGACCAGTGACCATAACTCTATTAGCTTCAAGATAGTTATGGAAAAGGATAGGACTGGTCCTCAGGTTGAAGTCCTAAATTGGGGGAAGGCTAATTTTGATGGCATCAGACAGGAACTTTCAAAAGTTGAATGGCAGAGGCTGTTTACAGGTAAAGGGACGTCTGGCAAGTGGGAGGCTTTTAAAGGTGAGATAGGAAGAGTTCAGGGCCGGCATGTTCCTGTTAGATGGAAGGGCAAGGCTGGCAAGTTTAGGGAACCTTGGTTGACGAGGGATATTGAGGGTCTGGTCAGGACAAAGAAGGAGGCATATGTCAGGTATAGGCAGCTGGGATCAAGCGAATCTCTCGAGGAGTATAGGGGATGTAGGACTATACTTAAGAAGGAAATTAGGAGGGCGAAAAGGGGCCATGAGGTTTCCCTGGCAGATAAGATAAAGGAGTATCCTAAAAGATTCTATAAGTATATTAAGAGTAAAAGGGTAGCTAGGGAGAGAGTAGGTTCCCTTAAGGATCAGTGTGGTAATCTATGTGTGGAGCCACGAGAAATGGGCGTGGTCTTAAATGAATATTTCTTGTCTGTATTTACCATGGAGAAGGTCATGGAAGCTAGTGAGTTCAAGGGAGGGAACAGCGATATCCTGGAGTGTATCAACATTACAAAGGAGGAGGTGTTGGAGGCTTTGAAGTGCATTAAGGTGGATAAATCCCCAGGGCCTGACCAGGTGCATCCTAGGATTCTATGGGAAGCAAGGGAGGAGATTGCTGGGGCCCTGGCAGAGATTTTTGTATCATCGTTAGCCACGGGTGAGGTACCGGAAGACTGGAGGATAGCTAATGTTGTGCTTTTATTTAAGAAGGGCAGCAGGGATAAGCCAGGGAACTACAGGCCGGTGAGCCTTACATCAGTGGTGGGAAAGTTATTGGAAGGGATTCTGAGAGACAGGATTTATGTGCATTTGGAAAGGCATGGTCTGATTAGGGATAGTCAGCATGGCTTTGTGCGTGGGAAATCCTTTCTCACGAATTTGATTGAGTTTTTCGAGGAGATGACCAAGAGGATTGAAGAGGGCAGGGCAATGGACGTTGTCTACATGGACTTTAGCAAGGCCTTTGACAAGGTCCCGCATGGTAGGCTGGTCCAGAAGGTTCGAACACATGGGATCCAGGGTGAGCTAGCAAATTGGATACAAAATTGGCTTGGTGATAGGAGGCAGAGGGTGGTAGTGGAGGGTTGTTTTTCAGATTGGAGGCCGGTGACCAGTGGTGTGCCGCAGGGATCGGTGCTGGGCCCTCTGTTGTTTGTCATATATATTAATGACTTGGATGTGAATGTAGGGGGCATGATTAGTAAGTTTGCAGATGACACCAAAATTGGTGGTATAGTGGACAGTAAAGAGGGTTGTCTCGGGTTACAATAGGATATAGATCAAGTGGGAAAGGGATTGACAAATGGAATTTAATGCAGACAAGTGTGAAATGATGCATTTTGGGAAGTTAAACCAGGGCAGGACACATACAGTGAATGGCAGGGCCCTGGGGAGTGTTGTTGAGCAGAGAGACCTTGGGGTGCAAGTACATAGTTCCCTGAAAGTGGCAACACAGGTAGACAGGGTGGTGAAGAATGCGTATGGCATGCTTGCCTTCATCAGCTGAGGCATTGAGTACAAGAGTTGGGACATCATGTTACAGTTGTACATAACGTTGGTTAGGCCGCATTTGGAGTACTGTGTGCAGTTCTGGTCGCCGCACTACAGGAAAAATGTGATTAAGCTAGAGAGGGTGCAGAAAAGATTCACATGGATGTTCCTGGTTTGGAAGGCTTGAGTTATAAAGAGAAATTGGATAGGCTGGGTCTGTATTCCCTGGAGCGAAGGAGGCTGAGAGGGGACATGATAGAGGTATATAAAATTATGAGAGGTATAGATGGGGTAGATAGCCAGAGTCTGTTTCCCATGGTAGGGGTGACTAAAACTAGAGGGCATAGATTTAAGGTGAGAGGGAGGAGGTTTCAAGGGGATCAAAGGGGTAAATTTTTCACACAAATAATAGTGGGTATCTGGAATGAGCTGCCAGAGGAGGTGGAGGAGGCAGGAACAGTAGCAACATTTAAGAGGCATCTGGACAGGTACTTGAATGAGCAAGGTATAGAGGGATATGGAATTAATGCAGGCAAGTGGGATTTAGTATAGATAGGCATTATGGTCAGCATGGATGCGGTGGGCCGAAGGGCCTGTTTCTATGCTGTATGATTGTATGACTCTCGTAAGATTGAGATCATCCGATCAGCTGCCTCTGCTGCTTCCCACCCTTCCACTAACCCACCAGGCCAAACTGCCTCTAAAGATCCCCCTTGCCTGAGCCCTGAACCCACATCTTTCTCTAGTTTCTCTGTTTCTCTTCCATGCCCTCTCTGAGCTCATTGTGTCCATGAGACCCACCTCCTGCTCCCTTGACCCTATTCCCACTAAAATGCCAACTTTCCCATGTTCTCTGGAATTGTTAATGGTTCTCTCTCTTCAGATACTGTTCCTCTCTGTTTTAAATCTGCCATCATCACTCCCTCCTCGAAAAACAACCCTTGGCCCCACTGTCCTTGAAAACTCCAACCTCCTATTCCTCTCCAAAATCCTTGAATGTTTTGTGGTTTCCAAATCCATGCCCATCTTTCTTGGAACTCCATGTTTAATCTGTCCAATCAGGTTTCTGTCCCTGCCAAAGTACATAAATGGCTCTTATGAAAGTCACAAATGACATCCTATGTAACTGTGACAAAAGTAGACTATCCCTCCTCATCCTTCTTGACCTGTCTACAGCCTCTCCACTGTTGTCCAGCTTGGTGGGACTGCACCCTCCTCCTTCCATTCTTACCGATCGAATCATATCCAAAGTATCACATGGAATGGCTTCTATTCCCACTCCTGCACAGTTACGTCTGGTGTCCTCTAATGACCTATCCTTGGGCCCCTCCTATTTCTCATCGACATGCTGCCCTCAATAGCACCATCTGACAACACAGTGTTAGTTTTCACATGTATACTGATCTCACCCAGCTCTACATACCAGCATCTCTCTCGACTAAATTATCACACTGCTTGTCTGATATCCAGTGGTGGATGAGCAGAAAGTTCCTCCAATTAAATATTGGGAAGACTGAAGCCATTGTCTTAGGTTCCCACTCCACAATCCATTTCCTAGCCTCCAACTTCATCCCTCTCTCTAGCAACTGAGACTAAACCAGATGTTTTGTAACCTTAGTGCCCTATTTAACCCCAAGATGAGCTTCCGACCACATATCCGTGCTATCACTAAGACCACCAATTTCCACCTCTCTAACGTTGGCTAACTCTGCCCCTGCCTCAGCTCATCTGCTGTTGAAACCCTCATCTATGCCTTTGTTGCCTCTAGACTTGATTATTCCAATGCACTCTTGGCCGGCCTCCCACATTCTACCCTTCATAAACCTGAGGTCATCCAAAACTCTGCTGCCTGTGTCCTAACACATCAAATTCTGTTCACCTCTCACCCTTGTGCTCACTGGACGACATTGGCTTCTGGTCAAGCAATGCTTCGATTTTAAAATTATCTTTGTTTTCAATCTCTGCGTAGCCTTGCTCCTCCCTATCTCTGTAATCTCCTCCAGCCCTACAACCCTCCGCGATATCTGCCCTCTTCCAATCTGGCCTCTAGTGCATCCATTATTTTGTTTGCTCCACCATTGGTGGCTGTGCTTTCAGCTGCCTGGTTCCTAAGTTCTGGAATTTCCTCCATAAAACTCTCCATCTCTCTCCCTCTTTCTCCTTTTAGATGCTGCTTCAAATTTATCTCTTTAATCAAGCTTTTGGTCATCTGTCCTAATTTTGTCTTATGTGTCTTACATCAAATTTTGTTTGATAACTTCTTGGGATGTTTTAATATGTTCAAATACAATATGAAAGCAAGTTGTTGGATGTGATTAACAACAGCAATAACGGCAGAATCCAACCCCTACAGTGACGTGTGAGCTCACTAGTATATTTTAATGAATGGATAAGCGAATGAATCCCTTCTCCCACACGGAGCAGGTGAACAGCCTTTCCCGAGTGTGAACAGCTTGGTGCGTCAGAAGTTTGCCTAACTGAGTGAATCCCTTCCCACACATGGAGCAGGTGAATGGCCTCTCTCCAGTATGACTGAGCAGATGAGATTCCAGTTCTGATGGGTAAATGAATCCTTTTCCACAGTCCCCTCATTTCCAGTTTCTCTGTGGTGTGGGTGTTCTCCGTCTCTCCAGGTTGGATGATCAGTTGAAGTCTCATCCACATGCAGAACACATGTATGGTTTCTCCCCACTGTGAATAGCGGATTTTTTTTTTCAGGCTGTGTAACTGGTTAAAGCTCTTTCCACAGTCAGTGCACTGGAACACTCTCACTCAGGTGTGTGTCTCTCACTGCTTTTCCAGTCACACTGATGTTTGATTCTTTTCCCACAGACAAAACAGACAAACATTTCTCCTTCCACATTCGAAGGCCGATGATATTCAGATCTTGAAGAACTGAGTGACTCTGTCTGATCCTGATGATAGGATTGGTTTGAGTTTCCCATCTGCAAATCCTCCCTTTCTAATACCCTGTAAAAGCAGTTTACAAAAGTCATCACTGTCAGTGCAGGATAGAAATTCAGAACAGACAATTCTAGTTTCTATGGAACATTCTTTCCTCTCTTGTTCCTCAAAACTATAAAGTCCCATCCCACTCTCCCTCCTCCCTGTGCTGAAATCAAAGCACAACACACCATCTCCGATATCTTTCCTTTCGATCAACTTTTCTCCCTCCCCTCAAGGTGCTGACTCTGGCTAGGTTCAGTTCTACACTCACTGGTTCCCCTCTCCTTCCTGAGGGTGCTCACTCTGACTGGGTTTTAATTTATTTCACAAACGCAAATCCCTGGAGCCAAGTGATAGCCTCTTCATTTGCTGAGTTTAAGGTGATTGGTCTGCCAGATAGTCTGTAGAGGGGACACTCCTCGGTAATGTGCAGCATTGTTTGTGTCTCTCCACAAATGCATAAGGGGTTTGTACTGAGGCCCCAGTGGTGGAGGTTGGCTGTGCAGGGGCCCTGGTTTGTGCTGAACCTGTTTACCAAGGCCCACTCTTGGCCCGGTAGTTCAAAGCCTGCCATTCGACAGAGGGGATTTGACACAAGGAACTTGTTAATGACTTCCTGTGTTTCCCATTCCTTGATCCAAAGGATGTCAGTTGGTAGATCTTGATCAGGAAGGTTGCTCCATATGAGGCTCCGAGATAGAGGTGGGCAGTAGGTGGATTGAACATGCCATTATGGAGTGGTAAGTGAGGTGCAGCATGGATGGTTTCAACCGGCTTGTGGGTTTTCGTCAGTTGGCGGATGTGTGGGGGAGTGATGTTTGTGAGGGAGGGGTGTTGAGCACAGGGTTCCAGTAATGATGTGTATTGTTGCATTTAATTGAGTATCAACAAGATGTGTGTGTGATGACCTATGCCAGACAGGTGCACAGCACTCTGCTGCTGAGTGTGATAGGGCAAGTGCTGAGGTCCGGAGTGTTGTGGGAGCAACGTCCCACTTAGATCCAGCAAGTTTGGTTCACAGGTTGTTGCTGGTTTTGACCTTTGCTGCTGTTTTCTTCAGATTCTCCCAGAAGGACAAAGTCCTATCCAGAGTCACTCCCAAGTCTGTTGGATTGGGATCATGTTTTAGTCTCTGACCATCCATGTAGATATGCAATTCTTTTTTGACACAGGCATTGTGGAGATGGAATAAACGGGATATGGTTTTAGAGGGATTCACTGCAAGACGCCATGTGCTGCAGTAGTGGGTCAAATTTGTAACATCTTCGTTAAGGATCTGGTCCAGAATGCAGAACGATGCAGCTTGGGTGGCACAACAGATGTCATCAGCACCGATGAGCTTGCGAGACGTGATTGTTGTCAGGTCATTTGTATATATGTTGAACAGCATTGGGGCTAGCACTGTGCCCTATGATAGTCCATTGGCCAGTCTTCTCCATGCATTTCTCCCTTGTCCAAGGTGGTCTCTAAATCGTCTGTTGTGAAGAAATGTTTCTACAACTGTCCTAACCCAGGGTGGAAGCACTCTGGACAGCTTTAGGAGCAGGTCAATGTGCTACACTGTATCACAGGTAGCTGTGAGGTCCAGTAGCACTCTGCCCATCTTCAGGTTCTTTTGGAAGCCATTTTCCATGTAGGTGGAGTGCCAGAACTTGATTACACGTTCTGCGCTCCTCACGGAAACCAGCTTGGTCGACATTAAGGATGGTCTCTACTTCCGGAGATATGCGTTGCAGGATAAGATGCTCAAAGATTTTAAAGCACACAGAAAGTAGTGAAATCGGTCGATAGCTGGTCACCAGTGTGAGATCTTTTCCAGGTTTTGGAATTGCAATGCTTTGTTATATGCCACACTTTCAGGAGTGCGTTTGAGCTGATAATTCACATGTAGAACTGAGTGAGCCAGGCACAATCATGGGGGACAAGTTGCTGCAAGAATTCTGGTACAATGTTGTCAGATCCCACTGCTTTGCCACATTTCAGGCCCCTTAATGCTTTCTCCAGTTCTATGATCTTGAAGGGATGAAGACTGCCATGCTCTGCATGTTGCTGACATTGTTTTTTCAGTTCATTACAGATGATGTGTTTTGTTTTCTTTTCCAATGATGTCCTCGCTACATGGAGCAGATGATTAGAAACTTGGTTCAGGTTGACTGATGGGCGATTCAGTGCAGGTGATATTTGGGCTGCTCCAAGGCGGCGAATCAGGCTCCAGTATTCCGACTGGAATGAGTGAAATTGAGCCCTGCTGTCGTTTCCTCCCATCTGGTGCAGCATGCAGCACTGAGAGACTCGATGAGGTGGTCTGCTATATCAGGGTCACCAGGTGACTCGTATTCCTTTAGGAGTTCTGCGCTCTCTGTATCAAGGCATGGGATATGGATGGGTCGGTTGCCATAAGGGTTGGCTGTGCAAGCAGCTTTGTGAATGGCACCACAAAAGGGCTTATATAATTCTTCCACAGGTATATTATAGATAGGTATAGTTACAATGATGTGGTCCAAGGTCTGGCTGTATTTTCACCAATCTGCTTTATGGAAATTCCATTGCATGTACCTTGCACTGTTGATGATGGGAAGGCAAAGGCCAATGTAAATAAATGATGGGCTGTGTTGACGATGTGGGAAGTCATTCAGGGTTAGACACTGTGCAGGTTGAGGGTGACTTTCAAGGGAACAGACCCAGCACAGGTCAGGTGAGTATTTCTGACCCCATCTGACTGAATGGAATGTTCCCTGTTGCTTGGGGTCATGTATCAGGGTGAGGTTGTTTCTGGAGGCCCACTCTAGGAGCTATTCGCCATCTCTGTCTGGTACTGAGTAACCCCAGTCAGTGTGGAGGCTGTTGAAGTCTCCCACGTAGGTGGCTGGATGAGGCAGTATTGGCTGAACTTGCTGGCACTTGGAAGCTTGTACACATCTGCAATACGGAAACTGCCAACCCGAATTGTGTCACAGAACGTGGTTGATGACAGGGTGGCTGCATCGGCAATGTCGGATCGGACTTAGGCAGCATGGCCATGTTTAGCATGAGGGGAGTAGCACAGTAGGTCAAAGCCTTTGATGTAATAGTGACCTCCTTCTTCAGTTCCAAAATGAGTCGCTTGTATGCAAATGATGTCGATGGACTGTTGGGTGGCAAAACATCCAATGAGGTTTCGCTTGGTGGCTGATAGACCCTCAATATTAAGTTGTAAGATTCAGAAAGCGTGCCTTGTAGCCATAAAGCCTACAATGTTGAGACTGGTGGTTCTGCAAAAGGACTCTTTAATTTTCTCTTGGAATTCAGTCTGCTGGTAGGATCATTTGTTTCCTCATGGGCACCTGGGGACTGATGGGGCGTGGCGTGAAAGTTAATCCATTGGCCCCACCTCGGCTGGGTTCAGTTCCAGAGTCAGCATCTTCAGGGGAGGAGAGAGAGGGGAACCAGTGAGTGTAGAACTGGCAGAATTCAGTTATTGGTTCCCCTCTCTCTCCTCTCCTGAAGTTACTGACTCTGTCTGTGTGCACGTGCTCTCTCCCCCTTCCTCCAACACTCAGGCCCTCCTTGTCCATTGTAACATCTCTAGATTCTGGAGAGGGGCTCTCACTGACCACTCTCCATTTCTCCTTCTTATGCAGATTCTCCCCAGTCATCGCCATTCCATATAATCATACACTCAGAATGAGGCCATTCGATCCATCTTATTTGTGCTGCACTCGTAAAGAACTCTTGAATTAGTCCCAATTCCCCACACTTTCCCCAGAGCCTTGGAAAATGTCCCAGCTGAAGTTTTTACTCAATTCCTTTTTGAAAGTTATTATTGTGTTTGTTTCCTCCATCCTTTCAGGCAGTGCAAGCCAGTTTGGAACAACTTGCTGCCTAAAAACATTTCTCCTCACCTCCTCCCACTGGCTTTATTGGCCAATTATTTTAAATCTCTGTCCTCTGGTTACTCTCCTGCTTGTGGAAACAGTTTCTCCCTCTCTACTCAATGAAAATCCCTCATCATTTTCAACAAGTCTATTAAATCTCCCCTTAACCTTCTCTGCTCTCAGGAGAACAATTCCAGATTCTCCAGAGAGCAGAAACCCCTCACCCCTGGTATCCAGAGGTGTTATATTCAAGGGTAGACAGGTTCTAATACCTGAGTCACTCCGACCAGACATTCTGACACAATTACACCAGGTTCACATGGGCGTTGAGCACACTAGACATCTGGCGAGGGAAACCATATACTGGCCAGGGATCATCAGTGATATAGAGAAGACCGTGAGACTGTGCGATGCATGTCAGACACACCAGCCAAGCCAGCACAGGGAACCATTGATACCTCACGAGATTCCATCACACCCAGGGACCAGAATTGCAACAGACCTATTTAGTGTTTGTGGTGACGATTTTCTACTGGTGACGGACTATTTTTCCAAGTTTCCGATATTTTGATAACTACACAATATGCCAAGTGCAGCCGTTGCCAGTACACTGAGTGCCATTTTCAGTTTGTTTGGGATGCTACAAGAAGTTGTTTCCGACAACAGTCCTCAGTACATGGGCAAGCCATGTGTGTGAAGTGGGGCATTGATCACATTATGTCGTCACCACATTATCCTCCATCAAACAGCCTACCAGGGCGTGTGTTTCATACTGTAAAGCCCTTGATTATGAAATGCTGGGAAACAAAGCTGGATTTCCATGACGCAGTGTTACATTTAAGGGCAATACCATTGAGTGCAAGTTTACCCTCACCTGCTGAGCTCATGTTTGGGAGGCAAGTTCGAACGACTCTTCCAAGCCACCACCTGTCCAAGTTTACAGTTGTACGAGATGAGTTACTGGAAAAACAGGGGAGGATGAAGCATATGCCTGACCGAAATGCAGGTAAACAATTGCCAGGTTTGACCATAGGACAAAAAGTTTGGGTTCTACATCCGACAGAGAGAACCTGGTTTCCAGCTGAAATAGCTCAGGGTTGTTGAGAGCCGAGATCGTATGAAGTGGAAACACCAAATTGAGCAACATTAAACAGAAATCGATGCCAACTCAGGGAGATGTCCAATTATGCAACACCCAGCTGTGCTATCGCGAATAGAAGACGTTCAAAGGTGAGAGCTGAACAGAACGCTCTGGAAGATCATGGTGAAGACAACGTTATGACGTCGTTTTGCAAGAAAGCAACACACCTACAAATCAAGACCACTGTGATAACAGTCAGAGATCGCAAAGAAGTTTCACTGTCAACAGATCGGTTCATTTCAGTAAAGCACCTTTACACGTCAGAGACTTGTAAACTCGTAAAGTTCTGAACTCTCAGTGCAGAAAGGTTTTACTGTAACGTAAATAGTGTTATCGCATCCTTGTTATTAGCTGTTTAGTTATTATATGTGTGTAATCTCAACTTTAGAAAAAGAGATGTAGTAGTATGTCTTTATGTGGGTATGTCCATAATCTGTATACACCAGACAGGATATGATGTCGTCTGTCACGTGACACAGTAGTTGGAATATGTCAGTTGACCAAGTAAGTCGTACTAGTAAGAACTCTCCAGCATTATGTATGTACTACTGTAATCCTTGAATAAAGAAGTCACAATATAGTTTACCAGTCCGACCTGAGTGATTGGTGAGTTTGTGTTTGAAGAATAGACAGAAACACAACAACTAGACAGTTAGATCAGGTGGTCAAGAAGGCAGATTGGATGCTTGCCTTTATTAGCCGAGGCATAGAATATTATTGCAGAGAGGTTATGCTGGAACCATATAAACACTGGTTCAGCCACAGCTGGAGTACGACAGGCAGTTCTGGTCACTAATGTGATTGCATTAGAGAGGGTACAGAGATTCATGAGGATATCACCTGGACTGCAGAAGTTTAGTCGTGAGGAAAGATTGGATAGGTGAGGGTGTGTTTTCTTTGGAACACAGGAGGCTGAGGGAGACCTAATTGAAGTGTTTAAAATTATGAGGGGTTTACATAGAGTAGATAGGAAGGACCTATTCCCCTTGGTTGAGGGATCTATAACCGGGGGCATACATTTAGGCTAAGAGGTAGGAGGTTTAGAGGAGATTCGAGTGGAAATGTTTTCACCCAGAGGGTGGTGGGAATCTGAAACTCACTGCCTGAAAGGGTGGTAGAAGCAGAACCCTCATAACATTTAAAAAGTACTTGGATATCCCCATGAAGTGCCATATCCTACAAGGGTACGGACCAAGAGCTGGAAAGTGGGATTAGGCTGGATGGCTCCTTGTCGACCAGAGCAGGAACGATGGGCCGAATAGCCTCCTTCTGTGCTGTAAATTTCCATGATTCTATGAAGATTTGAGTTCTGCCATGGTCATTTTACACACAGAAATCTGGTTCAAATTAATGAAACCAAACGTAAGAACAAAAGAAATAGGAGCAGGAGTAGGCCATTCGGCCCCTCAAGCCTGCCCCGCCATTCAATAAGATCATGGCTGATCTGCCCCAGACCTCAACTCCTCTTTTGTGCCAGCTCCTCATTGCCCTCAACTCCTCGATATTTCAAAAATCTATCTACCTCCTCTTTAAATACTTTCAGTGATCTAGTCTCCACAACTCTCTGGGGTAGAGAATTCCAGATATTCACTACCCTCTGAGAGAAGAAATTCCTTCACAGCTCAGTTTTAAATGAGTGTCCCCTTATTCTGTAATTATGTCCCCTAGTTCGAGATTCCCCCACTAGTGGAAACATCTTCTCAACATCTACCCTGTCAAGCCCCCTCAGAATCTTGTACGTTTCAATAAGATCACCCCTCATTCTTCTAAACTCTAATGAATAAAAGTATAAACTGTTTAGCCATTCTTGATAAGTCAACCCCTTCATCCCAGGAATCAGCCTAGTGAATCTCTTTTGAACTGCCTCCAATGCTAGTATCTCCTTCTTTAAATACGGGGACCAAAATTGTACACAGTATTCCAGGTGCAGCCTCCCCAACACTCTGTACAGTTGTAACAAGTCTTCCCTATTTTTAAACTCCAACCCCCTAGCAATAAAGGCCAAAATTCTATTTGTCTTCTTAATTACTTGCTGCACCTGCATGCTAACTTTTTGTGTTTCAGTCACAAGAACACCCAAATCCCTCTGTGCTGCACTTTTTTGAAGTCTCTCTCCATTTAAATAATAGTCTGCCTTTTTATTCTTCCTACCAAAGTGAATGACCTCACACTTTCCTACATTAAACTCCATCGACCAAGTTTTTGCCCACTCACTCAACCTATCTATATCCCCTTATAGATTCCTTCTGTCCTCATCACAACATGCCCTCCCACCTATTTTTGTATCATCAGCAAATCTGGATATATTACACTCTGCCCCCTAAAGGCCTGCTAACCGACCCGAACCCGCTGGGATCCGACGACATGTGTTGGGTTCGGGTCAGGTCGGGTTGCTCTTCCGGATCTGGCCTTTGGGCTCGGGCCGGGTCCGGGTCGGACACACACACTATTAATTGGACTTGAAAGGTTGCTTAAAAAGAAACAAATTCGTAATCTGAAGGTAGGTAAAGTGAACATTCCAGTGGTCGGGTCAGGCTCGGGAAAAATTGGAGGGACTCGGGCCGGGTCGGGCTCGGGTCCGATGTGGTTCTGTCGGGTTAGGGTCAGGTTTTTACCCCTGGCCTGAGCAGGCCTTTACTGCCCCCTCCCCCAAGTCATTAATATAGATAGTAAATAATTGAGGCCCTAGGACTGATCCTTGTAGCACTCCACTAGTTACGTCTTCCCAACCTGTAAAAGACCCATTAATCCTAACTCTCTGCCTTCTGTGTGTTAACCAATCCTCAATCCATGCTAATACATTACCCCCAATACCGTGAGCTCCTACCTTGTGCAATAATTTTTTATCGGAATGCCTTCTGGAAATCTAAATACACTACATGTACTGGTTCCCCTTTATCAACTCTGCTCGTTATATCCTCAAAGAATTCGAGCAAATTTGTCAAATCCGATTTCCCTTTCACAAATGGAAATAAAAAATAAAAATAAATAAAACCACGTTGACTCTGATTGTCCTGCTATTTCTTCCTTAATAATGAACTCTAGCATTTTCCCAATGACCGATGTTGGGCTGACTGGCCTATAGTTTCCTGCTTTTTGTCTCCCTCCCTTCTTGAACAGGGGTGTCACATTAGCAGTTTTCCAATCCGTTGGGACCCTTCGGAATCCAGTGAGTTCTGGAATATTTCGACCAATGCCTCCACTATCTCTGCAGCCACTGTCTTTAAAACCCTTGGATATAGGCCGTCAGGTCCTGGCGATTTGTCTGCCTTTAGTCCCATTAGTTTGTCAAATACTTTGTTCCTCGTGATAGAGACTGTTACAAAATCTTTCTCCCATTAGCTCTTTGCTTATCTGATATCTGTGGGATGTTTATAGTGTCCTCCACTGTGAAGACCGATGCAAAATATTGGTTTAAATTATCTGCCATTTCCCTGTTCCCCGTAATCAATTCTCCACTCGCATCCTCCAAGGGTCCCACGCTCACTTTAGCCACTCTCTTTCTTTTTATATACCCATAGAAGCTCTTGCTGTTTGTTTTTGTATTTCTTGCCAATTTACTTTCATAATCAATTTTCTCCCTCTTTATTTACTTTTTAGTCATCTGCTGCTGGTTCCTAAAAAATTCCCAATCCTCTGGTCTACCACTAGTTTTCACCACTTTGCATGCCCTAGTTTTTGATTGGATACTCTCCTTGACCGCCTTTGTTACCCACAGGTGGTTCATCCTTCTCATCAAGTCCTTTTTGACTAGGATAAATTTTTGCTGAGAATTATGAAATATCTGCTTAAATGTCCACCACTGCTCATCCACTGACCTTCCCCTTAGTCTATCTTCCCAGCCCGCTTTAGACAGTTCTTTCTTCATACCTCTGTAATTGCCCTTGTTTAAGTTGAAGACACTGGTTTGAGACCCGAGTTGCTCACCCTCAAACTGAATTTGAAATTCTACCATGTTGTGATCGCTTCCCCCTAGAGGATCCTTAACTATGATATTTTTTTTAGAGATACAGCACTGAAACAGGCCCTTCAGCCCACCGAGTCTGTGCCGACCATCAACCACCCATTTATACTAATCCTACACTAATTCCATATTCCTACCACATCCCCACCTGTCCCTATATTTCCCTACCACCTACCTATCCTAGGGGTAATTTATAATGGCCAATTTACCTATCAACCTGCAAGTCTTTGGCATGTGGGAGGAAACCCACGCAGACACAGGGAGAACTTGCAAACTCCACACAGGCAGTACCTGGAATTGAACCCGGGTCGCTGGAGCTGTGCGGCTGCGGTGCTAACCACTGCGCCACTGTGCCGCCCTCAATACAATATCTCTTATTAATCCTACCTCATTACACATTACTAGATCTAAAATAGCCTGTTCCTGGGCAGGTTCTGCAACGTATTACTCGAAGTAACAATCCCTGATAAACTCTACAAATTCATCTTCCATGTTACCTCTGCCAATCTGCTTTGTCCAGTCAACATGCAGATTAAAATCACCCATGTCAATTGTAGTGCCCTTCTTACACGCCTCCGTTATTTCATGATTTATACTTTGTCCTACAGTGAGGCAACTCTTTGACGGCCTATAGACGACTCTCACCCATGACTTCTTCCCCTTGTTATTCCTTATTTCCACCCAAACTGATTCCACATCACGATCTATTTCACCTATATCACTACTCACCACCGCACTGATACCTTCCTTTATTAACAAAGCTACCCCACCTCCTTTTCCTTTTTGCCTATTTTTCTGGAACGTCGAATACCCTTGAATATTGAGTTCCCAGTCTTGGTCACCCTGCAACCACGTCTCTGTAATAGCTATCAAGTCATATTCATTTATTTCTATTTGCGCCGTCAACTCATCTATCTTGTTACAACTGCTGTGCGCATTCAGATAAAGAGCCTCAAGCTTTGACTTTTTACCATTATTACTCATTCTGGTTCTAATTTCTGCTGCACTCTTCTGTTTATATTTTCTGCCCCTTCCAGTCACACTTTGATTACCGTTCGCCTCTTCACTACCCTGCACCTCTTCGCTCTCGTTTCTTTTTGATTTTTTAAACTTCCCTTCAATTAAACCCTCCCCCCAATTAATTAAAGTCCTATCTACAACCCTAGTTATACGATTCGCCAGGACACTGGTCCCAGCAGGGTTCAAATGAAGCCTGTCCCAATGGAACAGCTCTCTCCTTCCCCAGAACTGGTGCCAGTGCCCCATGGATCAGAACCCATTTCTCCCACACCAATCTTTGAGCCACGCATTTACCTCTCTAATCTTATTTACCCTATGCCAATTTGCACGTGGCTCAGGTAGAAATCCGAAGCTTATTATCTTTGTGGTTCTGCTTTTTAATTTAGCCCTGAGCTGCTCATAATCCCTCAGCAGAACCTCTTTCCTAGTCCTATCTATGTCGTTGGTACCTACGTGGATGACAACTGGATCCATCCCTTCTCACTCCAGGTTCCTCTCCAGCCCAGAAAAGATGTCCTTAACCGTGGCACTAGGTAGGCAACACAGCCTTCGGGACTCCCTGTCTTTGCTGCAGAGAACAGTATCTATTCCTCTAACTATGCTATCTCCCATTACTACTACAGTTCTCTCGCTCATTCACTGCCACCTTCAGTGAATCTTTCAGGTCAGTGATCCTTCATCATGATCAGTCACCTGAAACATTAACTCTGCTTCTCTCTCCACAGATGCTGCCAGACCTGCTGAGTGGTTCCAGCATTTCTTGTTTTCATTTCAGATTTCCAGCGTCTGCAGTATTTTGCTTTTATATCACCCTGGGAATTAGTCATCTTCAAGGCCATGACCTTCTGAAAGTTCCTATGGAATCTGATTACCATCCATTCAGACTATCTGTTCCAGATCTTAACAATCCTCAGTCTGGAGAAATTTCCCTCAATATTCTTCCGAACGAGTTTAAATTTAGAGCGCGTTTCCTCATCGCAACCATAAGGGGGGGTGGAGCTGGGGGAGGGGGGGGTGGAGCTGTGCAGGGGGTGGAGTTGGGGGTGGGGGGGTGGAGCTGGGGGGGGGGTTGAGCTGGGGGAGGGGGGTGGAGCTGTTCAGGGGGTGGAGTTGGGGGAGGGGGGGTGGAGCTGGGGGGGGTTGAGCTGGGGGAGGGGGGTGGAGCGGGGGGATGGAGCTGGGGGAAGGGGGTGGAGCTGTGCAGGGGGTGGAGTTGGGGGTGGGGGGTGCTGGGGGGGGTTGAGCTGGGGGAGGGGGGGTGGAGCTGTGCAGGGGGTGGAGTTGGGGGAGGGGGGGTGGAGCTGGGGGGGGGTTGAGCTGGGGGAGGGGGGTTGGAGCTGGGGGAGGGGGGGAGCGGGGGGGTGGAGCTGGGGGAAGGGGGTTGGAGCTGTGCAGGGGGTGGAGTTGGGGGTGGGGGGGTTGTACTGGGGGAGGGGGGTTGGAGCTGGGGGGGGTTGAGCTGGGGGAGGAGGGTGGAGCGGGGGTGGGGTGGAGCTGGGGGAGGGGGGTGGAGCTGGGGGAGAGGGGGTGGGGGTGGAGCTGGAGCTGGGGGAGGGGGGTGGAGCTGGGGGGGGGTTGAGCTGGGGGAGGGAGGTTGGAGCTGGGGTGGGTTGAGCTGAGGGAGGGGTGTGGAGCGGAGGGGGGGTGGAGCTGGGGGACAGGGGGCGGAGCTGGGGGAGGGGGGAGAGGGAGGCTTCAGAAACACCCGGTGTAGCCCTCAACACCAGCAATAAGAAGCACCCTCGTTTGAACCGAGCGGGGCAGCAGCTGCAGGGCTTCTCCCGGTGACAGATCCGGGTTAACGGCCGCCAGCTTTCCAGCTCTTTTGGAGGAACTAAGGATTAATAAACTGTAACATCAAAGGACAAAACTTTAAAGGAAACTTCGCTCAGTTATAAAGCAGTCTGGGGGAGGAGAGGGAGGAACCATCTGGGACACAGCACAGGGCAGGAGGTCCCCCCTCCCCCACTCCCTGGTTCCACAAAGACTCCCCTTGGACTGGGCCACACCGGGGTAGGGCTGGCTCAAGGTGCAGGAAGCTGCTAGGCTGAGCTGAGGAGTGGGAGGAACAAAGAACAAAGAACAGTACAGCACAGGAACAGGCCATTCGGCCCTCCAAGCCTGCGCCGATCTTGATGTCTGCCGAAACTAACACCTTCTGCACTTCCGGGGCCCATATCCCTCTATTCCCTTCCTATTCATATATTTGTCAAGATGTCTCTTAAACGTTGCTATCGTATCTGCTTCCACCACCTCCCCTGGCAGCAAGTTTCAGGCACTCACCACCCTCTGTGTAAAAAACTTGCCTCACACATCCCCTCTAAACTTTGCCCCTCGCACCTTAAACCTATGTCCCCTAGTAACTGACTCTTCCACCCTGGGAAAAAGCTTCTGACTATCCACTCTGTCCATGCCGCTCATAACTTTGTAAACCTCTATCATGTCGCCCCTCCACCTCCGTCGTTCCAGTGAAAACAATCCGAGTTTTTCCAACCTCTCCTCATAGCTAATGCCCTCCAGACCAGGCAACATCCTGGTAAACCTCCTCTGTACCCTCTCCAAAGCCTCCACGTCCTTCTGGTAGTGTTGCGACCAGAATTGCACGCAATATTCTAAGTGTGGCCTAACTAAGGTTCTGTACAGCTGCAACATGACTTGCCAATTTTTATACTCTATGCCCCGACCGCTAAAGGCAAGCATGCCGTATGCCTTCTTGACTACCTTATCCACCTGTGTTGCCACTTTCAGTGACCTGTGGACCTGTACGCCCAGCTCTCTCTGCCTGTCAATACTCCTAAGGGTTCTGCCATTTACTGTATACCTCCCACCTGCATTAGACCTTCCAAAATGCATTACCTCACATTTGTCTGGATTAAACTCCATCTGCCATTTCTCCGCCCAAGTCTCCAACCGATCAACATCCTGCTGTATTCTCTGACAATCCTCATCATTATCTACAACTCCATCAACCTTTGTGTCGTCCGCAAACTTACTAATCAGACCAGCTACATTTTCCTCCAAATCATTTATATATACTACAAACAGCAAAGATCCTAGCACTGATCCCTGCGGAACACCGCTGGTCACATCCCTCCATTCTGTGTTCTGTGACCGAGCCAGTTCTGTATCCATCTTGCCAGCTCACCTCTGATCCCGTGTGACTTCACCTTTTGCACCAGTCTGCCATGCGGGACCTTGTCAAAGGCTTTACTAAAGTCCATATAGACAACATCCACTGCCCTTCCCTCATCAATGATCTTCGTCACTTCCTCAAAAGACTCAATCAAATTAGTAAAACACGACCTCCCCTTCACAAAACCATGCTGTCTCTCGCTAATAAGTTTGTTTGTTTCCAAATGGAAGTAAATCCTGTCCCGAATAATCCTCTCTAATAGTTTCCCTACCACTGACGTAAGGCTTACCGGCCTATAATTTCCTGGATTATCCTTGCCACCCTTTTTAAACAAAGGAACAACATTGGCTATTCTCCAGTCCTCTGGGACCTCACCTGTAGCCAATGAGGATGCAAAGATTTCTGTCAAGGCCCCAGCAATTTCCTCCCTTGCCTCCCTCAGTATTCTAGGGTAGATCCCATCAGGCCCTGGGGACTTTTCTACCTTAATGCTTTGCAAGACACCCAACACCTCCTCCTTTTTGATAATGAGATGACTGAGACTATCTGCACTCCCTTCCCTAGGCTCATCATCCACCAAGTCCTTCTCCTTGGTGAATACTGATGCAAAGTAATCATTTAGCACCTCACCCATTTCCTCTGGCTCCACACATAGATTCCCATCTCTGTCCTTGAGTGGGCCAACCCTTTCCCTGGTTACCCTCTTGCTCTTTATATATGTATAAAAAGCCTTGGGATTTTCCTTAATCCTGTTTGCCAATGACTTTTCATGACCCCTTTTAGCCCTCCTAACTCCTTGCTTAAGTTCCTTCCTACTGTCTTTATATTCCTCAAGTGCTTCATCTGTTCCTCGCCTTCCAGCCCTTACAAATGCTTCCTTTTTCTTTTTGACTAGGCTCACAATATCCCGTCTTATCCAAGCTTCCCGAAACTTGCCAAACTTGTCTTTCTTCCTCACAGGAACATGCTGGTCCTGGACTCTAATCAGCTGACGTTTGAAAGACTCCCACATGTCAGATGTTGATTTACCCTCAAACAGCCGCCCCCAATCTAAATTCTTCAGTTCCTGCCTAATATTGTTATAATTAGCCTTCCCCCAATTTAGCACCTTCACCCGAGGACTACTCTTATCCTTATCCACAAGTACCTTAAAACTTGGGAGGTTTGACTGACAGGCCTGGGGAGGGGGATATCAGGGCAGGTACACACACTGCTCCCCCTTTTCTTCCTGGGATGTTTTACTGGAGGCGTGTTGGTGAGTGTTTTGAAACTCTGTCTCCCTATCCCGGTAATGTAGGTGGATTGTAGGTTGCTGTGAGTGTTGACTATATTGCCTCTCCTCATTCTTCCTCCTTTTCCCACTCTAAGTTCCAGGCTGCAGGCTCCGGGTGCTCAATGTGCCTGAAGCATTAAGTCTGTTTCTCTTTGCACAGATGCTGCCTGACCTGCTGAGTATTTCCAGCATTTTCTTTTATTTCAGATTTCCAGAAGCCGATGTATTTTGTTTTTGTTTTATTGCAGGCGTTGCTCACAGAACTGAGTTGAGAAACACAGACGGGCCAATTAAGAGCCAGTTTGTATCGGGGTGGGTGTTGGATGCAGAAGTCGGTCCCTGACCTGTGTCGGTCTTTTTTGTTGCATCAGTTTGAGCTGGAGTAGAAATGGAGAAAAAGCTGCGGGGTTTAACCCTGAATACTTTTGAGCCCAGTCAGGCCCAGCAATTTCCAACGTGAAAACCCTCACCCACTGCCTGGTACCACAAAGAATCATGTTCACTGTTTTATATCAGGATCTGTGGGTGTTGGGGGGAGGCAGACAATGTTCCCTGTTTTATATTTGGGTCTGGGGGCGGATAATGTTCCCTGTTTTATATTTGGGTCTGGGGGTGGATAATGTTCCCTGTTTTATATTTGGGTCTGGGGGCGGATAATGTTCCCTGTTTTATATTTGGGTCTGGGGGCGGATAATGTTCCCTGTTTTATATTTGGGTCTGGGGGCGGATAATGTTCCCTGTTTTATATGTGCAGCAGGGGGCATGCATGGCCATCCTGGGCCAGGAAGCAGGAGGAGAGAATGTTGTGAATTTCTATCCTGGACTGACAGTGATGGCTTTTGTAAACTCCTTTTACAGGATATTAGAAGGGGAGGATTTGCAGATGGGAAATTCAAACCAAACATCACATCAAGATCTGACAGAGTCACTCGATTCATCAAGACCTGAATATCATCGGCTTTGAACATTGAAGGAGAAATGTTTGTTTTTTCTGTCTGTGAGAAAAAGATTTCAGGTATCAGTGTGACGGGAAAAGCATTGAGATACACAAAACCCTGGTTAGACCACACCTGGAGTACTGTGTTCAGTTCTGGGCACCATATCTTAGGAAGGATATATTGCCCTTGGAGGGAGTGCAGTGTAGATTTATCTGAATGATAACTGGACTAATTCTGGTTGAATTCTGAGGAGAGATTCCACCAATGAGTCATAGTCATTATGGCACAGAAGGACATTCAGCATTTTGATTCCATGCCAGCTCTCTGTAGAGCAATCCGGTCAGTTCCATTTCCCTGCTCTATCGCCGTAGTCCTGCAGGTTTATTTCCCTCAAGTGCACATCCAATTTCCTTTTGAAATCATTGATCGCCTCCACCTACACCACCGTTTTAGGCAGAGAGTTGCAGGTCATTTCCACTCACTGTGTAAAAAAAAACACCTTCTTCACATCCTTCTATCTCTTTGCAAAAATCTTAATCTGTGTCCCTAGTCCTTGTACCATCAGGTAATGAGATCAGCTTTTCTTTGTCTACCTGATCTAAACCTGTCATAATCTTGTACATCTTGATCAGTTCTCCCCTCAGTCTCCTTTGCTCCAAGGAGAACAACCCCAGCTTCTTCAAACTAACCTTGTAGCTAAATTCCCTCATCCTTGAAACTATTCTGGTAAATCTCGTCTGCACCCTCTCCAGGACCTTCACATCCTCCCTGAATTGTGGTGATCACAACTGGCTGCAATGCTCTAGTTGTGGCCGAACCAGAGCTTTATAAAGGTTCAGCATAACTTCACTGCTTTTGCATTCAGTACCTCTATTTATGAAGTCCAAGATCCCAAATGTTTTGCCAACTACTGTCTCAATATGTCCTGCCACCGTCAATGATCTGTGCACATGGGCCCCCAGGACCCTCATCCTCCCACATTCTTTGGAACTGTGCCATTGTGTATATATTGCCTCTCCCAATCCCTTGTGCCAGAACGCATCACCTCGCTATTAGGGTTGTATTCCCTGCAATTTAGAAGGTTGAGGGTTGATTTGATCAAAGTTTTCAAGATATTAATTGGAACTGATCGGGTAATAGAGAGAAACTATTTCCGTTGGTTGGGGAATCCAGTAAAGGGGGCATTGTCTAAAACTTGGAGCCAGACCTTTCATTAATCCACCCCTGGGTCCTGTAAACCGGAGCATTAATCCATGCCTGGGTCTTGTGAAGATCATAAGAAATACGAGCAGGAGTAGGCCATTTCATCCCATGAGCCTGCTGCACCATACAGTAGATCACGGCTGATATGATTGTGGCCTTAACTCTACTTTCCTGCTGGTCCCCCATAACCCTTGACTCCCTTGTAGATCAAAAATCTGTCTAACTCAGCGTTGAATATATTCATTGTCCCAGCCTCCACTGCTGTCTGGGGAAGAGAATTCTAAAGATTAACAACACTCTGGATGAAGAAATTCCTCCTCATCTCCATCATAAAAGGGAGACCCCTTAGTTTGAAAGTGTGCCCCCTTGTCCTACATTCCCCCACTAGGGAAAATATCCTCTCAGCATCTACCCTGTCAAACACCCTCACAATCTTATATATTTCAATAAGATCACCTCTCATTTTTCTAAACCCCAATGTATATAAGCACAACCTCCTCCACCTTTCCTCATAGGACAGCCCCTTCATCCCAGGAATCAGCCTAGTGAACCTTCTGTGAACTGCTCCAATGCAAGCATATCCCTCAAGTAAGGAAACCAAAACTGTACACAGTACTCCAGGTGCAGTCTCACCAATGCCCTGTGCAATGTAGCAAGCATTCCCTACCTTTATACTCCATTCCCCTTGCATTAAAAGCTAATATTCCATTTTCCTTCCTAATTACTTGCTGTACCTGCATGCTAACTTTTTGTGCTTCCTGTACAAGGACATTCAGATCCCTCTGTATCGCAGCATTCTGCAGTCTCCCTCCATGTAAATAACATTCTGCTTTTCTGTTCTTCACACCAAAGGAACAACCTCACATTTTCCCACATTATACTCCCATCTGTCAAATGTTTGTCCCCTCACTTAACCCTATCTATATCCATTTACAGATTGTTTGTGTCCTCACAACTTGCTTTCTTACCTGTCTTTGTATCGCCAACATATTTGGCTGTAATATCCTTGGTCCTTATATCCAAGTTGAGTTCCCAGCACTGATCCCTGTGGCACTCCACTAGTTACAGTTTACCAACCTGAAACTGTGGTGGCACAGTGGTGCAGTGGTTAGCACCGCAGTCTCACAGCTCCAGCGACCCAGGTTCAGTTCTGGGTACTGCCTGTGCGGAGTTTGCAAGTTCTCCCTGTGTTTGCGTGGGTTTCCGCCGGGTGCTCTGGTTTCCTCCCACAGCCAAAGACTTGCAGGTTGATAGGTAAATTGGCCATTATAAATTGCCCCTAGTATAGGTAGGTGGTAGGAGAATGGTGGGGATGTGGTAGAGAATATGGGATTAATGTATGATTAGTATAAATGGGTGGTTGTTGGTCAGCACACACTCGGTGGACCGAAGGGCCTGTTTCAGTGCTGTATCTCTAAATAATAAAAAAATAAATAACTAAATAATATTCCAAGACTCTTTCCAGTTAGTTAGCCAATCATCTATCTATGCTTATATATCACTCCCAGCACCATGAGCTCCTTTCTTGCATGATAAGCTTTTCTGTGGCACCTTATCGAATGCCTTTGGAAATCCAAATACAAAATATCTACTGGTTTTGCTTTTGATGAGGTCCCACATAAGAGGTTAGTGTGCACAATTAAAGCATATGGGATTGGGGACAATATACTGGCATGGATTGAGAATTGGTTGACAGACAGGAAACAGAGAGTAGGAATAAACGGGTCTTTTTCCGGGTGGCAGGCAGTGACTAGTGGGGTACCGCAGGGATCAATGCTTGGGCCCCAGCTATTCACAATATATATTAATGACTTGGGCGAGGGAACTAAATATGACATTTCCAAGTTTTCAGACGACACAAAGCTGGGGAGGAATGTGAGCTGTGAGGTGGATGCACAGATGCTCCAATGTGATTTGGACAAGTTGGGTGAGGGGCAAATGCATGGCAGATGCAATATAACATGGATAAATGTGAAGTTATCCACTTTGGTTGTAAAAACAGAAAAGCAGATTATTATCTGAATGGTGATAGATTGGGAAAGGGGGAGGTGCAACGAGACCTGGGTGTCCTTGTACACCAGTCGCTGAAAGCAAGCATTCAGGTACAGCGAGCAGTTAGGAAGGCGAGGGTATGTTGGCTTTCATTACAAGAGGATTTGAGTACAGGAGCAAGGATGTCTTACTGCAGTTATACAGGGCCTTGGTGAGACCACATCTGAAGTATTGTGTGCAGTTTTGGTCCCTTTATCTGAGGAAGGATGTTCTTGCCATGGAGGGAGTGCAAAGAAGATTTACTAGGCTGATTCCTGGGATGGCAGGATTGACGTATGAGGAGAGATTGGGTTGACTAGGCCTATATTCACTAGAGTTTAGAAGAATGAGAGGGGATATCATAGAAACCTATAAAATTCTAACAGGACTGGACAGGCTAGATGCAGGGAGGATGTTCCCGATGGCTGAGGAGTCCAGAACCAGGAGTCACAGTTTCAGGATACAGGGTAAGCCATTTAGAACCGAGATGAGGAGAAATTTCTTCACTCAGAGTGTGGTGAACCTGTGGAATTCTCTACCGCGGAAAGCAGTGGAGACCAAGTCATTAAATATATTCAAGAAGTAGATAGATATATTTCTTAATGCCAAAGGGATCAAGGGATATGGGGAGAAAGCGGGAACAGGGTATTGAATTAGACAATCAGCCATGATCTTTTTTGAATGGTGGAGCAGGGCCGAGTGGCCTACTCCTATTTTCTGTGTTTCTGTGGTTCCCTTTGTCTGCCCTGCTCGTTACATCCTCAAATAACTTTAATAAGTTTGTTAAGTATTATTTCCCTTTCATAAAACCGTGTTGCCTTTGCTTGATTATATTCTGATTTTCTAAATGTTCTGTAACTACTTCCTTAATAATGTACTCCAGCATTTTCTTAATGACATGTTAGGCTAACTGGCCTATAGTTTCCTCCTTTTTTAGATTTAGATTTACAGATACAGCACTGAAACAGGCCCTTCGGCCCACCGAATCTGTGCCAACCATTAACCACCCATTTATACTAACCCTACACTAATCCCATATTCCTACCACATCCTCACCTGTCCCTATATTTCCCTACCACCTACCTATACTAGGGGCAGTTTATAATGGCCAATTTACCTATCAACCTGCAAGTCTTTGGCATGTGGGAGGAAACCGGAGCACCCGGAGGAAACCCACGCAGACACAGGCAGAACTTGCAAACTCCACACAGGCAGTACCCAGAATCGAACCTGGGTCACTGGAGCTGTGAGGCTGCGGTGCTAACCACTACATTCACAGTTTTCCAATCTGCTGGGGCCTTTCTGGAATCTAGAGAATTTTGGAAGATGACAACCAATGCAACCACTTTCTCTGCAGCCACTTCTTTTAAGGTCCTCAGCTGCAGGTCATCAGGTCCAGGGGACTTCCCCACCTTTACTCCTATTCGCTTTCCTGGTACCTTTTTTCTAGTGCTAGTTATTCACATAATCACAGAAGGAGGCCATTCAGCCCAGCATATTTGCACTGGCTCCGAAGAAGCAATTTACCTGGTACCACTCCCCTGCCTTCTCTCTATAGCCCTGCACGTTCTTCCTTTTCAGATAACATTCCTTCTTGAATGCCTTGATTGAACCTGCTTCCATCACATTCCAGGCAGTGCATTCCAGCTCCTAACGACTCACTACGTGAAAAAGTTTTTCCTCATGTCGCCATTGCTTCTTTTGCCAATTAGTTTAAATTTGTGCCCTCTGTCATGCAAACACCCACTTGCCAAGAATGAGGCATATTAATTTTGTCATGAACATTGATTTTTAAACTGTTGCTGGAGTGAGGAAATGACTTGTTAAACAGATCAGCCATGGCTGGAAAAAACATTTACCTATTAACAGACAGTGCTTGTGGAGACAAAGGATCATTCCCTGACACATTCAACCCACAATGGACTTTGATCACCAGACATTGAAGGTGAGGAAGCTCACATTCCAGGATGACTGCTAAGATGGCCGAATCCACAAACTGATGTGATCAAACCAGCTGGTCACATGACAAACCTGCTGGGTAACCTGAGTTTTTTTTTCAAATTGTACAGACAGTTTGAGAGAGAGACTGTTTGCTGCAGGACTGAGAAGACCTGGTGAAGGCTGAGAGGGAACCCTAGACCCCTTTATTACCTGGTCATAACAGAAATTTGGGTGCTAGCGTCTGAATTTGACCCACAGACAAATGAGAGAAATTGGAAGTGGGAAGCCAAATTGTTCCCAATCAAAAAAAAAGCAAGATTTCAGTACAGGTTTTCTTGTGGTTGTGTGTGCTAGAATACTAACATGTCTGCAACTGAAGCCAGTAACTCCCCAAGCCAAGGTGAAGTAACTTGGGATAAGTTCAAAGCACTGTCTATGGAGGAGTTGAGGAAAATGGCTGAGCAGTGTGGGATCACTGTACATGGCAAGGCTAGAAAGCCTGAACTCCTAAGACTAGTGGCCAAACATTTTTCCCTTGAATCTGAAGAAGCCGAAGTAGACCCCGACAGGGTATTGCTAGCAAAGCTACAATTGGAACAGAGGAAACTTGAACTAGAGGATAGGGAGAGAGAGGAGAGAAAAAAGAGAAAGATAGGAGAGGGAGAAAGAAAGAGCCTTTCAGAAGAAACATGAAGAAAAAGGACAGGAGAAGGAACGAGAGAGAGAGAGAGAATATTCCGGAAGGAATAAAAGAGAGAGAGCTGAGGTGACTCGGGTTAACTCGGGGGCAACAGAATAACCCCAGTGAAAGCATGGCCAATATGGAGGAGCGTAATTCAGGGCTGGGTACAGAATTGTTAAAACTATCTCGACTAATCCCAAAATTCAACTAGGAAGATGTAGAAGAGATTTTTGTGTCTTTTGAGTAACTAGCAAGGCAGCTAAAATGGCCAGCTGAGACTGGGCCTCTTTTATTATAAAGCAAGCTAACCAGAAAAGCCCATGAGGTTTATTCCCTGTTGTCAGATGAGAGTTCATCAAATTATGAACTGACAAAAAGTGCTATTCTCAGGCCAAAAGTTTAGAACCCTCGAAGCAAGCTAATCAAACTTACCTGGAGTTTGAAAGAAGTAAGCAGCTGGCTTTTGACCAGTAGCTGAGGGCTCTTAAAGTACAGCTCAGCTATGAGAATCTCAGAGAAGTAATTCTGTTAGAAGAATTTAAGCACTCTGTCCCACTCTCCATAAAGGCCCATGTAGAGGAGCAGCGGGTTCAGAGAGCCCGGCAAGCAGCCGTTCTGGCTGATGAGTTTGCTTTAATTTATGTCAGTTTCCCAGGGGAAAACCTTTCCTAGTCACTCCCACAAATCTGAAAATAAGAAAGGGTGGGAAGGAGATAGGAGCCCAAGCAGTCCTGGGAGAGAAAGAAAAGCAGGCGACACAAGGGGTCCTCCTCTAGCCAAAAGGGAAAGTGCTGTGAGCAGGAGTGAAACCCGGAGACCTGTGCTTCCATTGTAATAAGGCAGGTCATATAAAGGCTGGCTGCTGGAAACTAAAGGGAAAACCTGTAGGGTTAATCAGGGCACATCCACTCAGTGAAGAAGGAATCCTGGAGGAGAGCACAACAGTGCAAGCTGTAGCTTTAACTGCAGTAGAGTCAAAGAGAGATACAGCACTGAAACAGGCCCTTTGGCCCACCGAGTCTGTGTGGACCAACAACCACCCATTTATACTAATCATACATTAATCCCATATTCTCTACCACATCCCCACCATTCTCCTACCACCTACCTACTCTAGGGGCAATTTACAATGGCCAATTTACCTATCAACCTGCAAGTCTTTGGCTGTGGGAGGAAACCGGAGCACCCGGCGGAAACCCACGTGGTCACAGAGAGAACTTGCAAACTCCGCACAGGCAGCACCCAGAACCGAAAGTGCAACCCAGGAAGCTTATTACTACAAGTGCAGGAAAATTTAATAGGATCCCTGAAGCCTATCAGGGTTTTGTGTTTGAAGGGAAAGTAACCCCATACCCCTCGAGTGGGGCTAGCAAGTCCATAATAATTCTCAGGGACACCGGGGCCACTAGATCCCTTTTACTGGGAAAAGGCCTGGCCTTTCCCCCAGAACAGTGGTGAATGGTATTGGAGGACAGTGCATGCCTGTACCTGTACACCGGGTGCTAGGTAGCAGATTAAAAAGCAGGACCTCAAAGGTTGTAATTTCTGGATTACTCCTGGTGCCACGTGCTAGAGAATATAGGAGTAGGAGGATAGAGCAGATGAATGCGTGGCTGAAGGGATGGTGCAGGAGCGAAGGCTTTAGTTTCCTGGATCACTGGGTCTGTTTCTGGTGAAGGTGGGACCTGTACAAGTCGGACGGGTTGCACCTGAACCGGAACGGGACCAACATTCTTGCAGGGAGCTTTGCTAGTGCTGTTGGGGGAGGTTTAAACTAATTTGGCAGGGGGGTGGGATACAGAGTGGAGGTATAGTAGGGGTTGATGCACAGCCAAATATAGAAGAGAAACTAAGTCAGTCTGGAAGGCAGCGCAAATATAGACCTGTTAAGGTACAATCGAATAATGCAAGACTGGATTGCATCTATTTTAATGCAAAAAGTCTTAAAAGTAAGGCAGATGAATTGAAGGCATTGATTAACACATGGGAATATATTATTGCTATCACAGAGACATGGTTGAGGGAAGGGCA
The DNA here is from genome assembly GCF_036365525.1 of Heterodontus francisci. NCBI lineage: Eukaryota > Metazoa > Chordata > Chondrichthyes > Heterodontiformes > Heterodontidae > Heterodontus > Heterodontus francisci. Next base: position 57,038,786 of record NC_090402.1, read on the forward strand.
GGACTGGCAGCTCAATAGTCCAGGGTATAGAATCTTCAGATGTGATGGGGGTGGGGGGGGGGGGCGTGTAAAAGAGGAGGTGGCATTGCACTATTGGTCAAGGAGTCAAATACTGCAGTAAGGAGGGATGATATCTTGGAAGGTTCCTCAAATGAGGCCATATGGGTAGAACTTAAAAACAAAAAGGGGGCAATCACTTGGCTGGGAGAGTACTACAGGCCTCCAAACAGTCGGATAGATAGAGGAGCAGATACGTAGGCAAATCTCAGAGAGGTGTAAAAATAATAGGGTAATAATAGTAGGGGATTTCAACTTCCCCAGTATCAACTGGAATAGTCTTAGTGCAAAAGGCTTAAAGGGTGCGGAATTCTTAAAGTGCATCCAGGAGAGCTTTTTGAGTCAGCACGCAGAAAGTTCTACAACAGAAGGGATGGTACTAGACCTAATCTTAGGGAATGAAGCCAGACAAGTGGTAGAAGTGTTACTGTGGTGCATTTCGGGGATAGTGACCATAACTCTGTAAGATTTAAGGTAGTTTTGGAAAAGGACAAAGATGGACCGAAAATAAAGGTATTGAACTGGGGGAAGGCCAATTTCAATATGATAAAACAGGATCTGGCCAAAGTGGACTGGGAGCAGCTACTTGTAGGAAAGTCTACATCAGACCAGTGGGAGTCATTCAAAGAGGAAATAGTGAGTTTAGGGTCAAAATGTTCCTGTAAAGGTGAAGGGTAGGATCAATAAGTCCAGGGAACCCTGGATGTCAAGGGATATAGAGGATTGAATAAGGAAAAAAAAGGAGGCTAATGGCAGATTCAGAGAGCTGAAAATAGCAGAGGCCCCAGAGGAGTATAGAAAGTATAGGGGCGGGTACTTAAAAAAGTAAATAGGAGAGCAAAGAGGGGACGTGAAAAAACACTGGCGGGCAAGATAAAGGAAAATTCTAAGGCATTTTATAAGTATATTAAGGGCAAGAGCGTAACCAGGGAAAGAATAAGGCCCATTAGGGACCAAAGTGGCAATGTGTGTGTGGAGCCAGAGGACATAGGTGAGATTTTAAATGATTACTTTTCATCTGAGTTCACTATGGAAAAGGATGATGTAGGTGTAGAGATCAGGGAGGGGGATTGTGATATACTTGAACAAATTAGCATTGAAAGGGAGGAGGTTTTAACAGGCTGAAAAGTGGATAAATTCCCAGGCCCAGATGAGATGTATCCCAGGCTGCTATGTGAGGCAAGGGAGGAGATTGCAGGGGCTCTGACATAAATTTTAAAATCCTCTCTGGCCACAGGAGAGGTACCAGAGGACTGGAGGACAGTGAATGTAATACCATTATTCAAGAAGGGTAGTAGGGATAAATAAACCAGGTAATTATAGGCCAGTGAGTCTGACATCAGTGGTAGGGAAACTATTAGAAAAAATTCTGAGGGACAGGATTAATCTCCACTTGGAGAGGCAGGGATTAATCAAGGATCGTCAGCATGGCTTTGTCAGGGGGAGATCATGTCTAACAAATTTGATTGAATTTTTCAAGGAGTGACGAGATGTGTAGATGAGGGTAAAGCAGTTGATGTAGTCTACATGGACTTCAGAAAGGCTTTTGATAAGGTCCCGCATGGGAAATTGGTCAAAAAGGTAAAAGCCCATGGGATCCAGGGCAATTTGACAAATTGGATCAAAAATTGGCTTAGTGGCAGGAGACAGAGGGTGATGATCGAGGTTTGTTTTTGCGAGTGGAAGCCTGTGACCAGTGGTGTACCGCAGGGATCGTTGCTGGGACCCTTGCCGTTAGTAGTGTCCATTAAGATTTAGACGTGAATATAGGAGATATGATCAGTAAGTTTGCAGGTGACACGAAAATTGGTGTCGTAAATAGTGTGGAGGAAAGCCTTAGCTTACAGGATGATATAGATGGGCTGGTAAGATGGGTGGAGCAGTGGCAAATGGAGTTTAATCCTGAGAAGTGTGAGGTGATGAATTTTGGGAGGACTAACAAGGCAAGGGAATATACAATGGATGGTAGGACCATAGGAAGAACAGAGGGTCAGAGGGACCTTGGTGTACTTGTCCATAGATCACTGAAGGCAGCAACACAGGTAGATAAAGTGGTTAGGAAGGCATATGGGATACTTGCCTTTATTAGCTGAGGCATAGAATATCAGAGCAGGGAGGTTATGATGGAGCTGTATAAAACGCTAGTTAGGCCACAGCTGGAGTACTGTGTACAGTTCTGGTCACCACACTATAGGAAGGATGTGATTGCACTGGAGAGGGTGCAGAGGAGATTCACCAGGATGTTACCTGGGCTGGAGCATTTCAGCTATGAAGAGAGACCGGATAGGCTAGGGTTGTTTTCTTTAAAGCAGAGAAGGCTGAGGGGGGACCTGGTTGAGGTATGAAAAATTATGAGGGACATAGATAGGTTAGATAGGAAGAAACTTTTTCCCTTAGCGGAGGTGTCAGTAAGCAGGGGGCATAGATTTAAGGTAAGGGGCAGGAGGTTTAGAGGCGATTTGAGGAAAAACTTTTTCATCCAGAGAGTGGTTGGAATCTGGAACACACTGCCTGAAGGGGTGGTAGAGGCAGGAATCCTCACAACATTTAAGAAGTATTTAGATGAGCACTTGAAACGCCATAGCATACAAGGCTACAGGCCAAGTGCTGGAAAATGGGATTAGAATAGCTAGGTGCTTGATGGCTGGCACGGACATGATGGGCCGAAGGGCCTGTTTCTATGCTGTATATCTCTACGACTCTAATGCCACAATCGGCTAAGCCATGGTAAAATAAAATGGAAGCAAGTCAGTATTAATAGTGGAAGGAATAATCTGAGAGAAGATGTGGGTTTGATTGTTGGAGTGTGAAGCACAGGCCTGTGTAAGTGTGACAATGTAAAAGCAGTCAATAGGTTTTCTCCATCATGAAGAAATAATTTTCATGGAGTAAAGTTTGCTTATTTGCTGTGCTCCATTAGCAGGTGCAGCAACTGGTTTAAGACATAAAGCAAGCTCTGCCTTGATTCAGTTTGAATCGGTTTTGCTGTGACCACAACAGAGTATTCACCATTATACAGTAAGCCATAGCATACAAGGCAATGGGTCACTTGCTGGAAAATGGGATTAGAATAGATAGGTGCTTGATGGCTGGCATGGACAAGATGGGCCAAAGGGCCTATTTCTGTGCTGTTTAACTCTGACTGTATGACCAGGAGTTTCGGGACCCGTGACCGTAGGGATTGTCCCTAGTTTGCCTTTGGACGAGGTTGACACGCTCCTCGGTAATGAGCTGGTGGGGGTGAAGGTGGAATTACGCCCCCCCCCTCCCCCCACCCCCACTAGTGAGAGGAAGACCGCAGGAGGTCAGAGAGACAGGGCAGTGGCAGGAGACGGTCCCCTGCAGTTTTCTTGAATGTGTAACGAATCAGGCCATGATCAAACCAGCTCCCCCAGAGGAGACTGAATTGACACTGCAGGCAGATGACCATGAGGTCTGTCTGTCTGAAACTTTCTTTGGAAAGTTAGAAAACCCAGGGAATGAGTTAAATAAATTTTCTCTAGCTGAGGCTCAGCGAGCCGACCTAGTATTGCGAGAGTTAGCACAGGCTACCCAGTCTGAAAGTGAAGCAGAGGGAGTCCCTGATTGCTACCATTTAAAGAATGAGGTACTGATGAGGAAGTGGAGTTCTCCTCACAGACCTGAGAGCAAGGAGTGGACAGAAGTTCACCGGTTAGTGGTGCTGCAGAGGTACCGGAGAGAAATATTAAGGAGGGCCCACGAGACTATCGTGGCTGTACATACCAGTATACAAAGGACCAAAGCCTGCATAAGACAGCAGTTTGACTGGCCAAACTCCACAAAGATGTGGTGGAGTACTGCAGGAGTTGCTACATGTGCCAGGTTGAGGGGAAACCCCAACCTACAGTGAAACCTGCACCCCTAAGTCCTGTGCCTGTGTTAGGAGGACCCTCCAGCAGAGGGCTGGTGAACTGTAAGGGACCCCGGCCGAGAACAAAAGGGGACAGCAGGCACAAGGCTGGCAAAAGGTTAGAAAGGGAAGGGGGAAAAAGTGACCAAGAGAACAGTTTAAAGGAAGTCCGGGAGGAATCTCGGATGAAAACCCTTACTATCTGGTCAGCCAACCCCGAAAAATGTGCAATGTTAGACCCCACATCCTCCTATGTAAATGCAGACACTAGAAGCACCCAACCAGAGTTGCTAACAGCATTTATAGGAACCTGCAGAGACAAAGAACAACTCTGGGTGAACAAGGATTCAGCAAGGGGGAGTTAAAAACACGCTGTGTTTAAAATTAAACCCTGTTACGGTAAGACCAGCTGAAGTCTGAGAGGGAACCTAGTCGTAACGCCTCTCATTCTTGATCCCTTCACGAGTGATAACAGTTTCTCCCTACCTACTCTGTCCAGACCGCTCATGATTTTGAATACTGGTATCAAATCTCCTCTCAACTTCGCCAATCTATCTATGTAACTGAAGTTCCTCATCCCTGGAAACATTGTGAATCTTTTCTGCACTCTCACCAATGCATTCACAACTTTCGAAAGTGTGGCATCCAGAGCTGGACACAATACTCCAGTTGAGGGCAAACCAGTATTTTGTACAAGTTTAACATAACTTCCTAGCTTTTGTATTCAATGCCTCTGTTAAAAAGCCTAGAATGCTATATGCTTTATTAACTGCTCTGTCAACCTGTCCTGCCACAACAGAAAGGGCCAGTTTGCTTCTGGAGCCTGAGTCCTACAGGTACCCGCCCCCCACACTCAGATGGGTTGAAGTGGAGGACCAAACACCTGCTTGGACCCCCAGCCCACCTCCACTCTTCCTATTGTTTGGAGCTCATGCCAATCACATCGGCAGTCAGAGTGTCTGTAAATGAAGGGGAAATAATTCCGTATTTTTGGGAGGTTGGTTTGTGTGAACAAATATATCCCTGATTTTATTGAGATTTCTGTCAGTATCCCAGCTCCTGTAAGTACTGGCTATAAAGGGAGCGGACTCTCAGGAGGCTCCACACCGCTGGCTGCTTGTGTGTAAGTGATCTCCTATCTGATTAATGTGCTTCTGCTGTATGTGCACTTAATAAAGTGCCTGAAAGCCTCACTGTAACACTCTCACATATCTCAGCTGCAGTGATTTTCCAAAATTCCCTAGATTCGGGGAATGTTCCATTTGATTGGAAAATAGCGAATCTAACTGCTTTATTCAAAAAGGGAGGGAGACAGAAAGCAGGAAACTACAGGTCTGTTAGCTTAACATCTGTCAAAGGGAAAATGTTAGAAGCTGCTATTAAAGACATTATAGCAGGGCATTTAGAAAAATTCAAGGTAATGAGGCAGAGTCAACATGGTTTTGTGAAAGGGAAATCATGTTTAACGAATTTATTGGAGTTCTTTGAAGAAGTAACATGTGCTGTGGATAAAGGGGAACTGGTGGATATACTGTACTTAGATTTCCAGAAGGCATTTGATAAAGTGCCACATCAAAGGTTATTGTGGAAAATAAAAGCTCATGGTGTAGGGGGTAACATATTGGCATCAATACAAGATTGGCTAGTGAACAGGAAACAGAGTAGGCGTAAATGGGGCATTTTCTGGTTGGCAAGATATAAAGAGTGGTGTGCCGCAGGGATCAGTGCTGGGCCTCAACTTTTTACAATTTATCTCAATGACTCGAATGAAGGGACTGAAGGTTTTTGCTGATGACACAAAGATAAGTAGGAAAGCAAGTTGTGAAGAGGACATAAGGGGCTACCAAGGGATATAGATAGGTTAAGTGAGTGGGCAAAGATCTGGCAACTGGAGTCGTCTTCTTCTTCTTCTTTGGCCTCCTTGTCTCGAGAAACAATAGGTAAGCGCCTGGAGGGGGTCAGTGGTTTGTGGAGCAGCGCCTGGAGTGGCTATAAAGGCCAATTCTAGAGTGACAGGCTCTTCCACAGGTGCTGCAGAATAATTTGTTTGTCGGGGCTGTTACACAGTTGGCTCTCCCCTTGCGCTTCTGTCTTTTTTCCTGCCAACTGCTAAGTCTCTTCGACTCGCCACACTTTATCCCTGCCTTTATGGCTGCCCGCCAGCTCTGGCGATCGCTGGCAACTGACTCCCACGACTTGTGATCAATGTCACAGGACTTCATGTCACGTTTGCAGACATCTTTAAAGCGGAGACATGGACGGCCGGTGGGTCTGATACCAGTGGCGAGCTCGCTGTACAATGTGTCTTTGGGGATCCTGCCATCTTCCATGCGGCTCACATGGCCAAGCCATCTCAAGCGCCGCTGACTCAGTTGGGTGTATAAGCTGGGGATGTTGGCCGCCTCGAGGACTTCTGTGTTGGAGATACGGTCCTGCCACCTGATGCCAAGTATTCTCCGGAGGCAGCGAAGATGGAATGAATTGAGACGTCGCTCTTGGCTGGCATACGTTGTCCAGGCCTCGCTGCCATAGAGCAAGGTACTGAGGACACAGGCTTGATACACTCGGACTTTTGTGTTCCGTGTCAGTGCACCATTTTCCCAAACTCTTTTGGCCAGTCTGGACATAGCAGTGGAAGCCTTTCCCGTGTGCTTGTTGATTTCTGCATCTAGAGACAGGTTACTGGTGATAGTTGAGCCTAGGTAGGTGAACTCTTGAACCACTTCCAGAGCGTGGTCGCCGATATTGATGGATGGAGCATTTCTAGCGTCCTGTCCCATGATGTTCGTTTTCTTGAGGCTGATGGTAAGGCCAAATTCATTGCAGGCAGCCGCAAACCTGTCGATGAGACTCTGCAGACACTCCTCAGTGTGAGATGTTAAAGCAGCATCGTCAGCAAAGAGGAGTTCCCTGATGAGGACTTTCCGTACTTTGGTCTTCGCTCTTAGACGGGCAAGGTTGAACAACCTGCCCCCTGATCTTGTGTGGAGGAAAATTCCTTCTTCTGAAGACTTGAACGTATGTGAGAGCAGCAGGGAGAAGAAAATCCCAAAAAGTGTGGGTGCGAGAACACAGCCCTGTTTCACGCCACTCAGGATAGGAAAAGGGTCTGATGAGGTGCCGCTATGCTGAATTGTGCCTTTCATATTCTCGTGGAATGAGGTGATGATACTTAGTAGCTTTGGTGGGCATCCGATCTTTTCTAGTAGTCTGAAGAGACCATGTCTGCTGACGTGTGTTCGCGCCAAGATGACTCCTGGGCTTTAAGCTCCCTAGGAAGCGCCCTTGCTGTGCAACTCTATCCATGGCCATCTGCTCCTATTCTTAGTGCTTTCTCCCCCAATCTACCCTCTTAAACTGTTTAAATTCCCCTGGCTCTTTAATCAGTTCATTTTAGCCCTAACTACAAGCTAACAGCTAGTTTATGTTACCTGGGCCCACTGCCCTCCCCCAGCCATACCTGCTCTTTGTTTTCCTCATTGAGCACTAAATGGAATTGAATGTAATCCAGACGAAATTGCAAAGTACAACTGGAGTATAATGTGGCAAAATGTGGTATTGCCCATTTTGGCAGGAAGAATAAAAACTAAGCATATTATTTAAATAATGAGAGATTGCAGAGCTCTGAGATGCAGGGGGATCTGGGTGTCCTAATACATGAATCACAAAAGGTTAGTATGCAGGTACAGCACGTAATTAGGAGAGCGAATAGAATGTTACCGTTGGTTGCGAGGGGAATTGAATACAAAAGTAGGGAAGTTATACTTCAGCTATCCAGGGCATTGGTGAGACCACATCTGGAATACTATATACAATATTGGTCTCCTTATTTAAGGAAGGATGTAAATGCGTTGGAAACAGTTCAGAGAAGGTTTACTAGATTTTTTTTATTCATTCGTGGGAAGTGGGCATCACTGGCTAGGCCAGCATTTGTTGCCCATCCCTAATTGCCCTCGAGAAGGTGTTGGTGAGCTGCCTTCTTGAACCGCTGTAGTCCATGTTTGGTAGGTACCCCACAGTGTTGTTAGGAAGGGAGTTCAAGGATTTAGACCCAGTGACAGTGAAGGAATGGCAATATAATACCAAGTCAGGATGGTGTGTGACTTGGAGGGGAACTTGCAGGTGGTGGTGTTCCCATGCATTTGCTGCCATTGTCCTTCTAGTTAGTGGAGGTCTCGGGTTTGGAAGGTGCTCTCTAAGGAGCCTTGGTGCGTTGCTGCAGTGCATCTTGTAGATGGTACACACTGCTGCCACTTTGTGTTGGTGGTGGAGGGAGTGAATGTTTGTAGATGGAGTGCCAATCAAGCGGGCTGCTTTGTCCTGGATGGTGTCGAGCTTCTTGAGTGTTGTTGGAGCTGCATCGATCCAGGTAAGTGGAGAGTATTCCATCACACTCCTGACTTGTGCCTTGTAGATGGTGCACAGGCTCTGGGGAGCCAGAAGATGAGTTACTCGCTGCAGGATTCCTAGCCTCTGACCTGCTCTTGTCGCCACAGCATTTATATGGCTACTCCAGTTCAGTTTCTGGTCAATGGTAGCCCCTAGAATGTTGATAGTGGGAGATTCAGCGATGGTGATGCCATTGAATGTCAAGGAGAGATGGTTAGATTCTCTCGTTGGAGATGGTCATTGCCTGGCACTTGTGTGGAGTGAATATTACTTGCCACTTATCAGCCCAAGCCTGGATATTGTCTAGGTCTTGCTGCATTTCCACACGGACTGCTTCAGTATCTGAGGGGTCGCGAATGGTGCTGAACATTGTGCAATCATCAGCGAACCCCCTCACTTCTGAACTTGTGATTGAAGGAAGGTCATTGATGAAGCAGCTGAAGATGGTTGGGCCAAGGACACTACCCTGAGGAACTCCTGCAGTGATATCCTGGAGCTCATATGATTGATCTCCAACAATCACAACCATCTTCCTTTGCATTAGGTATGACTCCAACCAGCGGAGAGTTTTCCCCTGATTTCCATTGACTCAAGCTTTGCTAGGGCTCCTTGATGTCAAGGGCAGTCACTCTCACTTCACCTCTGGAGTTCAGCTCTTTTGTCCATGTTTGAACCAAGGCTGTAATGAGGTCAGGAGCTGAGTGGCCCTGGCGGAACCCAAACTGAGCGTCACTGAGCAGGTTATTGCTAAGCAAGTGCTGCTTGATGGCACTGTTGAACACCCCTTCTATCACTTTACTGATGATTGAGAGTAGACTGATGGGGCAGTAATTGGCCAGGTTGGACTTGTCCTGCTTTTTGCGTCCAGGACATACCTGGGCAATTTTCCACATTGCCGGGTAGATGCCAGTGTTGTAGCTGTACTGGAACAGCTTGGCTAGGGGCATGGCAAGTTCTGGAGCACAGGTCCTCAGTACTATTGCCGGAATATTATCAGGGCCCATAACCTTTGCAGTATACAGTGCCTTCAGTTGTTTCTTGATATCACGCAGAGTGAATCGAATTGGCTGAAGTCTGGCATTTTGTGATGCTGGGGACTTCAGGAGGAGGTCGAGATGGATCATCAACTCGGCACTTCTGGCTGAAGATTGTTGCAACTTCTTCAGCCTTATCTTTCGCACTGATGTGCTGGGCTCCCCCATCATTGAGGATGGGGATATTTGTGGAGCCACCTCCTCCAGTTAGTTGTTTAATTGTCCACCACCATTCACGGCTGGATGTGGCAGGACTGCAGAGCTTAGATCTGATCCTTTGGTTATGGGGGAGGCGGTGGCGTAGTGGTATTGTCACTGGACTAGAAACACAGAGACCCAGGGTATTGCTCTGGGGACATGGTTTCGAATCCCACGACATCAGAAGGTGGAATTTGAATTCAATTAAGAAATATGGAATTAACATCTGGGGGCTTGTGCCAAAGTTGGGAGAGCTGTCCCACAGACTAGTCAAGCAACAGCCTGACATAGTCATACTCACGGAATCATACCTGACAATATCCCAGACACTGCAATCACCATCCCCGGGTACGTCCTGTCCCACCGGCAGAACAGACGCAGCAGAGGTGGCGGCACAGTGGTATACAGTCAGGAGGGAGTTGCCCTGGGAGGCCTCAACATCGACTCCGGACCCCATGAAGTCTCATGGCATCAGGTCAAACATGGGCAAGGAAACCTCCTGCTGATTACCACCTACCACCCTCCCTCAGCTGATGAATCAGTACTCCTCCATGTTGAACACCACTTGGAGGAAGCACCGAGGGTGGCAAGGCAGAGAATGTACTCTGGGTGGGGGACTTCAATGTCCATCACCAAGAGTGGCTCGGTAGCACCACTACTGACCAAGCTGGCTGAGTCCTAAAGGACATATCTGCTAGACTGGGTCTGCGGCAGGTGGTGAGGGGAAAACATACTTAACCTCATCCTCACCAATCTGCCTGCCGCAGATGCATCTGTCCTTGACAGTATGGGTAGGAGTGACCAGTGCACAGTCCTTCTGGAGACAAAGTCCCGCCTTCACATTGAGGATACCGTCCATCGTGTTGTGTGGTACTATTTCCCTGCTAAATGAGATAGATTTCGAACAGATCTAACAATGCAAAACTGGGCATCCATGAGGTGCTGTGGGCCATCAGCAGCAGCAGAATTGTATTCAACCATAATCTGTAACCTCATGGCCTGCCATATCCCCCACACTACCATTACCATCAAGCCAGGAGACCAACCCTGGTTCAACGAAGAGTGCAGGAGGGCATGCCAGGAGCAGCACGAGGAATACCTAAAAATGAGGTGTCAACCTGGTGAAGCTACAAGCCAGTACTACTTGCGTGCCAAACTGCGTAAGCAGCATGCAACAGACAGAGCTAAGAGCTAAGATTAATACCTGGATTGGGCGGGTTGTCTTATGAAGAAAGGTTGGACAGGCTAGGCTTGTATCTGCTGGAGTTTAAAAGAGTAAGAGGTGACTTGTTTGAAACATATAAGATCCTGAGGGGTCTTGACAGAGTGGATGTGGAAAGGATGTTTCCTGTTGTGGGGGAATCTAGAACTCGGGGTCACTGTTTAAAAATCAGGGGTCACCCATTTAAGATAGAGATGAGGAGAAATATTTTTTCTCAGAGGGTCATGAGTCTTTGGAAAGCTCTTCCTCATCAGGCATTGGAAGCAGAGCCTTTGAATATTTTTAAGGCAGAGGTAGACAGATTCTTGATAAGCAACGGGGTAAGAGGTTATTGGGGACAGGCAGGAATGTGGAGTTTAGGTTACAATCAGATCAGCCATGATTTTATTGAAGGGCAGAGTAGGCATGAGGGGCCAGCTCCTGCTCCTAATTCGTATGTTCGTAGTGTAATTCATTAATTTGTATCTGTTTGCATATTTAAATTCTGCTCCAGTTGCTGGGCGGGAGTGAGGCCACCATAAAGTTTCGTTGCCGCTGGCAATATGGGGCTGGGCCTTCCCGGCGTTGAGGCCTGTGGCGGGCCTCTCCTGGAGGCATTTTCTGGGGCCCCCGCCACGTCAGGGGGTCAGTAAAATTCAGCCCAGAGTGTCTGCAAATGAAGAGGAAATAACTCAGTATTTTGGGGGGTTGGTTTGTGTGAACAAATCTATCCCTGATTTTACTGAGACTCTTTTCTGTGTCCCAGCTCCTGTAAATACTGGCTGGAAAGGGAGCGGACTCTCAGGAGGCTCCACACCGCTGGCTGCTCGTGTGTAAGTGATCTCCTATCAGATTAATGTGCTTCTGCTGTGTGTGTGTTTAATAAAGTGCCTGAAAGCCTCACTGTAACACTCTCACATATCCCAGCTGCAGTGTAATGTCTGTGCTGTCTGCTTCCTCTCCAATATCCCCCTGATCAAACTCAATGAACAATCCCATCTCCAAAGGGAAATGTCTCCTTAAAGCTGACGGTGTCGGCAGTTCTGCAGCTCATTTCACACTGTGAGTGTGTCAGAATGAAAAGCTTTAACAACAGCTGATGTTTCACAAAGGGAGACCTCACCAGACCAAAGGACATCGGTTATTGAGGTTAATGGGCTGTTTGTGTCACTGGGTTATCGGAGGCTATTGTTAACAGAAGCAAAACTAGTCACAGCAAACAGACAGTTTAACAGACTGTCCATGGTCCACTCTAACCCCCACCCTCCCTCTCTATTTATGGACACTTCTGCAGTAATTGCTCCTCTGACCTCTCTTGTCCCTCCTACACCCCTAATACACAGCCCTACACAATCTCCCTCCCCCCACATCCTCACTGTGCTGGAATCCACACCAGTCTTCCCATCTGCTTCTTGTTCTCTCCCTGGATCCTAAAAATACTGAACTCAGTCCTCCCCTTCTGAAGTCTACAGGCTCTAAAACTGAAGTCTGGTGTCCCTCAGTCCCTACTCCTTGATTTACTTCTGTTTTCTCCTCCTGTTTCCTATCTTGGTTTTGTTCCACACTCTGGACCTAGGCCCTTCCCCTGGGATTCTTGGTATGAACAGGGTGGGATGTGTTTTACAAACATACGAATTTGGAACAGGCATAGGCAATCGGACCCTCAAGCCTGCTCCTCCATTCACATGATCATGGCTGATCTGATTGTAACCTCAACTCCACATTCCCGCCTACCTCCGATAACCTTTCACCCCCTTGCTTATCAAGAATTTGTCTATCTCTGCCTTAAAAATACTCAAAGCTTCTGCTTCCACCATCTTTTGAGGGAGAGAGTTCCAAAGACTCATGACCCTCTGAGAGAAAAAACTTCTCATATCTGTCTTAAATTGGCGACCCCTTATTTTTAAATAGTGACCCCCCCTAGTTCGAGATTCTCCCACAAGAAGAAATATCCTTTCCACATCCACCCTGACAAGACCCCTCAGGATCTTTTATGTTTTAATCAAGTTGTCTCTTACTCTTCTAAACTCCAGTAGATACAAGCCTAGCTTGTCCAACCTTTCCTCATAAGACAACCTGTCCATTCCAGGTATTAGTCCAGTAAACCTTCTTTGAACGGCTTCTAATGCATTTACGTCCTTCCTTAATTAAGGAGACCAATACTGTACACAGTATTCCAGATGTGGTCTCACCAAGACCCTGTATTTTTAGATTTAGATTTAGAGATACAGCACTGAAACAGGCCCTACGGCCCACCGAGTCTGTGCCGACCATTAACCACCCATTTATACTAATCCTACACTAATCCCATATTCCTACCACATCCCCACCTGTCCCTATATTCCCCTACCACCTACCTATACTAGTGACAATTTATAATAGCCAATTTACCTATCAACCTGCAAGTCTTTTGGCTGTGGGAGAAAACCGGAGCACCCGGAGGAAACCCACGCAGACACAGGGAGAACTTGCAAACTCCACACAGGCAGTACCCAGAATTGTATAACTGAAGCATAACCTCCCTACTTTTGTATTCAACTCCCCTCGCAATAAATGATAACATTGTATTAGATTTCCTCATTACTTGCGTACCTGTATACTAACCTTTTGCAATTCGTGCAGAAGGACACCCAGATCCCTCTGCAATCTCTCATCATTTAGATAATATGCTTTTTTATTCTTCCTGCCAGAATGGACAATACCACATTTTCCCACAATATACTCCATTTACCAGATCTTAGCCCCCTTACTTAACCTATCTATATTCCTGTGGAGCCTCCTTTTGTCCTCTTCACAAATTGCTTTCCTACCTATCTTTGTCATCAGCAAATTTAGAAACCATACCTTCAGTCATTTCTATAATTTGTAAAAGGTTGAGGCCCCAACACTGATCTCTGTAGCAGTCCACTTGTTACATCTTGCCAACCCCAGAAAATGACCCATTTATGCCTCTTCTGTTTCCTGTTCGCGTGTCAAACTTCGATCCATGCCAAAATGTTATCCCCTACTCCATTAGCTTTCATTTTCCACAATAACCTTTGATGTGGCACCTAATCAAATGCCTTCTGGAAATCTAAGTGCAGTACATCCACTGGTTCCCCTTTATCCACAGCATATGTTACTTCAAAGAACTCCAATAAATTGGTAAAACATGATTTCCCTTTCACTAAACCATGTTGACTCTGCCTGATTACCTTGAATTTTTCTAAGTGCCCTGCTATAATGTCTTTCATAATAGCTTCTAACATTTTCCCTATGATAGATGTTAAGCTAACTGGCCTGTAGTTCCCTGCTTTCTGTCTCCCTCCCTTTTTGAATAAAGGAGTTACATTTGCTATTTTCCAATCTAACGGAACCTTCCCCGAATCTAGGGAATTTTGGAAAATTAAAACTAATGCATCAACTATCTCACTAGCCATTTCTTTTAAGACCCTAGGATGAAGTCCATCAGGACCCGGGGACTTGTCAGCCTGCAGTTCCAACAATTTACTCAGTACCACTTCCCCTGGTGATTGTAATTTTCTTGAGTTCCTCCCTCACTCCATTTCTGGGATGTTACTTGTATCCCCTATAGTGAAGACCGATGCAAAATACCTGTTCAGTTCATCTGCCATCTCCTTATTTTCCATTATTAATTCCTCAGACTCACTTTCTATCAGACCAATGCTTACTTTGTTAACTCTTTTCTTTTTTAAATATCTATAGAAACTCTTGCCATCTGTTTTTATATTTCTCACTAGCTTTCGTACTCTAATTTTTCCTGCCTTGTTAATCTTTGAGTCATTCTTTGTTTTTATATTCTGTCCAATCTTCTGACCTGCCTCCCATCTTTGTCCAATTATATGCTTTTTCTTTAAGTTTAATACTATCTTCAACTTTTTTAGTTAACTACAGATGGTGGATCCTCCCCTTGGCATTTTTCTTTCTCGTTGAAATGTATCTATTCTGTATTCTAAAATATCTCTTTAAATGTCCGCCACTGCATCTCTATTGACCTATCCCTTAACCTAATTTGCCAGTTCACTTTAGCTCGCTCTGCTTTCATGCCCTCATAATTGCCCTTATTTAAGTTTACGTAGGTGTAGGAGGGAGGGCATTTGATTTCTGAGGCATTGGGACCGGTTCTGGGGCAGGTGGGACCTGTACAAGATGGACGGGCTACACCTTAACAGGACCGGAACTAACATCCTCGTACGGGGATTCGCTAGTGCTGTTGGGAGGGTTTAAACTAGCTCGTCAGGGGGATGGGAACCTGAGGGGTAGCTCAAATTGGAAGGAAGTAAAGCTGGTAACAGGAGGTAGAAAAGTAGCAAGTGGCATTAGAAGGCAGGCGAAACAAAGGCGAGCATCAACTAGGTTTAGAATGCAGAATAATGTCAAGAAGACAAGGTTAAGGTCACTCTGCTCGAATGCACACAGCATTCACAACAAGGTAGATGATTTAAAGGCACAAATAGTGGTAAATGGGCATGATCTAACTGCCATTACGGAAACCTTGGCTGCTGGGTGACCAAGACTGGGAACTGAATATACAAGGATATTCGACGTTTAGGAAGGACTGGAAAAAAGGAAATGGTGGTGTTGCGCTGATAAGGGATGGGATCAGTACATTGATAAGGGAGGATCTCCGATTGGAAGAACAAAATGTGGAATCTGTTTGGGTGGAGCTAAGCACAGCAAGGGGCAGCAAACATTGGTAGGAGTTGTTTATAGGCCACCATATAGTCGTGGTAGTGTGGGGCATGGCATTAATCAGGAGATTAAAGAAGCACGTAGCATGGGTAATACAGTAATCATGGGTGCCTTCAGTCTGCATATAGACTGGGTAAACCTGATGAGCACTAATGCTGTGAAGGACAAGTTTCTGGAATGTGTTAAGGATGGTTTTCTAGAGCAGTATGTTGAGGAACTGACTAGAGAACAGGCTATTTTAGATTTAGTATTATGTAATGAGAAAGGGCTAATGAATAATCTTGTTGTAAAAGAACCTTTAGGGATGAGTGACCATAATATGATAGAATTTTACATTATGTTTGAAAGTGAGGTAGTTCAAGCTGAAGCCAGGGTGTTAAATTTGAACAAAGGAAATTATGAAGGTATGAGGAGCAAATTGGCTGAGGTGAATTGGGAAAATACATTAAAAGGCATGAACATGCAGAGACAATGGATAGTCTTCAAAGAATTATTATATAGTTTTACAGCAACTATACATTCCTTCAAGGCACAAAAACCCCAAAAGTAAAGGCAGTCAACCATGGATAACAAAGGAAGTTAAGGATTGTATAAGATTAAAAGAAAAGACCTGTGAAGTTGCCAGAAATAGCAGTAAACGTGAGGATTGAGAGGATTTTAGAATACAGCAAAGGAGGACCAAGAAACTGATAAAGGGAGAATAAAATATGAATGTAAGCTAGCAAAAACATAAAAACAGACTGTAAAAGCTTCTATAGGTACGTAAAAAGGAAACGTTTGGCTAAGACAAATGTGGGTCCATTACAGGCAGAGTCAGCAGAATTTACAATGGGGAATAGAGAAATGGCAGCGAAGTTAATTGATTACTTTGTGCCGGTCTTCACTGAGAAAGATACAAGAAATCTCCCAGAATTAGTGATCCATGGGACCAGGGAGAGTGAGGAATTGAAGGAAATCAGTATTAGTAAGAAGGTTGTATTGGAGAAATTATTGGGGCTGAAGGTTAAGTCCCCAGAACCTGATATTCTACATCCCAGAGTGTTGAAACAGATAGCTATGTTGATCATTTTCCAAAATTCTATAGATTCTGGAGCAGTTCCTGCAGATTGGAAGGTCGCAAATGTCACTCCACTATTTAAGAAGGGAAGGAGAGAGAAAATGGGGAACTGTTAGCCTCACATCAGCAGTAGGGAAAATGTTAGAATCTATTCTAAAGGATGTGATAAATGGACACTTGGATAATAATCTGATTCGGCATAGTCAATGTGGATTTATGAATGGGAAATCATGTTTGACGAACCTGTTGGAGTTTTTTTAATGAGGATGTTACTAACAATTGATAAAGGGGAGTTGGTGGAAGTAGTATACTTGGATTTTCAGAAGGCTTTTGATAAAGTCCCACACAGGAGGTTGGTTAGCAAAATTAAAGCACATGGGATAGGAGGTAATATACTGGCATGGATTAAGGATTAACAGGCAGAAAACAGTGTGGGAATAAATGGGTCATTCTCGTGTTGGCAGGCTATGTCTAGTGGCATACCACAAGGATCAGTATTTGGGCCCCAACTGTTCACAATATATATTAATGATTTAGATGTGGGGACCAGATGTAATATTTCCAAGTTTGTAGATGGCACAGAACTAGGTGGGAATGTGTGTTGTGAGGAAGATGCAAAGCAGCTTCTAGGGGATTTGGACAGACTTAGTGAGTGAGCAAGAATGTGGCAGATGGAATATAATGTGGAAAAATGTGAGGTTATCCATTTCAGTAGGTGGAACAGATGTGCAGAGTATTTCTTATATGGTACAAATGGACCTGGGTGTCCTCGTCAATAAGTCACTGAAAGCTAACATGCAGATGCAGCAAGCAATTAGGAAGGCTAATGGTATGTTGGTCTTGACTACAGGAGTAGTGAAGTCTTGCTTCAATTATATAGAATCTTGGTTAAACTGCACCTGGAGTACTGTGTGCAGTTTTGGTTCCCTTGTAAATCTGAGTTCTTTTTGCCTTCAGTCTGGTTCAGTAAATATATCGAGTCGGATGTGTAGGTAAAATCAATTACTTTATTTGCGCATTTAGCCGGCTGACTTACTCTAATACAACGACACTGACTCCGCCGGAGCAGTCGGATCCACCAGAGTAAGTGAAGTTTTTGATACAGGTACTACTGTTTATACATTAAGATTCATGCTACACCTCCTTGTTTAACCAATCAGTGCGGTACAATTCGACTTCACCCACGTGGTGACATGCAGTACATCTGTTACTGAGGTTAACAATACACTCCATTCTCAATACATACTTGTTACTAATAAAATATTGTTTTGTACCAGCAAGATAGAAGAAAGTGGACAAGCAAGCTAATTAGCAAGAGCATAGGAATCATCAATAAACATTCTGGTCTCACTCCCGACATTGATCATGAGTTCTGTTTTTACCTTGTGACAAGTAATTGCGGCGCATCCTGCTATCTCTATTAGTGTACATTCCTGAGTGTTTCGTACAGTGTGCAGCTACGTCAAGTAGTGGCAGCTCATGAAGATAAGAGGGGCCTAGCACTCCTTATCACTCACACAGGGATGGACATCATTTGATTCACAGGAGTCCATTTGTTCCAAACAACAGGGAGTCACACAATCAGGCCAGAAAGAACAGATGTCTTTGCAATTACCGGTGTCGGCTAATCTTCACAATCTCACACTCTCAGCTTTTACTTTTAACTATCTCATTGTGGTTTCTGCCACTTAAAATCAAAGCTCAGCAAAGCTACTATTCCTAACTTGGCTATATTTCCCATTAAGCATAGTGCCATGCCTTTCTGCTCGCTTCCACACCCTGACCTTAGGAAGGATGTTATTGCCATAGAGGGAGTGCAACAAAGGTTTACCAGACTTGTTTCTGGTATGGTGGGACTGTCCTATGAAGAGAGATTGGGGAAACTGGGACTGTATTCTCTAGAGTTTCAAAGAATGAGAGGTGATCTTATTGAAACCTACAGAATACTGAAAGGGATAGACAGGGTAGATGCAGCTAAGATGTTTCCCCTTGTTGGGGAGTCTAGAACCAGAGGACACAATTTCAAAATAAGGGGGAAGCCACTTAGGACAGTGATGAGGAGAAATTTCTTTACTCAAAGGGTTGTGAATCTTTGGAATCCTCTATCAAAGAGGGTTGTGGAAGCTCAGTCATTGAGTATGTTTAAAGCAGAGATTGACAGATTTCTAAATACCAATGACATAAAGGGATATGGAGATAGTGTGGTACAAAGCCATTTAAGTGGATGATCAGCCATGATCGTATTGAATGGCGGTGCAGGCTTGATGGGCTGAATGGCCTACACCTGTTTCTATGTTCCTATTTCTCCTGGAAAGCCTGCCCAAACTGGTCTTCAATGTTCCCTGAATAGAACTGTTTTTGGAAGATCCAGTGACATTTGGGATGCCAAACCAAACAAGGACATTTGACATCTTTCCATATCTTCCTTCTTTCATTCAAGAATTAGCAAGTATTTGGCCAAAATATTTTGTCTTTTTTTTTTGTAATAGAACACTAAGGAGAAAATCTCTATTTTTATCGGTTAACCGGTTATATGTGTGGTGCGTGTATGTGGGCGTGCACGTGGGGCTAAGGTAAAAAGGGAACTGCCATATTTCAATCTGTGTGTTAATGCTTTGCTTCATTACTGTTTAAGACTTGTTTTATAATAAACTGATAATTTTGTTGTTTATCAAAGAAACCTGGTTGGTGCATTTTATTCTGGGATAAAAATAGAGTCTATGATTGACTGTATCGGTAACTGGGGAAAAAAATTAAATATATGTTGTGTCCTCTGGAGAAGTGGGACTAGAACAGCGCGCTCCTCCCACCTCGGTCGTAACACCGGGGATTCACAGCAGCGACACACCCACCACACGCTAGCTGGTCCCACCTCCGTTGCGATCTCACCCCCAGGATCAATGATGGAGAAGTCCTCTCTGGGCTGCTTCAGGGAAACCGGGCCTATGGGTGCCAGCGGACCTCCCTCCACCTCCATCCCTGGGCTATTGAGCAGCCCTGGGAAGACAATTGTTCCTGACTCCAGAAATCCAGCCAAAGCTGAGACCGAAGATGGAGAGAAGAGGCCGTCTCCCGCCCCACCAGTGCTCACAGGCCCAGTAGATGGAACATGTTGCAAATCAGCCTCCTGGTCGGGTACTTCCCGGGCAGCAGCAACAGCCTGCTGGGAGGGTTGACCCTCGCAGGGCTCTCCCCACCCAGGACACCCAACCCAGCGACCAATGAAATATTGGCCGGGACTTTCCCCTGGGTGGATGGGAGTCGGCCACTGACTTTTCAGTCGGTGGCGACCCCCCTCTTCTGCCTCGCCTGTGGATCTGACCCGTATTTTGCGGGTCGCCGGACTTCAATTGGTGCGAGGTGGGATTTCCACCTGCTTGAGGTAGGAAGTCCCGCCTAATAGAGCTTCCGGCCAATCTGTGGGCTGGCAGCTCTTAGTCCCAGCAGCGCCACCAGGAGCGGTGGTCACTGCTGGGACTACAACCCAGCATCAAGAAAAGATGTCGGGGAGCCTGGAGCAATGGTAAGTTTTGGTTTGCCTCGCCGGGGGTAATCAGTCGGGCCCCAGCGAGGCAAGGGTGGTCAATTGGGGGGAAGGGGGGAGTGTTAGGGGTGATTGGGGTAGTGAGGGCGCCACTCTATCAGGCATCAGGGTGCCTAATCATGAGGCCCCCCCCGCCCTCAACCACAGGACCTTCGAGAGCTGCCTGGATTTGTCAGGCGGCTTCTCTTGGTCCTCAGCCGCTCGACCAGCCACGGGTAAAATACCTGTGGAGGCGGTAGAAGGCCCTTAAGTGGCTGTAAAGTGGCCATTTAAGGGCCTTGATTGGCCTGGGGCGGGCAGGCTGTTTTTCACCGCCACCGTGCTGCGTAGAGTGGCGGTGGGAGCGGGTTGGGAAGGGCCCCCGGAGCCCCCTGCCCCACCACCATCACCGCTCTTTAGGGTGGCATAAAATTCCATCCGTTTTCTCCCGGTGTGTCCACAGGATTCTCCACGACAGGCGGGCCCCCTCCCACCTCCTCTGGAGTTGCCAAACTTACAGTGGCTTCCCTCCCCACTTCATTCTGAGGGATGGAGGGTTCCAGCCCATGGTTCGATGCCCTGTTAGTACTGGTGGCAAGGGGAGCCCAAGGACCCGTGCCATGAAATGGATCCCGCAACTCACAGCCCTCTTCAGAGGAAGGGCGCCTCCTTCTCTTATTCCAGGAGGGGTGTGGAAGCTCAGAGACCTGCATCTCACTAGGGGCCAGATGGGCTCTGCTGGATTAGGTTTCGGGCTTAGCTCAGGTTCAGGTTGTCTTCCTGTATCCAGGTGGTTTGCCTTTGGGTATTTTGTTTTACGCCGCCCCTTCCTTCCGCCCAGACGGGTCTCCTCTCTCTGCTGGAGGCCATGAAAACCACGGTCTCCGAACCGTCTGTGCAGTGGCTGTTGCAGGTGTAGGGAGAATGGGTGTGGGGGGAGGGTGCAGTGGCGCCACCCTGGGCCGTTGAGGTGGAGTTGGCAGTCAGGAGGTTTGGACGCTCCTGGAAGTAAATATTGAAATGGCCCTCCATGACCTCCCACGCCAGCTGCATAAATACCTGGTGGTGAAAGGAATAGGCATGCCAGCGGCTGATTTCCCAAAGACCAAGCGGGACTGGGGTGAACCCCGACCTCACCTTCTCCAGGTGGTGCAGGTTGGGGAGGAGGAGCTCACTGGGAATGAAGGGCAGGACGTTCGATAACAAATCTGCTGTGCAGTGGCCTCCAGAGGGTCCACCGGCAGGAAAGTCCCACCCACAGTGAGCCCCTTGTTCAGGGCCAGGAGTACCGCTTGCTCGGTCCTCAGGAAAAATAAAGCCTTGCCTTACGTTTTTGAAGCTGTGACAATGGCCGAGGGGCCGACAACCTCAGCCATTGCCTTTATGCTGGCCTCAATTGTCATATTCGGGTGGACGTAACTCTTCACCCCAGGCTTTGTTGTTAAAAGCTTGAATGGTGACCGCAGTAGCTGCTGCAGCATAGGAAGGCCCTGTCACCAGAGAGAATTGAGAAGCTATGGGGCAGAAGATTCACACCCACCATTTGTTGAGTGAGGGGGAAGAAAATTATCCTAAATTGATAATGCAAACACTTGTATTGTTATGGCAAAGGGAGAAGAGGCTGAGGGAGAGGAAGGCCAGGTGGAATTAGTCTTTGTTGGTATATTAACCAAAAGCAGTCTTTTTACTGGTCTTCCATTTGAGAGGGGGGAATGTCTTCACCTGGGACAGCTCCAGCAGTCCCAAACTAGGTAGTTGGGGTGGGGAGGGAGTTCCCTATTCAATGCTGTTCAACACAGGAGCCCAGTATTGAGCCAAACAGCCCCACCCTCTTTTCCTGAGAGTTTGAGCTCTAGTTCTCGACTCAGCAGCCTAGGGAAACATTTTCCCAACATCTACTCTGTCAAACTACTTAAGAATTTTATGTTTCAGTAAGTCACCTGAAATTCATCAAATTTGACAAAATGTAGATCAAGTCCACTCAATCTCTCCTCATTGGACAATCATAGAATCAGTCTGCAGAGCCTTCCCTCTCAGGCAAGTATATCCAAAGTGATATTAATCAAAGCTAGGACTCAAACTTCGCAGATGGTCCGTGCATTTGGGTTTCTGTATGAATTATTTAATAATTTCATCACAATCTGACCACAGCGTACCAATTTTCGTCATTGAGTGGGCTGCCAATGGCAGTGCTGTTACCCAAAATTTCTCACAGCCGTGAATGTGCCCTATGCACTCTACTGGAGCCCAGTGCACAGGCGCAGTGCTGTCCTGTATCTGGAGCATGCGCAGTGTCACTATGATCAGAGCCATCCGAGTGCTGGAGATGCTTTTGAAGCGGGTGAGATTCGGTGCAGGGGAGGAATGGGGTGAGCGGGGAGGCTTCAGAAACACCCGGTGTAGGCCGCAAACCCCGAATAAGAAGATCCAGATCCCGTGTTTGCACCGGGCGGATGACAGCTGCAGGGCTTCTCTCGGTGACAGGCCCTGTTTCAAACTTATAATCAACTAAAAGGAGGGACTAAGTTCCCCGATTGAAGGGAGATCAGGAATATCCGGAATAAAAACCAAAACCACTGACAGCATGAGGCAGAACGGGCGGCGAGAGGAGATTGTGGGCGCAGGGGAGGAGTTAGAGCCTTGGGTGGGCTGGAAAGCTTCATAAGTACCTGGGGTCGGCCTGAGACTGCAAATAAGAGCCCACAGGCCCCGTGTTTAGCCCGCGGTAACAAGTCTGCGGGAGCAGGGACACACCGGGTGCCATCTTGGGCAGGGCAGGGCAGGATCATGGCGCATGTACGGCCATCTTGGTGAGGCCAAAGAGGAGTGGGTGGGGCTTCAGGGTCTCATTCCCAACCGGGTCCAAATGCCCGGGTGATTGTGCATCCTGGTCAACAGGGTTTTAAGCAGCTTCACCCACTGCTCGGCCGCATGTGATGTTTGCAACCGAGAGGAGACCATGGGCCATGTAAATATTCAGTATGAGAGGTTACAGTTCCTGTATAGTTACCTGAAGGTGCCGCCCCTCAACTTTCAGTTACAGTTTAGCCCCACTCTCCTAATCTTTGGTTGCTCGGTGTGGAGGTAGGTGGGTAAATCAGAGGGTCGTCTGGAGCTGCTCTTGGGCCTGGTTAAAACAGCAATGTGTAGGTCCAGGATGTGTGGGGACCATAATAAAAGCAAAATACTGTGGATGCTGGAAATCTGAAACAAAAACAAGAAATGCTGGATTCACTCAGCAGGTCTGGCAGCATCTGTGGAAAGAGAAGCAGAGTTAACGTTTCGGGTCAGTGACCCTTCTTCGGAACTGACAAATATTAGAAAAGTCACAGATTATAAACAAGTGAGGTGGGGGTTGGGCAAGAGATAACAAAGGAGAAGGTGCAGATTGGACCAGGCCACATAGCTGACCAAAAGGTCACTGAGCAAAGGCAAACAATATGTTAATGGTGTGTTGAAAGACAAAGCATTAGTACAGATTAGGTGTGAATATACTGAATATTGAACATCAGCAAGTGCAAACCTGAAGAAAAACAACCTGAGAAAAAACAGTGGGTAAGCAAACTGAACAAACTAAGACGAAATGAAATAAATGCAAAAAAAGATTGTAAAAAATGTAAAAAGGAATGCAAAAAAAAGGAAGAAAAAATAACTAAAAATGACTAAAAATGAAAGTAAAGTGGGGGGCTGTCATGCTCTGAAATTATTGAAGTCAATGTTCAGTCCGGCAGGCTGTAGTGTGCCTAATCGGTAGATGAGATGCTGTTCCTCGAGCTTGCGTTGATGTTTACTGGAACACTGCAGCAATCCCAGGACAGAGATGTGAGCATGAGAGCAGGGGGGGAGTGTTGAAATGGCAAGCAACCGGAAGCTCAGGGTCCTGCTTGCGGACTGAGCGGAGATGTTCCGCAAAGCGGTCACCCAGTCTGCGCTTGGTCTCCCCAATGTAGAGGAGACCACACTGTGAGCAGCGAATACAGTATACTACATTGAAAGACGTACAAGTAAATCGCTGCTTCACCTGAAAGGAGTGTTTGGGGCCTGGGATAGTGAGGAGAGAGGAGGTAAATGGGCAGGTATTACACCTCCTGCGATTGCAAGGGAAGGTGCCCTGGGACGGGGACGAGGTGGTGGGGGTAATGGAGGAGTGGACCAGGGTGTCGCGGAGGGAACGATCCCTTCGGAATGCTGACGGGAAGGGAGGGGAAGATGCGACTGGTAGTGGCATCACGCTGGAGGTGGCGAAAATGGCGGAGGATGATCCTTTGGATATGGAGGCAGGTGGGATGAAAAGTGAGGACAAGGGGAACCCTGTCACGGTTCTGGGAGGGAGGGGAAGGGGTGAGGGTAGAGGTGCGGGGAATGGGTCGGACACGATTGAGGGCCCTGTCAACCACAGTGGGGGGAAATCCTCGGTTGAGGAAAAAGGAGGTCATATCAGAAGCACCGTCATAGAAGGTAGCATCATCAGAGCAGATGCGTCGGAGACGGAGAAACTGGTCATTTTTAGTTATTTTTTCTTCCTTTTTTTTCAATTCCTTTTTACATTTTTTACAATCTTTTTTTGCATTTATTTCATTTCATCTTAGTTTGTTCAGTTTGCTTACCCACTGTTTTTTTTCAGGTTGTTTTTCTTCAGGTTTGCACTTGCTGATGTTCAATATTCAGTATATTCACACCTAATCTGTACTAATGCTTTGTCTTTCAACACACCATTAACATATTGTTTGCCTTTGCTCCGTGACCTTTTGGTCAGCTATGTGGCCTGGTCCAATCTGCACCTTCTCCTTTGTTATCTCTTGCCCAACCCCCACCTCACTTGTTTATAATCTGTGACTTTTCTAATATTTGTCAGTTCCGAAGAAGGGTCACTGACCCGAAACGTTAACTCTGCTTCTCTTTCCACAGATACTGCCAGACCTGCTGAGTGAATCCAGCATTTCTTGTTTTTGTTGTGTGGGGACCATGTTGGGGTGTCATTCTGGCTGCCAGCCTCTCTTCTGTGGTCTTGTCTGTGCCCAGGTGGCCCTGGAGAGGGAGGACGCTTGGTACATTCTGCATTCGGTGGGCACCTCAGTACAGAGCGTCTCTCAGACACTGACAACAACATTCTGGTTTAATTGGGAATGTTTCCTTTGCTTTAGGCACTTTACAGCCTTCCAGACTCAACATTGAGTTCAATAATTTCAGACCATGAACCCCATTTTGATTGTTTTATACCGTCTTAAACTTGTTTTTCATGTTTTTGCCTTCGGACAGCTGTTCATTATTCTGCCATTAATACTCTCTGAACAAATGCTTTGTCTTTTACTACAACTATTATCACTCCCTTTGATTTGTGTTCCATGACATCTTTGTCATTTAATCTCCCCCACCCTTCTGCCCGATCACAGACTTTCCCTTTTGTTCTTCTTCCCTCCACCCCCCCTTCCCCTCTTTCACTTGCTGAACATCTATTACATTTCTAACCTTTGCCAGTTGTGATGAAAGGTCATCGACCTGAAACGTTAACTCTGTTTCCGCCCATAGGTGCTGCCAGATCTGCTGAGTATTTCCACCACTATCTGTTTTTATTTCAGATTTCCACTAGCTGCAGTATTTTGCTTTTATTCCCTTTGCTTTTGTTGGGACTTTGTTGCTCATTTTGAATTCTTTTAGTTTGAATGGACCACATGTTTGGCTGAACAAGTGAGGAAAGGGAATAGAGGGATACGGTCCCCGGAATTGCAGAAGGTTTTAGTTTAGGCAGGCATCAAGATCGGCGCAGGCTTGGAGGGCCGAATGGCCTGTTCCTGTGCTGTACTGTTCTTTGTTCTTTGAAAGAATGTTCCATAGAAACTGGAATTGTCTGTTCTGAATTTCTGTCCTGTATTGACAGTGATCAGTTTTGTAAACTCCTTTTACAGGGTATTAGAAGGGGAGGATTGACAGGCAGGAAACTCAAACCAAACATCACAACAAAATCTGACTTGATTCATCAGGACCTGAATCTCATCAGCCTTTGAATGTGGAAGGAGAAATGTTTGTCTGTTCTGTCTGTGCAAAAAGATTTCAAACATCAGTGTGACTGGAAAAGCAGTGAGAGACACACACCCGAGTGAGAGTGTTCCAGTGCGCTGACTGTGGAAAGAGCTTTAACCAGTTACACAGCCTGAAAAAAGATCACACCATTCACAAAGGGGAGAAACCATAGTTGTGTTCTGTGTGTGGACGAGGCTTCAACTGATCATCCAACCTGGAGAGACACAAAGACACCTGCACCACGGAGAAACTGTGGAAATGTGGGGACTGTGGGAAGGGATTCAATTACCCATCCCAACTGGAAACTCATCGACACACACACACCAGGGAGAGGCTATTCACCTGTTCAGTGTGTGCGAAGGGATTCACTCAATCATATACCTTACAGAAACACCAGCAAGTTCACACTGATGAGAGACCTTTTAACTGCCTGGACTGTGGGAAGTGCTATAAAAGTTCCAGGGAACTGACATGCCATCGACGTGTTCACACTGACGATAGACCGTTCAAGTGCTCTTACTGCGGGACTGGGTTCAGGCAATCATCCGATCTCACTGTACACCAGCGAGTTCACACTGGGGAGAGACCGTTCATCTGCTCTGTGTGTGGCAAGGGATTCACTCAGTCATCCAACCTGCTAAGACACCAACGAGTTCACACTGGGGAGAGGCCGTTCACCTGCTCCATATGTGGGAAAGGATTCACCTGTTCATCCCACCTGCTGATACACCAGCGAGTTCACACTGGGGAGAGGCCATTCATTTGCTCTGTGTGTGGGAAGGGATTCACTTGTTCATCTACCCTGCAGACACACAAGAACATTCACAGTGACAAGAGACCTTTTAAATGTTCTGAATGTGAGAAAACTTTTAAAAGTAGACGTGATATGGTGATACACCAACGTGCTCACACTGAGGAAAGGCCATTCACCTGCACTGAGTGTGGGAAGGGATTCATCTGTTCATCCAACCTGCTGTCACACCAGCGAGTTCACACTGGGGAGAGGCCGTTCATCTGCTCCGTGTGTGGGAAGCGATTCACTCATTCATCCTCCCTGCTGAAACACCAGCGAGTTCGCACTGTGGAGCGGCCATTCACCTGCTCCGAGTGTGGGAAGGGATTTGTTGAGTCATCCGCCCTGCTGATACACCAACGAGTTCATACTGGGGAGCGGCCATTCACCTGCTCCGAGTGTGGGAAGGGATTTGTTCAGTCATCCCACCTACTGACACACCGGCGTGTTCACACTGGGGAGAGGCCATTCACCTGCTCCAAGTGTGGGAAGGGATTCACTCAGTCATCACACCTACTGACACACCAGCGCACTCACACTGTGAAAAAGCTGTTCACTTGCTCTGTGTGTGGAAAGGGATTCACTTGTTCATCACAACTGCTGAGACACAAGAACATTCACAGCGATAAAATACCTTTTAAATGTTCTGAATGTGAGAAGACCTTTATAAGCAGACATGAAATGGTGACACACCAACGCACTCACAAAGGGGAGAGGCCATTCACCTGCATTGAGAGTGGGAACAGATTCACCTGTTTATCCACCCAGCTGGCACACCAATGAGTTCACACTGGTGAGAAGCCATTCAGCTGCGCTGTGTGTGGGAAGGGATTCACTCAGTCATCTACCTTGGTGACACACGAGCGAGTTCACAGGGGACTGCAGGGGTTGGATTCTGCTGTTATTGCTGCTGTTCATCACATCCAGGACTAAACCATGTGCATTCCGATGGTTAAAGAAAAATCTGTACGTATATGGCACCTTCCACTACCTCAGGACATGCCAAAGTGCTTTACAGCCAATGAAGTTCGATTGAAGTGTAGTCACTGTTGTTATGCATGAAACACGGTAGCCAATTGCAGACAACAAGCTCTCTGGAGTGGAACTTGAACGCACAACCTTCTGACTCAGAGGCCACAATCAAATCAACTGAACCAAGTCATGATTCATTTCTATTGGTGTGAACTGGTGTTGGGAACAATGGACCTTGTAACATGCTCATGTCTTACAGAGTGTGATTTTTTAACAGTTCAAAATAGAATCCAGGTGATCAGCTGACCTCACCTCCATTCTGCAAAAGGTTACCAGGACAACAGAGGGAACAGATCAAAGACTGTTTTCTGAAAAAGAGACTACAGCACTAACACCTGAAGAACAATGGGTTTTGCCTTCCCAGACCTTTGCGCTATAAAACCAGTAGTCAGCCATTGAGAACATGCAAACAAACCGATAGGTGGTAACACCTGGGGACAATGGAAAGGTCGAGTAGCTTTGTGAAACTAGACTTCTGGTCTTTGCATTTTGGAGAACAATAAATTATTGAATTCTAGGAACAGATAAATTTAACAGACTTTCTGGAGAAAAACAGACTGTAATAAATGAACCTTCACATTGTGGCCTCAAGCAGGCTGTAAGAAGAGAAACCATCGGGCGGAGGCCACAAGGGAAGCTGTAAGAGAAGGCACCCAGCAGGGGCAGCTGGAGAGAGAGAGAGAGAGAGAGAGAGCAAACACCTGCTGTCTAAAGATATACAGCGAAAGGTTGTATAAACTTGAACCTATTTTTTGAGAGTTCAAGTTTGCAGAGGAGTACAGGGCCCACAGGATCACCGGGAGTCACATTATTTACGGATGTCCAGGTCAGAAGTGCTCGGACAAGTGAGCAAAGATAATATTGCTTTTTGAAAAGTCTGGAAGATCCAGCTATTGAACTGGGAGGATTTTGGGACTTTTAACCGCAAAAAATTTCATCATCAAAAAGGACTGTGTAATGTGTAAGTTGGTGTGAGATATTCAAGTGTTGAATAAGTAAAGAAAATGCCTTTGATTGTAATTTGGGGTAGCAGTTGTTTACAAAGTACTATTTAGTTAATTGGGGATTTCTTTTAGTTACATTAAAAGACTTAAAATGTAAAATCTTGCGTAATTTTTTAAATTGGTCAGGGAGGGGTTATATCTCGTATTTTTCACGTTAATCTCTCTGAGGTCATAACAACTGGAAAGTGAGATTAAGCTGAATACCTCTTTTTCAGCTGGCACAGAGACAATAGACTAAATGACCTCTTATGCCGTAAATTTTCTATGTTCCTATTCTGAGAGTTGGGGGGTTCATTTCTGCCGAAATTAATAACTCTGTAACTGGACTGGTGTTTAATATTTGAGAGCAAAGTCAAATAAATCACCTTCGTTTTAAACACATTGTTGTAGATTTTTGTCTTTCCCACCTGAGTGTTTAGCATCACCAGGCTGGAGCTCAAAAAGGACAATCTGGGGGGAGGATCAAAAGGCAGGAACAGAACTTCAGCCTGGACACAGTCCATCAGGGTCACACTGACAGGGACAAATTGCACTTTGGTTTTTCTCATCTCTCTTCATTGACAGCAAATTCCCCGTGTGGGTTAATCCTGAGGCATGTGAGAAATGTGTCCCAGCCTCTCTCTTCCATGGTTCAGAGCTCCTGGGCATGGAACAGAAGGCTCCTTTACAACTGTGTTTAGTGTCAGGAAGAACAACAGTGAATGCTGGAAACGTGCTGTCAAATCAGAGATTGGTGTAAAACTGTGATCTGATCCTGACTGAAAGCAAATCAGGTTTAAGTTTCTAGTCTGAAAATGACTGGTAATTATTTCACAAAGATTTAACTTGTTGTGCAATAGTCCTGAGTCGACCATTTTAAGGCAGGCATTCACAAATTTAAATAAAAGCGAAATACCTCAGGTGCTGGAAATCTGAACAAAAAACAGGAAGTGCAGGTCAGGCAGCATCTATGGCGAGAGAAGCAGAGTTAACGTTTGATGGAAGTTCACAGACCTGAACCGTTGCATGGTAGCTGCTGGTATGATTATACAACAATCATTTAATCTCCAGGAAAAGAAGGATCTGCAGTGTGTTTCCAGGAATTTCCTGTTGTGGATACATGACCCAGAACATCTACGGGGATGCAATCACAACAGTTACTCTGGGATCACTCCTGCTTTCAAACTCCCACCACCGACCCTGCTGAAGTTTGTAGATTCGCGAGTTTTTTCTTCATGGGATGTGGGTGTCGCTGGCAAAGCCAGCATTTGTTGCCCATCCCTAATTGTCCTTGAGAAAGTGGTGGTGAGCCGCCACTTTGAACCGCTGTAGTCCATCTGGTGTAGGTACACCCACAGTGCTGTTAGGAAGTGAGTTCCAGGTTTTTGACCTGGCGACAGTGAAGGAACAGTGATATAGTTCCAGTCAGGATAGTGTGTGTCTTGGAGGGGAACTTGCAGGTGATGGTGTTCCCATGCATCTGTTCCTCTTATCCTTCTAGGTGGTAGAGGTTGCAGGTTCGGTAGCTGCTGTGGAGGGAGGTTTATTGAGTTGCTGCAGTGCATCTTGTAGATGCTACACACTGCTGCCACTGTGTGCCAGCAGTGGAGGGAGTGAATGTTTAAGGTGGTGGATGGGGTGCCAATCAAGCGGGCTGCTTTGACTTAGATGGTGTCAAGCTTCTTGAGTGTTGTTGGAGCTGCACTCAACAAGGCAAATGGAGAGTATTCCATCACACTCCTGACTTGTGCCTTGTAGATGGTGGACAGGCTTTGGGGAGCCAGGAGGTGAGTTAGTCACCACAGGATTCCTAGCCTCTGACCTGCTCTTGTAGCCAGGGTATTTATATGGCTGGTCCAGTTAATTTTCTGGTCAATGGTAACCCCCCAGTGTTGATGGTGTGTGATTCAGTGATGGTAATGTTATTGAACGTCAAGAGGAAATGGTTATATTCTCTCTTGTTGGAGATGATCATTGCCCGGCAGTTGTGTGGCACGAATGGTACTTGGCAGCCGGGCTTCCAGGAGTGACCCTACTGATGGTTGTAGGCTCAGGGCGTAGAGCCTCCAGGAGTGGAATTTAAGAAAGCTGGGTTCCAGTATTCTGACAAATACATCATGAGGAACCAGAGGAATCCTTACTAAGGAACTGCCTGAGGTTTTACCTGTCAGCACAGATCTAGGGCTGAATAATTCTTGACTCCCCAACCTGTCTTACGTTGAACCCAGTTTGGAACAAGATGGATTCTGTTTCCGGGAGAATAGGGATAAATATCACCCACAATTGAGGGAGACAAAAGCAGCCATTCGAGAAGCTGGGAGATCTTTTTGGAAAAGAAGATGGTGCACAATTCTGTTAACCGGATCAGCATATCCTTCCATTCCTTTCTCCCTCATGTACTTATCCAGTTTCCCCTTAATGTATTGCTGCTATTCACCTCAACTACTTCTGTGTTAGCGTGTTCCACATTCATCCCTCTCTTTGGATAAAGAGGCTACTCCTGAATTCCATATTGAATTTATTAGTGACCATCTGATATTTATCACCACTAGTTTTGGAATCACCCACAAGTGGAAATGTTTTTTCTACGTCCACCCTGTGTAACCTTTTAATAACTTTTAAGGCCTCTCGCAGATCACCCATCCTCCATCTCCTTTATTTGGACAAAAAAACTCCAGCCTGTTCAGCCTTTCCTGATAAGTAAATCCTCTTAGCTGTAGGACCAACCTTGCAAATCATCTTTGCACCTTTTCTAGTGTCTCCATATCCTTTTTATAATATGGAGACTGGAACTGTTCACAGATCTCCACAAGTGTGGTCTAACCAAGGTTCAATACAAGCTTAACACAACTTCATTTCTTTTAATTCTATCCCTCTAGAAATGAACTCCATTGTTCATTTGCTTCGTTTATTGTCTTATTAAACTATGTTGCTACTGTTGGATCCCATCAGTTACAAAGAGAGACGAAGTCCGACCGTAACTTTTAGGAACATTATTGCAGTACATGATTGTTACATTGCAAGGATACAAAAAGCAAAACAAAAGAACATGCAAAAGAACAAAACAAAAGAACATGTGCTCACTACAGCAAGCCTTTCGTATAGTTATTCAAACAAAGCTAATAACTCCACTCCCCACCTCCCCGCCCCCCTCCTCCCCACCCCTTGTTTCTGAGTGGTTTGCAGACTTTTGTTATCAGTGCATGATTGGTTCATTCGTCCCAGCATTTTATTTTTGCATTTTATTTTAGTAGTTTCACATCCCCCCTCCTTGAAGTGTTAGGCTGATTATTAAACAATAGGCTACTATTAAGCTATCTGCAGCTGTCCTGTTAGCTTCTTCTTGTTATTTTTTATAAATTGGCTCCACAACTCCAGTTAGTCTGTTAGCTGATTAGCTTACTTTTGATCTGTCCCCACACTACTTTTATTGGTCTGTGTATCTGTACCCTCGATCCCTTTGCTCCTCTACCCATTTAGACTATTTTCCAAGTGATATGTGGACTCCTTATTCTTCCGACCAAAATACATCACAGTACATTTATCTATATTGAAATTCATTTGCCAAGTGCAGTCCCATTCTGCAAGTTTATTCATGTTTTTGTACATTTTGGCAAAGTTTCGATGATGTATTTATTTATTTACGATTAGATGTTCTATCTATTCTTCATTCAGGAAGGCTCTTGCAATGTTAAGGTCATGATTCACAGATTTATTCTGTGTATATAGGCCTAACGCCTCCAACTTAATCTGCTTTAACTATTGTCGCATCCTCTGTGATTTCTAGATGTCTTTAATTTCTCGACTTTCGCTCATTGTCCCTCCTTTTCTCTTTTGTTATTATTACTTCTCTCATTTACCCACCTCCTCTTCTCCACCAAACTGTACAGTTCATTATTATTCCTTCCTTCTGCATGTTCATTCACTCTCTTCTCGTCCTGTCACTCCTTGACTGTAAGTTATCCATAGGATCATATGGATATGTGGTGAATGGGACTGATTGCACCTTACTCATGACTACGGATGAGTGCTGTACCAAATCACAACATTGCATAGTGTGCACAAGTAACATGTTAAGACCTATAAATGGCAATTCTGCACTAGTGGTTGCGGTTAACCCCATACAGGGAGCTCTCAAGGCAGTTTAGGTATCCCCAACCCAGTGGTGTTTCCTGACTGAAGAGAGGAGTTACCTCTATGGAGGATTGGTATGTGCAAATAATCGCAGCGTTCTGTCTCTAAGTTGCAGACGCCTTCACCTTGGGAGGCTTTCACCCAGCAGGAAGCACCCTGACAGGTATGGCCCTTGGCCCGATGATAAGCTGAACATAGATGATGTAGCTGGAAAGTTGGCCCAGGCAACAGTCAAAAGGGTTTTGGCTAGAGTCATAGACCATGTTGATTGGAGTCAGCAGGCCATCACACAGGGAAGGGTGCAGGTGAACCTAACCAATGGGACCACTAAGGTATTGGGGAACTCGGCCAGCACCACTGCCACAGCCGGCTGTATGCAATACAATTGGTGTGTAATTGGTAGAATGGCTGCTACTGTTGCTTCGGTACTCGTCCCGATCATCAGTATGTGTATTTGCTGTTACCAATAATTAATGATTTTGCAAGCTGTGCAGATGGTAATGATCTCCAGCCAGGGATGTGCCCCGTATCAGCCTTCCCGAAACCACCTTCAGGGAAGAGGAACCAAGACAACGTTTATAGTATATAATTCGATTCATATTCTGAGCCTAGCCGGACATCAATAGGATGACCAACAAAGCTATAAGAGATTTCCAAATTTTTAAGGATTTGACACCCACAGGAGGATGTGACTGAGAATTCTACTAGTAGGTTGTGCCCACCTAGATCAGATACAATCTGTGCATGGGCCAACAGGAGGGACTTATGTGGCAAGTAAAGGGTTACTAGAGTTCATAGTGTTAAAATTGTTTTTCTGTCTCTGGCTGTGTTATGTCTGTGTCCGGGACCAATGTGATTATATGTGGGGTCACAAATGTGATTGTAGGAAAAGAAACAAATGTGATCAAGTAAGGGGAAAGCCAACTTCAATAGGCTAAGAATGGATCTGGGATGAATCAATTGGAGTCAAAGGTTGGCAGAACAATGGGCTACCTTCAAAGAAGGGATAGTTCGGTCACAGTCAAGGTATTTTCTCTCGAAGGGGAAAGGTAGGGTAAACAAATCCAGTGCTCTGTGGATGACAAAGGAGATAGAGATTAAGATAAAGAAGAGACAGTGTGTTATGACAGATGCCAGGTAGAGAATACTATTGAGAACCAGGCTGAATATAGAAGATTCATAGGGGAAGTGAAAAAGCAAATAAGAGAAGCAAAGAGTGAGTATGAGCAGAGACTGGCAGCTAACATAAAAGGGAATCCCAAAGTTTTCTATAAACATATAAATAGTAAAAGGAGGAGTGGGGCTGATTAGGGACCAACAAGGGGATTTGCACATCGAGACAGAGGGCATAGCTGAGGTATTAAATGAATACTTTGCATCGGTCTTTTCCAAGGAAGAAGATGCAACCCAGGCATTGGTGATAGAGGAGGTAATTCAGACACTAGAAGGGATTAAAATTGATGAGGAGATGTTGGATAGGCTGTACTTAAAATGGATAAGGAACCAGGACTGGATTTTGTCCATCCAAGGATACTGACTGAAGTGAGAGTGAAAATTGAAAAAGCACTGGCCATAATTTTTCAGTCTTGCTTAGACTTGGGGATGGTGCCAGAGGTCTGGAGAATTGCAAACATTACACCCTTGTTCAAAAAATGATGTAAAGACAAGCCCAGCAACTACAGGCCAGTCAATTTAATATACTGGGGAAAATTCTAGAAAGAATAATTCAGGACAAAGTTAATAGTCACATGGATATTGCAGGTTAACAGAAGCTAGCATGGATTTCTCAAGGGAAAATCATGTTTAACTTGCTGGAGTTTTTTGAAGAGGTAACAGAGAGGGTTGATGAGGGTCATGCTGTTGATGTGGTGTACATGGACTTTCAAAAGGCGTTTGATACAGTGCCACACAACAGACTTGTGAGCAAAGTTATAGCTCATGGAATAAATGGGACTGTAGCAACATGGATATAGAGTTGGCTGAGTGACAAGAAACAAAGAGTAGTGGTTAATGGATGTTTTTCGGGCTGGAGGAAGGTTTGTAGTGGAGTTCCCCAGGGGTCAGTGTTGGGACTCTTGCTTTTCCTGATATATATTAATGACCTAGAACTTGGTGTAAAGGGCACAATTTCAAAGTTTGCAGATGATACAAAACTTGGAAGCATTGAGAACTGTGAGGAGGATAGTGTAGAACTTCAAAAGGACATAGACAAGTTGCTGGAATGGGCGGACAGCTGGCAGATGAAGTTCAATGCGGAGAAATGTGAAGTGATACATTTTGGTAGGAAGAACATGGAGAAGCAATATAAAATAAAGGGTGCAATTCTGAAGGGGATGCAGGAGCAGAGGGACCTGAGTGTTTATGTGCTTAAGTCATTGAATGTGGCAGGACAGGTTGAGAGAGCAGTTAATAAAGCATACAGTATCCTGGGCTTTATTAATAGGGGCATAGAATACAAGAGAAAGTAGGTTATATTGTACTTGTACAAGACACTAGTTCGGATGCAGCTGGAGTATTGCATCCAGTTCTGGGTGCCACACCTTAGGAAGGATGTGAAGGCGTTAGAGAGGGTGCAGAAAAGATCCATGAGAATGATTCCAGGGATGAAGAACTTCAGTTATGAAGATAGATAGGAGAAGTTCGGACTGTTTTCCTTGGAGAAGAGAAGGCTGAGAGGTGATTTGATAGAGGTATTCAAAATCATGAGGGTTCTGGGCAGAGTGCATAGGGAAATACTGTTCCTACTCGTGAAAGGACGGAAAACGAGGGAGCATAGATATAAAGTGATTGGAAAAAGAAGCAAAAATGACATGAGGAAAAACTTCTTCACGTAGTGAGTGGTTGGGATCTAGAATGCCCTGCCTGAGAGTGTGATGGAGGCAGGTTCAATCGAGGCATTCAAAAGGAAATTAAACTGATATCTGAAAAGGAAGCATATGCAGTGTTATAGAGAGAAGGCGATGGCAATGACATTAGGTGAATTCCTCATTCGAAGAGCTGGTGCTGACACAATGGGCCGAATGGCCTCCTTCTGGGTTGTAACAATTCTGTGGTTCTATGATCTCTCAATGGAGGAGCTAATGTGATCGTATCCCTGAGTTATGATGGAGCACATGTGCTGCATGGAATCTTCCATTGCCTGCCCATGACTCCTCATAGGCCTCAGGGAATTCCAGACAGACAGGAACATAGCTGCCTCTGGTTCTCAAGCAAGGCCTTCCTTGTCTGTGATCCCCGGAAGCCCAGCATCTTCAGCCAGTGAAGCATCGCTGTGTCCATCCTCTGCCTCACCCTCCTCCTCCTGCCTGCGTGTGCTCTGAGGTTCACCGGTGCTCCCCTTTCTACATTAATCTGTGGTCCAGCTGAGGTGAGTGGAAGGCACTGAGGTATGATGTGACGGTGCAAATTCCGTGGATTCCTCCCACCCGCTGAGGATGTCGGCGCTGATATGGCTGGTACACTTTGCTCCCGTTCTGCAACTGTCCCTGTGGGAGACACAAGAGAATCTTAATGAGAACTGGTCCTACTTAACAAGTGCCCCAGCACAACCAACTCCTCAGCTGACAGCAGTCTGAGGTACATAGCTCACATTGGGCAGGAGCCTCCTCCATGCCCTTCACCTCAAGAAAGAGCTATCCAATGACCCTGTTGCTCCCGGCACCCGCCTCACCATCTCCCACCAAATGGAAGAATGTGCAGGGAAGAAGGCAGGGGAGTGGCACTAGGTGAAATGCTCATTCGGAGAGCTGGTGCAAAGACGATGGGCTGAATGGCTTCCTTCTGCACTGTAACAATTCTGTGATTCTGTGACATAGTATTGAAAACCACACACTGGGTGATGGTGACTGGGGACTCTTGTACGATACAGTTCGCAGCTCAGTGTTTAGGTCGATCAAACCCTTCGAATCCAGGTATCAAAAAGAGAGGATTTTCAGGCAGAAAACTGAAATCAAACATCACGTTAAGATGTGACAGAATCACTTGATTCATCAGGACCTGAATATCATCGGCCTTTGAATATGAAAGGAGAATTGTTGTCTGTTCTGTCTATGGAAAACAATTCAAACATCAGTGTTACTGGTAAAGCAGTAAGACACACACACTCGAGTGAGAGCGTTCCAGTGCACTGACTGTGGAAAGAGCTTTAACCAGTTACACAGCCTGAAAAAACATCATTCACAGCGGGGAGAAACCGTACATGTGTTCTGTGTGTGGATGAGGCCTCAATTGATCATTCAACCTGGAGAGACTCAAGGACATCCGCACCACAGAGAAACTGTGGAAATGTGGGGACTATGGGAAGGGATTCAGTTCCCCATCCCAGTTGAATACTCATCGAATCTATCACACTCGGGAGAGATTGTTCACCTGCTCTGTGTGTGGGAAAGGATTCACTCTGTCCTCTAACCAGGTGATACACCAGCGAGTTCACAAGTGGCAACAGGGATTGGATCTTCTTGTTAATCACATTCTTTGTTTATTTCTGCTGCTGTTGGTTAGCAGCCTTCCATCCAAGAAATATGATGGAAACGCAGCAAACAATCCACTTAGGTGGAGTTTGTTCCCTTGATGTACCTTTGCTTATGGTTGTGAAGGCCAATCCTTGAGAAGCAGTTTCTGCCACAAGTGCTGCACGCGAAGCTGTCAAGTGATGCTTGAAAATGGGTGGTTGTTTTTGACTTTGGTGCCTGTTGCCAAGCTGCTGGAGCAACTGGTCATCGTGGTAGTGCACACCAGTCCACAGGATGTATCACCATTTCCCTCTTTCGCCAGATAGTGACTCCTGAGTGCGAAAGTCGATATTTAGGGCCTTCATGTCACACTCACAAGCAACCTTGAAGTGGAGCTTTGGACACCCCACTGGTCGTCTGGCCCCGGCTACCTCACCATACAGAAGGTCCTTGAGTATGCGATTGTCTTCCATCTTGCAGTCGTGTCCGATCCACTGAAGCCACCTCTGATTAGTGTCAACACACTTGGGAGCTCTGCCTTTGAGAGAACTGCCTTATTTGTGATTTTATCCTGTCAGGTTATACCCATAATGTGCCGCAGACAGTGAAGATAGGAATTATTGAGGTTTTTTTCAGTCACCCATGTCTGACAGGCATACAGCAAAGTGCTGAGAATGAAGGCCCTATAAACCATCAGCTTGGTCCTAAGGGTCAGCTTGGTCATTCCATATGTGTTTCCCAAGTCAGCCAAAGGCGATACCTGCTTTCCCTATGTGTGTATCGAGCTCTGCATCAAGCGACAGATTGTCATTATGAACCCAAGGTAGCAGAATTTGCTAACCACTTCCAGTGAGATGTTATTTAGAGTGATTGGAGCAGAGATGCAACACCTTGTCCCATGACCACAGTTTTCTTGACGCTTGTAGTTAAGAGAAATAAGTTACAGGCATGGGAGAGACAGTCCATGAGTCTTTGTAGCTGGGTTTCAGTGTGAGTGACTAGTGCAGCATCATCAGTGTAGAGGAGTTCTCTGATCAGGATGTGATGTGTTTTTGTCTTCGCTTTCAGCCTTGATAGACTGTAGAACTTGCCGTCTTGACCTCGTGTGCAAGTAGACTCCTTCCATATCTGCAGGAAAGACGAAGGTTAGGAGCATGGAGAAGAAGATGCCAAAAAGAGGGCTAGGACACAGCCCTGTTTCATTTTATTTATTTTTTTAATTTAGAGGTACAGCACTGAAACAGGCCCTTCGGCCCACCGAGTCTGTGCCGACCAACAACCACCCATTTTATACTAATCCTACATTAACCCCATATTCCCTACCACATCCCTACCATTCTCCTACCACCTACCTACACTAGGGGCAATTTACAATGGCCAATTTACCTATCAACCTGCAAGTCTTTGGCTGTGGGAGGAAACCAGAGCACCCAGCGGAAACCCACACGGTCACAGGGAGAACTTGCAAACTCCGCACAGGCAGTACCCAGAACTGAACCCGGGTCACTGGAGCTGTGAGGCTGCGATGCTAACCACTGCGCCGGAGCCATCAAACTGTACAGTGCAGTGTATGTTGTCATGGAAGGAACGGATGAGACTGAGGAGCTTCGGTGGACAGCCAATTTTTCCCAAAATCTTGTAGACCCAGCCCTGTTGACAGTGTTGAACACCTTAGTGAGATCTACAAAAGTAAGGTAAAGGGGTATACTCTGTTCTTTACACTTCTGTTGTAGTTGGCGTATGGAGAAGATCATATCCACAGTAGATCTGCTGGCACAGAAACTGTACTGCACATCTAGGTACACTCATTCTGCAAGTAAATGGAGTCTTTTAAGTATGAGCCTAGCAAAGGCCTTCTCTGTGACGTTAAGGAGTGACATACCCCTATAGTTGCTGCAGTCTCCTCTGTCGCCTTTGTTTTTGTATAGTGTGATGATTTTAGCATCATACATCTCCTGTAGAACAGAGTCTATTTTCCAGCAGAGAAGGAGAAGGCCATAAAGGTGTGGCAATAATTGGGACTTGCTGTGCTTGAGCAGTTCGGCTGGGTTTCCATCCTTGCCGGGCGCCCTTCTGTTCACTAGGTGGTCTGTGGCCTTCTGAAGCTCCAGTGATGAGGTTTCTTCATCTAACTCATCCATGACAGGAAGTTGCAGGAGAGCATCAAGCGCAAACTGGGAGATGTCCGACTCATGGGAGTACAGCTCACAGTAGTGTTCAGCCCAGCGAGACATCTGTTTACTTCTGTCGGTGAGTACTTCACCATCTGTCAACTTCAGGGGAGCATCTTTGGTGATGGCAGGGCCAAGCGCCCTCTTGATCCCTTCATACATAGCTCATAGATTTCCTTTGTCACATGCAGTTTGGCTTTCTTGATATATGTTTGCTAGCGCAGTATCTCCTTCTCTGTTGCATGGCTGTCTTGGTTACTTTCAAGCAATGCAATGTCTTAGCTGTTGGGTTTATGTTGTGCATCATGCAGGCTTTGTTTTTTGCATCAATGACAGATATCTTCAGCTCAGTAGGTCTCAAACCAGCCCTTGTTGTGGGTTACGTCTTGACCAAATGATGCTTCTGCTGCTTCATAGATGATTGAGCTTAGTGACTTCCAAGCTTCATCAATGCTGACATTGGTGCTTCCCATTAAGGCTTTGGTGGGTAGCAAGTGTTCTAGTGACAGTGTGAAGTGCTGGTATTTGGTTATGCATGGGATGTTGATGTGTGGTAGGCCATCGTGTTTGGAGCTTTGGAACTATCGGGGGTGCACCTTCACTCTGCTGCTGGTAAGGGAGTGGTAGGTGTTACTATCTGTGCTACTGTAGGTGTGGGTGTGAAGAACACTGGCAGATCATGCCTCCTCGTGATGACTGAGTCTAGTTGGTGCCAATGACTTGGATGATGCCATGACACCTTGTGGTGATGCCTGCCCTGGAAGAAGGTGTTGGTGATGCAGAGTTCATTCAGGGCACAAAGCTCAAGAAGGCATTGTCTGTTATCATTGATCTTATCCACCCCATGACGACCGAGGCACGTTAGCCATGAATCAGTCTCTGCTCCGACACGTGTGTTGAAGTCACCCAGGATGAACAGCCTCTCGCCATTTGAGATGTTCCTCAGAACGTCACCTAGAGAATCATAGAAATGCTCTTTATCTGAGATGCTGGAGTTCAGAGTCAGTGTGTAGACACATATAATGCTGACTTTGCCTCCATCGGATGATAGCCACAGGGAGATGAGGTGCTCCGAGGTTGCTACTGGTGCCTCATTGACTGTGTCAGCCGGTTGCTCACTACGAAGCCTACTCCATGCTCACAGTGATCTTCAGCGGTCTTTCCTTGCTAGTAGAAGGTGTAATTAGCCATTTGCGTAGAGCCTGTGTTGGCGAATCTGGTTTCTTGTAGAGCGGCAATGTTGATACTAAACTTGTATAGCTCATGGTCAATCAGGGCTGTCTTGCATACACTTGCTATGGATTTTGGGTAGTTGCTTATTCCAGGACACAGAGTCCTCACATTCCAGCTTCCAAAGTGAAAGGTTACCTTTCTCTGTTTGCTGCGTAGCCTAGACATCTGCACCCCCTCTCGAACTTCTGCTGCTGATATTAAACTCCAGCTCAGTTATAGAATCATAGAAAGTTTACGGCACACAAAGAGGCCACTTGGCCCATCACCTGGCCGAAAAGCAATCCACCCGGTCTAATCCCACCTTCCAGCATTTGGTCCGTAGCCCTGCAGATGACGGCACTTGAGGTGCATATCCAGACTCCACCACCCTCTGGATGAAAAAGATTTTCCTCATCTCCCCTCTAACCTTTCTATCAATTACTTTAAATCTATGCCCCCTAGTCACTGACCTCTCTGCTAAGATAAATAGGCCCTTCAACTCCACTCTATCCAGGCCGTTCAAAATTTTGTACATTTCAATCAGCTCTCCCCTCAGCCTTCTCTGTTCCAAGGAGAACAACCCCAGCCTATCCAATCTTTCCTCAAAGCTGCATTTTCCCAGTCCCAGGAACATCCTCATAAATCTCCTCTGTACCCTCTCTAGTGCAATTACAGCCTTTCTGTAATGAGGTGACCAGAACTACTCACACTACTCAAGTTGTGGCCTAACCAATGATTTATACAGGGGTTCATATTCTGGATATCTGTAAAATGAATCAACCTTGGTGGAAACAAACAGCGTGTTGTGTTCTTTATTTCTACAAGAGGAGACTGATTAATGTCCTGTTACTGACTGATCCATTTTTGGGCCTTTTTGCTAATTCTAGATTATTTCAGTTCTCAGACATGGACAAGTCCAAGCTCCCCATCCCTTCCAGAGTCCCTCTCCTAGCGTCGGTATCCGGGGAAGGTATCGGTAATACGTCTGGGATCACAAAACACAAAACCCAGTCTGTTAATCACTTTCAGCTATTGGACTTAGTGTGTTTCCCACAGCATCTTTCTCACCTTCGATGTGTCAATAGAGGATCACACCTGCAAACCAGGTTTTACATTTAAATCCACTCAGGAAATTTATTT
The DNA here is from genome assembly GCF_036365525.1 of Heterodontus francisci. Classification (NCBI taxonomy): domain Eukaryota; kingdom Metazoa; phylum Chordata; class Chondrichthyes; order Heterodontiformes; family Heterodontidae; genus Heterodontus; species Heterodontus francisci. The sequence goes on from NC_090402.1 coordinate 57,080,745, forward strand.
AACAGGAGCCCTTAGGTCTCTGAAGGTGCCAACATTATAAACCCACAGCTAAACCTGTAGGCAGTTAGTTCAAATCATTTCAATCACATGTTTAAAATTAAATTGGGTTTATGTTGGGACAATTTTTACATTTTTGTATAAATTAGCATTTCTGCTGTGCTCAACTCAGCCTTTTCCTAACATTCGCAGTAAGGAGTCGGTGATATCACACAAATGGAAGATCAGTGGGGCTTTAAGTCAGCAGTTGACTCACACCAGGATGTTAATGTTGTTCTTCTCCACCGTCAGCTTCACGGACCCTGATTGGAAATGACTGGGAACATTGGTCCAATTGTGTTCTGTATGAAGTCACAGTCCTGGGTTCACCTTGGGTGTTGTGTTGAACTTGGAGTGACAGCTACTCTGTGTCTGAGATAGAGAATCAATGTCAACGTCACAGAAAATGAGACTGAATGAGTTAGAGATGGAGACAAAGAGACAGAAAAAGGGTGATAGGTGGACAGAGAGAGTGAAAGAGAGAGAGAGGCTGACAGAGTAAGTGAGAGTTAGAGACCAGTGTGTGAGACAGACGGTCTCAAAAACAGAAAGAGTGAGACAGAGACAGACAGAGTGAATTTCAAAACATGAGATTGATATATTTTTGTTGGGTGAGGTTATCAAGGGACAAGAAAGGCACACTGGGAGGTGATATAAAGCCAAATTAAACTCCGATGTATCATTTTCATTAATTAACTTTTCAATGAGACTCCGTGGATATTTCCTTATGGGTTACCACAGTTCCAAAGATCTCTTAGCTTCTCTAATGGCTGCTTTTGTCTCCCCTCGACTGCGGGTGATATTTGTCCCTCTTCTCCCAGAAACTGAATCCATCTGGTTCCAATTGGGATTCAATGTAAGACAGTTTGGGGAGTCAGGCATCATTCACCCCTAGACCTATACTGGTAGGTAAAACCCAAGACAGTTCCTTAGTAAGGATTTCTCTGGTTCCTCACTATGTATCTGTCAGGATACTGAAATCCAGCTTTCTTACAGCCCTCTCCTGGAGGCCCCACTCCCTAAGCCTACAGCCTTCAGTAGGGACAGTGGTGGAGTTTCACAGTAGGAGTGATCCCAGAGTAACTGTCAGGATCGCACCCCTGTGGATGTTCCAGGTTGTATATTTTTAGTTATCCTGGTGTCAGTAAAACAGGGAATTCCTGGAAACACGCTGCAGGTCCTTCTTTATCTGGAGATCTGTTGTATAATTGTACCAGCAGTTAACAGGCTCCTGTGAACTCTTCCGTCTGTTATTTCAATGCAGACTTTAACCAATCTATTTTAAATAAGTTTATTTTAAATGAGTTAACACCTGCCTTAAAATGGTAGATTCAGAACTGTCACACAAACACGTTAAATCTTTGTAGAATAATTACCACATTCATTTTCAGACTGCAAAATTAAACCTGCTGTTTTGCTTTTGGTCGGGAACAGATCACAATCTCTGATTGACAGCACATTTTCAGCATTCACTGTTGTTCTTCCTGACACTAAACACAGTTGTAAAGGAGCCTTCTGTTCTGTGCTCAGGAGCTCTGAACCATGGAAGAGAGCAGCTGGGAGACTTTTTCTTACAGGCCTCAGGATTAACCTGCACGGGGACTTTGCTTCAGTAAAGAGAGATGAGAAAGACCAATGCAGTTTGTCCCTCTCATTGTGATCCTGATGGACTGTGTCCAGGCTGAAGTTCTGTTCCTACCGTATGATCTTGCCCCCAGATTGTTCTTTCTGAGCTGCAGCCTGGTGATGCTGAACACGCAGGTGGGAAAGATAAAAATCTACAACAATGTGTTGAACACAAAGCTGGTTTATTTGACATTTAAGCAGAATGTTAAACTCCAGCCCAGTTATAGGGATTATTCATAGCAGAAACAAATCCCAACTGTCATAATAGAAACATAGAAAAGTTATAACACAGAAGGAGGCCATTCAGCCCATCATATCTGCACTGGCCGTTAAGAGTTATGTAGCCTAATCCCAGCTTTCCAGCTCTTGGTCTGTAGCCTCATAGGTTACAGCTCTTCAATTGCAAATCCAAGTACTTTTTAAATGTGATAAGATGTTGCCTCTACCATCCTTTCAGGCAGTGAGTTCCAGATATCAACCGCCCCAACCCTCTGGGTGAAAAGATTTCTCAACTGTTTTCTAATCTATGCCCACTGGCTATTGACCTCTGATAATTGAAACAGCTCCTTCCTATCCACTCTATCTCAGGCCCTCATAATTTTAAACACCTCAGCCTCCTCTGTTCCAAAGAAAACAACTCTAGCCTAACCAATCCTTCCTCACAGCTAAAATTGTCCAGTCCAGGCAAGATCCTTGTGAATCTCCTCTGTACTTGAATGCAATCACATCCTTCCTGTCTTGAGGTGACCAGAACTGCACACAGTACTCCAGCTGTGGTCTAACCAGTGTTTTATATAGTTGCCGTCTAACCTCCCAGCTCTTATATCCTATGCCTTGACCAATAAAAGCAAACATTAGTTATACCTTCTTAACCACCTTATCTACCTGTCCAGCCACCTTCAGGAATTTGTGGACATGCAATCCAAGGGCCCCTCTGTTCCTCTACACCTCAGTATCCTACAATTTATTGTGTTTTCCCTAGCCTTTTTTGCTCTCCCCAAATGCATTACCTCACTTCTCCAGATTGAATTCCATTTGCTGTTTTCTGCCCACCTGACCAGTCCATTGATATCTTTCTGCAGTCCACAGCTTTCTTCCTCACTATCAACCACACAGCCACTTTTTGTCTCATCTGTAAATTTCTTAATCATGCCCCTACATTTAAGTCTAAAGCATTGATATATACAACGAAAGCTTTATTATCTGGCACTTTAACAACCGGAAAGCTCTATTATCCAGAATTTCTGAAAACTTCCAAGGCTTGTCTCCCAATGCTGAGTTTTCCCGAGTGCAGCAGATTATTCTGGACATTGTTGCTGCCGCTGGTCATCTTAGTGACACTGCTGGAAGTCCATCTCGTTGTGTCGCTGTGCTTATGCAGTATTGTGATTTATCTCCCCATCCACCCATTATGGCATCTAATAAAGCACTAACAGGAAAAGGGGAAAGCAAAAAAGGGCTGTGTTGAAGCTACACCAGAAAATAGACATTTGCAGGTGCCTTGAAAAAGGTGAGAATTGTAATGTGTTGATGAATGAATATATTGGTTCATCAACCATATACAACAACCATGTTCAAAAACACCAGTTGTTGAAATTCTTTGCTAGGTCCAAGACTAATAAAGCTGTTGAACCACGCCGTACTTTATGAAACCTAAATTATGAATTGTATGAATGGTTTTCATTGAAATGCTCCAAGATTGCTCCAGTCTCAAAGGCAAAGACTTTGATCAGCAAATGGAATTGACTGAACCATGTGCATTTTCCGATGGAGGACTTTATTACTTTAAATGGAATAAGAAGGCTCGATGTGACTGGTGAACAAAAATCAGCTGACCATGAAGCTGCAGAAAAATGTTGTGATTTCTTTAATAAATGAATTGCTAACCATGATCTATCCCCAGAACACGTTTGTAACGCAGATGAAACAGGCCTATTTTGTCGCTGTTTTCCTAATTCTACCCGAGCTGCTGCAAGTGAATCTAGTGCTGCAGGTTTTAAGCAAAATAACTGTGCTTGCATGGGCTAATGCTGCAGGAACGCATTGAGTGAAGCTTTTGGCAATTGGCAAATATAATCATCCTCGAGCATTTAAAGGTATAAAACATTTACCTGTTGATTACAAAGCATAAAGTAATGTATGGATAGAGAAATATTTTTTTTATGATTGGTTTTACTATGTTTTTGTACCTGCAGTGAAAGAACATTTTGGAAAAGTAACAAAACCTGAAGATAGCAAAGCTATTCTTTTATTAGACAATTGTCAAGCTCACTCTCTTGAATCAAAGTTCATGTCCAGTAATATTTTTACCGTCTTCCTGCCTGCCAATGTTCCTCATTGATTCAACCAATGGACCAGGACATCATCCAGAATATGAAATGTTTTTACAGGAGAGATTTCCTAAGAGAGTTAATCAATCATGAAGGCACAATCCAAAACTTTCCATCAAATTATAACATTAAAGATGCAATTTTCAATGTGGCTTGTGCGTGGAATTTGGTTAAAGGTGAAACATTAAGGAGAGCTTGGAGAAAGCTGTGGCCCAGTGTTATGTTTTACAGAAGTGTCTTCTGAGGAAGAGGAATTTGAAGGTTACAATGTTTATCATAAAAAATTAAAAATCACAAATTCTTGACATGCTGAGGGATGTTCCTTTTACAAACCCAATCAAACAGCTCAGTGAAAATGATGTAGAAGATTGGGTTGAAGCTGACAAGGAGGTTGAAGTGACACATGTTGTTAGTGATGTGGAAATAATAGTGTCCGGAATCCTGAGAAGTTTAAGGAAACTGAAGAAGATTCTGCAGAAGAAGATTTTAGTGAGGAATAGAAAATAACTTGGACTAATGCTGCTTCAGCACCTTCTACATCTAGTGCTTTAGTGTAATTTATACATTAACTTTACTGTTGCTCAGGAATTCGATGCGTCATTACTGCCTCAAGATTTCTGTAGTATACATCGTGTTCTTTGCATGTAATCATTTCTCTTCAAATCAGAGCTATTGATTTGTATTGCCTTTGTAGCACGACTCTTGATTACCCAGAATTTGATTACCCGGCACCACTCAGGACCAGCGTATGCTGGATAACAAAGCTTTTATTCTTCTCTTTCTTTCTTTTGGGCCTCCTTATCTTGAGAGACAATGGATACGCGCCTGGAGGTGGTCAGTGGTTTGTGGAGCCGCGCCTGGAGTGGCTATAAAGGCCAATTCTAGAGTGACAGGCTCTTCCACAGGTGCTGCAGATAAATTTGTTTGTCGGGGCTGTTGCACAGTTGGCTCTCCCCTTGCGCCTCTGTCTTTTTTCCTGCCAACTACTAAGTCTCTTCGACTCGCCACATTTTAGCCCTGTCTTTATGGCTGCCCGCTTTTACAGTAGCACAAAAAGCAAGGGACCTGGTACTGAGCCCCGTGGAACCCCACTGGAAACAGGCTCCAGTCATGGTTCAGTTCTGGATGTGATTAACAGCAACAATAACACAGACTCCAACTCCTGCAGTTATATGTGAAATCGCTGGTGTTTCAGCAGATGGGATGACTGAGTGAATTCTGGGATGACTGAGTGAATTCTTTCCCACACTCAGAGCAGGATGAATGGCCTCTCCACTGTGTGAATGTGCTGGAAAACTGTTGGTCTGTTACCGGGAGAAAGGCCCGCAGCTGCAAACATGGCACCTGGAGGTGATTAAACAGATTTATAGCCTATACTGGGTGCTTCTGAAGCTTCCCCGCCCATCCAGTTCCCATTTCTCCTCCAGACAATCCATGAGCAGTCCCCACTTCTCCATTTACAGATGTTCCCTGTCCAGTCCCCATTTCTCCTCCATTTATAAACGTTCCTTGTCCAATTCCCATTTCCCCTCCATTTAAAGACACTCCCTGGCCAGTCCCCATTTCTCCTTCCTTTCCAGGTGCTCCCTGACCAATCCCTTTCTGTTCCATTTACAGATGCTCCCTGACCAGCTCCCATTTCTCTTCTATTTAGAGACACTCCCTAACCAGTCCCCAGTTCTTCTCCATTTAGAGACAGTCCCTGATCAGTCCCCATTTCTCGACAATTTAGAGACACCCTGATCGGTCTTCATTTCTCCTCCATTCTGCCTCCTGGATTTTGGGACAGTTTCTGCTCTCGGCTCTTTGTTGAGTTTTGGGCTGGAGGGAAGCGGTGAAAGCCAATGCTGGGGGTTGATCTTGTTGTTTGTTGTGCTTTTGTTGTTGAGTTTGTCTCCTGGCTCCGCACTCGGTGTGTCTGCGGCCTGTGAGCTCTGGGTTTTATTAACCCATCTTCCTCTCACCTGCTGGAACCATATTCGGGAGAGCCACTTGTGCAGGAAGTTTTGTCAATTGTGGCAGGTTGAGCTCCGGGTTTTGGAACTTGAGTGGAAGCTGGCGACACTGCGGTGCATTCGTGAGGATGAGAGCTACGTGGAGAGCACATTTATAGATGTGGTCACCTCACAACTTTAGAGTATGCAGGGAGAGAGGGAATGGGTGACCACCAATCAGTCAAAAAGAATCAGGCAGGAAGTGCAGGAAACCCCTGAGTGCATCTCACTCTCCACCAGGTATTCAGTTCTGAACACTGAGGAAAGTGATGCTTCACCTGGGAAGTGCAGCCAGAGCCAAGTCCATGGCACCACAGGTGGCTCAGCTGCACAGTGAGGTACAGGGAAGACTGGAAGAGCCATAGTGATAGGTAATTCAATAGTCAGGGGAACAGGCAGGCGTTTCTGTGACTGCAGACATGAATCAGGATGGTTTGTTGCCTCCCTGGTGCCAGGGTCAAGGATGCCACTGAGCAGCTGCAGAGCATCCTGAAGGGGAGGATGAACAGCCAGCAGTCATGGTCCACATTGGAACCAATGATATAGGTAGAAAGAGGGATGTGGTCCTTCAGTCAGAATTTAGGGAGGTAGGTAAGAAATTAGCAAGCAGGACCTCAAAGGTAGTAATCTCTGGATTACTCCCAGTGCCACGTACAAGTGAGTATAGAAATAGAAGGAAATGGCAGATGAATATGTGGCTAGAAAGATAGTGCAGGAGAGAGGACTTTAGATTCCTGGGACATTGGGACTGGCTCTGGGGAAGATGGGACCTGTACAGGCCAGACGGGTTGCTTCTGAACAGAGCCAGGACTGAGTTCCTTGCGGGACATTTAGCTAGTGCTGTTGGGGAAGGTTTAAACTAGTTTGGCAGGGTGATGGGGACCTGAGGGTAGACTCAGCTGGGACAAAATCAGAAATGAAAATGGAAGGCAGCAAATTAATGGATGAGTCTGGAAGACAGAGGAAATAAAGGTTAGAAAATAAAAAAAAGAGTTTGGCATTGAGGAAGGGTATCTATTTCAGTGCAAGGTGTATAGCAAATAAAGTAGATCATAAGATCATAAGAACTAGGAGCAGGAGTAGGCTGTCCGGCCCCTCGAGCCTGCTCTGCCATTCAATAAGATCATGGCTGATCTTTTCGTGGACTCAGATCCACTTACCCGCGCTCTCACCGTATCCCTTAATTCCTTTATTGTTCAAAAAGATATCTACCTTAGCTTTAAAAACGTTTACTGAAGAAGCGTCAACTACCTCACTGGGAAAGGAATTCCATAGATTAACAACCCTCTGGGTGAAGGAGTTCCTTCTTAATTCAGTCCTAAATCTGCTCCCTCTAATCTTGAGGCTATGCCCTCTTGTCCTAGCTTCACCTGCCAGTGGAAACATCCTCTCTACTTGTATCTTATCTATTCCCTTCATAATTTTATATGTTTCTATAAGATCCCCCCTCATTCTTCTGAATTCCAATGAATATAATCCCAATCTACTCAGTCTCTCCTCATAAGCCAACCCCCTCAACTCCGGAATCAACCTAGTGAACCTCCTCTGCACCCTCTCCAGTGCCAGTACATCTTTTCTCAAGTAAGGAGACCAAAACTGCACACAGTACTCCAGGTGCGGCCTCACTAGTACCTTATACAGCTGCAACATAACCTCTTTGCTTTTAAACTCAATCCCTTTAGCAATGAAGGACAAAATTCCATTTGCCTTCCTAATTACTTGCTGTACCTGCAGACCAACCTTCTGTGATTCATGCACAAGGACACCTAGGTCCCTCTGCATAGCAGCATGCTGCAACTTTTTACCATTCAAGTAATAATCCTTTTTACTCTTACTCCTACCGAAATGAATGACTTCACATTTATTAACATTGTATTACATCTGCCAGACCTTTGCCCACTCACTCAATGTATCTATGTTCCTCTGCAAAGTTTCACAGTCATCTGCACACTTTGCTCTGCCACTCATCTTAGTGTCATCTGCAAACTTTGACACCCTACACGTGGTCCCCAACTCCAAATCATCACTTCTGACTGGACTGGGATGTGCGCTAGGTGCAAGACTTCGGTTTTCTGGGTAGTATGTTGCAATCTGAGTTGACACTGATGCAAGTTGTTATTTTAAAACCTATATAAATTCTGTTTAATTGGAACAAAGGAAAGTAAAGGACTGGAAAAACTCTGCACACTTTCTGGCCATTTTCAGAGTATCAGAGCGGAATTGTATGCCTGCAAATTACCCAGATGTTCTATTTGATGGATTACTTTAAATTTCCTTTCTCATGTATGTACACTGTATTTTAACTGGGGCAGTGGACAGGTGGTCACTCTCTTTTCCTGTGGCACACTCAGACTAGCTGTTAGGTATGTGAAAACAAGCAGTAGTGACTTCGCTTTTCTCCTGTCCTGTAATGCAGTAACTGGGTTTTTCTTGTATATACCCTTACTTGTGATTGGAAACTTGTGCTCTAGGGAATGTCTGGCTTTTGTTCAAGATGTCTGTCTGTCTCCTGCTATAACCTCTCCCTCTTCCACCCAGCTATGCTTCAAATTGGATCTTGTCCTGTGAGGAATCACAAGAAATGAAACTGCATCCTGTGACTCTAATGCTACTTTATTTTAAGTACAGTTTTCATTCAACTTTATTTCTGGTGTTTATCATTTTATCGTTCAGAGGTATTCTGTCCATATCATGGTGTCAAGCTGATGCAGAGTTGCTCCTTAGCAGTGCGAAAGACAATAGGATCTTATGCTGGAATCCCAACACTGGAGAGGTGAGTGACAGTCACATACAGTAATTATTCAGTCTGGTGATACACTATATGTAATGGAACTGAATTTTTATGACTCCGGATGATATAAAACACTACTACTGTATAAGCCACAGTAGTTGATCAGTTAATTGAAATGAATTGTTCTTTCGAGTTCAAGTAACACCAGCCTAATTTTGCTAACTCTTACAGACTAGTGCAAGGACTGTTTTGATCATACACTGTGTTGCTGTTAATTGATTTCAGGTGGTCTACGAGCTGCCAACAAGCAGTCAGTGGTGCTTTGACGTCCAGTTTCTCTTTTTCTTTTGGGCCTCCTTATCTCGAGAGACAATGGATACGCGCCTGGAGGTGGTCAGTGGTTTGTGAAGCAGCGCCTGGAGTGGCTATAAAGGCCAATTCTGGAGTGACAGGCTCTTCCACAGGTGCTGCAGAGAAATTTGTTTGTTGGGGCTGTTGCACAGTTGGCTCTCCCCTTGCGCCTCTGTCTTTTTTCCTGCCAACTACTAAGTCTCTTCGACTCGCCACAATTTAGCCCTGTCTTTATGGCTGCCCGCCAGCTCTGGCGAATGCTGGCAACTGACTCCCACGACTTGTGATCAATGTCACACGATTTCATGTCGCGTTTGCAGACGTCTTTATAACGGAGACATGGACGGCCGGTGGGTCTGATACCAGTGGCGAGCTCGCTGTACAATGTGTCTTTGGGGATCCTGCCATCTCCCATGCGGCTCACATGGCCAAGCCATCTCAAGCGCCGCTGACTCAGTAGTGTGTATAAGCTGGGGATGTTGGCCGCTTCAAGGACTTCTGTGTTGGAGATATAGTCCTGCCACCTGATGCCAAGTATTCTCCGAAGGCAGCGAAGATGGAATGAATTGAGACGTCGCTCTTGGCTGGCATACGTTGTCCAGGCCTCGCTGCCGTAGAGCAAGGTACTGAGGACACAGGCCTGATACACTCGGACTTTTGTGTTCCGTGTCAGTGACGTCCAGTGGTGCCCTCCAAATCCAGCAGTCCTCTCAGCTGCATCCTTCGATGGGCGGATTAGTGTTTATTCTGTAATGGGAGGGAGTCTGGAGGCACAGAAACAAAACCATGTTGACAAAGTAAGGTCTCAGAAACAACAATATGATGATGCCCAGATAATCTGTTTTGGTGATGTTGATTAAGAGATAAATATTGACCAGGACACTGAGGATCTCCCCTACTCCTCCTAAGTAGTTTTGTGTGATCTTTTACATGCACCTGAGAGGGCAGACGAGGCCTCTGTTTCATGTTGCATCCGAAAGATGGAGCCTCTGACAATGCTGCACTCCCTCAGTGCTGCACGAGAGTGTCAGCCTTGATTTTTATGCTCAAATCTCTGGCGTGTGAACTTGAACACTCAACTTTTTGGCTGAGGTGAGAGTGCTACTGATTAGGCTACAGTTGACCCAGCATACGAATGTCATTAAAGTGAGAAGCATTGGAAGAACTCAAAACCACAAATGTTGAATATGTGGCATTAACTTTGATCAAATAATTAAAACTAGAATTTTGAAAATCCCTGAAGGTTGCTACCCAGGTTAATAGGGCTGTTAAGAAGGCATATGGTGTGTTAGCTTTTATTAGTAGGGGGATCGAGTTTCGGAGCCACGAGGTCATGCTGCAGCTGTACAAAACTCTGGTGAGACCGCACCTGGAGTATTGCATGCAGTTCTGGTCACCGCATTATAGGAAGGATGTGGAAGCTATGGAAAGGGTGCAGAGGAGATTTACTAGGATGTTGCCTGGTATGGAGGGAAGGTCTTACGAGGAAAGGCTGAGGGACTTGAGGTTGTTTTCGTTGGAGAGAAGGAGGAGGAGAGGTGACTTAATAGAGACATATAAGATAATCAGAGGGTTAGATAGGGTGGATAGTGAGCGTCTTTTTCCTCAGATGGTGATGGCAAACACGAGGGGACATAGCTTCAAGTTGAGGGGTGATAGATATAGGACAGATGTGAGAGGTAGTTTCTTTACTCAGAGAGTAGTAAGGGCGTGGAACGCCCTGCCTGCAGCAGTAGTAGATTCGCCAACTTTAAGGGCATTTAAGTGGTCATTGGATAGACATATGGATGAAAATGGAATAGTGTAGGTCAGATGGTTTCACAGGTCGGCGCAACATCGAGGGCCGAAGGGCCTGTACTGCGCTGTAATGTTCTAAAAAAATATATAAATTGTAAATAATTGCGGTCCCAACACCGATCCCTGAGGCACACCACCAGTGACTGATTGCCAACCAGAATGGCACTCATTTATCCCCACTCTCTGCTTCCTGTTAGTCAGTCAATCCTCTGTCCATGCTAATACTTTACCCCTAACGCCATGCATCCTTATCTTACGCAGCAGCCTCTTGTGTGGCACCTTGTCGAAGGCCTTTTGGAAATCTAGGTACACCACATCCACTGGGTCCCCATTGTCCACCTTGCTCGTAATGTCATCATAGAATTCCAAAAGACATGTCAAGCATGACCTGCCCTTCATGAACCCATGCTGCGTCTGCCCAACGGGACAATTTCTATCGAGATGCCCTGCTATTTCTTCCTTGATAATAGACTCAAGCATCTTCCCCACTACAGAGGTTAAGCTAACCGGTCTATAATTCCCCATCTTTTGTCTACCTCCCTTTTTAAACAGTGGCATCACATCTGCTGTTTTCCAATCTGCTGGGACTACCCCAGAGTCCAGCGAATTCTGGAAAATTACCGCCAGTGCACCTGCTATCTCTCCCGCCATCTCTTTTAGTACCCTGGGATGCATTCCATCAGGGCCAGGAGACTTATCAATCCTTAGCTCCATTAGCTTGCCCAACACTACCTCTTCCGTAATAATGATTGTTTCCAGGTCCTCACCTACGTTCGTCTCTTTGTGAATTACTGGCATGTTATTAATGTCCTCCGCTGTGAAGACCGATACAAAATACCTGTTCAATGCCTTGGCCATTTCATCGTATCCCATAACTAAATTCCCCTTCTCATCCTCTAAAGGACCAACGTTTACTTGAGCCACTCTTTTTCGTATTATATATTTATAGAAACTTTTGCTATCAGTCTTTATATTCTGTGCTAGTTTTTTCTCATATTCTATCTTACTTTTCTTTATAGCTCTTTTTGTGGCTTTCTGTTGACCTTGAAAGTTTTCCCAATCTTCTAGTTTCATGCTGTTTTTGGCCACTTTGTATGCCTTCTCTTTCAATTTGATAGCCTCCCTTATTTCCTTAGACACCCATGGCAGATTACCCCTTTTCTTCCAGTCCTTCCTTTTCACTGGAATATACTTTTGCTGAGCACTTTGAAAAATTGCTTTGAAAGTCCCCCACTGCTCGTCAACTGTCCCACCATAAAATCTTTGTTTCCAGTCTACTTTAGCCAAGTCCTCCCTCATTCTATTGTAGTCCCCCTTGTTCAAGCGCAGGACCCTGGTATTGGATTTTATCTTCACACTCTCCATCTGTATTCTAAATTCAACCATACTGTGATCACTCCTTCCAAGAGGATATTTAACTGTGAGGTCACACAGGACTAGATCGAGGATAGCTTGCTCCCTCGTCGGTTCCATTACATACTGTTCAAGAAAACTATCACGGATACACTCAGCGAACTCCTCCTCAAGGCTACCCTGACTGAGCTGGTTCGACCAATCTACATGTAGATTAAAATCCCCCATGATAATTGCCGTACCATTTTTACAGGCGTTAGTTATTTCTTTGTTTATTGCCCGCCTCCATGTGATGTTATTATTTGGTGGCCTATAGACTACGCCTATCAAGGACTTTTTCTTCTTAGAGTTTCTAATTTCCACCCAAATGGATTCAACCTCATTCTCCATAGAACCTATATCATCTCTCAGCACCGCCCTGATGTCGTCCTTGAATATCAGAGCTACACCACCTCCCTTACCTTCCTGTCTGTCCTTCCAAATAGTCTGGTACTCCTGGATACTTAACTCCCAGTCATGAACAACCTGTAACCATGTCTCTGTAATGGCTATCAAATCATATTCATTCGCGAAGATTTGTGCCGTTAACTCATCAACCTTGTTACGAATGCTACGAGCATTCAGGTAAAGTGCCTTTATGCTAGCTTTCTTACCCTCATGATTTCCAACATCTCTAATAACTCCTGAGTTATCCTTCCTTTCTGCTTCTTTCATAGTCTGCCTTGAACTTAAACCCTCCTGCACAAATGTTAACCTGCTGCTTACCTTTTTATTTACCATCATACTCCCTGTCGTTTTCCCTTTCCCTTCCCACCGAGTCACTAGTTTAAAGTCCTAGAGACCACCCTATTTATCCGTTTTGCTAGAACACTGGTTCCAGATCGGTTCAGGTGGAGACCGTCCCATCGGTACAGATCCCCCCGGTTCCAAAACTGATGCCAATGCCCCATGAAATGGAACCCCTCTTTCCCACTCCACTCCCTTAGCCACGTGTTTACTTCCCTAATATTCTTATTCCTAAGCCAATTTGCACGTGGCTCGGGCAGTAATCCGGAGATTATGACCCTCGAGGACCTGTTCCTTAATTTCGTTCCTAGTGCTTTACAATCCCCAAACAGGTCCTCCATCCTAGCCTTGCCCATGTTGTTCATCCCAACGTGGACCACAACAACTGGATCCTCCCCCTCCCGCTCCAATATCCTTTCAAGCCGGTCAGAGAAGTCCTGTACCCTGGCACCGGGCAGGCAACACACCATGCGGGACTCCCGATCCGGCTTGCAAAGGATGAGCTGAGGGCACAGATAAACACGTGGCAGTATCACAGCTATTACAGAAACATGACTTAAGGAGGGACAGGAATGGCAGCTCAACGTTCCTAATTACAGGGTTTTCAGACATGATAGGGAGGGGGATAAGAAAGGAGGGGGAGTGGCAATTTTGATCTAAGAAACAATTACAACTATGAGGAGGAGGATATGTTGGAAGGTTCTTCAAATGAGGCCATATGGATCAAGCTAAGGAAGAAAAAAGGGGTAATCACACTGCTGGGAGTGTACGATAGACCCCTGAGCAATCAGAGGGAGATAGATGAGCAGATATGTAGGCAAATCTCTGAGAACTGCAAAAACAGTAGGGTAGTAATAGTAGGGGATTTTAATTACCCCAATATTAACTGGGATAGTTTTAGTGTGAAAAGAATTGAGGGAGCAGAATTCTTGAGGTGCATTCAGGAGAAATTTTTTGCCCAGTATGTAGCAAGTCCAACAAGAGAGGCGCAGTTTTAGACATAGCTTTAGGAAAGGAGGATGGGTAGGTGGAAGGAGTGGCAGTAGGAGAGCATTTTGGTGTTAGTGATAATAATTCAGTCAGTTTTAACATAATTATGGAAAAGGACAGAGATAGAACAGGAATTAGAGTTCTCAATTGGGACAAGTCCAGTTTTACTAAACTGAGGAGTAATTTGGTGAAAGTGGACTGGAAACAGCGACTTGAAGGTAAATCAGTGTCAGAGCAGTGGGAGGCATTCAAAGGGGAGATTCAAGGAGTTCAGAGTAAACATGTTCCCACAAAGAAAAAGGGTGAGATGGCCAAATCTAGAGCCCCATGGATGTCAAGGAGCTTACAGGCTTACAAGGTAAGGCAGAAAAGGAAAGCTTATGTCTGACACCGAGAACTCAATACTACAGAAAGCCAAGAGGAATATAGAAAGTGGAGAGGTGAAATCAAAATGGAAATTAGGAAAGCAAAGAGAGGGCATGAAAGAATATTGGCCAGTAACATCAAGGTGAACCCAAAGATGTTTTATCAATATATTAAGAGTAAGAGGATAATTAAGGAGAGAGTAGGGCCCATTAAAGACCAAAAAGGTAACCTATATGTAGGGGTGGAAGATGTTAGTATGGTTCTTAATGAATACTTTGCATCTGTATTCACAAAAGAGGGGGACAATGCAGATATTGTAGTTAAGGAGGAGGAGTGGATGTGATAAACATAGGGAGAGAGGAGGTATTAATGGGATTAGCATCCTTGAAAGTTGATAAATCAACAGGACCAGATGAAATGTATCCTAGGCTGTTAAAAAAAGAGAAGAAATAGCAGAAGGTCTGACCATCATTTTCCAGGTGTGGTGCTGGAGGATTGGAGAACTGATAACATTGTACCTCTGTTTAAAAAGGGAATGAGGGATAGACCAAATAATTACAGGCCAGTCAGTCTAAGCTCAGTGGTGGGCAAATTATTGGAATCTATTCTGACAGACAGGATAAACTGTTAATCAAGGATAGTCAACATGGATTTGTTAAGGGAAGATCTTGCTTACCAACTTGATTGAATTTTTTGAAGAAGTAACAAGGTAGATAGATGAGGGTAGTGCAGTTGATGTGGTCTACATGGATTTTAGCAAGGCTTTTGACAAGGTCCCACTTGGCAGACTGATTAAAAAAAATCCCATGGGATCCAGGGAAATGCAGCAAGGATACAAAATCGGCTCAGTGGCAGGAAACAAAGGGTAATTGTTGACGGGTGTTTTTGCGACTGGAGGGCTGTTTCCAGTGGCATTCCTCAGGGCTCAGTACTGGGTCCCCTGCTTTTTGTAATATATATTAACAATTTGGACGTAAATGTAGTGGGGGCATTATCAAGACGTTTGCAGATGACACAAAAATTGGCCATGTGGTAGATAGCGAGGAGGATAGCTGTAGGCTGCAGGAAGATATTGATGGTCTCGTCAGATGGGCAGAGAAGTAGCAAATGGAATTCAACCTGGAGAGGTGTGAGGTGATGCATTTGGGGAGGTCAAACAAGGCAAAGGAATACACGATTAATGGGAAAATACTGAGAAGTATAGCAGAAGTAAGGGACCTTGGAGTGAATGTCCACAGATCCCTGAAGATAGCAGGACAGGTCGATAAGGTGGTTAAGAAGGCACATGGAATCCTTTCCTTTATTAGCCGAGGTATGGAATATAAGAGCAGGGAGGTTATGCTGGAACTGTATAACTCATTAGGTAGGCCACAACTTGAGTACTGTGTGCAGTTCTGGTCACCTCATTACAGAAAGGATGTAATTGCACTAGAGAGGGTACAGAGGAGCTTTACAAGGATGTTGCCAGGACTGGAAAAATGCAGCTTATGTGGAAAGATTGGATAGGCTGGGGTTGTTCTCCTTGGAACAGAGAAGGTTGAGAGGAGATCTGATTGAATTGTCCAAAATTTTGAGGTGCCTGGATAGAGTGGAGGTGAAGGGTCAATTCACCTTAGCAGAGGGGTCAGTGACTAGGGGGCATAGATTTAAAGTGATTGGTGGAAAATTAGAGGGGAGATGAGGAAAAACATTTTCCCCCAGAGGGTGGTGATGGTCTGGAACTCACTGCCTGAAAGGGTAGTTGAGGCAGAAACCCTCAACTCATTTAAAAGGAGTCTGGATATGCATCTCAAGTGCCTTAAGCTGCAGGGCTACGGACCAAATGCTGGAAGGTGGGATTAGAGTAGGTGGATGGTTTTCCATACAGCACAGACGCGAAGGGCCAAGTGGCCTGTTATTGCGCCTTAAACTTTCCCTGATTCTGAACCGCGCTCTCTGCCTCAGCCCCTGCCGCCGGCGCATGCTCAGCTCGCACCATCAGTCCCGCTGATTGACGGCAGCTCCGGACCAATAAGAAGATAGGGGCGGGACTGGAGCGCAGTTGGTCGAGTGAGGGGCGGGGCTCGAGGTTCTGAGTGGGCGCCCTTCCCTCATCCCCAATCCTCCTGTCCCGCCCCCTCCTGCTATTGGCCTGGATAAGCCGCCAATCAGCCGGTCTTTGTGACTGTCAGGTGAGAGATCGCAGGTGGAGCTTCAAGTCCCAGGTGCACCTATGGTGCGGCAGAGCGTTTGGAGCATGCGCAGTGCGCGTGATGGCAGGGCAGAGCAGCTTCTGAGTTCCATCTGCAGCTGGTAAGCAGCAGAAAGCTTCAGAAATACCCGGTGTAGGCCTCAACACCCCAATAAGAAGCTTCGTCTCACGCGTTTGTACCGATCGGGACGACAGCTGCGGGGTTTATCTCGGTGACAGGCCCGGGGTTAACGGCTGCCAGCTTTCCAGCTCTTTTGGAGGAACTAAGGATTAATAAACTGTAACATCAAAGGACAAAACTTTAAAGGAAACTTAGCTCAGTTATAAAGGGGACTGGGGGAGGGGAGGGAGGAACCATTCGGGACACAGCACAGGGCAGGAGGTCCCCCCCTCCCTGGTTCCACAAAGACTCCCCTTGGACTGGGCCAGACCGGGGCAGGGCTGGCTCAAGGTGCAGGAAGCTGTTAGGCTGAGCTGTGGACTGGGAGGAGTGGGGGGTTTGACTGACAGGCCTGGGGAGGGGGATATCAGGGCAGGTACACTCACTGCTCCCCCTTTTCCTCCTGGGATGTTTTACTGGAGTCGTGTTGGTGAGTGTTTCTAAACTCTGTCTTCCTATCCCAGTAATTTATTTATTTATTTAGAGATACAGCACTGAAACAGGCCCTTCGGCCCACCGTGTCTGTGCCGACCATCAACTACCCATTTATACTAATCCTACACTAAACCTACCACATCCCCACCTGTCCCTATATTTCCCTACCACCTACCTATACTCGGGGCAATTTATAATGGCCAATTTACCTATCAACCTGCAAGTCTTTGGCTGGGGGAGGAAACCAGAGCACCCAGCAAAAACCCACGCAGACACAGGAAGAACTTGCAAACTCCAGTACCCAGAATTGAACCTGGGTCGCTGAAGCTGTGAGGCTGTGGTGCTAACCACTGTGCTGCCCTCTTGTTTTTATTTCAGATTTCCAGCATCTACAGTATTTTGCTTTTATTTTAGGTGGATTGAAGGTTGCTGTGAGTGTTGGACTATATTGCCCCTCCTCATTCTTTCTCCTCCTCCCACTCTGATTTCCAGGCTGCAGCCTTCAGCTTGAGGCATCAACTCTTTCTCTCTCTCTCCAGAGATGCTGCCTGACCTGTTGAGTATTTCCAGTATTTTTCCTTTTATTTTCGATTTCCAGCATCTGCAGTATTTTGCTTTTGTTTTATTGCAGGTGTTGCTCAGAGAACTGAGTTGAGAAACACAGACGGTTTGTGTTGGGTGGGTGTTGGATGCTGAAGTCGTTCCCGGACCTCCTGTGTAGATCTCTTTTGTTACATCAGTTTGATTTGGAGTGGAGATGGAGGAGAAGCTGCTGGATTGAACCCCGAGTACTTTTGAACCCAGTTGGACCCAACAATTTCCAATGTGAGACTGTCAAGGGAGGTCGATTCCAGGGAAGATGAGGTTGCTAAACAGACACTAACCACTCAATGTAAAAAAGTATTGTTTTAGTACAAGTATTTTTGTGGAGGCTTTTAATCTATTTTATATATACAGATATTTATTTTATTGCATTTTGGGGATATGGGCGGCACTAGCAAGCCCAGCATATAACACCAATCCTCAGTTGCCCATTGAGAAGTTGATGGTGGGCCTTGGGGGAACAAGGGAGGCAACTAGAATTGTTTGTTCTGAATTTCTGTCCTGTACTGACAGTGATGACTTTTGTAAACTCCTTTTACAGCGTATTAGAAGGGGAGAATTGACAGGCGGGAAACTCAAACCAAAAGCCACGGCAAGATCTGACCGAATCACTCGATTTATCAGGACCTGAATATCACGGTCTTTGAATGCGGAAGGAGAAATGTTTGTCTGTTCTGTCTCTGGGAAAAGATTTCAAACATCAGTGTGACTGGAAAAGCAGTGAGACACACACACCCGAGTGAGAGTGTTCCAGTGATTGTCTGTGGAAAGAGCTTTAACCAGTTACACAGCCTGAAAAAACATCACACCATTCACAGCGGGGAGAAACTGTACACGTGTTGTGTGTGTGGACGAGGCTTCAACTGATCATCCAACCTGGAGAGACACAAGAAAACCCGCAACATGGAGAAACCATGGAAATGTAGGGACTGTGGGAACGGATTCAATTACCCGTCCCAGCTGGAAATTCATCGACGCACTCACACTGGGGAGAGGCCGTTCACCTGCTCCATGTGTGGGAAGGGATTTACACGTTCATCCGCCCTCTGTATACACCAGCGAGTTCACACTGGGGAGAGGCCATTTAAATGTTCTGACTGTGAAAAGAGGTTTAAAAGCACGAGGGATCTGCAGACACACCAACGCACTCACACTGGGAAGAGGCCATTCACCTGCTCTGAGTGTGGGAAAGGATTCGCTCTGTCATCGAATCTGCTGAAACACCAACTTGTTCACACTGATAAAAGACCGTTTACATGTTCTGACTGTGAGAAGAGATTTAAAAGTACAAAGGAGTTGCTGGCACATCAGAGAGTTCACACTGGGGAGAGGCCATTCACTTGCTCTGAGTGTGGGAAGGGATTCACTCATTTATCCAATCTGCTGAAACACCAACTTGTTCACACTGGGGAGAGACCATATAAATGTTCTGACTGTGAGAAGAGCTTTAAAAGCACAAGCGATCTACAAATACACCAACGCATTCACACTGGGGAGAGACCGTTCACCTGTCCTGAATGTGGGAAAGGATTCAGTCAGTCATCCAACCTGCTGAAACACCAACTTGTTCACACTGATAAAAGACCGTTTACATGTTCTGACTGTAAGAAGAGATTTAAAAGTACAAAGGATTTGCTGACACACCAGCGAGTTCACACAGGGGAGAGACCGTTCATCTGCTCTGTGTGTGGGAAGCGATTCACTCACTTATCCAGTCTTCTGATACACCAGCGAGTTCACACTGGGGAGAGGCCGTTCACATGCTCTGAGTGTGCAAAGGGATTCACTCAGTCATCCAACCTGCTGAAACACCAGCGAGTTCACACTGGGGAGAGACCATTTGCATGTTCTAACTGTGAGAAAAGATTTAAAAGCAAAAGGGATCTACAGACGCACCAGCGCACTCACACTGGGGAGAAGCCGTTCACCTGCTCTGAGTGTGGGAAGAGATTTGCTCACTCATCTGCCCTGCGGAAACACCAACGGGTTCACACTGAGGAGAGGCTGTTCACCTGCTCCATGTGTGGGAAGGGATTCAATCAGTCATCCCATCTCAACAAACACCAACTTGTTCACATTGATAACAGACCTTTTCAGTGTTCTGACTGAGATGAGATTTAAAAGTAATAAAGATTTGCTGATACACCAGCAAGTTCACACTGGGGAGAAGCCGTTCACCTGCTTCATGTGTGTGGGGAGGAATTCACTCAGTTATCACACCTGCTGAAACACCAGCGATTTCACATGTAACTGCAGGGGTTGGATTCTGCTGTTGCTGCTGTTAATCACATCCAGAACTGAACTATGACTGGAAGTCTGTTTCCAGTGGGGTTCCACAGGTACCAGGTCTCTTGTTTTTTGTGGTACAGTAAAGGCTTTGTTATCCAGCATGTACCAGACCTGGGAGGTGCTGGGTAATCGAAAATTCCATTTAATCAAGAGTCGTGCTACCAAGGCAACACAATGCAATAGTTTTAATTTTAAGAGAAATGATTACATGCAAAGAAGAAGATGCCAATACAGAAATCTTGAGGCAGTAATGATGCATACAGTTCTTGAGAAATAGTAAAGTTAATGTATAAATTACACGAAAGCACTGGATGTAGAAGCTGACGGACAGAATCTGTACTGCGCCTATGACAAGCCCTGGAAGCTTTCTTGAAAAGATTTCAGATATCAATTTTCTTACTTGCTTCATGTCTTTTTGGCGTGAAAGCAGAGTGGAAAATATGTGGCTGCATAAACGCTTGTGCAGAATAACAAATCTGCCTTTCAGCAAATGTGATGAATGTCTGAAATGCTGAAGCAGCATTAGCCCAAGTTATTTTCTGTTCCTCACCAAAATCATCTTCTGCAGAATCTTCTTCAGTTTCCTTAGACTTCTCAGGATTCCGGACACTATTATTTCCACATCACGAACAACATGTGTCACTTCAATCTCCTTGTCAGCTTCAACCCAATCTTCTACATCATTTTCACTGAGCTGTTTGATTGGGTTTGTAGAAGGAACATCTCTCAGCATGTCAAGAATTTGTGATTTTTATTTAATGATAAACATTGTAACCTTAATTCCTCTTCCTCAGAAGACACTTCTGTCAAACATAACACTGGGCCACAGCTTTCTCCAAGCTCTCCTTAATGTTTCACCTTTAACCAAATTCCATGCACAAGCCACATTGAAAATTGCATCTATAATGTTATAATTTGATGGAAAGTTTTGGATTGTGCCTTCATGATTGATTAACTTTCTTAGGAAATCTCTCCTGTAAAAACATTTCATATTCTGGATGATGTCCTGGTCCATTGGTTGAATCAATGAGGTAACGTTGGCAGGCAGGAAGACGGTAAAAATATAACCTAACACTAACTTGGATTTATGAGAGTGAGCTTGGCAATTGTCTAATAAAAGAATAGCTTTGCTATCTTCAGGTTTTCTTCATTTTCTAAAATGTTCTTTCACTACAGGTACAAAAACATAGTGTAACCGATCACAAAAAAATTCTTTCTCCTTCCGTGCATTACTTTATGCTTTGTAATCAACAGGTAAATGTTTTATATCTTTGCTCGAGGATGATTATATTTGCCGATCACCAAATGCTTCACTCAGTGCGTTCCTGCAGCGTTAGCACACACAAGCACAGTTATTCTGTGTTTATTTTGCTTAAAACCTGCAGCACTAGATTCACTTGCAGCAGCTCGGGTAGAATTAGGAAAACAGTGACAAAATAGGCCTGTTTCATCTGCGTTATAAACGTGTTCTGGGGATAGATCATGGTCAGCAATTAATCTGCTGAAATAATCACAATACTTTTCTGTAGCCTCATGGTCAGCTGATTTTTGTTCACCAGTTACATCAAGCCTTCTTATGCCATGCTGCTATTTACATTAATAAAACCATCCATGAGAAAATGCACATGGTTCAGTCAGTTCCATTTGCTTATGAAAATCTTTTGCCTTTGCAATGAGTATTGGGCCTGAGACAAGGACATCCTCAGAGCATTTCAGTGAAAACCATTCGTACAATACACCGTCTAGCTACTCTAATTTAGGTTAATGTAGAGTATGGATTGTTCAACAGCTTTATTAGCTCAGAACTAGTAAAGAATTTCAAAAACTAGTCTTTTTGACGCTTGATATCGTGTATGGTTGATGAACCAATATTATATTCTTTCATCAACAC
Source organism: Heterodontus francisci (assembly GCF_036365525.1). Taxonomy (NCBI): domain Eukaryota; kingdom Metazoa; phylum Chordata; class Chondrichthyes; order Heterodontiformes; family Heterodontidae; genus Heterodontus; species Heterodontus francisci. Next base: position 57,102,674 of record NC_090402.1, read on the forward strand.
ATTACAATTCTCACCTTTTTCAAGACGACTGCAAATGTCTATTTCCTGGTGTAGCATCAACACAACCCTTTTGTGCTTTTCTCCTTTTCCCCTTTTCCTGTTAGTGCTTTATTGGATTGCATAACGGATGGATGGGGAGATAAATCACAGTACTGCATGAGCACAGTGATGCAACGAGATGGACTATCAGCAGCATCACTAACTACAGTACAGTCAGGTGGCACAGTGGCTAGCACCGCAGCCTCACAGCTCCAGCGACCTGGGTTCGGTTCTGGGTGCGGACTTGGGCCGAAAGGCCTGTTTCGGTGCTGTATCTCTCTATGACTCTATGAGCACAGTAATGCCCAGAACAATTGGCTGCACTCAGGAAAACTCAGTACTGGGAGACAAACCTTGGAAGTTTACTGTATATATCAATGCTTTAGACTTAAATGTAGGGGCATAATTAAGAAATTTACAGATGAGACAAAAAGTGGCTGTGTGGTTGATAGTGAGGAAGAAAGCTGTGGACTGCAGAAAGATATCAATGGACTGGTCAGGTGGGCAGCAAATGACAAATGGAATTCAATCTGGAGAAGTGAGGTAATGCATTTGGGGTGAGCAAAAAAGGCAAGGGAATACACAATAAAAGGAAGGATACTGAGGAGTGTCGAGGAACAGAGGGTCCTTGGAGTGCATGTCCACAAATTTCTGAAGGTGGCTGGACAGGTAGATAAGGTGGTTAAGAAGGCATATGTGATGTTTGCTTTTATTGGTCGAGGCATAGGATATAAGAGCTGGGAGGTTATACAGGAACTGTATAAAACACTGGTTAGACCACAGCTGGAGTACTGCATGCAGTTCGGGTCACCACATTACAGGAAGGATGTGATTGCAAGAGAGAGGGTACAGAGGAGATTTACAAGGATGTTGCCAGGATTGGAGGATTTTAGCTATTTGGAAAGATTGGTTAGGCTAGGGTTGTTTAGAATGAGAGGCTGAGGTGTATAACATTATGAGGGCCTGAGATAGAGTGGATAGGAAGGAGCTGTTTCAATTATCAGAGAGCTTAATAACCAGGGGACATAGATAGAAAACAGTTGAGCAATCCTCTCACCCAGAGGGTTGTGGGGGTTGGTATCTGGAACTCACTGCCTGAAAGAGTGGTCGAGGCAGCAACCTTCATCACATTTTAAAAAGTACTAGGATATGCAATTGAGGAACTGTAAACTATGGGGCTTCAGACCAAGAGCTGGAAAGTGGGATTAGGCTGGATAACTCTTAATGGCCTCCTGTGCTATAACTTTCTCTATTTCTATTGTGGCAGTTGGGGTTTGTTTCTACTGATGTGAATAATTGCTATAATTGGGCTGGAGTTTAATACTCTAGATAAATGTCAAATAAATCAGCTTTGTTTTAAACACATTGTTGTAGATTTTTGTCTTTCCCACCTTGGGGAGACGGTGACATAGTGGCAATACACTATGAAAGAGTGATACACTAAGAAACAGGAGCAGGTCTAGACCATTCAGCCCTTTGAGTCTGCTCTGCCATTCTATGAGCCTTTGAGTCTGCTCTGCCATTCTATGCTATCATGGCTGATTTACTTTTAACACCATTTTTCTCCACTATTCCAGTAACGCTTGATGTTTTTAATATCTAGAAATCTATCAATCTCAGTCTTGAACGTGCTCAATGACTGAGCCTCCACAGCCCTCTCGGGCAAAGAATTTCAAAGATTCACCACCCTCTGAGTGAGGAAATTCCTCCTGTTCTCAGTCCTAAATGGCTTGCCCCTTATTCTGAGACTGTGCCCCTGCTTCTCGACTCCCCAGCCAGGGAAAAATCCTTCCTGCATCAACCCTGTTGATCCCCGTAAGAATTTTGTATGTTTGAATGAGATCACCTCTCATTCTTCTAAACTTCAGAGAATAAATGCCTAGCCTATTTAATCTTTTCTCACAGGACAATCCCTCCATCCCAGGAATTAGTTTGGTGAACCTTTGTTATACTCCCTCTATGGCAAGTATATCTTTCCTTATGTAACAAGACCAAAACTGCACACAATGCTCCAGGTGCAGTCTCATCAAGGCTCTATATGATTGCTGTAAGACATACGAACATACGAATTAGGAACAGGAGTAGGCCACTCGGCCCCTTGAGCCTGTTCTGCCATTCAATAAGTTCATGGCTGAACTGATGACTCCACTTTTCCACCTACCCCCGATAACTTTCCACCCCCCCTGCTTAACAAGAATCTATCTACCTCTGCCTTAAAAATATTCAAAGACTCTGCTTCCACTGCCTTTTGAGGAAGAGAATTCCAAAGACTCACGACCCTCTGAGAGAAAAAAATTTCTCCTCATCTCTGTCTTAAATGGGTGACCCCTTATTTTTAAACAGTGACCCCTAGTTCTAGATTCTCCCACAAGGGGAAACATCCTTTCCACATCCACCCTGTCAAGACCTCTCAGGATCTTATATGTTTCAATCAAGTCACCTCTTACTCTTCTAAATTCCAGTGGATACAAGCCTAACCTGTCCAATCTTTCCTCGTAAGACAGCCCATTCATTCCAGGTATTAGTCCAGTAAACTTTCTCTGAACTGCCTCCAATTCATTTACATCCTTCCTTAAATAAGGAGACCAGTACTGTACAAAGTACTCCAGATGTGGTCTCACCTATGTCCTGTATAGCTGAAGCACAACCTCCCTACTTTTGTATTCAATTCCCCTCACAATAAACAATAAGATTCTATTAGCTTTCATTACGTGCTGCACCTGCATACTAACCTTTTGTGATTCATGCACTAGGACGCCCAGATCCCTCTGCATCTCAGAGCTCTGCAATCTCTCACTATTTAGATAATATGCTTTTTTTAAATTCTTCCTGCCAAAGTGGACAATTTCACACTTTCTCACATTATACTCCATTTGCCAGGTCTTTGCCCACTCACTTTACCTATCTATATCCCTTTGTAGCCTCCTTCTGTCATCTTCACAAGTTACTTTCCTACCTATCTTTGTGTCATTGGCAAATTGAGCAACCATAACTTCAGTCCCTTCATCTAAGTCATTTATATAAATAGTAAAAAATTGAGGCCCCAGCACAGATCCCTGTGGCACACCACTCATTACATCTTGCCAACCAGAAAATGACCCATTTATACTTACTCTCTGTTCCCTGTTAGCTAGCCAATCTTCTATCCACGACAATATGTTGCCCCCTCCACCATGAGCTCTTATTTTCTGCAATAACCTTTGATGTGGCACCTTATCAAATGTCTTCTGGAAATCTAAGTACAATATATCCACCGGTTCCCCTTTATCCACAGCACATGCAACTCCCTCAAAGAACTCCAATAAATTAGTTAAACATGATTTCCCTTTCACAAAACCATGTTGACTCTGCCTGATTACCTTGAATTTTTCTAAATGCTATAATGTCTTTAATAATACCTTCTAACATTTTCCCTAAGACAGATGTTAAGCTAACTGGCCTGTAGTTTCTTGCTTTCTGTCTCCCTTTTTGAATAAAAGAGTTACATTTGCTATTTTCCAATCTAAAGGAACCTTCCCTGAATCTAAGGAATTTTGGAAAATTAAAACTAATGCATCAACTATCTCACTAGCCACTTAACACCCTAGGATGAAGTCCATCGGGACCCGGGGACTTGTCAGCCCGCAGCTCCAACAATTTGCTCAGTACCACTTCGCTAGTGATTGTAATTTTCTTGAGTTCCTCCCTCCCTTCCATTTCCTGACTTACAGCTAATACTGGGATGTTACTTGCATCCTCAATAGTGAAGACTGATGTGAAATACCTGCTCAATTCATCTGCCATCTCCTTATTATCCATTATTAATTCCCCAGACTCACTTTCAATAAGACAAATGCTCACTTTGTTAACTTTTCTTTTTTAAATATCTATAGAAACTCTTACTATCTGTCTTTATATTTGTAGCTAGCTTTCTCTTCTACTCTAATTTTACCTTCTTTATCAATCATTTAGTCATTATTTGCTGGTTTTTCTATTCTGTCCAATCTTCTGACCTGTCTTCCATCTTTGCACAATTATAGGCTTTTGCTTTAAGTTTGATACTATCTTTAAATTTACTTAACCACGGATGGCAGGTCCCACCCTTGGAATTTTTCTTTTTCGTTGAAATATATCTATTCTGTGTATTTTGAGGTTCTGCTTCTTAATTTGGTGCCTAGTTCCTCATGCTGACTATGCAGAACATCTTTCCTTGTCCTGCCTATGTCATTGGTACCTACATGGACCACGACTGGATTCTCCCCCTCCCATTGTAAGTTCCTCTCCAGCCATGAGCAGATGTCCCGAACCCTGGTACCGGGCAGGCAACACAGCCGTCTGGACTCTCGCTCTCTGCTGCAAAAAACAGTGTCAATCCCCTAATTATACTGTCCCCTACTATCAATACATTCATTTTATCTCCCTCCACTTGAATGGTTTCCTGTAACATGGTCCATGGTCAGATTGCTCATCCATCCTGCAGCCCCCACTCTCATCCAAACAAGCTGAAAAAACCTTAAACCTGTTGGACAATCACAAAAGCTGAGGCTCCTGCACTCCTGCCCTCTGGGTCCCCTTACCTGCCTCAGCTGCAGCCACACTCTCCTGTCCCTGACCACTGACCAAATCAGAAGACCCTCTCCTAAGGGATGTGACCGCCTCCTGGTACAAAATGTCCAGGTCACTATCCCCCTCCCTGATGTGTCACAGTGTCTGCAGCTCGGACTCCAGTTCAATGACTCTGATCTGAAGATCTTTGAGCCGCAAACACTTAGGGCAGACGTGTTTTCCCTGGATCACACTGGCATCCAAGAGTTCCCACATGCTGCAGCCGTGTCACATCACCTGTCCTGCCATCCTTAATGTGTTTTAATTAACTACTTAATTATTTTATTCAATTCTTTATTTTAATTTCCTTTTCTATATATTTTATTAAGCTTACCGCTAGTTCCTTTACTATTTTAAACTTTAGGATTAGAACGGAACTTAATCACTTCCCAGACACTCACCAAACAGGTAGCTTCTTCCCAAACCAATCACTTACCTGCTTGCCTGTGATACTCACTAAACAGCTCCTTCCACTGCACCAAAGCAAGAATCAAATACCGGAGGGTTAAAAATTTACAAAAAAAAGGAAAAATAGAAAAATGGAGCACCTCTGCCCCCTTCACCACTCAGCAAACTCTAATCTCCACACTCAGCTTTTAATCTGCACTCTGTGAGTCTAATAGAGATTACCAATGATAAAGCTTTTCCAATACTAATAAACTGTACTACTATTAGTAAACCTTACAAATACTGATAAACCCTAATAATACTTAATACAGCTTATGTATTAAGTTGTCCTAATTTGAATTAATACACTCACTACTGGTCTGTCTCTCATTCTGTATTATAAATTACAAAATTCGCTTTAGTTTTTAGTGTACATACTAATAAATTGATCAAGTGTTTTGCTATGTTTGAGTTAAATTAAAGTAAATTAAATTAAAAGCTTATCTGTATACTCACCCCGGTGGCTTTCTGTTTCCCTGCTCTCACTGTCGATTGTGATGTCACTCTTATCTCACTTTTTTATTTTTCCTGTGCTCCTCTCTCTCACACTGTCTCTCTCTGGTCTCCGATTCTGGGCTTTTGGTGTGCTTTTTAAACCACCGCTCCCACCATGCTCCTCTCTCTCGCTCTGTCTGTCTCCGGACTCTTTACACTTTTACTCCGATAGTCAAATCCTCTTGTAATTAAGACCAATATACTCTTTGCCTTCTTAATTGCTTGCTGTACCTGCATGTTAGCTTTCAGAGACTCCTGAACAGGGACACCCAAGTCCCTTTGAAATTCAACACTTCTCACCGTCTAAGAAGTACTCTGTATTTCTGTTTTTCCTACCAAAGTGGATAGCTTTACACTTCTCCACATTGTATTCCATCTGCCAAAGTTTTGCACACTTGCTTAGCCTCTCCAAATCCCCTTGTAGTGTCTTTGCATCCTCCTCACAACTCACATTTACACCTAGTTTTGTGTCATCTGCAAACTTGGAAATATTACATTTAATCCCCACATTCAAATCATTGATATAGATTGTGTATAGCTGGGGCCCATGCATTGCGGTATTCCACTAGACACAGCCAATCTGAAAATGACCATTTATTCCAACTTTCTGTTTTCTGTCCATTGCCCAGTTCTCAGTTTACGCTAGTATCTTCCCCCCATTCCCATGTGCTATAATTTTGTTTACTGATCTCTTGTTTGGGACCTTATTAAAAGCTGTCTGAAAATCTAAATATACCACATCCACCGGTTCTCCCTATCTATTCCACTAGTTACATCATCACAAAATTCCAATGTGATTTCCCTTTCATAAATCCATGAACCTGCCCAATCCTACCATTATTTTCTAAGTGTCTTGTTATCTCATCCTTTATTATATATTCCAGCATTTTCCCTATGACTGAAGTAAGGCTAACAGGTCTGTAGTTCCCTGTTTTCTCTCTCCCTCCTTTCTTAAATAGTGGGGTTACATTTGCTACCTTCCAGTCTGCAGGAACCATTCCAGAGGCCATAGAATTTTGAAAGATGACCACCAATGCATCCACTATCTCTACGGCCTCTTCTTTCAACGCTCTGGGATGTAGATCATCAGGTCCAGGGGATTTATCTACTTTAATTCTTATTAATTTCTCTAGTACTATATCTTGCAAATATTAATATCTTGCAGTTCCTCATTTACCATAGTCCCTTGATTCTCCATTATTTCCTGGTAGATTTTTAGTATTTTCCTCTGTGAAAACAGACACAAACTTTTTGTTTATTTTCTCTGCCATTTCCTTCATTCCCCTTATAAATTCTTCTGACTCCACATGTCATGGACCCATATTGTCTTTGCTAATCTTTTCCGTTTTACATACCTATAGTAGGTTTTACAGTTCTTTTTATGTTTCTCTCCAGTTTACTGTGATTCTATTTTCCCTTAATCTTTTTCTTGGTCCTTTGCAGAATTCTGAAATGCTCCCAATCCTCAGTCTTACCATTTTTTGGCAACTTTATACACCTCTTCCTTTGTTCTAATACAATCCTTGATTTATTTCGAGTCAGTAGAAGTCCCAATGTTTCTTTTTCCACAGTGGAGTATTTTTTCTGATGACAATTTACTTTTCTGGAAAATTACCCTACTGGCTTCTCTTTGCCCGATTCGTCATCTTGCAATAGGACTGCACCAACCCCCAGGTCACTAGCAACGATCGTTAATTTAAAGGGTTTGGTGAAATTTGGAGCAGCCAACACTGCTTCATTAGTTAGAATTGCCTCTAACTTTTCAAAAGCTGCCTGGCATTCATCTGACCATACCACTTTGTTTTTTTTTGGTTGCAAGTTGGTTAACGGAGCAAACACAATACTAAAGTTTGTACAAATTTCCAGTAAAAACCGCACATCCCTAAAAACTTAATTATTTTCTGTTTAGATTTAGGGATGGGGAACTCCATTAAGGCTTGTACTTTTGCCATTTTTGGCAATACCTGACCTTGTCCCACTACGTGTCCGAGGTAAGTTACTCTTGCTTTTCCAAATTCACTTTTTTCCAAATTTGTCACTAAGTCCACGGCTTGTAACCTCTTAAACAAAATTTTTAGCTGGTTTAAGTGATCTTGCCAAGTGTTACTGTATATTAGTACACCATCAAGATACACTACACAGTTGAGAAACACTGGCTACCACCCGATTCATTAATCTTTTGAAAAGTAGCTGGGGCAATTTTTAGCCTGAATGGCATCACCCGGCACTGATAAAGCCCGTCAGGTGTTACAAAAGCTGATCTCTCTTTGGCTCAAGGAGTCAAAGGAGCTTGCCAGTATTCCTATAACAAGTCAATTTTGGTAAGAAACCTAGCACTGCCCACTCTGTCGATGCAGTCTTAATGCAGAATTGGGTAGGAGTTTGCCTTCGTTACCACATTGACTTTTTTATTGTCTATACAAAATTGGGTTGACCCGTCAGGTTTAGGTGCTAGAACTACTGGTGAACTCCAGCTACTTTGACTAGGTTTGATCAAATTGTTTTCCAGCATGTACTGGATCTCTGCTTTCACTTGGTCCTGTTTGTCTGGACTCAAGTGGTAAGGATATTGTTTTAAAGGAACGGTTCCCCCTATATCCACATCATGTGTCGCTAAGGTTGTACATCCTGGCTTATCCCTACAAACTCTTTTAAACATTGTGAAAAGCCTGGTTAGGTCTTCATGTTGTTTTGCCTCTAAGTTCAAAAGCATATTGTCTTATATTCCTAGCCATTCTGTATTCACTAATCGGATATTTGGAGGTTCAATCTGAGAATTTCCTCGGCCTGCTTCTGCCTCATCCTCACTATCCTTTTCCTTCTCAACAGTCCCTATTACCTGACATACCTGTACTGGCTTATCCTCCTCCCTGCGATAATATTGCTTTAACATATTGATGTGACACAACTGGTTCTTCTTCCGGCAATTAGGGGTGTCAATCAAGTAACCTACCATACCCACTCTTTTGATCACTCTATATGGGCCACTGAACCATGCTTTTAATGGTTCTCCCTGTAATGGTAACACCACTAATACTTTATCCCCTGGTTGAAAATCATGGGCTTTTGCATTTTTGTCTTCCCATTTTTTCATATTGGCTTGGGATGCTTTAAAGTGTTCCTCAGCTACTCCGCAAGCTTTCGTGAGCCTTTCCCGGAACACAGATACATAGTCCAGTTTCGAAGTTTCATTCCTTTGTTCCAAGAATCTGTCTTTTATAAGTTTTAGAGGTCTGTAAAAAAATTCTTAAGGACTTAAGCCTGTAGACTCAGTCGGTGAGTCACTGGTGGCAAATAAAAGAAAATCTCGTCCTTTATCCATCATGTGGATATTCGTGACTGTTACGACCAGGTGGGAAAAGGGTTTAGGATTCCCTCTCAGCCTTCACCTGGTCTTACCGTAACAGGGTTTAATTTTAAACACACCATTTTTTTTAGCACCCCCCTTAGTGAATTCTTGTTGACTAACTTCCAATTATAAGGCAAAGAAACTAGCCAAACAGGTTTTCTTAAGTTTAAAGAAAAAAAGGTTGAACTTTATCAAACTTAAAACTCTAATTCGTTTAATGCCTACAGTTACGCGATACACCCACACTAGCGTGCATACGCGATACACACATGCCAATAGAGACAGAAAAGAGCAGAAGAAATAAAGTGGAAAAGTTTGAGGCAATATCTGAAGATGGTTTTGGTTACTGTTCTTTGAGCTCACTGTAGAGTCCTTGATTATAGGTTGATCTTGCTTTTCATTGGGGCCCAGTATTCTTCTTAAACCTTGTTCGATGTAGTGGACTTTTCTCTCTTGAAGTTCATGTGTCCTCAGTGAGCCCAGAGGCTTGTGAGAAAGAGATGGGAGCAGACAGGAGAGGTCTTCTCACTCCAGGAGCAAACAGTCTTTTTTTGAGTTCAAAAACTCTGTGGCTAGTTCAAAAAAGCCCTGGACCAGCCAGTATGTCACGCGACCAGCTGGTTTAACCAGCCCTGGCTTTTGTGGATTGTATCACCTTAGCACTCTCTGGAATGCTCTTCCTTACACCTTCAATGTCTGGTGATCAAAATCCATTGTGGGTTGAATGTGTCAGGGAATGGTCCTTTTGTCTCCACAAGCACTGTCTGTTAGTATGCAAATGTCTTTCAGCTAAGTGTCTGGAAGCCTTTGTAACAGGCCTTCTCTTCTTCCCAGCAAGATTAAAATCAAAGTTCATATGACAAAATTAATATGCCTAATTCTTGGCAGGTGGGGGCCTTCATGACAGTGACAGTATGTTCTAATCATCGTTTTGAGAGTCTGGTGAAATCTCTCTAAAGCTCCCTGTGACTGTGGGTGATATGCTGAAGATTTCAACTGTCTAATCCCCAAATTGCCCATGACTTTTTGAAATATCCTAAACATGAAATTAGAATCTTGATCTGATTGAACTTCAAGTGGTAACCCATATCTCGTAAGAAATTGGATTAACTTTTCTACTACTGTTCCAGCAGTAATTGTCGTAAAAGGAATGACCACTGGAAATCGAGTAGCCATATCCATGATAGTAAGTATGTACTCATGTCCTGCTTTTGTTTTTGGCAAGGGTCCTACACAGTCTACTAATACCCTGCTAAATGGTTCCTCAGTCACTGGTATGGGCACCAGTGGTGCCGGTTTTATGGTAGGTTGTGGTTTTCCCACCATTTGACATGTATGGCATGTTCTACAAAATTGTCTCACATCCTTTGTAATACCTGGCCAGTAATAATGTTGGCTTATGTGTTATTTGGTCTTCCGAATTTCCCTATATCCTGCAAAAGGAATGTCGTGTGCTAGCCTTAATAATCCTTGGCGACTTTTAGGTGGTTCAACAACTGTCCAGTCTTCATCTGTCGGTCTATGAGGCGGTCTCCATTTTCTCCTCAAAACCCCGTTTGCCGCATAATAGCCTTCCTGAACTCCTTCCACCTCAGCTTCTGTCAGAAACGTCTATACTATTCGGTATATCTCTGCATCAGCTTGCTGTGCTGCAATGATAGATGATCTGTTAAACATCTCATTTGGATTAAGGTTTCAGATACTTGGCTACCTGTTTGTGGTTCCCCTTTTACCTCCGACAGTGGATCCTGTTTAGCTATTGCTCGGGTGACTACACACACAGGAAATATTACTGGAACTTGTTCTTGTAATTGCTCCGTTTCCTTAATTTCACTTGGTTCCTCTGTAATTATAGGAGAAACTGATACTCTTGATCCAGCCAAATAATTTCCTCAGAGTAGATCAATTCCCTCTACTGGCAAACTGTGGACAACTCCTACCGTTACTATCACAAATATTAAGTCACTCTCAAAGAGTGCTTTATATAACGGTACGGGTATATACTCCCTGCCAATTCCATTAACTCAAACCTTAGCATTCAAGGCACTCTCTGGTAGAAACGTTATATCTTTCCCCAGCAAGAGTGTTTGGGTTGCTCCTGTATCCCTGAGTATAATGACAGGTTTTCCTAACTCACTTACAGGATATGGAGTTGCTCACCCCTTTAACAAAAAATCATTATAACTTTCAGATATTTTATTCTTAACCTCTACACTCCTCTTAGTTTCAGTATCTGGTTTTACAGCTACTGTTAAAGCTATAGCCTGGTCTGCTATACTCTCAGTCAGAGTCTTTTCCTCTACACTAACTTTGCGTACCCCAACAAGTCCTATGGGTTTACCTCGCAATTTCCAGCATTTTGAACGAAGATGACCCGTTTTGTTGCAATAATAACACTTCGGCTTGCAGACCTCACTTCTACCCTCAGCACCTTCCTTTCTGACCTGAGGAGGTGATCCTGGGGCATTCCCGGCTGTCCCTTCTTGTCCCTGGCTACTTGCCTTCCTTTCACTCTCTCACTTTCTATCCTTTTCGGGTTTATGGGGGTGATGGACAAAAGAGGTTGGCTTATTCACAAGCTCAAAATCATCAGCAATTTCCACTGCTTGCCTAGTTTTCAGAGCCTTGAGGTTATCTATATGAGTTTTCACAACTGAAGGAATGGAGTTTTTAAACTCTTCTAAGAGAATCAATTCTCGAAGTTCCGCATATGTGGTTTCTATCTTTAATGCCCGTATCTAATGGTCAAAATTAATTTGCTTCACCTTCTCAAATTCTACATACATCTGCCAAGCCAATCTCCGTAATTTCTGAAACTTCTGACGGTAAGCTTCAGGGATTAACTCATACGCAGTGAGAATAGCCTTTTTTGACATCTCATAATCTGCAGAAGCCTCTTCAGGAAGCATGGCATAAACTTCATGAGCTCTGCTTACCAACCTGCTTTGCATAAGCAGTGTCCAGCTTTCTTTCGGCCATTTCATCTGTTTGGCTATTTTTTTCAAAAGATATGAAAAATGCCTCTACGTCCTTTTCCTCAAACTTAGGAAGAGCCTGTATAAATTTAAATAGCTTTTCATTGGTTCCTGAGCTAAGTTCAAATTCTTACTGGCATGAACATTCCCTGGATTCAAGACTTCCCTTTGTCTTAGTTCCATCTCTTTTAATTCGAATTCCCTTGCTTCTGTTTCACTTTCTCTCTGAAATTCAAGTATAAGCCTTTCCAATTCTTTTATTTTTTCTTTATCCTAGTGAAGCTTAAGTTTTTCCAGTGCTATTGCTGTTTCTTTTTCTGTTTCAAGTTTTTTTGTTTCTAACTGTATTCTAGCCAGTTCTACTGCATCACTCTCTGACTTACGACATTCTTGTTCCTCATATTCCCTTTCTTCTTCTTCTAATTCCAGATGTTGGGCTATTATGTCAATTATCTCTGCTTTTTTGGCACTTGATTTCAATTAGAACCCCAATTTTGCTGCTAGTTCTTTTCATTTGTTCAAGGTTAAAGTTATCAAGTCTGTAAGGGAAATATTCTGCTTTCCCAAAAACTCTGCTGTAACCACTTTTTAAAAAAATTCATTCATGGGATGTGGGCGACGCTGGCCAGGACAGTATTTATTGCCCATCCCTAATTGCCCTCGAGAAGGTGGTGGTGAGCTGCCTTCTTGAACCGCTGCAGTCCATTTGGGGTAGGTATACCCACAGTGCTGTTAGGAAGGGAGTTCCAGGATTTTGACCCAGCAACAGTGAAGGAACGGCGATATAGTTCCAAGTCAGGATAGTGTGTGACTTGGAGGGGAATTTGCAGGTGGTGGTGTTCCCATGTATTTGCTGCCCTTGTCCTTCTAGTTGGTAGAGGTCGTGGGTTTGGAAGGTGCTGTCTAAGGAGCCTTGGTGCATTGCTGCAGTGCATCTTGTAAATGGTACATACTGCTGCTGCTGTACGTCGGTGGTGGAGGGAGTGAATGTTTGTAGATGGGGTGCCAATCAAGTGGGTTGCTTTGTCCTGGATGGTGTCGAGCTTCTTGAGTGTTGTTGGAGCTGCACCCATCCAGGCAAGTGGAGAGTATTCCATCACACTCCTGATTTGTGCCTTGTAGATGGTGGACAGGCTTTGGAGAGTCAGGAGATGAGTTACTCGCCTCAGGATTCCTAGCCTCTGACCGGCTCTTGTAGCCACGGTATTTATATGCCTACTCCAGTTCTGGTCAATGGTAGCCCCTGGGATGTTGCTAGTGGGGGATTCAGCGATGGTGATGCTGTTGAATGTCAAGGGGAGATGGTTAGATTCTCTCATGTTGAGATGGTCATTGCCTGGCACTTGTGTGGCGTGAATGTTACTTGCCACTTATCAGCCCAAGCCTGGATATTGTCCAGGTCTTGCTGCATTTCGACACAGACCGCTTCAGTATCTGAGGAGTCATGAATGGTGCTGAACATTGTGCAATCATCTGCGAACATCCCCACTTCTGACCTTATGATTGAAGGAAGGTCATTGATGAAGCAGCTGAAGATGGTTGGGCCTAGGACACTACCCTGAGGAACTCCTGCAGTGATGTCCTGGAGCTCAGATGATTGACCTCCAACAACCACAACCATCTTCCTTTGCGCTCGGTATGACTCCAGCCAGTGGAGGGTTTTCCCCTTGATTCCCATTGACCTCAGTTTTGTTCGGGCTGCTTGATGCCATACTCAGTCAAATGCTGCCTTGATGTCAAGGGCAGTCACTCTCACCTCACCTCGAGGTCTGCCCTTTATGTTCATGCCATTACTATGGTATAAATTGTGCCTTATTATAGAAGAGACCTATTTCCTTTTATTTCTTTGTAATTGGCATTAGATTTGGATCCCAACAATCTAGTTTCCAATTGTTATGATCCCAGATGCGAAAGCAATTAAATATGATTCGCTCGCAAGGATGCGCACCCAATGAATATGTAATGGTACGACCGCTCAAGACAAAGCCCCCAGTCAATATATATGATTCTGACTGTGGTGGGAGCAACACACTGTCAATTCAGTCCCGTCGCTCCACAGGTCACATCATACATACCTTAAAGCTTTTTAAATCAAAGAAAGCAGCAGCCGAATTGAAACAATCTTGTAAACCCCAAATGAGGTGAACCAAACCAGGTATCTTTAGATATCAACAGATTAACCATTTATTTTTAAAAAACTAAAATCTTAAACACTACTAAGATAAACCAATATCTAAAGACCTTACAACTTATTTAAAAAATCTAACTCCCGCATTCGCATACATATAGTCAAACTAACAGTATTTTTTGTGTTTAATTATCTGCTTGAAAAAATTGGAATAACAATAAAGTATTTGCAGATTACACTACCTGGCGAACGGTCCTCTGATACAACACAGTCAAAGTTCACCAGTCTTCCAAGATTTGATGAATCCGAAGATAGGAATTCAGCAGTTCAATTCAGCCAGTCATAGAGTTATACAGCACAGAAACAGGCCCTTCGGCCCATCGTGTCTGTGTCGGCCACCAAGCATCTAACTATTATAATCCTATTTTCCAGCACTTGGCCCGTAGCCTTGTATGCTATGGTGTTTCAAGTGCTCATCTAAATACTTATTAAATGTTGTGAGGGTTCCTGCCTCTACCACCCCTTTTGACGACACTTCTCAGGATTACATTCCATTTGCTACTGCTCCGCTCATCTTACCAGTCTATCTATAACATCAGAGAGACAATGCCAGAGAGGCCTAAGGATGTCATGTGAAATGGGCACAGAAAAGTTGTACAATCCTGCAGCATGACCTGCAACTGCTTGGGTTTGGAGGGAACTCACGGCACTTGCCCTCAAGGTGACCGCTGCACTCATGTGACCATCAGAGCTTCCTGGGAGCAGCGGCTGTATTTGTGATTTGCAAAGGATTCCAATCTTTGAATGTAAACCTGGTTTGCAACCACAGGAGTAAAATAATGCAGGATTGCAAACGTTTCCCTGACAACTGTCACGGCTCATACACTTTGAGGAACTCACAGCTGCCAGGTGTTTTTAAAGAACAAGCTGAAGTGGACGGCTGGATCCAGGGTAATGAGGGTTACCCCCTTTCTACATGGTTGATGACACCACTGCGGCATCCCCAAAGCACAGTTAAAGAGAGATACAATGATGCTCACGCATCCACCAGAGCCATCATCAGAAACACCACTGGTCTGCAGAAAATACACTTACACTGCCTTCACCAGTCTGGAGGGGCTCTTCATTACGTGCAAGAGAGGGTCTCATGAACCATCGTTGTCTACTGTGCCTGACACAACCTGACAATTAGAGATGGCTATTTTCTGCAGGCAGAGGAACAGGAGGAACACCAGTCCTCCACAGATGAAGATGACAATGTGAAGTGTTAAACTCTTCTGTCCTCCAGCGATGAACACAGCAGATCAATAATTCGTTATATTTTTTTAAGGAATGTATCTGGCTTTAAGTTTTTAGAACTTTGAGAATAATAAATCAACTTCTCTTCCTTCAGTTTAAATTGTCTCTCAGAGAGCGCTTATCTTCCTTCAGGTGCTAGCACTGTTGTGTCCGTCTGTCTCTGAACAAAACCAGTAAGCCAGTTTTCAAAAGGCAATCGACAACCTTGTATCTTGTCTCTTCTCGATTTGTATGGTTGTTGTCGGGCAATGAGAATGCACTTTCTCTTACAGTCCCTGGAGCTTGCTGCCTACTGATCTTTTTACAGCCTTAAAGGTGCACTGCAATATTTCCTCAGTAGAAAAAAAAAAGCAGGATCGTGACAGGGTTAATCCTGAGGTGTATAAGAAATGTGTCCCAGCCATGGTTCAGAGTTCCTGGGCACGGAACAGAAGGCTCCTTTACAACTGTGTTTAGAGTCAGGAAGAACAACAGTGAATGCTGGAAATGTGCTGTCAAATCAGAGATTGGTGTAAAACTGGGATCTTTTCCTGACTGAAAGTGAAGCGGCAGGTTTAAGTTTCTAGTCTGAAAATGACTGTGGTAATTATTGTACAAAGATTTAATGTGTTTGTACAACAACTGAGTCGACCATTTTAAGGCAGGTGTTAACTCATTTAAAATAAAGTCACCATTAAAATAACAGATGGAAGAGTTCACAGGAGCCTGTTAAGTGCTGGCACAATTATACAAGAGATATTTTATCTCCAGATAAAGAAGGACATGCAGCATGTTTCCATGAATTCCCTGTTTTATTGATGTGTGTGTTAAACACCAGGATAAGTAAAAATACACAACCTGGAACATCCACGTGGGAGCGATCCAGACAGTTACTCTGGGATCACTCCTGCTGTGGAACTCCACCACTGACCCTGCTGAAGTTTGTAGGCTTAGGGAGTGGAGCCTCCAGGAAGGAAGACTGTAAGCAAGCTGGGTTTCTGTATCCTGACAGACACAGGGTGAGGAACCAGAGGAATCCTTACTCAGGAACTGTCAGGACTGTTCGATATCATGAACATTGACGTGATTGGTGATGTAAAAACTTTTACCCTCCCTTCAGATGAAAGAGAACCCGACAGGAAATATCCAGAGTCTCATTGTAAAATTAATGAAATAATGAAAACGATACATTTGAGTTTAATTCGGCTTCATATCACCTCCCAGTGGGCCTGTCCTGTCCTGTCCCTGCTGGGTCAGGCCCTGTCCAGTTCCACCTGCCCCAATAACATGGGCCATCTCGACATCCATGTGTGAGAAAGACAATCCCAGATCTGATTTGCTTCAAATTAAATTCCATGTTTAACTGAAGGGCCTCATTTCACTCCTGGGGGCGATTTGTTTCCTGAGGATAAGATTATCATTGAAATAACAACACACACAATGTCCAGTCATCATTCTCCCGGACGCATCATCAGCTCACAGTCAGGGTCATGTGTCTATGAAGGGGAGGTTGTTGTCCTGTCTAGACCACTCTGAATACCCTTGTTCCATAACTGTCAGGAATAGAAGGTCCCAGGATTGTGAGAGGAGCCTCAGGGCATCAGTCTCAGTGATCCTGTAAAACAGAGGAACGCATGAATGGGAGGAGGCCCTCGAGGCTGTTCCACCATTCAATTATATCATGATTGATCCGTATCTCAGCTACATTTACACAGTTTGTTTCCATGCCCCTTAATAACCTTACCCAATAAAAATACATCAGTCTCAAGATTTGACATTCATCTGTCTGTCTCTCACTGTCAGTGTCTCACTCCTTCTCTCTCAGTCTTTCACTCTCTGTCTGCCTATCTGTGTCCATCTCTCACCCTCTTTCTGTTCCTCTGTCTTCTTCTCTCTGTCTATCTTGTTTAGTCTCATTTTCTGTGATGTTGACATTAATTCTCCACCTCAGACACAGAGTAGCTGTCACTCCAAGTTCAACACAACACCCAAGGTGAACCCAGGACTGTGACTTCATACAGAACACAATTGGACCAATGTTCCCAGTCATTTCCAATCAGGGTCCGTGAAGCTGATGGTGGAGAAGAACATTAACCAGAGTAGAAGGAAATCGGACTCATCCTGGTGTGAGTCAGCTGCTGATTTAAAGCCCCACTGATCTTCCATTTGTGTGATATCACCGACTCCTTACTGCGAGTGTTAGGAAAAGGCTGAGTTGAGCGCAGCAGAAATGCTGATTTCGCTGAAATGTAAAAGTTGCGTCAATATAAGCCCAATTTAATTTTAAACGTATGAATGAAATGATTTGTTATTTGCCTGCAGGTTTATCTGTTGGTTTATAATGTTGGCACCTTCAGAGAGTCTCATCGACCTAAAGGCTTCTGTTAAATACATTTCGTGAGTGGATTTAAATTTTAGCTTAACTTGACCATTTTCACACTGTATCCTCTGTAATAACTAATCAGATCAAGTCAGCAACTTTAAGATAAACATATGACCAGAGAAGTTATTTTTGTGTCTTGTGCCAGCAATTGTGTTAATCAAATTAATGTATTAAGTAGTAACCCATCAAAAAACAATGATTACAAAGCAATGGGCCTTGACTGAGTTGTAATTAATGAATTAACAATCATGCTAGAAAGAATGGGCATTCACTTAAAAGTATTAAGTCTAAAACTAAGTCCTAAGCTGTAACACCAAGTCGGCAAAAAAAGTATTGTGACTCTGATAACATTCAATAGGTTGGCTAATAAAGAATCAATTTCTGTATAAATTCATATTGTCCAAAGAGATAACCACCATAATGGCTAGTACTCTTCTTAGGTTTTTATCACAATTATTGGAAAATGTTTTATTGATTAAGCCCCAATGAGAGTAGGGTAGCAAGCAACATCACAGACCAACCATCAAGCAAATTACATGATAATCTGATTAAAAACCAGGGTCCACAATGCTTCATCATTATGGAAACAATAGAAGTCTTCGGAGGTAAATGCTCAGACGAACGGTCAAATTCTCAGCCTGGCGAAAGACCAAGATCGAACACAAAGGATCAGGGTCACCCTGCGACCAGTATCCAACCAGGAAATGCACCTGTGAAAGCTGTAAAGGTATATCCCCAAGTTTATTAAGCATATTCTACTTTCAATTCATATTATTGTGTTTTCAATAAACTCTCCGAAATTATTAATCGAGTATCCTGTTATCTTACTTGGTTAAGCCTTGCCTGAATAATAGGGTTTGGGTCCGTAAAAAGAACTTCCCCTCTCTCTCTTCTCCTGAAGGTGCTGCCTCTGGCTATGTTCAGTCTGTACTCACTGGTCCCCCCTCCCTCCTCTCCTGAAGGTGCTGATTCTGGCTGGGTTCTACACTCACTGGTTCCCCTCTCTCCTCCCCTGAAGGTGTTGACACGAGCTAGGTTCAGTTCTACACTCATCGGTGCCCCCCTCTGTCAAATAAGGTTGGGAAATGAATATTCCAGGGTACACAATACTTCGGAGAGACAGACAGAATGGCAAGGAGGACTTTTAGCCCTTATAGTAAAGGATGACATAAGGACATTAATAAGAAGGGATCAGGCCTCAGAAGATCATGAAGTAGAATCAGTTTGGGTGGAAATTAGGAATAGCAGGAGTCAGAAAACACTGGTGGGAGTAATTTACAGCCCTCTAACAGTAGTTATATTATTGGACAGAACATTAAATGAGAAATTATTGGAGCACGTAAAAAAGGTAATGTATTAATTTTGGGGTCTTTAACCTGCATATAGGCTGGGACAATCAAATTGGCAACAGTGGTCCAGAAGATGAATTTGTAGAATGTTTTCATGACAGTTTCTTGGAGCAACACGTTGTAGAAGCAACTAGGGATAAAGCCAACTTAGATCTTGTATTGCGTAATGAAGCAGGGTTAATAAGCAATGTCATAGTAAAAGATCCACTGGGAAATAGTGATCATAATACCATTGAATTTCATGGTAAGTTTAAAAGTGACACATTTCAATCACAAACAAGAATCTTAAACTTAAGCAAAGCCAATTACGAAGGAGGGGAGAACTGGCTAAGGTTAATTGGGTAAATAGACTGGAAGGTATGGCAGTAAATGAACAGTGGGAAACATTTAAAGAAACAATTCAAAGGGTTCAACAAAAGTACATTCCGTTCAAAAACAAAAACTCGTCAAGAAAGACCCATCTGTGGCTCACTCAGAAAGTTAAGGAGAGTATTTAGATTTTTTTTAAATTTAGAGATACAGCACTGAAACAGGCCCTTCGGGCCACTGAGTCTGTGCCGACCATTAACCACCCATTTATACTAATCCTACACTAATCCCATATTCCTACCACATCCTCACCTGTCCTTATACATCCTCACCTGTCCCTATATTCTCCTACCACCTACCTATACGAGGGGCAATTTATAATGGCCAATTTACCTATCTACCTGCAAGTCTTTTGGCTGTGGGAGGAAACCGGAGCACCCGAAGGAAACCCACACAGACACAGGGAGAACTTGCAAACTCCACACAGGCAGTACCCAGAATTGAACCTGGGTCGCTGGAGCTGTGAGGCTGCGGTGCTAACCACTGCGCCACTGTGCTGCTGTGTATTAGACTAAAAGAAGAGGCTTACAATGTTGCAAAAAATAGTAGTAAGTCTGAGGATTGAGAGTGTTTTAGAAACAGCAAAGGACCACCAAAAAGTTGATAAAAAGGAAAAAAACAGAACATGAGAGTCAACTAGCCAGCAATATAAAAACAGATTGTAAGAGCTTTTATAAGTATATCAAAAGGAAGAGAGTTGCTAAAGTAGACATTGAGGTAGAGACAGGAGAAATCATCATGGGGAATGAGGAAATGGCAGAGGCATTGAATAAATATCTTCACAGTAGAAGACACAAGTTCCATACCAGAAATAGGCAGTAACCGAGCGGCTAATAAGAGTGAGGAAATTAAGGAATTGATATCAGCTGAGAAAAAATATTGTGGAAACTTGAGGGACTAAAATCTGACAAGTCCCCGGGACTAGATGGCCTACATCCTAGGGTTCTAAAAGAGATAGTGGATGTACTGGCTATCATTTTCCAGAATTCCTTAGATTCAGGAATGGTCCCGTTAGATTGGAAGTTGGCAAATGTTACACCGCTGTTCAAGAAAGGAGGTAGAGAGAAAACAGGGAACTGTTAGCTTACACAAAAACAAGAAATGCTGGATTCACTCAGCAGGTCTGGCAGCATCTGTGGAAAGAGAAGCAGAGTTAACGTTTCGGGTCAGTGACCCTTCTTCGGAACCCGCAGACTGGGTGACCGTTTTGAGGAACATCTCCGCTCAGTCCGCAAGCAGGACCCTGAGCTTCCGGTTGCTTGCCATTTCAACATTCCCCCCTGCTCTCATGCTCACATCTCTGTCCTGGGATTGATGCAGTGTTCCAGTGAACATCAACGCAAGCTCGAGGAACAGCATCTCATCTAAAACAAAAACAAGAAATGCTGGATTCACTCAGCAGGTCTGGCAGCATCTGTGGAAAGAGAAGCAGAGTTAACGTTTCGGGTCAGTGACCCTTCTTCGGAACTGTTAGCTTACCATCAGTCGTTGGGAAAATGCTGGAAACTATTATTAAGGAAGTCTTAACAATGTAATTGGAAAAACATAGTATGATTAGAACAAGTCAGCATGGTTTTACAAAAGGGAGATCCTGTTTGACAAATTTATTAGAGTTTTTTGAGGATGTAAAGAATAGGGTAGATAAAGGGGAACCAGTAGATGTAGTATACCTGGATTTTCAAAAGGCATTCAATAACGTGCCACATAAAAGATTAATAGGCAAGATGGTGTTGGGGGTAATATATTAGTATGGATGAGGATTGGCTCAGAGATAGGAAGCAGAGAGTGGGCATAAATGGGGCATTTTCAAGTTGGCAGGCAGTGAATAGTGGGGTGCTGCAAGGATCAATGCTGGGGCCTCAGCTATTTACACTCCATATTAATGACTTGGATGAAGGGACAGAGAGTAATGTATCTAAGTTTGCTGATGATACCAAGCTTGGTGGAAAGGTCAGTTGCAGGGAGGACATAGAAAGGTTGCAAAGACATATAGACAGGTTAAGTGAGTGGACAACAAAATGGCAAATGGAATATAATGTAGGGAAGTGTAAAGGTGTCCACTTTGGCTGTAAAAATTGAAAAGTATAATATTTTTTAAAAGGTGTGAAACTGGTAAGCGTTGATGTTCAGAGAGACTTTTTTTTATTCATTCATGGGATGTGGGCGACGCAGGCCAGCATTTAATGCCCATCCCTAATTGCCCTTGAGAAGGTGGTGGTGAGCTGCCTTCTTGAACCGCTGCAGTCCATTTGGGGTAGGTATACCCACAGTGCTGTTAGGAAGGGAGTTCCAGGATTTTGACCCAGCGACAGTGAAGGAACGGCGATATAGTTCCAAGTCAGGATGGTGTGTGACTTGGAGGGGAACTTGCAGGTAGAGGTGTTCCCTTGTATTTGCTGCCCTTGTCCTTCTAGTTGGTAGAGGTCGCGGGTTTGGAAGGTGCTGTCGAAGGAGCCTTGGTGCATTGCTGCAGTGCATCGTGTAGAGGGTACACACTGCTGCCATTGTGCCTCGGTGGTGGAGGGAGTGAATGTTTGTAGATGGGGTGCCAATCAAGCGGCTGCTTTGTCCTGGATGGTGTCGAGCTTCTTGAGTGTTGTTGGAGCTGCACCCATCCAGGCAAGTGGAGAGTATTCCGTCACACTCCTGACTTGTGCCTTGTAGATGGTGGACAGGCTTTGGGGAGTCAGGGGGTGAGTTACTCGCCTCAGGATTCCTAGCCTCTGACTGGCTCTTGTAGCCACGGTATTTATATGGATACTCCAGTTCAGTTTCTAGTCAATGGTAACCCCTAGGATGTGGATAGTGGGGGATTCAGTGATGGTAATGCCGTTGAATGTCAAGGAGAGATGGTTAGATTCTCTCTTGTTGGAGATGGTCTTTGCCTGGCACTTGTGTGGCGCAAATGTTACTTGCCACTTATCAGCCCAAGCCTGGATATTGTACAGGTCTTGCTGCATTTCTACACAGACTACTTCAGTATCTGAGGAGTCACGAATGGTGCTGAACATTGTGCAATCATCAGCAAA
Organism: Heterodontus francisci; assembly: GCF_036365525.1. Taxonomy (NCBI): domain Eukaryota; kingdom Metazoa; phylum Chordata; class Chondrichthyes; order Heterodontiformes; family Heterodontidae; genus Heterodontus; species Heterodontus francisci. Next base: position 57,125,099 of record NC_090402.1, read on the forward strand.
CATCCCCACTTCTGACCTTATGATTGAAGGAAGGTCATTGATGAAGCAGCTGAAGATGGTTGGACCTAGGACACTGCCCTGAGGAACTCTTGCAGTAATGTCCTGGAGCTGAGATGATTGACCTCCAACAACCACAACCATCTACCTTTGTGCTAGGTATGATTCCAGCCAGCGGAGGGTATTCCCCGATTCCCATTGACCTCAGTTTTGCTACAGCTCCTTGATGCCATACGTGGTGAGTCTGACGTCAGTGGTAGGGAAGCTGCTGGAGAAGATACTGAGGGATAGGATCTATTCCCATTTGGAAGAAAATGAGCTTATCAGTGATAGGCAACATGGTTTTGTGCAGGGAAGGTCATGTCTTACCAACTTAATAGAATTCTTTGAGGAAGTGACAAAGTTGATTGATGAGGGAAGGGCTGTGGATGTCATATACATGGACTTCAGTAAGGCGTTTGATAAGGTTCCCCATGGTAGGCTGATGGAGAAAGTGAAGTCGCATGGGGTCCAGGGTGTACTAGCTAGATGGATAAAGAACTGGCTGGGCAACAGGAGACAGAGAGTAGTAGTGGAAGGGAGTTTCTCAAAATGGAGACGTGTGACCAGTGGTGTTCCACAGGGATCCGTGCTGGGACCACTGTTGTTTGTGATATACATAAATGATTTGGAGGAAAGTATAGGTGGTCTGATTAGCAAGTTTGCAGACGACACTAAGATTGGTGGAGTAGCAGATAGTGAAGGGGACTGTCAGAGAATACAGCAGAATATAGATAAATTGGAGAGTTGGGCAGAGAAATAGCAGATGGAGTTCAATCAGGACAAATGCGAGGTGATGCATTTTGGAAGATCCAATTCAAGAGTGAACTATACAGTAAATGGAAAAGTCCTGGGAAAAATTGATGTACAGAAAGATTTGGGTGTTCAGGTCCATTGTTCCCTGAAGGTGGCAACGCAGGTCAATAGAGTAGTCAAGAAGGCATACGGCATGCTTTCCTTCATCGGATGGGGTATTGAGTACAAGAGTTGGCAGGTCATGTTACAGTTGTATAGGACTTTGGTTCGGCCACATTTGGAATACTGCGTGCAGTTCTGGTCGCCACATTACCAAAAGGATGTAGATGCTTTGGAGAGGGTGCAGAGGAGGTTCACCAGGATGTTGCCTGGTATGGAGGGCGCTAGCTATGAAGAGAGGTTGAGTAGATTAGGATTATTTTCATTAGAAAGACGGAGGTTGAGGGGGGACCTGATTGAGGTGTACAAAATCATGAGAGGTATAGACAGGGTGGATAGCAAGAAGCTTTTTCCCAGAGTGGGGTATTCAATTACTAGGAGTCACGAGTTCAAAGTGAGAGGGGAAAAGTTTATGAGGGATATGCGTGGAAAGTTCTTTACGCAGAGGGTGGTGGGTGCCTGGAATGCGTTGCCAGCGGAGGTGGTAGACGCGGGCACGATAGCGTCTTTTAAGATGTATCTAGACAGATACATGAATGGGCAGGAAGCAAGGAGATACAGACCCTCAGAAAATAGGCGACATGTTTAGATAGAGGATCTGGATCGGCGCAGGCTTGGAGGGCCGAAGGGCCTGTTCCTGTGCTGTAATTTTCTTTGTTCTTTTTCTTTGTGGTCAAATGCTGCCTTGATGTCAAGGGCAGTCACTCTCACCTCGCCTCTTGAGTTCAGCTCTTTTGTCCATGTTTGAATCAAGGCTGTAATGAGGTCAGGAGCTGAGTGGCCCTGGCGGAACCCAAACTGAGCGTCACTGATCAGGTTATTGCTAAGCAAGTGTCGCTTGATGGCACTGTTGAGATACCTTCCATCACTTTACTGTTGATTGAGAGTAGGCTGATGGGGCAGTAATTGCCCGGGTTGGACTTGTCCTGCTTTTTGTGTACAGGACATACCTGGGCAATTTTCCATATTGCAGGGTAGATGTCAGTGTTGTACCTGGACTGGAACAGCTTGGCTCGGGCGCGGCAAGTTCTGGAGCACAGGTCTTCACTATTGCCGGAATATTGTCAGGACCCATAGACTTTGCAGTATCCAGTGCCTTCAGTGGTTTCTTGATATCACGCGGAGTGAATCGAATTGGCTGAAGTCTGGCATCTGTGATGCTGGGGACTTCAGGAGGAGGCCGAGATGGATCATCAACTCGGCACTTCTGGCTGAAGATTGTTGCAAATACTTCAGCCTTATCTTTCGCACTGATGTGCTGGGCTCCCCCATCATTGAGGATGGGGATATTTGTGGAGCCACCTCCTCCAGTTAGTTATTTAATTGTCCACCACCATTCACGGCTGGATGTGGCAGGACTGCAGAGCTTAGATCTGATCCGTTGTTTATGGGATTGCTTAGCTCTGTCTATCGCACGCTGCTTACACAGTTTGGCATGCAAGTAGTCCTGTGTTGTAGCTTCACCAGGTTGACACCTCAATTTTGAGGCATGCCTGGTGCTGCTCCTGGCATGCCCTCCTGCACTCTTCATTGAACCAGGGTTGGTCTCCTGGCTTGATGGTAATGGTAGAGTGGGGGATATTCCAGGTCATGAGTTTACAGATTGTGGTTGAGGACAATTCTGCTGCTGCTGATGGCCCACAGCGCCTCATGGATGCCCAGTTTTGCATTGCTAGATCTGTTCGAAATCTATCCCATTTAGCACGGTGATAGTGCCACACAACACAATGGACGGTATCCTCAATGTGAAGGCGGGACTTCGTCTCCACAAGGACTGTGCGGTGGTCGCTCCTACCAATACTGTCATGGACAGAAGCATCTGTGGCAGGCAGATTGGTGAGGACGAGGTCAAGTATGTTTTTCCTCTCGTGTTGATTCCCCCACCACCTGCCGCAGACCCAGTCTAGCAGCTGTGTCCTTTAAGACCTGGCCAGCTCGGTCAGTAGTGGTGCTACCGAGCCACTCTTGGTGATGGACATTGAAGTCCCCCACCCAGAGTATATTTTGTGCCCTTGCCACCCTCAGTGCTTCCTCCAAGTGGTGTTCAACATGGAGGAGTACTGAGTCATCAGCTGAGGGAGGGCGGTAGGTGGAAATCAGTAGGAGGTTACCTTGCCCATGTTTGACCTGATGCCATGAGACTTCATGGGGTCCTGAGTCGATGTTGAGGACTCCCAGGGCAACTCCCTCCCTACTGTATACAACTGTGCCACCACCTCTGGTGGGTCTGTCCTGCCGGTGGGACAGGACATACCCGGGGATGGTGATGGCAGTGTCTGGGACATTGTCTATAAGGTATTTAGAGATACAGCACTGAAACAGGCCCTTCGGCCCACCGAGTCTGTGCCGACCAACAACCACCCATTTATACTAATCCTACAGTAATCCTATATTCCCTACCACCTACCTACACTCGGGGCAATTTACAATGGCCAATTTACCTATCAACCTGCAAGTCTTTGGCCGTGGGAAGAAACTGTAGCACCTGGCGAAAACCCACGCGGTCACAGGGTGAACTTGCAAACTCTGCACTGGCAGTACCCAGAATTGAACCCGGGTCCCTGGAGCTGCGAGGCTGTGGTGCTAACCACTGCGCCACAGTGTGTATGATTCCATGAGTATGACTATGTCAGGCTGTTGCTTGACTAGTCTGTGGGACAGCTCTCTCACCCTTGGCACAAGCCCCCAGATATTAGTAAGGAGGACTTTACAGGGTCGACAGGTCTGGGTTTGCCGTTGTCGTTTCCGGTGCCTAGGTCGATGCCGGGTGGTCCGTCCACTTTCATTCCTTTTTATTGACTTCGTAGTGGTTTGGTACAACTGAGTGGCTTGCTCGGCAATTTCAGAGGGCATGTAAGAGTTAACCACATTGCTGTGGGTCTGGAGTCACATGTAGGCCAGACAAGGTAAGGACAGCAGATTTCCTTCCCTAAAGGACATTAGTGAACGAGATGGGTTTTTACAACAATTGACAATGGTTTCATGGCCATCATTAGACTAGCTTTTAATTCCAGATTTATTAATTAAATTCAAATTCCACCTTCTGCTGTGGTGGGATTCAAACCCAAGTCCCCAGAGAAAGACCCTGGGTCTTTGGGTTACTAGTCCAGTGATAATACCACTACGCCACCACCTACCCTACTTGAGGGTACTTGTACAAGGAACGCACAAAGTTAACATGCAGGTGCAGCAGGTTATTAGGAAGGCAAATGGCATGTTGGCCTTTATTGCAAGGGGATTGGAGTACAGAAATAAAGAAGTCTTACTAAAATTGTACAGGGCTTTGGTGAGACTGCACCTGGAATACTGTGTGCAGTTTTGGTCTCCACATTTAAGAAAGGATATACTTGCACTGGAGGCAGTGCAGCAAAGGTTTACTAAATTGGTCCCTGGGATGAGGGGGTTGTCCTATGATGAGAGGCTGAGTAAATTGGGCCTGTACTCTCTGGAGTTTTGAAGAATGAGAGGCAATTTAATTGAGACGTACAAGATTCTGAAAGGGCTTGATAGGGTAGAAGCTGAGAGATTGTTCCCACCGGTCAGGGAATTTAGAACACGGGGACACTGTCTCAGGATAAGGGGTCAATCATTCAGGACTGAGATGAGGAGAAATTACTTCATTCAAAGGGTTGTGAATCTTTGGAATTCTCTACCCCAGAGGGTTGTGGATGCTCCATCATTGAATACATTTAAGGCTGGGATAGATAAATGTTTTGTCTCACAGCGAATCAAAGGGAATGGGGAGCAGACAGGAAAGTGGAATTGAAGCCCAAGATCAGTCATGATCATATTGAATTGCCGAGCAGACTCAATGGGCCATATGGTCTACTTCTGCTCCTATTTCTTGTGTTCTTGTGCTTACTCTGACTTGGTTCAGTGCTACACTAAAATAAAAGCAAAATACTGTAGATACCGGAAATCTGAAATAAAAACAATAAGTGCTGGAAATACACAGCAGGTCTGGCAACATCTGTGAACAAAGAAACAGAGTTAACATTTCAGGTCTGTGACCTTTCATCAGAACTGGCAAAGGTTTGAAATGTAATAGGTTTTGAGCAAGTGAAAGGAGCGGGGGAGAGGGGAAAGAAAAACAAAAGGGAAGGTCTGTGATAGGGCAGAGGGAAAGAAGGATGAAATGACAAAGATGCCATGGAACAAGACGCAAAGGGAGTGCTACTAGTTATCGTAAAAGACAACGCATTAGTCCAGAGAAGTTGGTTACTGGCAGAATAATGAACAGCTGTGTCCAAAAGCAGGTTAAGACTGGCACATGGTAAAAAACAATCACAATGGCAGTCGTGGTCTGAAATTGTTGAACTCAATGTTGAGTCTAGAAGGCTGCAGAGTGCCTGATTGAAAGATGAGATGCTGTTCCTCGAGCTTGTGTTGAGGTTCACTGGAATGCCGCAGCAGCCCGAGAACAGAAATGTGAGCATGAGAGCTGGGTGGTGAATTAAAATGGCAAGCGACCAGAAGCTCAGGGTCATGCTTTTGGACTGAGCTGAGGTGTTCCACAATGTGGTCACCCAATCTGTGTTTAGTCTCCCCAATGTAGAGGCGACTGCATTGTGAGCAGCGAATACAGTATAGTAAATGGAAGGAAGTACAAGTAAATCGCTGCCTCACCTGGAAGGAGTGTTTGGGGCCTTGGATGGTGAGGAGAGAGGAGGTAAAGGGGCAGGTATCACACCTCCTGCGATTGCATGGGAAGGTGACATGGGAAGGAGACGATGGGAGTAATGGAGGAGTGGACCAGGATGTCATGGAGGGACGATCCCTTCGGAATGCTGACAGCGGAGGGGAGGGGAAGATGTGTTTGGTGGTAGCATCACGCTGGGGGTGGTGGAAATGGTGGAGGATGATCCTTTGGATGTGGAGGCCGGTGGAGTGTAAAATGAGGACAAGAGGAACCCTGTTGCGGTTCTGGGAGGGAGGGGTAGGAGTGAGGGCAGAAGTGCGGGAAATGGGTCAGACATGGTCAAAGTCACTGTCAACCACAGTGGGGGGAATCCTTGGTTGAGGAAAAAGGAAGACATTTCAGAGACGCTGTTGTGGAAGGTAGCATCATCAGAACAGATGCGTCGGAGACGGAGAAACTGGGGGAATGGGATCTTTCGTTACAGGAGGCAGGGTGTGAAGAAGTGTAGTCAAGGTAGCTGTGGGAGTCGGTGGGCTTATAATGCATATTAGTAGACAGCCTATCCCCAGCGATGGAGACAGAGAAGTCAAGGAAGGGAAGGGAAGTGTCGGAAATGGACGATGTAAAGGTGAGAGAAGGGTGGAAAGTTGATGAAGTTTTCCAGTTCGGGGCAAGAGCAGGAAATGGCTCTGATACAGTCATTAATGTACTGGAAAAAGAGTTGGGGGAGGGTGCTTGAGTGGGACTGGAACCAGGAATGTTTGACATACTCCATAAAAAGACAGGCATAACTAGGACCCATGCGGGTACTCATAACAACACGTTTTATTTGAAGGAAGTGAGTAGAGTTGAAGGAGAAGTTGTTCAATATGAGAACAAGTTCAGCCAGGCGGAGGAAGGTGGTGGTGGATGGGGACTGTTTGGGCCTCTGTTCAAGGAAGAAGTGGAGAGCCCTAAATCCGTCCTGTTGGAGGATGGAGGTGTAGAGAGATTGGACGTCCATAGTGAAGAGGAAGCAGTTAGGACCAGGAACTGGAAACTGTTGAAATGATGTCGGGTGTCAGAAGAGTCACGGATATAGGTGGGAAGCGACAGGACAAGGGTAGAAAAGATAAAGTGAAGATAGGAAGAAATTAGTTTAGTGGGGTAGGAACAGGCTGAAATGACAGATCCACCAGGACCGTCCTGTTTGTGGATTTTGTGAAGAAGGTAGAAGTGGGCTGTCCGGGGTTGTGGGTCTATGTGGTGGGAATCTGCTGGATTGTCATTAAAAACCCATCTGGTTAACCGGTGTTCTTGAGGGAAGGAAATGTGCGGTCTTTACCTGGTCTAACCTATATGAGACGCCAGACCCACAATAATGTGACTGACTCTTAACTGCCCTCTGAAATGACTGAGCAAGGAACTCAATTGCATCAAACTGCTATGAAAACATCGAATAAGTGTAGAAGTGGACAGACCTCACAGCATCAACATAGCCAGTGGCCACAACAAATGTACAACCTGCCCAATCTAGGCTACAAAATCCTCCTCACTTACATCTGGGGATGTGGGTCAAAATTGGGAGAGGTGTTTGAGAGACCAGTCAAGTAGCAGCTTTACACAGGGATACTCACAAAAACATACCTTTCAGCCACTTCCCAAAGTCCTCCATCATCATCCCTGGATATGTCCTGTCCCACTGGCAGGACAGACCCACCAGAGGTTACTGCAATGGTATAGAGGATAGAGTAACTGTGGGATTCAACATTAACTCTGGACCTGATGTGAATTCCTATGGCATCTGGTCAAACATAGGCAAGACAACCTCTTGCTGATTACCACCGACCACCCTCCCTCTGCTGATGAATCTGTAGTCGTTCATGTTAAACATCACTTGGAAAAAATATCGAGGTAAACAAAGAAATAGAATGTACTCAGGGAAGGGGACTGCAACGTCCATCACCAAGAGTGCTCGGTAGTACCACTGCTGGCCAAGTCCTGAAGATCATAATGAAAGACTGGGCCATTGGCAGGTGGCAAGAGAACCAACACAAGGGACAAATCGAATTGATCCTGTCCTCATCAATCTATCTGTCCCAGTTGCATTTATCCATGACAGTATTGGTAAGAGTGACCGCGCACAATCATTGTAGAGAAAAAGTCCATCCTACGCACTGACAGCAGCCTCCATCATGTCGTGTGACACTGCCACCATTCTATATTGGAGACATTGTGATCAGATCCATCAGCTGAAAACTGATCATCTCTGACACGCTGTGGACATCAGCAGAATTGTATGTCACCATAAATCGTAAATTCATGGCCTGGCATATCCCTCACTCCACTAATACTATTAAGCTGGGGGATCGACATTGGTTCAATATGTAGTGCAGGAGAGCATGCCATGAGCAATGTCAGACATGTCTAAATACAAGATGCCAACCTACATACAGTGCTGTATCTCTAAACTAAACTAAACTAAACAACACAGAACTACATGCATGAAAAACAGCATAATTAGTATCCCACAGAGAGAACTAAACGACTCCTCAACCAACAACTCTGATCAAAGCTCTGCAGAACTGTCACATCAGTTGTAAATGGTGGTGGACAATGAAACAACTAGTGGGAGGAGGAGGTACCTTGAACATCCCCATCCTCAATGATGGTGGGACCCAGCACCTGATAGACACTTATATTCAGCCAGAAGTGCCGAATGGATGTTCCAGCCCAGCCTCCTCCAGAGGTCCCCAGTCTTCAGCAATTTTAATTCAGTCTACGTGATTGTAAGAAATGGCTAAGCTCATTAGATACAGCAAAGCTGATGGGGCCTGACAACATCCTGGCTATACTGCTGAAGACACTCCAGAATTAGCTGCATCTCAGTAAGAACTGTTCCAATACAGCTGAGCTCTGGCAAAAACCAACAAAGTGGAAAATTATTCAGGTTTGTCCCGATCACAACAGCAGGGCAAATCCAATCTGGCCAATTACCAACCTACTCCCAATCATTAACAAAGTAATGGCTGGGATTTCCAACAGTGCTAGCAAGTGGCATTTACTCACGAATAAACAAACCACCAATGCTCAGTATGGGTTCTGCCAAGACCAGTCGGCTCCAGGCATCATTGCAGCTTTGGTCTAAACATGGACAAATGAGCTGAATTCCAGATGTGAGATGTGAGTGACTACCCTTGACATCAAGGTAGCATTTGGACAAGTGTGGCACCAAGGAGGCCCAGTAAAATAGAAGGCAATGCAAAAATGAGGAGATGGGGTGGGGGGAATTCGGCACTGGCTGGAGTCATATCTAAAGGAAGTTGGTTGTGGTTGTTGGAGGCCAATCGTATCATCTCTAGGACATCGCTGTAGAAGCTTATCAGGGCAATATCCTAGGCCCAACCATCTTTAGTTGCTTTATTAATGATCTTCATTCCATCACAAGAACCAACAAGAGATAGTGTTAGCACATACCCATCTGCATTGCCATCATCGAATTCCTACCATCAACATTATTGGCATCCCCATTGTCCAGAAATTTAACTGGATGAGCCACATAAACACTTGTGGCTATAAGACCAGGTCAGAGGCAATTGTGTGGCGAATGACTCACCTCATGACTCTCCAAAGCCTTGTCAACACCTAAAAGGCCCAAGACAGGAGTGTGACGGAATATAATCCACTTGCCTGGATTATTGCAATTCCACTAACACTCAAGAAGCTCAGCACCATCCAGGACAAAGAAGCCCACTAGACTGGCACCCCATCTGCCACCTTCAATATTCACTCCCTCCACCAGGGGTGTGGCCGCAGAGTTTACCATCTACAAGATGCGGTGTAGCAACTCCCCAAAATTTCATCAACAGCACCTCCCAATCCCGCAATCTACCACCTAGAAGTGCAAGGACAGAGGGTGCATGGGAACACCACTGCCTGTACGTTCCCCTCCAACTCACACACCATCCTGACTTGGAAATATATCAGCCTTCCTTTATCATTGCTGGATCAAAATTCTGGAATTCCCTAAACAGCACTGTGGGTGTACCTAGACTACATGGACTGTAGTAGATCAAGAAGGCAACTAATCACCACTTTCTAAAGAGCAATGAGGGATGGGCAATAAATGCTGTCCTTGTGATCGATGCCCATAACCTCTGAATGAATAATAAATAAATAAATAAACTCCCTGATTTTAATTGTACTACCACTTGCGGCCATGCCTTCAGTGGCACAGTGGTTAGCACCGCAGCCTCACAGCTCCAGCGACCTGGGTTCAATTTTGGGTACTGCCTGTGTGGAGTTTGCAAGTTCTCCCTGTGTCTGCGTGGGTTTCCACCGGATGCTCCAGTTTCCTCCCACAGCCAAAGACTTGCAGGTTGATAGGTAAATTGGCCATTATAAATTGCCCCTAGTATAGGTAGGTGGTAGGGAAATATTGAGACAGGTGGGGATGTGGTAGGAATATGGAATTAGTGTAGGATTAGTATAAATGGGTGGTTGATGGTCGGCACAGACTCGGTGGGCCGAAGGGCCTGTTTCAGTGCTGCATCTCTAAATAAATAAATACCTAGACCCTAAAATCTGGCATTCCCTCCCTCAAAATTTCTGCCTCTGTTCCTCACTCTTCTCCTTTAAGACGATCCTTAACATTCACTCTTTTACCAAGTTTCTGATCCTCTGTTCCCTGTAATCCAGTGCCAAGCTTGATAACACAACTGTGAATTGCTTTTACTTAGTTAAAGGTTCGATATAAATGAAATTTATTGTTGTTAGGCTCCATGTTATAGGAATGGTGCTGACGTTACAGGGAGTTTACAAGGCAGTCACTGGGATATGCAAGCTCGAGGAACATCATCTCATTTACCGATTAGGCACACTACAGCCTGCTGGACTGAACACTGAGTTCAATAATTTCAGAGCATGACGGGCCCCCATTTTACTTTTAATTTTAGTTATTTTTTTATTTTTCCTTTAAAAAAATTTTTTTTGTGTTTATTTTAATTTATTGCATCTTAGTTTGTTCAGTTTGCTTACCCACTTTTTTTTCATGTTTGTGCTTGCGGCTGTTCAATTTTTAGTCCGTTAACACCCTATCTGCACCAATGCTTTGTCTTTCACCACACCATTATCATATTGTTTGCCTTTGCTCCATGACCTTCTGGTCAGCTATTCTGTGACCTTGTCCTATCTGCACCTTCTCCTTTGTCATCTCCTGCCCCACCCCTGCTTTACTTGCTTATAACCTTTTACATTTCTAATATTTGCCAGTTCTGAAGAAGGGTCACTGACCTGAAACGTTAACTCTGCTTCTCTCTCCACAGATGCTGCCAGACCTGCTGAGTACTTCCAGCATTTCTTGTTTTTAAGTCACTGGGATACTACCTGGTGTGTAGAATACAAGTAGGAATAAAAACATGAAAATTGACTGTAATTATGAGCAATCATAGAGTCATAGAATCATAGAGTCATTATGGCACAGAAGGAGACCACTCGGTACATCGACTCAACGTCGTCCCTCTGTCGGGCAATCCAGTCTGTCTCATTCCCCTGTTCTATCCATGTAGCCTTGCAAGTTTATTTCTCTCAAGTGTCCATCCAATGTCCTTTTAAAATCATTGATTGTCTTTGCTTCCACCACCTCAGAAACAGCGAGTTCCAGGTCATTGCCATACACTGTGTAAAAATGTTCTTCCTCACATCACCCCTCCCCCGAAGTATCTCTTGCCCCAAACCTTAAATCTCGTCCCATAGACATTGTATGATCAGCTAATGGAAACAGCTTTTCTTTGTCTACCTTATCTAAACCTGTCATAATCTTGTATGCTTCTCTCAAATCTCCCCTCAATCTCCTTTGCTCCAAGGAGAACAACCCCAGCTTCTCCAATCTAACCTTGTGGCTAAAATCCCTCATCCCCAGAACCATTCTGGTCAATCTCCTCTGCACTCGCTTAAAGACCCTCATATACTTCCTAAAGTGTGGTGACCAGAACTGGACACAATACTCTAGTTGTGCCCTAACCAGAGATTTATAAAAGTTCAGAATAATGTCATGCTTTTGTACTCAACACCTCTTTTTATGAAGCCCAAGATCCCATATGTTTTGAGAAATACTCTCAATATGTCCTGCCACCTTCAAGGGTCTACGCACATGAACCTATAGGTCCCTCTGTTCCTGCACACTCTTTGGAACTGTGCTATTAAGTCTATATTGCCTCACCCTATCCCTATGTCAAAATGCATCGCCGAATATTTCTCGATATTAAACTCCATCTGCCACCTCTCCTCCCATTCTATTAGCCTATTATGTCCTGTTGTAATCAATTGGAATCATCCTCATTGTTTGCCACACCTCCAAGTTTGGCATCATTGGCAAATTTTGATATTTTAGTCTGTATTCTATGATGATCCCCGTGGAGATCACAAACCAAAGGAATTCAATCCACTGACCGACCCCAATTTAGAGAGAAAAAAAACCAAATCCACAAGATTTCACTTTTATAAATTATACTTTAACATTCAAACCAAGACCAATATAAACTGAACAAGAACTAACTATTAAATCACGATTACGCATTAATTATCAGAAGCAACAAAGGTGGATCTCACAGTTCTTCTGGGCAGTCCACTCAGCAAAGATTGCCATATGGAGTAACCATATAAATACCATGGCTACAAGAGCAGGTCAGAGGTTAGGAATCCTGCTGCGAGTAACTCACCTCCTGACTTCCCAAAGCATGTCCACTGTCTACAAGGCACAAATCAGGAGTGTGATGGAATACTCTCCACTTGCCTGGATGGGTGCAGCTCCAACAACACTCAAGAAGCTCGACACCATCCAGGACAAAGCAGCCCGCTTGATTGGCACCCCATCGACAAACATTCACTCCCTCCACCACCGACGCACAGTGGCAGCAGTGTGTACCATCTACAAGATGCACTGCAGCAGTGCACCAAGGCTCCTTAGACAACACCTTCCAAACCCGCGACCTCTGTCACCTCGAAGGACAAGAGCAGTAGATGCATGGAAATATCACCACTTGCAAGTTCCCCTCCAAGTCACACACCATCCTGACTTGGAACTATATCGCCGTTCCTTCACTGTCACTGGGTCAAAATCCTGGAACTCCCTTCCTAACAGCACTGTGGGTGTACCTACCCCACATGGACTGCAGTGGTTCAAGAAGGCAGCTCACCACCACCTTCTCAAGGACAATTAGGGATGGGCAATAAATGCTGTCCTGGCCAGCTATGCCCACATCCCATGAATGAATAACAAAAAATTAGGGCCAGAAAGTCTTTCAGATCTCTGAACTTTTCAGGTGGATCTCCAGATCCTCTCTTCCACGATGTGATACCTTCTCATTGATAGCAAGCACTGCAGTTTTCCCTTCAACATTTCGGTCTTCAACATCCTCAGCCCTGCTCACGATAATCCTGATGGCATGGTTCCACTAGTAACTCTTTAAGGTACCGAAAACAGTTGTAGCAACTCATATTTGTCAAGGGCATCTACCAGAAAACAGGTTCCAATCACAGCAGCTTGTCTTTTTAAAAAACAACTTGCTGCTTGCTTCAACATTGCAGTCTGTAATCTTGTAAACTGAAACCCGCTCACATGCCTCAGACTGTTAGTTTCATCTGGTTCCATCCAGTTCTGATTTCCCAAGAACACTGAAGCTTTTGGTTTCATTTGCCAGTAAAGGACTGTCTCAGAAAAAAGCTAAGCTTTGGAATTTGTTACAACCAGGTGTGAAGGGTGTCTAGGGGTTCCCTTTCAGCCTTCACTTGGTCTTACTGTAAGAGGGTTTTATTTCTAAACACACTGTGTTTTGAGCTCCCCCTTGGTGAATCCTTATTCACTGCTTTCCAATTATAAGACAAAGAAATGAGCACAAACAGGCTTTCTTAGATTTAAAGAAGGAAAGTGAAATTTATTAAAATTTAAACTCTAATTCGGTTCATGCCTATGGATACACGACATGCCCACGCTAGCATGCATATGCAATACACACGTGCCGATAGGGACAGAAAAGGGAAGAAAAAATAAAGTGGAGAGGTTTGAGGCAATATCAGAAGAGTTTCTTTATTATGGTTCTTTGAGCTCACTGTAGAGTCCTTTTGTAGGTAGTTCTTGCTTTTCCTTGGGACCCAGTATTCTTCTTAAACCTTGTTCCCTGTAGGAGACTTTTCCCTCTTGGGGTTCATATGTCTTCAATGGATTCCAAAGCTGCGAGAAAGTGATGGGAGCAGACAGGAGAGAGATGTTCTCAATCCAGGAGTCAGGAGCTTTCTGTCTTCAAACACACTGTCTCTCCAACTTAAAACTCTCAGTTCAAAACTCTGCAACAGCCAGTTAGTCATCTGACTAAACTGGTCTGACGACGTCCGTTCTGTGTATTGGGAGCAGGGACTGGTTCCTTTGTTCCAACACTGTCTGCTAGTATGCAAAAATGTCTTTCCGGCTAGGGGCCTGGCAACTCCTTGTAATAGGCTCCCTTTTCTTCCCAGCAAGAATTTGAAGTTTAATGTCCATGTGGCAAAACTAATCTGCTTCATTCTTGGCAGGTGGGAGCCTGCATGACCAGGGGAATGAAATGCTTTGGAAAAAAGGCACGTTTCATTAAAAAGGTTGAGATGCCAAAAAGGAAAAATAAAGCAACACTGACACCCAGAAAAGACAATTTGAATAAGCTTTAGGATTCTTGAATGAATGGAAATGAATGAGATAAATATGTCTATAATATAGAAAACCATGCATTTCCATTCATTCATGAATCCTAAAGCTTATTAAAATTGTCTTTTCTGGGTGCCAGTGTTGCTTTAATTTTTCCTTTTTGGCATCCCAGTAACCATGTGTTTCTTTGGGGAAGCTTTTTTTCAGTTTGCCCATTGCCATGGCTGCCTTGGGTTTGGGTCTTTGTTCCTGCTGAGGTAATTTTTTTTACAGGACAATCAGTAGTGGGCGGGTCTATCCTGAACTCTCTATCAGTGCTTTGCTGAGTCATGCACAGGCTTTTGACTTCAGGAGATGGGTGGTTCCCTTTTTCCCTGTGGGGGAGGATTCTTTGTTAATCTCCTCTTTGTTCTCTGGGACACACCTGCCTGCAGGTATTTGTGCAGACTTGACTGCAGTCTCCTGTGGAGCTTTGACTAGGTGAGGCATCACCCTAACAGTTTTTATGCCCCCGAGAGGGAAATTCTATTATTACATTTGTCAGCCCTCCAGTTTCCTTCCAATTATGTCAATACGAACATGGGAGCAGGGGAGCTCACTCACCTCTTGACCCTGTTCCGCCATTAGATTAGGTCATGTTGAATAAGTAACTCAGCTCCATTTACCTGCCATTGGTTCATGACCCATTATGCCCATATCTAACAAATATCTGTCGACATTAGTCCTGAACAGTTCAGTTCATCTGAGTATCTACAAAACCTCTGGGTGATACTTATACATTTTCACTACCATTTGTGTGGGAAAGTGTTTTCTGATTTCAATCCTGAATATGTTAGCTCTGATTGTAAGATTGTCCCCATCTTGTTCTGGATTCCCACACCAGAGGAAGTAATGTAACTGCATCTACTCAATCGAATCCATTTATCATGACAAACACATCGATCAGGTCACCCCTTCTGTACTCAAGGGAATACAAGCCATGTTCATGCAATCTGTCCTCATAATTTAATCCTGAGTCCCAATATCATTTTGGTGAGTCTGTGCCGCACCCTGTTCAAGGCAGATATATTGTTCGTTGGTGCAGTGGCTAAAACTGAACACTATACTCCAGATAGAGTCTGACCAAGGCTCTGTATAAGTGAAGCATAACTTTCTCTCCTTTGTATTCCAGCCTCTTGAGATAAAGGCCAATACTCCATGAGTCTTTGTGATTATATTTTTGTATTTTTGCATGTGCTTTTAGTAATTTATGTCTGTTGACACTATTAACTGATATCTCATGGTTATGGTCACAAATAAGGTTTTTTTAAATTCGTTCATGGAATGTGGGTGTTGCTGGCTAGGACAGCATTTATTGCCCATCCCTAATTGCTCTTGAGAAGGTGGTGGTGAGCCGAATTCTTGAACCACTGTAGTCCATATGGGGTAGGTACACCCACAGTGCTGTTAGGAAGGGAGTTCTAGGATTTTGACCCAGCAACAGTGAAGGAACGGCGATATAGTTCCAAGTCAGGATGGTGTGGCTTGGAGGGGAACTTGCAGGTGATGGTGTTCCCATGCATCTGTTGCCATTGTCCTTCTAGGTGGTAGAGGTCATGGGTTTGGAAGGCACTGTTGAAAGAGCCTTGATGCATTGCTTCAGTGCATCTTGTAGATGCCACTGCTGCCACTGTGCATCGGTGGTGGAGAGAGTGAATATTTGTGGATGGGGTGTCAATCAAGTGGGCTGCTTTGTCCTGGATGGTGTGAGCTTCTTGAGTGTTGTTGGAGCTGCACCCATCCAGGCAAGTGGAGAGTATTCCATCGCATTCCTGATTTGTGGCATGGTCCTGTAGTTTATTTTCTCTGGGGAATATGTTGTGTATCTTTAAGGCTGGAAAAGGAGCTGTACTACTTTAAAAACCAGCAAATCACAGGAGTGAGAGAAAATGCATTTTTGGTCACCGTTGGATACAACCATATGGAGAGGAACCAACCAGCTTCAGAGAAATCATCCTGGTAACCCGACAACATCCATTCGGAGACTGCGATTCAAAGGGCACATTCTTGTTACCTTGGATAGAGCCACTTAGACTGAGCATCAAGCAATACATTTGTTACAATTCAATTTTGAACTGGCTTTTTAGTTGAAGACAGTCTGTTCTAACAGAGAACACAGACAGCTGGTGTTAGCACCTGAAAGAAGAGCTCTCAGCCATTTAAACTGAAGGAAGAAAATTTAGTTTGTTTAATTATTATTATCTCCCAAAATTCTAAAAATGTCAAGCCAAAACAGAGATCTCTGGTAATTTAAGCTGACGGAAGGGAAGTTTCTATGTGACAATCGTTTATCCCTCAAAAATTCCAAACCCAAATTAATTCATTTAAAAAGTGTTTGCAAGTCGTTAATTGCTGAAATTTGCTTGAGAAGGAAAGCATCACCTACTGCTGGAATTAGACTACGGACTGTTCTACTGTGGAAGAACCTTTTTCCCCATTGGACAGCTGTGAGTACTTCGAGCAACATTGGACTGTAAATTTGCAATGACTCTAATTTTTCTTCTATTTTAAATGTTGTTTATGTCTTAGCAATGTTTTAAGAATTTAGCTTTTCGATTTAAACAGTTAATTTGTTGATTTAAAGACACTTGGTTTGGTTAGCCTCATTTGGGGGTTAATAGATGGCACAATTTGGCTGGGTCTTTCTTTAAGCTGGAAAGGTTAAAAATGATATGTCAGGTGATCTGTGGAGGGACGGGATTGAATTAACAGTGTGTTTCTCCCACCACAATCAGAATCGTATATTTTGACTGGGGGCATTGACTGGAGTGATCAGTCGTAACCTTCCCCTGCAATCACAGGAGGTGTAATACCTGCCCATTTACCTCCTCTCTCCTCACTATCCCAGGCCCCAAACACTCCTTTCAGGTGAAGCAGCGATTTACTTGTACTTCTTTCAATGTAGTATACTGTATTCGCCGCTCACAGTGTGGTCTCCTCTACATTGGGGAGACCAAGCGCAGACTGGGTGACCGCTTTGCGGAACATCTCCGCTCAGTCCACAAGCAGGACCCTGAGCTTCCGGTTGCTTGCCATTTCAACACTTCCCCCTGCTCTCATGCTCACATCTCTGTCCTGGGATTGCTGCAGTGTTCCAGTGAACATCAACGCAAGCTCGAGGAACAGCATCTCATCTACCGATTAGGCATACTACAACCTGCCGGACTGAACATTGAGTTCAATAATTTCAGAGCATGACAGCCCCCCCATTTTACTTTCATTTTTAGTTATTTTTTCTTCCTTTTTTTTTACATTCTTTTTTACATTTTTTACAATCTCTTTTTTTTGCATTTATTTCATTTCATCTTTGTTCAGTTTGCTTACCCACTGTTTTTTTTCAGGTTTGCACTTGCTGCTGTTCAATATTCAGTGTATTTACACCTAATCTGTACTAATGCTTTGTCTTTCAACACACCATTAACATATTGTTTGCCTTTGCTCCGTGACCTTTTGGTCAGCTATGTGGCCTGGTCCAATCTAGACCTCCTTTGTTATCTCTTGCCCCACCCCCACCTCACTTGCTTATAACCTGTGACTTTTCTAATATTTGTCAGTTCCGAAGAAGGGTCACTGACCCGAAACGTTAACTCTGCCTCTTTTTCCACAGATGCTGCCAGACCTGCTGAGTGGTTCCAGCATTTCTTGTTTTTATTATTATGATCAGTCGTAACACTTGTTCCTTGTAGATGGTGGACAGGCTTGGGGGAGTCAGGAGGTGAGTCACTCACCACAGGATTCCTAGCCTCTGACCTGCCACTGTAGCGATGGTATTTAACTGCAGTTCAGTTTCTAGTCAATGCTACCCCCTGGATGTTGATAGTCGGGGATTCAGTGATCTTAATGCCATTGAATGTCAAGGGGAGATGGTTAGATTCTCTCTTGTTTGGGATGATCATTGCCTGGCACTTGTGTGGTGCGAATGTTACTTGCCATTTATCAGCCCAAGCCCGGATATTGTCCATGTCTTGTTGAATTTCGACACGGACTGCTTCAGTATCTTAGGAGGAGCGAATGGTGCAGAACATTATGCAATCATCAATGAACATTCCCACTTCTGACCTTATGATTGGAGGAAGGTCATTGATAAAGCAGCTGAAGGTGGTTGGTCCTAGGACACGAGCCTGAAGAACTCCTGCAGTGACGTCCTGGAGCTGGGACCCAGATGATTGACCCCCAACAACCACAACCATCTCTCTTTGCGCTAGGTATGACTCCAACCAGCAGAGAGTTTTTCCCCTGACTCCTATTGACTCCAGTTTTGCTAGGGCTCCTTGATGTCATACTCGGTCAAATGCTGCCTTGATGTCAAGGGCAGTCACTCTCACCTCACCTCTTGAGTTTAGCTCTTCTGTTGATATTTGACCCAAGGCTGTAATGAGGTCAGGAGATGAGTGGCCCTGGTGGAACCCAAACTGAGCATTACTGAGCAGGTTATTGCTAAGCAAGTGTCGCTTGATGGCACTGTTTATGACATCTTCCATCACTTTACTGATGATTGAGAGTAGGCTGATGGGGCAGTAATTGCCCGGGTTGGACTTGTCCTGCTTTTTGTGTACAGGACATACCTGGCAATTGTCCACATTGCCAGCTAGATGCCAGTGGTGTAGCTGTACTGGAACAGCTTGGCTAGGGGCACGGCAAGTTCTGGAGCACAGGTCTTCAGTACTATTGCCAGAATATTGTCAGGACCCATAGCCTTTGCAGCATCCAGTGCCTTCAGTCGTTTCTTGATATCACGTGGAGTGAATTGGCTGAAGTCTGGCATCTGTGATGCTGGGGACTTCAGGAGGAGGCCGAGATGGATCATCAACTCGGCACTTCTGGATGAAGATTGTTGCAAATGCCTCTGCCTTATCTTTCGCACTGATGTGCTGGGCTCCCCCATCATTGAGGATGGGGATATTTGTGGAGCCACCTCCTCCATTTAGTTATTTGATTGTCCACCTCCATTCAGGACTTGATGTGGCAGGACTGCAGAGCTTAGATCTGATCCATTGGTTATGGGATCGCTTAGCTCTGTCTATCGCATACTGCTTACGCAGTTTGGTACGCAAGTATCCTAGGTTGTAGCTTCACAAGGTTGACATCTCATTTTGAGGTATGCCTGGTGCTGCTCCTGGCATGCCCTCCTGCACTCTTCATTGAACCAGGGTTGGTCTCCTGGCTTGATGGTAATGGTAGAATGGGGGATATGCCAGGCCATGAAGTTACAGATTGTGGTTGAGTACAATTCTGCTGCTGCTGATGGACCACAGCACCTCATGGATGCCCAGTTTTGCATTGCTAGATCTGTTCGAAATCTATCCCATTTAGCATGGTGATAGTGCCACACAACACGATGGACGGTATCCTCAATGTGAAGGCGGGACTTCGTCTCCACAAGGACTGTGCAGTGGTCACTTTTACCGATACTGTCATGGACAGAAGCATCGGCAGCAGGCAGATTGGTGAGGAAGTATGTTTTCCTCTCTTGTTAGTTCCCTCACCACCTGCCGCAGACCCAGTCTAGCAACGATGTGCTTTTGAACTTGGCCAGTTCGGTCAGTAGTGGTGCTACCGAGCCACTCTTGGTGATGGACATTGAAGTCCCCCACCCAGAGTACATTCTGCACCCTTGCCACCCTCAGTGCTTCCTCCAAGTGGTGTTTAACGTGGAGGAGTACTGACTCTTCAGCTGAGGGGGGCGGGGCGGTGCGGTAGGTGGTAATCAGCAGGAGGTTTCCTTGCCTATGTTTGACCTGATGCCATGAGACTTCATGGGGTCTGGAGTTGATGCTGAGGACTCCAAGGGCAACTCCCTCATGACTTTATACCATGGTACCACCACCTCTGGTGGATCTGTCCTACTGGTGGGACAGGACATACCTGGGGATGGTGATGGTGGTGTCTGAGTCATTGTCTGTAAGTCCTGCAACAAGTAGATTCTGCATGATTCAGAATCCAGTCATTATAAACACATGCAATAATTTACATTGATGAATAACAATATTTTTCTACACAGTATTACATTGAAGAACAAGCAATCAGTACCAGCCTGTTTGCTCCACGAAGGTCAAGATTATTAGACATGACCTTCCTGGGTTCTCGTTAAGGCTAATGGACTTCCCATTATCCTGAGATCTCTAACCATTTTGGAGTGGACAGGCTCCATCCAGATATTATTCAGTGACCATAGGCTACAGGTGCATATGTCAGAACGATATAGATGGGCTGGTAAGATGGGCGGAGCTGTGGCATATGGAATTTAATCCTGAGAAGTGTGAGGTGATGCATTTTGGGAGGATTAACAAGGCAAGAGAATATACAATGGATGGTAGGATCCTAGGAAGTACAGAGGGTCAGAGGGACCTTGGTGTACTTGTCCATAGATCACTGAAGGCAGCAGCACAGGGAAATATGGTGGTTAGGAAGGCAGATGGGATACTTGCCTTTATGAGCTGAGGCAGAGAATATAAGAGCAGGGAGGTTATGATGGAGCTGTATAAAATGCTAGTTAGGCCACAGCTGGAGTACTGTGTACAGTTCTGGGCACCACACTATAGGAAGGATGTGATTGCACTGGAGAGGGTACATTGGAGATTCACCAGGATGTTGCCTGGGCTGGAGCATTTCAGCTATGAAGAGAGACTGAAAAGGCTCGGGTTGTTTTCCTTAGAGCCGAGAAGGTTGAAGGGGGACCTGATTGAGGTATACAAAATTATGAGGGGCATTGATAGGGTAGATCGAGGAAACTTTTTCCTTAGCAGAGGTGTCAATAACCAGGGGGCATAGATTTAAGGTAAGGGGCAGGAGCTTTAGAGGGGATTTGAGGAAGCGTTTTTTCACCCAGAGGGTGGTTGGAATCTGGAGCACACTGCCTGAAGGGGTGGTAGAGGCAGGAACCCTCACAATATTTAAGACGTATTTAGATGAGCACTTGAAATGCCATAGCATACAAGGCTATTACCCAAGTTCTGGAAAATGGGATTAGAATAGATATGCGCTTGATGGCCAGCATGGACACGATGGGCCGAAGGGCCTGTTTCTGTGCTGTATAACTCTATGACTCTATGTCAGTTCCTATCTATTATTCGTTAATCCCACTCCCATGACTCTGTTCTAAATAACTTCAGTCATGCCACACTGTGGCTGCTTCATCCTCTTTGTTAATTGTATCACAGTTTGTTCCTCTCAGGAATGCATAAATCTGGATTGTCTGAATATCAGCTTACTAATGACCTTGCATTGAGCCTTCACATACCACAAATTAGTACTCTTTCCCATGTTAATTGAACATGTCTCCAAGAAAAGTGTGATTTTTTCTAGGTAAAGGCCATCTCTTGATTTGGGTACGATCGTAGTTTTGGAGACTTCAGCATTCTCTGTCCTTTAACTTCTTTTGTTCAGCTGCAGGGGTGAAATTCAACCCCATGTCTCCACATTTGCTCTCTCGCTAAAATACTGGAACAAAGAAAGTTGGGATGTGTTGACTATTCTTTTGGATATAACCATTGTTAAAATATTTTCACAGACTACCAGATCAGCCACATTTTACCATGACTTTTGGATAAGACACCCTAATTAATGCAAGACTTGGTTGGAAACTCCATTCTTGCTGTCCGGAATGCCAGACAAAGATATTAAACACTTGGAGAAACAGGAATTAATCAGGGCCAGTGAGCAGGGACTTCTCAGGAAAAGGCTGTGTTTCAATAAGCATGTTGAATTATTTCAGAAAACGCCACACAGGATAAAAAAAAAAGCAAATGCAGTCACCCTGTCTTTTACCTGCTTTCAACCAAGTGTTTGATAAAGTGCAACACCAGAGTCCTGGCAAAGTTAATGACTCAGGAAATTAATGGAGTGTCACTGTACAATAGAGGGATGGAGACTGGGAAGAAACCAAGAAAAGTTAGTCAGCCTGAAAAGTTGGAGAGAGGGATGATCCACAGAAGACTGCTGCATGGAAAGTTGAGGGTTCGTGTACGGATGGATGTAATATGGCAATTATCTAGTCTTGTGAAATGCATGACCAATATCAACATTTACTGATGATACTAAATGGTGCGAGGGCACTGACATCAGGAGGGCTAATATGTGTCAGATTTAGCTCAATGGAAAAAATTTCCAGTATTATATTGCAAAATGTTTAACCTCCCTTCTATTTCTGGGGGTACAAAAGAATCTGCTCCTCCACTTCACATCCAACAGGTCTCTCTCTGCTGTTTCTGTAACACAGTCTCTTTTCAGGCAGCTGGTGGTTCACCTGACTTACACCTCCCGACCAGGAGGTCCAGCTGGATATGGGAACAGACACCACTCCATTCCCATCAGACACCAGCAGGTCCAGCTGGATACTGGGGCGGACACCACTCCACTCCCATCAGACACCTGCAGGTCCAGCCGGATACTGAGGTAGACGCCACTCCACTCCCATCAGACATCAGTAAGCTGCTGGATGCCATTCCAGTATTCAAAGACCGCAGCTCAGGCCTCCTGCTCACATGGAGCATTGTGAAAGTCAGAACAAGGAAATTAAATACTCATTAATGATAAGATTTCATGGTGAACAAGGCCTGCTGCTCATTCTGTAAGTCCTGACCTCACAGCTGAATCTGCACTGGGGAAAGCAGTCCCAGAGTAGGAGACATCCCCACACCCTGGTTGTCAGTCCCCATCATACGGTGAAAACCCCTCTCCTTCTTTATCACTTACATCACTCTAACTACAGTCTATCCCTGACAAATAAAGTCAGCAATATCCTGGCCTCACTGTTCTTGCATTTCGCTAACCCGTCGACACAGCTCTTCCTATAGGTCCTTTCTACTGTGCGGGTTCTATACTGCATCCCAATCGAGTTCCCTTCATGTTCATTACCTGAATCAAATAGAATTAGTTGCTGCTCCACCTGCCGGTTTATCTCCATGTTGTGCAAAAAACAATCTTGGATGAACCCTGACATATTTTATACATTTTCTACACTATATCTCAGAATATATCAAAGAACAAAGAACGGTATAGCACAGCAACAGGCTATTCGGCCCTCCAAGCCTGCGCTGATCTTGATGCCCGTCTAAACTAAAACCTTCTGCACTTCCGGGGTCCGTATCCCTCTATTCCCATTCTATTCATGTATTTGTCAAGATGTCTCTTAAACGTCTCTATGGTACCTGCTTCCACCACCTCCCCCGGCAGCAAGTTCCAGGCACTCACCACCCTCTGTGTAAAGAACTTGCCTCGCACATCCCCTCTAAACTTTGCCCCTCGCACCTTAAACCTATGTCCCCCAGTAACTGAATCTTCCACCCTGGGAAAAAGCTTCTGACTATCCACTCTGTCCATGCCACTCATAACTTTGTAAACCTCTATCATGTCGCCCCTCCACCTCCGTCGTTCCAGTGAAAACAATCCGAGTTTATCCAACCTCTCCTCATAGCTAATACCCTCCTGACCAGGCAACATCCTGGTAAACCTCTTCTGTACCCTCTCCAAAGCCTCCACATCCTTCTGGTAGTGTGGCGACCAGAATTGCACGCAATATTCCAAGTGTGGCCTAACTAAGGTTCTGTACAGCTGCAGCATGACTGGCCAATTTTTATACTCTACGCCCCGACCGATGAAGGCAAGCATGCCGTATGCCTTCTTGACTACCTTATCCACCTGCATTGCCACTTTCAGTGATCTATGGACCTGTATGTCCAGATCTCTCTGCCTGTCAATACTCCTAAGGGTTCTGCCATTTACTGTATACTTCCCACCTGTATTAGACCTTCCAAAATGCATTACCTCACATTTGTCCGGATTAAACTCCAT
This sequence comes from Heterodontus francisci, assembly GCF_036365525.1. Taxonomy (NCBI): domain Eukaryota; kingdom Metazoa; phylum Chordata; class Chondrichthyes; order Heterodontiformes; family Heterodontidae; genus Heterodontus; species Heterodontus francisci. The sequence goes on from NC_090402.1 coordinate 57,149,176, forward strand.
CTGCCATTTCTCCGCCCAAGTCTCCAACCGATCTATATCCTGCTGTATCCTCATCACTATCCGCAACTCCACCAACCTTTGTGTCGTCCGCAAACTTACTAATCAGACCAGCTACATTTTCCTCCAAATCATTTATATATACTACAAACAGCAAAGGTCCCAGCACTGATCCCTGCGGAACACCACTAGTCACATCCCTCCATTCAGAAAAGCACCCTTCCACTGCTACCCTCTGTCTTCTATGACCGAGCCAGTTCTGTATCCATCTTGCCAGCTCACCTCTGATCCCGTGTGACTTTTTTATACTTTTATGTTGAATTTTTTTTTATTCATTCATGGGATGTGAGCATGCCTGGCTATGCCAGCATTTATTGTCCATCCCCAATTGCCCTTGAGAAGGTGGCGGTGAGCTGCCTTCTTGAACCTCTGCAGTCCATGTGAGGTAGGTACACACACTTCGCTGTTAGGAAGAGAGTTCCAGGATTTTGACCCAGCAACACTGAAGGAACAGCGATATAGTTCCAAGTCAGGATGGTGTGTGGCTTAGAGGGGAACTTGTGGGTGGTGGTGCTCTCATGCATCTGCTGCTCTTGTCCTTCGAGGTGGTAGAGGTCACGGGTTTGGAAAGTGCTGTTGAAGGAGCTTTGGTGCATTGCTGCAGTGCATCTTGTAGATGGTACACACTGCTGCCCCTGTGCGTCAGTGATGGAGGGAGTGAATGTTTGTGGATGGGGTGCCAATCAAGCGGGCTGCTTTGTCCTGGATGGTGTTGAGCTTCTTGAGTGTTATTGAAGCTGCACCCATCCAGGCAAGTGGAGAGTATTCCATCACACTCCTGACTTGTACCTTGTAGTTGGTGGACAAGGTTTGGGGAGAGAGGAGATGAGTTACTCGCCACAGGATTCCTGGCCTCTGACCTGTTCTTGTAGCCCTGGTATTTATATGGCTATTCCAGTTCAGTTTCTGATCAATGGTAACCCCCAGGACATTGATAGTGGGGGACTCAGCGATCGTAGTGTCATTGAATGTCAAGGGGAGATGGTTAGATTCTCTCTTGTTTGAGATAGTCATTGCCTGGCACTTGTGTGGCGCAAATGTTACTTGCCACATCACTCCTAGCCAGAATATTGTTCAGGTCTTGCTGCATTTCTACACCAATTGCTTCAGTATCTGAGGAGTTGCGAATGGTGCTGAACATTGTGAACATCATTGTGAACATCCCCACTTCTGACCTTATGATGGAGGGAAGGTCATTGATGAAGCAGCTGAAGATGGTTAGGCCTAGGACACTACCCTGAAGAACTCCTGCAGTGATGTCCTGGAGCTCAGAAGATTGCCCCCCATCAACCACAACCATCTTCCTTTGCGCTAGGCATGACTCCAACCAGCAGAGAGTTTTCCCCCTGATTTCCATTGACTCCAGTTTTGTTCGGGTTCCTTGATGCCATACTTGGTCAAATGCTGCCTTGAAATCAAGGGCAGTCACTCCCACATCACCTCTTTTGCTCCTCCAAGTCTTCACCACCTGGGTGAGCTCCACATGTTGGTTCACACCACAACTGGTTACATTTTACTTATGAACAGAAATAGAGGAGATATTAACAAATACCTCACAGCATAACAAAAATGCAAGAGATAGCCCAAATGACTTACAATGTTCACCTCCAGGCCAGCTTTGGAATGAATGTTCACCTCCAGGCCAGCTTTGGAATGAATGTTCACCTCCAGGCCAGCTTTGGAATTATGTTTGCCTCATCTTGGGGGATGTCGGCGATGGATGGCGGCTACATGGAGGAGCAGCGGAAGGTAGTCAGGCAGGACTGGGTGGGATTTCGGGTACATTGAGGATCCGGGGAGGGTAATCAGGGATAGAAGGGTGGGGTTGGAGCTGCTGGGTGTATGGAGGAGCAGGGAAGGGTAGTCAGGGAGGGAAAGGTGGGGTGATCGGGTAGATGGAGGAGCAGGGGAGGGTAGTCAGGGAGGGACGGGTGTGGCTGATCAGGTAGGAGAGTTGGCGAGAGTGGAGTGGAGCATCCAGGTTGTTGAATGGTTGATCTTGATGGTGAAGCTGCAGTTTGTCAGATGCGGGAGTGGTAGGTGGATTACATCAGTACTGTGTGAAGGTATTTGACAAGGGCCTAAAGGGAGGGATGAATGCTGTCAACATCGCGGA